>NC_138742.1:36859519-37462513 GCF_965113295.1 Leuciscus leuciscus | reverse complement strand
GGAGTCTGACTGCCGACAGTGACCGGGAAAAAAGTCGGAATTTCGATTCACGTTGGCGACGGGACGCCAAGACGTTGGCGGTGGGCGAGGCGGGCTTTACTTGAATGGCTATAACTCTCCGACGGCAAAGAGACAATTACACCCAAGTGGGTACACCTGTGTACGGGCTCAGCCTGTGGTCACGTGAAAAGGGATGTGGCGACTGGCCACTTGGTGGCGCTGTAAACAGAAAAAAACAACAGCTTGAATACGGCCATAGACGACTGTGTATCACGTGATTTTTCACACGTGCACAAGGTAAGGTATTCATACCACATGATAGAACTCCTCATTCTGAACAACTTTGGACCACTGCTGTCAATCAAAGCGTTCGTTAAATATTGGAGATTATGTGAAGAATGAAAAAAAAAGAAGAAAAAAAAACAAGCCTCCCAGGTTGTTTTCTATCTCTCAATCAACCACTGCAGTTCGGTTCTCTGGACTTCCAAGGTTTCATCAACCATCAGGAGAAGAAGGAAAAATGATTGGAGCTTTAACAATCTGCTCTTTTAACCAGTGTGTGTGTCCAGGGGAGAGCGCGAACGCAGTCCCCCACTACCATAAATTATGCAGTCGAGATTCCCACATTTGGGGAATTCGCAGGGGTCAGCACAACCGGAGTGCAATGGCCGAGCCTCGCCCTGGGTGAACCACCTCCCTGATCATGGTGTCTCCCCTGCCAGGTAAGTATGAATTCCCGGGCCTCCAGTCAGAGGCACCCTGTCCCTCTTCGCAATCCTCACCAACGGTCGGACAATCGAACACACACCTGATTCAACTCATCAGCTCGTTAGCAAAAGACTCCAAGAGATAAGAGAGACATCAAAAATGTGCAGTGACGGGCTTCTTTTTTTTCTTCTTTTCTTTTTTTCATGCTCCGGAACCGGCTCCATGAGCCAAAGATCGATTTAATACGCAGTCCCCGGATAGTGGACGAATCAGATATGAAACTGATAAGAACAGAGTTTATTTATTTATTTATTTATTTTTGAATTTGTTATTTTCACACCACCGTTACCAGTATTGGATATGATCACCTACGACAGCCATACACAGCAATATACACTACTTCCATGAACATCTGCTGTCACACAAGACTAAAACATTTCTCTCATTGAACACTTTAAAGGGGGTGCACCGTTCCCAGAAGTACTGCAATACCGGGTCGATGCGTGGAGTGGACGGAGCAAGCCCCTATTCCATCTCCCAGTTCCAAAAATCAATTTAATATATGGTGCCCGGGTAGGGCACGTATCAGATATTAAACTGATAAGAACAGATACTACACTTGATCTTAGCCAAAAGGCCGAGAAGCGATGCCGCAATGACGCCGAGGCGGGGGAGCCGCCAAAGGCCACGCCCACCTGGGCCGCGGCGAGAGGGCCTAAGGTCGCCAACAAACAAGCTCACCGAAAACGGATCACAACGGAGTGCACAACACGACACTTTGGAGTGCAACCTGGGATTTTGGATCATCATCGTTCAAAAGCACGGAATGGCTCGTAACTCCTAAACCGTCCGTCGCAGACCCAAGTGTCTTACATCACCGGAATCCTTGGCTCGGGCCGAACGAGACGCACGCCTCGGATCGGATGGTCGCGCTGGCGAGATTTTCGGGTATTTGGGATTTTCCGAAAAACCTACTTTTGCACAGTAGTCCTGGGTCGTTTGCCCAATCTGACCCAAAGCGGTGCCGAAAGATTCTCTGGAGTCTGACTGCCGACAGTGACCGGGAAAAAAGTCGGAATTTCGATTCACGTTGGCGACGGGACGCCAAGACGTTGGCGGTGGGCGAGGCGGGCTTTACTTGAATGGCTATAACTCTCCGACGGCAAAGAGACAATTACACCCAAGTGGGTACACCTGTGTACGGGCTCAGCCTGTGGTCACGTGAAAAGGGATGTGGCGACTGGCCACTTGGTGGCGCTGTAAACAGAAAAAAACAACAGCTTGAATACGGCCATAGACGACTGTGTATCACGTGATTTTTCACACGTGCACAAGGTAAGGTATTCATACCACATGATAGAACTCCTCATTCTGAACAACTTTGGACCACTGCTGTCAATCAAAGCGTTCGTTAAATATTGGAGATTATGTGAAGAATGAAAAAAAAAGAAGAAAAAAAAACAAGCCTCCCAGGTTGTTTTCTATCTCTCAATCAACCACTGCAGTTCGGTTCTCTGGACTTCCAAGGTTTCATCAACCATCAGGAGAAGAAGGAAAAATGATTGGAGCTTTAACAATCTGCTCTTTTAACCAGTGTGTGTGTCCAGGGGAGAGCGCGAACGCAGTCCCCCACTACCATAAATTATGCAGTCGAGATTCCCACATTTGGGGAATTCGCAGGGGTCAGCACAACCGGAGTGCAATGGCCGAGCCTCGCCCTGGGTGAACCACCTCCCTGATCATGGTGTCTCCCCTGCCAGGTAAGTATGAATTCCCGGGCCTCCAGTCAGAGGCACCCTGTCCCTCTTCGCAATCCTCACCAACGGTCGGACAATCGAACACACACCTGATTCAACTCATCAGCTCGTTAGCAAAAGACTCCAAGAGATAAGAGAGACATCAAAAATGTGCAGTGACGGGCTTCTTTTTTTTCTTCTTTTCTTTTTTTCATGCTCCGGAACCGGCTCCATGAGCCAAAGATCGATTTAATACGCAGTCCCCGGATAGTGGACGAATCAGATATGAAACTGATAAGAACAGAGTTTATTTATTTATTTATTTATTTTTGAATTTGTTATTTTCACACCACCGTTACCAGTATTGGATATGATCACCTACGACAGCCATACACAGCAATATACACTACTTCCATGAACATCTGCTGTCACACAAGACTAAAACATTTCTCTCGTTGAACACTTTAAAGGGGGTGCACCGTTCCCAGAAGTACTGCAATACCGGGTCGATGCGTGGAGTGGACGGAGCAAGCCCCTATTCCATCTCCCAGTTCCAAAAATCAATTTAATATATGGTGCCCGGGTAGGGCACGTATCAGATATTAAACTGATAAGAACAGATACTACACTTGATCTTAGCCAAAAGGCCGAGAAGCGATGCCGCAATGACGCCGAGGCGGGGGAGCCGCCAAAGGCCACGCCCACCTGGGCCGCGGCGAGAGGGCCTAAGGTCGCCAACAAACAAGCTCACCGAAAACGGATCACAACGGAGTGCACAACACGACACTTTGGAGTGCAACCTGGGATTTTGGATCATCATCGTTCAAAAGCACGGAATGGCTCGTAACTCCTAAACCGTCCGTCGCAGACCCAAGTGTCTTACATCACCGGAATCCTTGGCTCGGGCCGAACGAGACGCACGCCTCGGATCGGATGGTCGCGCTGGCGAGATTTTCGGGTATTTGGGATTTTCCGAAAAACCTACTTTTGCACAGTAGTCCTGGGTCGTTTGCCCAATCTGACCCAAAGCGGTGCCGAAAGATTCTCTGGAGTCTGACTGCCGACAGTGACCGGGAAAAAAGTCGGAATTTCGATTCACGTTGGCGACGGGACGCCAAGACGTTGGCGGTGGGCGAGGCGGGCTTTACTTGAATGGCTATAACTCTCCGACGGCAAAGAGACAATTACACCCAAGTGGGTACACCTGTGTACGGGCTCAGCCTGTGGTCACGTGAAAAGGGATGTGGCGACTGGCCACTTGGTGGCGCTGTAAACAGAAAAAAACAACAGCTTGAATACGGCCATAGACGACTGTGTATCACGTGATTTTTCACACGTGCACAAGGTAAGGTATTCATACCACATGATAGAACTCCTCATTCTGAACAACTTTGGACCACTGCTGTCAATCAAAGCGTTCGTTAAATATTGGAGATTATGTGAAGAATGAAAAAAAAAGAAGAAAAAAAAACAAGCCTCCCAGGTTGTTTTCTATCTCTCAATCAACCACTGCAGTTCGGTTCTCTGGACTTCCAAGGTTTCATCAACCATCAGGAGAAGAAGGAAAAATGATTGGAGCTTTAACAATCTGCTCTTTTAACCAGTGTGTGTGTCCAGGGGAGAGCGCGAACGCAGTCCCCCACTACCATAAATTATGCAGTCGAGATTCCCACATTTGGGGAATTCGCAGGGGTCAGCACAACCGGAGTGCAATGGCCGAGCCTCGCCCTGGGTGAACCACCTCCCTGATCATGGTGTCTCCCCTGCCAGGTAAGTATGAATTCCCGGGCCTCCAGTCAGAGGCACCCTGTCCCTCTTCGCAATCCTCACCAACGGTCGGACAATCGAACACACCTGATTCAACTCATCAGCTCGTTAGCAAAAGACTCCAAGAGATAAGAGAGACATCAAAAATGTGCAGTGACGGGCTTCTTTTTTTTCTTCTTTTCTTTTTTTCATGCTCCGGAACCGGCTCCATGAGCCAAAGATCGATTTAATACGCAGTCCCCGGATAGTGGACGAATCAGATATGAAACTGATAAGAACAGAGTTTATTTATTTATTTATTTATTTTTGAATTTGTTATTTTCACACCACCGTTACCAGTATTGGATATGATCACCTACAACAGCCATACACAGCAATATACACTACTTCCATGAACATCTGCTGTCACACAAGACTAAAACATTTCTCTCGTTGAACACTTTAAAGGGGGTGCACCGTTCCCAGAAGTACTGCAATACCGGGTCGATGCGTGGAGTGGACGGAGCAAGCCCCTATTCCATCTCCCAGTTCCAAAAATCAATTTAATATATGGTGCCCGGGTAGGGCACGTATCAGATATTAAACTGATAAGAACAGATACTACACTTGATCTTAGCCAAAAGGCCGAGAAGCGATGCCGCAATGACGCCGAGGCGGGGGAGCCGCCAAAGGCCACGCCCACCTGGGCCGCGGCGAGAGGGCCTAAGGTCGCCAACAAACAAGCTCACCGAAAACGGATCACAACGGAGTGCACAACACGACACTTTGGAGTGCAACCTGGGATTTTGGATCATCATCGTTCAAAAGCACGGAATGGCTCGTAACTCCTAAACCGTCCGTCGCAGACCCAAGTGTCTTACATCACCGGAATCCTTGGCTCGGGCCGAACGAGACGCACGCCTCGGATCGGATGGTCGCGCTGGCGAGATTTTCGGGTATTTGGGATTTTCCGAAAAACCTACTTTTGCACAGTAGTCCTGGGTCGTTTGCCCAATCTGACCCAAAGCGGTGCCGAAAGATTCTCTGGAGTCTGACTGCCGACAGTGACCGGGAAAAAAGTCGGAATTTCGATTCACGTTGGCGACGGGACGCCAAGACGTTGGCGGTGGGCGAGGCGGGCTTTACTTGAATGGCTATAACTCTCCGACGGCAAAGAGACAATTACACCCAAGTGGGTACACCTGTGTACGGGCTCAGCCTGTGGTCACGTGAAAAGGGATGTGGCGACTGGCCACTTGGTGGCGCTGTAAACAGAAAAAAACAACAGCTTGAATACGGCCATAGACGACTGTGTATCACGTGATTTTTCACACGTGCACAAGGTAAGGTATTCATACCACATGATAGAACTCCTCATTCTGAACAACTTTGGACCACTGCTGTCAATCAAAGCGTTCGTTAAATATTGGAGATTATGTGAAGAATGAAAAAAAAAGAAGAAAAAAAAACAAGCCTCCCAGGTTGTTTTCTATCTCTCAATCAACCACTGCAGTTCGGTTCTCTGGACTTCCAAGGTTTCATCAACCATCAGGAGAAGAAGGAAAAATGATTGGAGCTTTAACAATCTGCTCTTTTAACCAGTGTGTGTGTCCAGGGGAGAGCGCGAACGCAGTCCCCCACTACCATAAATTATGCAGTCGAGATTCCCACATTTGGGGAATTCGCAGGGGTCAGCACAACCGGAGTGCAATGGCCGAGCCTCGCCCTGGGTGAACCACCTCCCTGATCATGGTGTCTCCCCTGCCAGGTAAGTATGATTCCCGGGCCTCCAGTCAGAGGCACCCTGTCCCTCTTCGCAATCCTCACCAACGGTCGGACAATCGAACACACACCTGATTCAACTCATCAGCTCGTTAGCAAAAGACTCCAAGAGATAAGAGAGACATCAAAAATGTGCAGTGACGGGCTTCTTTTTTTTCTTCTTTTCTTTTTTTCATGCTCCGGAACCGGCTCCATGAGCCAAAGATCGATTTAATACGCAGTCCCCGGATAGTGGACGAATCAGATATGAAACTGATAAGAACAGAGTTTATTTATTTATTTATTTATTTTTGAATTTGTTATTTTCACACCACCGTTACCAGTATTGGATATGATCACCTACGACAGCCATACACAGCAATATACACTACTTCCATGAACATCTGCTGTCACACAAGACTAAAACATTTCTCTCATTGAACACTTTAAAGGGGGTGCACCGTTCCCAGAAGTACTGCAATACCGGGTCGATGCGTGGAGTGGACGGAGCAAGCCCCTATTCCATCTCCCAGTTCCAAAAATCAATTTAATATATGGTGCCCGGGTAGGGCACGTATCAGATATTAAACTGATAAGAACAGATTTTTTTTTCTTTCGAAAAAAGTTTATTGACACATTTTCATTCTTTACATTTCCTCATTTTTCTTTAAAAAATTGCACATGTCTTGTAAAACAAAAATGACACAATTAAGGGTTAAAAATCAGTATTGGGTGGTGTGTCGTGTGAAAGTCCATGTGTGTAAAATGTTGGTTTAAAAGAAGGTAAAATGAATGAAAATAAATAGCAATAAATGATGTAAAACAATAAAACATGCCAACTAAAACATCATCTCTTGTACAGGATCGCGGGTGAGTCCCTATCAAGATTGTCCATTCACTCCAGGTCTCCAGAACAGGCTCCGGACCTCCCGCTTCCGGTGCCCAGCGGAGATCCCCTCCCTCCGGCCCGCTGGCCCGCTGTTCCCGTAGCCGGTGTGGTGAGGGTGCATCTACGGGCGGCCAGGTACGGTGGTGGCCGGGACCTTTCCATGCGACCCCAGCCCCCCCCATCCGAATGACGACGTCCGGCGCCTCCTGCAGCGTTGATCTTATAAGTTGCTCGCACGCGTGGAGGGGCACCGTAACGCGTTTCCCCACCAGCAGGTTTCTGGTGGTCCAGATGGCATCCTTGATATGGTTGAGGGTGAGCCAGAGCGAGGTAAATTGTTTTGATGTGAGGTCCTTCAAGCCCTGACCCACCCCCAGGATGGCGAGCTTGTATTCCATCTGGACACTACCCGCTGGCAGGCACGGGAAAACCAGGGGGCTGGTCCTGGCCCACAGGTCCCGCGCAGCACCGCACTCCCAGAGCAGATGGTAGACGGTCTCCGGGGAACCACATCCGGACCGTGGGCAGATGGAGTTTTTGGCCATGCCTCTGGAGTGCATGACCGCCCTGACCGGGAGGATCTCATGAGCCACCATCCACGATAAGTCCTTATGCCTGTTCTGGAGAGCTGGGTGGGCTGCGTTCCTCCAAACATCTTTGGCCTCACCTAGTGTGAGGCCTGGAACCGGACTCACCGATTCCCGATCCTGCACAAGAGAGATAAGAGACTTGTGGTTAGTTAAAATGGTGGCATCATTGGTCTCTAAAAGGTACTTTTTTAAAAATTTCTTTATAAAACTGTATTCTTTAGGCAAGTTAAAAGACACTGGACATTTAAGATCAATGGGTAAAATTTTCAAAGTTCTTAGGTAAGACCCCATCCAGAATCGGGTCATGGCTGCTGTCTTGTGTTCTCTGGATGGGGTCAGGGCGTATTGGATGTGGAGGGCGGCAAAGCGGCTGCCTAAAAACAGGTGGGGGTCTGGGAGGCCTTTCCCGCCATTCTCTTTTTTCTTTTTGACGACCTCCCTCGTTCCCACTTGGACCCCCACAGGAAATAAAATACCGCCCTCTCCAGGTTGGCCAGGAATCGTCTTGGGGGACTAAAAACAGAACAGACAAGTAAAATCAGTGGTAAAATCACGGATTTAAAAATTAAAATCTTGCCTTCTAACGTCAATTGTCTTAGTCCCCAAAACCCCAGTCTTTGCCTGACTTTCCCTAACATGTCAGTCCAGTTTCCCTGTCCTCCACCCTCTTTGTCAAATTTGACTCCTAAAATTTTCATGTTATTGTCTTTAAAATTCAAATCAAGTCCACCTGTGTCCACGTCACCCCACGGCCCGAAGAGCTGGGCCTCGGACTTACTCCTATTGAGCTTGGCGCCCGAGGCCCGACCGTACCAGTCAGTCAAGTCCATTGCTCTTCGTACTGATAAAAAGTCAGTCGCTAAAAGGGTCACGTCATCCATATATAAAACACAGGTCGCCGTCAGTCCACCAGTTCCGGGGATGTCTAGTCCTTTAATCCATTTGTCCCTTCTCAAGATTTGTGCCAGTGGCTCAATGCAAGCCACATACAGAAGGGGAGATAAAGGACACCCCTGACGGACGCCGCTGTAGAGTTTTACAGCTTTGGATAAATGCCCATTAACCGAAATCCTGCTAGACAGATCGTTGTAAAGCAATCCCACCCAGGCTATAAACCTCCCGGGAAAACCCATTTTTCCCAGTACCTGAAGCAGGTACTGGTGCGAGACGCGGTCAAAGGCTTTTTCGAAATCTAAATTTAGGACTACTAGCCGAATGTTTCTGTCTCTCGCAAAACAGATGGCGTCTCTGATCAGTACCAGGCTGTCCGTGATCTTCCTGCCGGGCACAGCGCATGCTTGATCCAGGTGGATTACGTCCTCTAAAACAGTCGACATACGTGTAGCTAAAATCTTACTAAAAAGTTTACAATCATAATTTAAAAGAGTGATTGGTCGCCAGTTTCTCAAGTCAGTCTTGTCTCCTTTTTTGTGTAGTAGAGTAACTATCCCTACTCTAAAGCTGTCCGGAAGTCTGTCAAGAGTCTCAAATTCTTTAAAAACTGTCAATACGTCGTGTGCTAAAATGTCCCAGAAAGTCAGATAAAACTCAAAGGGGAGTCCATCCATGCCTGGGGACTTCCCCTTTTTAAAACCTTTTAGTGCTTTGTGCATTTCTAAAAGAGTAAAATCCTGGGATAAAAGCACATCTGGACTCTTTACCTTTTTGTCTAAAAACCCTAAAACTTCCTCTAAGATGCCATTGTGTACCTCTTTAGTGCTATATAAATTATTGTAAAAACGTTCAATTTCCCCTAAAATCTGATCTGTTGTATTTACTTCCCCCCCTGTAAAAGTTTTTAAAGTATTAATCGACCCTCCCCGTGTTATTGTCTTTTTAAAAAAATATCTAGTACACTTTTCCCCTTCTTCTATTTCTCTCTCCTTACATCTTAAAATGACACCTTTACTCTGAGTTTCGGACAAATCTGACATTTCTTTCTTTACTTCTTTGATTTCATTTGTAAAATCCATTCCACGGTTTAAAAGGTTAAAATATCTCTGCAGTCTTTTTTGCAGCCCCATCATGCGTCTTTTTTCTTTGTTCTTTTTTCCTTTTCCAATTTGTTTAAAAAACCGTCCTGTCCTTTGTTTCACCATCTCCCACCACTGTGCACGTGAGTCGTAAAAGTCCTGGAGGGTCTGCCATTGGCTGAACTGCTCCCTATACTCTTCAACCACTTCCTCATCCTCTAATAGGGAGCAGTTCAGCTTCCACAGCCCTCCCCCTACAGTCACACCCGTGGGTAGTGAAAGGGTGCAGGAGAGCATCATGTGATCAGAAAAGAAGAGGGGGGTCAATGTAGCATCGGTCGGCGGGCAGTCCCTTGTAAAAACATAGTCAATTCGAGAGGCTCTGGCGCCGTCACCACTGAACCAGGTGAAGCCCTCCTCTCTTTGATGCATTGTTTTAAAGCAGTCAACTAACTTAAAATCTTTGACTATATTTTGTAATAAAACCGATGTCTTATCGACCTTAAAATCCTCTCCTACCCTTTTTCTGTCCTTTCTTGATAAAACACAATTAAAATCCCCTGCTACCACTAGGGGCGCCCTACCTAGCATGTGGGGCTGCAGGTCTTCTAAAAGCTCATACCTATTGTTTTTCCCTGTAAAACCATACACATTTAAAATGTTAAAATCCTTACCTAAAAAAGTCAGATTAGCTAAAATTGCCCGCCCATCCCTCACCACAGTGCTGCCCTTCACCAAAATATTGGGATTTTTAATTAAAATAGCAACACCGTCATTTTTGTTAAAATTGGACCCACTCCAGATGGATAGTCCTGGGGTCCAAATCTCCTCCCACTTCCTGTAGTTTGTTAAAAAGGGCAGACCACATTCTTGCAATAAAAACACATCTGACTTAAAAGATTTTAAAAAGGATAACACACTCTGTGCTCGTATATTGCTCTTCACACTTCTCACATTGATTGTGGAGATAGTGAGAGCCATGAGCAATATGGTTAAAAGGGTGTGAGACATTTAAAAGCAACCAAGTGACTACAGAGATATAATTAAAATCATGTTACATCTTGTTGCATTTGCCTTTCCTTTTCCCCAGAAGACCTGGGATCAGGGGAGCAAGTGCTTGACGCCACGGGGCTCGCAGAGAGTACCTCTTGCGACTCCTTTGGCGACGATGTTCTCAGCTTAAAATGCAGAAAAGAGACTTCATTTGGAGAATCTGCGGGCAACATACGGTCTAGATCTTCCGTGGGAGAACTATCTAGCCGATGCGCTACCCGCAGCTTTTTCTCCTCTGTTTGAACCAGAGGAGATCTCGCAGTTCTTTTCTGCACTTGAGCATTTGGGAGTGAAAAAACACTTTCACTCCCACTGGAGGGCATACTCACCTCCGAGACGGTGTTGAGGGAGGAAACCGTTTCATCCTCTCCGCTTTCTGTTTCATTTCCTTTTTCTTGTTCGGGAGTGGTTTCCTCCCCCTGTTCCGTATCAATCCGTGACTCTGCCCCTGTGGCCGCCCCACTTCCTTTTTCCTGACCAATCCCTGAGGCTGGCTGAGAATTTGAAATTCCCGCCAAAACCTCAGGGACCGCCTCCTCCTCCCTTTGTTCTTTTGTTTGCCATGCTTGTGGGGCGGCCATTTTGTTGCTTTTAAGTTTGTTGGCGAAACTTTTTGGGCAATCTCTGTAGAGATGGTTTGATTCTCCACACAGGTTGCACCGCCTGCCATTGGTACACTCCTCAAAGTTGTGACCAATTTCTCTGCATTTCCCACATATAATTTCCTGGCATGCTTCAGCTAAGTGCCCAAACTTTCCACACTTCCTGCATAATTTGGGCATGCCCTGGTAATGAATGTAGCCTCTGTTCTCGCCAAGCACAATCATTGAAGGCAGATGATTCAGGCCCTGGTAGCCCCCGGCGTCTTCCCATTGTTTAATGGGAATTCGCCAAGAGCATGTCCAGATGCCGTCCTCATCTAAAACCTTAACTGGCTGGCTTCGAACGGTGCAAAATCTACCCAGCCATACACAAATGTCTTCCCCAGTCACTGTCTCATTAAACATTCTAACAATCACAGTTTTAAGTGTGTTATCAGAGAGCTTTTCAACAGTAAACATAGAGAACTGGGATTTAGCTGCTTCAAATCTGTGCCAAAACTCATTCAGGTGGGAAACCGCTCTAAAGCTAACATCATAACCTTTGTTGAGGGGCAGAGTCACAATACAATTTAAATCCTCAGGTTTAAAATTTAAAGTCTTTTGGATCAGCTTCCTGGAGAAATCAAGACGTGACATCCCCAGTAGCTTCCCCTCAACCTCTTTAAAAAGGAAACGCACGCTGTGGTGCCTCCGCATGCCGGCACGAGCAGCCGACATGGTGGAGACACCAACAGCCTAAAAACTTAAAGGAACAATAAATAAATAAATAGATAAATAGATAAAATGTCTTACCTTAAAACTGTACAGTCGTAAAAACAGCTGGATCAATGTACCTCCTAAAAGTTGTGTGGCTCGGGATACAAGGCTAATCTCGAGCCAAGAAACCTCCAAGAGGCGATCGCTGTCTCCACCTGACGACCAGATACGTGATCTTAGCCAAAAGGCCGAGAAGCGATGCCGCAATGACGCCGAGGCGGGGGAGCCGCCAAAGGCCACGCCCACCTGGGCCGCGGCGAGAGGGCCTAAGGTCGCCAACAAACAAGCTCACCGAAAACGGATCACAACGGAGTGCACAACACGACACTTTGGAGTGCAACCTGGGATTTTGGATCATCATCGTTCAAAAGCACGGAATGGCTCGTAACTCCTAAACCGTCCGTCGCAGACCCAAGTGTCTTACATCACCGGAATCCTTGGCTCGGGCCGAACGAGACGCACGCCTCGGATCGGATGGTCGCGCTGGCGAGATTTTCGGGTATTTGGGATTTTCCGAAAAACCTACTTTTGCACAGTAGTCCTGGGTCGTTTGCCCAATCTGACCCAAAGCGGTGCCGAAAGATTCTCTGGAGTCTGACTGCCGACAGTGACCGGGAAAAAAGTCGGAATTTCGATTCACGTTGGCGACGGGACGCCAAGACGTTGGCGGTGGGCGAGGCGGGCTTTACTTGAATGGCTATAACTCTCCGACGGCAAAGAGACAATTACACCCAAGTGGGTACACCTGTGTACGGGCTCAGCCTGTGGTCACGTGAAAAGGGATGTGGCGACTGGCCACTTGGTGGCGCTGTAAACAGAAAAAAACAACAGCTTGAATACGGCCATAGACGACTGTGTATCACGTGATTTTTCACACGTGCACAAGGTAAGGTATTCATACCACATGATAGAACTCCTCATTCTGAACAACTTTGGACCACTGCTGTCAATCAAAGCGTTCGTTAAATATTGGAGAGTATGTGAAGAATGAAAAAAAAAGAAGAAAAAAAAACAAGCCTCCCAGGTTGTTTTCTATCTCTCAATCAACCACTGCAGTTCGGTTCTCTGGACTTCCAAGGTTTCATCAACCATCAGGAGAAGAAGGAAAAATGATTGGAGCTTTAACAATCTGCTCTTTTAACCAGTGTGTGTGTCCAGGGGAGAGCGCGAACGCAGTCCCCCACTACCATAAATTATGCAGTCGAGATTCCCACATTTGGGGAATTCGCAGGGGTCAGCACAACCGGAGTGCAATGGCCGAGCCTCGCCCTGGGTGAACCACCTCCCTGATCATGGTGTCTCCCCTGCCAGGTAAGTATGAATTCCCGGGCCTCCAGTCAGAGGCACCCTGTCCCTCTTCGCAATCCTCACCAACGGTCGGACAATCGAACACACACCTGATTCAACTCATCAGCTCGTTAGCAAAAGACTCCAAGAGATAAGAGAGACATCAAAAATGTGCAGTGACGGAATTCTTTTTTTTCTTCTTTTCTTTTTTTCATGCTCCGGAACCGGCTCCATGAGCCAAAGATCGATTTAATACGCAGTCCCCGGATAGTGGACGAATCAGATATGAAACTGATAAGAACAGAGTTTATTTATTTATTTATTTATTTTTGAATTTGTTATTTTCACACCACCGTTACCAGTATTGGATATGATCACCTACGACAGCCATACACAGCAATATACACTACTTCCATGAACATCTGCTGTCACACAAGACTAAAACATTTCTCTCATTGAACACTTTAAAGGGGGTGCACCGTTCCCAGAAGTACTGCAATACCGGGTCGATGCGTGGAGTGGACGGAGCAAGCCCCTATTCCATCTCCCAGTTCCAAAAATCAATTTAATATATGGTGCCCGGGTAGGGCACGTATCAGATATTAAACTGATAAGAACAGATACTACACTTGATCTTAGCCAAAAGGCCGAGAAGCGATGCCGCAATGACGCCGAGGCGGGGGAGCCGCCAAAGGCCACGCCCACCTGGGCCGCGGCGAGAGGGCCTAAGGTCGCCAACAAACAAGCTCACCGAAAACGGATCACAACGGAGTGCACAACACGACACTTTGGAGTGCAACCTGGGATTTTGGATCATCATCGTTCAAAAGCACGGAATGGCTCGTAACTCCTAAACCGTCCGTCGCAGACCCAAGTGTCTTACATCACCGGAATCCTTGGCTCGGGCCGAACAAGACGCACGCCTCGGATCGGATGGTCGCGCTGGCGAGATTTTCGGGTATTTGGGATTTTCCGAAAAACCTACTTTTGCACAGTAGTCCTGGGTCGTTTGCCCAATCTGACCCAAAGCGGTGCCGAAAGATTCTCTGGAGTCTGACTGCCGACAGTGACCGGGAAAAAAGTCGGAATTTCGATTCACGTTGGCGACGGGACGCCAAGACGTTGGCGGTGGGCGAGGCGGGCTTTACTTGAATGGCTATAACTCTCTGACGGCAAAGAGACAATTACACCCAAGTGGGTACACCTGTGTACGGGCTCAGCCTGTGGTCACGTGAAAAGGGATGTGGCGACTGGCCACTTGGTGGCGCTGTAAACAGAAAAAAACAACAGCTTGAATACGGCCATAGACGACTGTGTATCACGTGATTTTTCACACGTGCACAAGGTAAGGTATTCATACCACATGATAGAACTCCTCATTCTGAACAACTTTGGACCACTGCTGTCAATCAAAGCGTTCGTTAAATATTGGAGATTATGTGAAGAATGAAAAAAAAAGAAGAAAAAAAAACAAGCCTCCCAGGTTGTTTTCTATCTCTCAATCAACCACTGCAGTTCGGTTCTCTGGACTTCCAAGGTTTCATCAACCATCAGGAGAAGAAGGAAAAATGATTGGAGCTTTAACAATCTGCTCTTTTAACCAGTGTGTGTGTCCAGGGGAGAGCGCGAACGCAGTCCCCCACTACCATAAATTATGCAGTCGAGATTCCCACATTTGGGGAATTCGCAGGGGTCAGCACAACCGGAGTGCAATGGCCGAGCCTCGCCCTGGGTGAACCACCTCCCTGATCATGGTGTCTCCCCTGCCAGGTAAGTATGAATTCCCGGGCCTCCAGTCAGAGACACCCTGTCCCTCTTCGCAATCCTCACCAACGGTCGGACAATCGAACACACACCTGATTCAACTCATCAGCTCGTTAGCAAAAGACTCCAAGAGATAAGAGAGACATCAAAAATGTGCAGTGACGGGCTTCTTTTTTTTCTTCTATTCTTTTTTTCATGCTCCGGAACCGGCTCCATGAGCCAAAGATCGATTTAATACGCAGTCCCCGGATAGTGGATAAGAACAGAGTTTATTTATTTATTTATTTATTTTTGAATTTGTTATTTTCACACCACCATTACCAGTATTGGATATGATCACCTACGACAGCCATACACAGCAATATACACTACTTCCATGAACATCTGCTGTCACACAAGACTAAAACATTTCTCTCATTGAACACTTTAAAGGGGGTGCACCGTTCCCAGAAGTACTGCAATACCGGGTCGATGCGTGGAGTGGACGGAGCAAGCCCCTATTCCATCTCCCAGTTCCAAAAATCAATTTAATATATGGTGCCCGGGTAGGGCACGTATCAGATATTAAACTGATAAGAACAGATTTTTTCTTTCGAAAAAAGTTTATTGTCACATTTTCCATTTTCATTTTCATTTCCACACATTTTTCCACATTTTTCCTTTAAAACATAACACATGTCTTTAAAACAAAAAATACACAATTTAACGGTTAAAAATCAGTTTGGTTTTGTGTTGTGTAAAAGTCCATGTGTGTAAAATGTTTGGTTTAAAAGAAGGGTAAAATGAATGAAAATAAATAGAAATAAAGGATATAAAACAATAAAACATGCCAACTAAAACATCATCTCTTGTACAGGATCGCGGATGAGTCCCTATCAAGTTTTTCCATTCACTCCAGGTCTCCAGGACAGGCTCCGGACTCCCCGCTTCCGGTGCCCAGCGGAAATCCCCGCTCCTCCGGCCCGCTGGCCCGCTGTTCCCGTAGCCGGTGTGGTGAGGGTGCATCTACGGGCGGCCAGGGTCGGTGGCGGCCGGGACCTTTTCTGTGCGGCCTGGCCCCCCCATCCGAATAACGACGTGCGGCCCACCCTGCAGCGTTGATGTTATTCTATGCTCGCACGCGTGGAGGGGGACCGTCACGCGTTTCCCCACCAGCAGGTTTCTGGTGGCCCAGATGGTATCCTTTATGATGTTTAGGGTGAGCCAGAGCGAGGCAAATTTCTGCGGTGTTAGCTCCTTCAAGCCCTGACTCACCCCTAGGATAGCGAGCTTGTAGTCCACCTGGGCTCTACCCGCTGGCAGGCACGGGAAAAACAGGGGGCCGGTCTTGGCCCACAGGTCCCGCGCAGCGCCGCACTCCCAGAGCAGATGGTAGACGGTCTCCGGGGAGCCACATCCGGACCGTGGGCAGATGGAGTTTTTGGCCATGCCTCTGGAGTGCATGACCGCCCTGACCGGGAGGATCTCATGAGCCACCATCCACGACAAGTCCTTAAGCCTGTTCTGGAGAGCTGGGTGGGCTGCGTTCCTCCAAACGTCTTTGGCCTCACCTAGTGTGAGGCCTGGAATTGGACTCACCGATTCCCGATCCTGCACAAGAGAGATTACAGACTTGTGGTTAGTTAAAACTGTGACATCTTGATTCTCTAAAAAGTATTTCTTTAAAAAAATTTTGATAAAACAATACTCTTTGGGCAAGTTAAAAGACACTGGACATTTAAGATCAACTGGTAAAATTTTCAAATATCTTAGGTACGACCCCATCCAGAAACGGGTCATGGCTGCGGTCTTGTTCTCTCTGGATGGGGTCGTTGCATATTTAATGTGGAGGGCGGTGAAGCGGCTTCCTAAAAACAGGTGGGGGTCTGGGAGGCCTTTCCCGCCATTCTCTTTTTTCTTTTTAACGACCTCCCTCTTCAGTCGTTCCCACTTGGACCCCCACAGGAAATAAAATACCGCCCTCTCCAGGTTGGCCAGGAATCGTCTTGGGGGACTAAAAACAGAACAGACAAGTAAAATCAGTGGTAAAATCACAGCTTTAAAAATTAAAATCTTGCCTTCGTAAGTCAGTTGTCTTAGTCCCCAAAACCCGAGTCTTTGCCTAACTTTCCCTACCAAGTCAGTCCAGTTTCCTTGTCCTCCACCCTCTCTGTCAAATTTGACTCCTAAAATTTTCAAATTATTTTCTTTAAAATCCAAATCTAGTCCCCCTGTGTCAACAGTCCCCCACGGCCCGAAGAGCTGGGCCTCGGACTTACTCCTATTGAGTTTAGCGCCCGAGGCCCGACCGTACCAGTCAGTCAAGTCCATTGCTCTTCGTACTGATAAAAGGTCAGTCGCTAAAAGGGTCATGTCGTCCATATATAAAACACAGGTCGCCGTCAGTCCACCAGTTCCTGGGATGTCTAGTCCTTTAATCCATTTGTCCCTTCTCAAGATTTGTGCCAGTGGCTCAATACAGGCCACATACAGAAGGGCAGATAAGGGACACCCCTGACGGACACCGCTGTGAATATTTACAGCATTGGATAAATGCCCATTAACTACAAATCTGCTGATCAGACTGTTGTACAGCAGTCCCACCCAGGCTATGAATCTCCCTGGAAACCCCATTTTATCCAGTACCTTAAAAAGGAACTGGTGCGAGATGCGGTCAAATGCTTTTTCAAAGTCTAAATTTAGGACTACTAGCCGAATGTTTCTGTCTCTCGCGTAACAGATGGCGTCTCTGATCAGCACCAGGCTGTCCGTGATCTTCCTTCCGGGCACAGCGCATGCTTGATCCGGGTGGATTATGTCCGCTAAAACCGTCGACATACGTGTGGCTAAAATTTTGCTAAAAAGTTTGCAGTCAACGTTTAAAAGAGTAATGGGTCGCCAGTTCCGTAAGTCCGTCTTGTCTCCTTTTTTATGTAAAAGTGAAACTATCCCTATTCTAAAGCTGTCAGGAAGTCTTTCAAGAGTCTCAAATTCTTTAAAAACAGTCAGTAAGTCGAACGCTAAAATATCCCAAAAAGTTAAATAAAACTCCAGAGGAAGTCCGTCTGTACCAGGGGACTTTCCTCGTTTAAAACTTTTAAGAGCTTTGTGAATTTCTAAGATGTTAAAATCTTGAGATAAAATTGTACATTCGCTGTCGACTTTCTTTTCTAAAAACTCTAAAACTTCCCTTAGCGTGTCATTGTGAACTTCTTTTGTGCTGTATAGGTTTTCATAAAATACTTCAGTTTCCTTTAAAATTTCTTTTGTAGTGTAAACCTCCCTTCCTCCACTTTTCAAACTAGTGATAGCGCCACCCCGTGAAATAATCTTTTTAAAAAAATACCTAGTACACCTTTCACCTTCCTCTATCTCCCTCTCCCTGCTCCTTAAAATGACACCTTTGCTTTGACTTTCGGATAAAACTGACATTTCTTGTTTTATTTCTTTAATTTCTTCGCTAAAATCAATCCCATTATTTGAAAGATTAAAATACCTCTGTAGTCGTTTTTGCAGCCCCATCATGCATCGATTTAATCTATTCTTTTTATTTTTCCCTATCTTCCTAAAAAACTGTCTTGTCCGTTCCTTTACCATCTCCCACCACTGTGCACGTGAGTCGTAAAAGTCTCGGAGGGTCTGCCATTGGCTGAACTGCTCCCTGTACTCACTAACTACTTCCTTATCTTCCAAAAGGGAGCAGTTCAGCTTCCACAGCCCTCCCCCTACTGTCACACCAGTGGGCAGTGAAAGGGTGCATGACAGCATTATGTGATCTGAGAAAAAGAGGGGGGTTAATGTTGCATCGGTTGGCAGGCTGTCCCGTGTAAAAATGTAGTCAATGCGAGAGGCTCTGGTGCCGTCACCACTGAACCAGGTGAAGCCCTCCTCTCTGTGATGCATTGCTTTAAAACAGTCTACTAATTTAAAATCTCTAACTAAACCCTGCAATAAAACCGATGTTTTGTCAACTTTAAAATCCTCTGTCCTCTTCCTATCTTTCTTAGTTAAAACACAGTTAAAATCCCCTGCTACCACTAGGGGAGCCCTACCTAACATGTGGGGCTGCAGGTCTTCTAAAAGCTCATGCCTGTTATTTTTGTCTGTAAAACCATACACATTTAAAATGTTAAAATCCTTACCTAAAAAAGTCAGATTAGCTAAAATTGCCCGCCCATCCCTCACCACAGTGCTGCCCTTCACCAAAATATTGGGATTTTTGATTAAAATAGCAACACCGTCATTTTTGTTAAAATTGGACCCACTCCAGATGGAAGTTCCTGGGGTCCAAATCTCCTCCCACTTCCTGTAGTTTGTTAAAAAGGGCAGACCACATTCTTGCAATAAAAACACATCTGACTTAAAAGATTTTAAAAAGGATAACACACTCTGTGCTCGTATATTGCTCTTCACACTTCTCACATTGATTGTGGAGATAGTGAGAGCCATGAGCAGTATGGTTAAAAGGGTGTGAGACATTTAAAAGCAACCAAGTGACTACAGAGATATAATTAAAATCATGTTACATCTTGTTGCATTTGCCTTTCCTTTTCCCCAGAAGACCTGGGATCAGGGGAGCAAGTGCTTGACGCCACGGGGCTCGCAGAGAGTACCTCTTGCGACTCCTTTGGCGACGATGTTCTCAGCTTAAAATGCAGAAAAGAGACTTCATTTGGAGAATCTGCGGGCCACATACGGTCTAGATCTTCCGTGGGAGAACTATCTAGCCGATGCGCTACCCGCAGCTTTTTCTCCTCTGTTTGAACCAGAGGAGATCTCGCAGTTCTTTTCTGCACTTGAGCATTTGGGAGTGAAAAAACACTTTCACTCCCACTGGAGGGCATACTCACCTCCGAGACGGTGTTGAGGGAGGAAACAGTTTCATCCTCTCCGCTTTCTGTTTCATTTCCTTTTTCTTGTTCGGGAGTGGTTTCCTCCCCCTGTTCCGTATCAATCCGTGACTCTGCCCCTGTGGCCGCCCCACTTCCTTTTTCCTGACCAATCCCTGAGGCTGGCTGAGAATTTGAAATTCCCGCCAAAACCTCAGGGACCGCCTCCTCCTCCCTTTGTTCTTTTGTTTGCCATGCTTGTGGGGCGGCCATTTTGTTGCTTTTAAGTTTGTTGGCGAAACTTTTTGGGCAATCTCTGTAGAGATGGTTTGATTCTCCACACAGGTTGCACCGCCTGCCATTGGTACACTCCTCAAAGTTGTGACCAATTTCTCTGCATTTCCCACATATAATTTCCTGGCATGCTTCAGCTAAGTGCCCAAACTTTCCACACTTCCTGCATAATTTGGGCATGCCCTGGTAATGAATGTAGCCTCTGTTCTCGCCAAGCACAATCATTGAAGGCAGATGATTCAGGCCCTGGTAGCCCCCGGAGTCTTCCCATTGTTTAATGGGAATTCGCCAAGAGCATGTCCAGATGCCGTCCTCATCTAAAACCTTAACTGGCTGGCTTCGAACGGTGCAAAATCTACCCAGCCATACACAAATGTCTTCCCCAGTCACTGTCTCATTAAACATTCTAACAATCACAGTTTTAAGTGTGTTATCAGAGAGCTTTTCAACAGTAAACATAGAGAACTGGGATTTAGCTGCTTCAAATCTGTGCCAAAACTCATTCAGGTGGGAAACCGCTCTAAAGCTAACATCATAACCTTTGTTGAGGGGCAGAGTCACAATACAATTTAAATCCTCAGGTTTAAAATTTAAAGTCTTTTGGATCAGCTTCCTGGAGAAATCAAGACGTGACATCCCCAGTAGCTTCCCCTCAACCTCTTTAAAAAGGAAACGCACGCTGTGGTGCCTCCGCATGCCGGCACGAGCAGCCGACATGGTGGAGACACCAACAGCCTAAAAACTTAAAGGAACAATAAATAAATAAATAGATAAATAGATAAAATGTCTTACCTTAAAACTGTACAGTCGTAAAAACAGCTGGATCAATGTACCTCCTAAAAGTTGTGTGGCTCGGGATACAAGGCTAATCTCGAGCCAAGAAACCTCCAAGAGGCGATCGCTGTCTCCACCTGACGACCAGATACGTGATCTTAGCCAAAAGGCCGAGAAGCGATCATAAGCTTCATAAGAACAGATACTACACTTGATCTTAGCCAAAAGGCCGAGAAGCGATGCCGCAATGACGCCGAGGCGGGGGAGCCGCCAAAGGCCACGCCCACCTGGGCCGCGGCGAGAGGGCCTAAGGTCGCCAACAAACAAGCTCACCGAAAACGGATCACAACGGAGTGCACAACACGACACTTTGGAGTGCAACCTGGGATTTTGGATCATCATCGTTCAAAAGCACGGAATGGCTCGTAACTCCTAAACCGTCCGTCGCAGACCCAAGTGTCTTACATCACCGGAATCCTTGGCTCGGGCCGAACGAGACGCACGCCTCGGATCGGATGGTCGCGCTGGCGAGATTTTCGGGTATTTGGGATTTTCCGAAAAACCTACTTTTGCACAGTAGTCCTGGGTCGTTTGCCCAATCTGACCCAAAGCGGTGCCGAAAGATTCTCTGGAGTCTGACTGCCGACAGTGACCGGGAAAAAAGTCGGAATTTCGATTCACGTTGGCGACGGGACGCCAAGACGTTGGCGGTGGGCGAGGCGGGCTTTACTTGAATGGCTATAACTCTCCGACGGCAAAGAGACAATTACACCCAAGTGGGTACACCTGTGTACGGGCTCAGCCTGTGGTCACGTGAAAAGGGATGTGGCGACTGGCCACTTGGTGGCGCTGTAAACAGAAAAAAACAACAGCTTGAATACGGCCATAGACGACTGTGTATCACGTGATTTTTCACACGTGCACAAGGTAAGGTATTCATACCACATGATAGAACTCCTCATTCTGAACAACTTTGGACCACTGCTGTCAATCAAAGCGTTCGTTAAATATTGGAGATTATGTGAAGAATGAAAAAAAAAGAAGAAAAAAAAACAAGCCTCCCAGGTTGTTTTCTATCTCTCAATCAACCACTGCAGTTCGGTTCTCTGGACTTCCAAGGTTTCATCAACCATCAGGAGAAGAAGGAAAAATGATTGGAGCTTTAACAATCTGCTCTTTTAACCAGTGTGTGTGTCCAGGGGAGAGCGCGAACGCAGTCCCCCACTACCATAAATTATGCAGTCGAGATTCCCACATTTGGGGAATTCGCAGGGGTCAGCACAACCGGAGTGCAATGGCCGAGCCTCGCCCTGGGTGAACCACCTCCCTGATCATGGTGTCTCCCCTGCCAGGTAAGTATGATTCCCGGGCCTCCAGTCAGAGGCACCCTGTCCCTCTTCGCAATCCTCACCAACGGTCGGACAATCGAACACACACCTGATTCAACTCATCAGCTCGTTAGCAAAAGACTCCAAGAGATAAGAGAGACATCAAAAATGTGCAGTGACGGGCTTCTTTTTTTTCTTCTTTTCTTTTTTTCATGCTCCGGAACCGGCTCCATGAGCCAAAGATCGATTTAATACGCAGTCCCCGGATAGTGGACGAATCAGATATGAAACTGATAAGAACAGAGTTTATTTATTTATTTATTTATTTTTGAATTTGTTATTTTCACACCACCGTTACCAGTATTGGATATGATCACCTACGACAGCCATACACAGCAATATACACTACTTCCATGAACATCTGCTGTCACACAAGACTAAAACATTTCTCTCATTGAACACTTTAAAGGGGGTGCACCGTTCCCAGAAGTACTGCAATACCGGGTCGATGCGTGGAGTGGACGGAGCAAGCCCCTATTCCATCTCCCAGTTCCAAAAATCAATTTAATATATGGTGCCCGGGTAGGGCACGTATCAGATATTAAACTGATAAGAACAGATACTACACTTGATCTTAGCCAAAAGGCCGAGAAGCGATGCCGCAATGACGCCGAGGCGGGGGAGCCGCCAAAGGCCACGCCCACCTGGGCCGCGGCGAGAGGGCCTAAGGTCGCCAACAAACAAGCTCACCGAAAACGGATCACAACGGAGTGCACAACACGACACTTTGGAGTGCAACCTGGGATTTTGGATCATCATCGTTCAAAAGCACGGAATGGCTCGTAACTCCTAAACCGTCCGTCGCAGACCCAAGTGTCTTACATCACCGGAATCCTTGGCTCGGGCCGAACGAGACGCACGCCTCGGATCGGATGGTCGCGCTGGCGAGATTTTCGGGTATTTGGGATTTTCCGAAAAACCTACTTTTGCACAGTAGTCCTGGGTCGTTTGCCCAATCTGACCCAAAGCGGTGCCGAAAGATTCTCTGGAGTCTGACTGCCGACAGTGACCGGGAAAAAAGTCGGAATTTCGATTCACGTTGGCGACGGGACGCCAAGACGTTGGCGGTGGGCGAGGCGGGCTTTACTTGAATGGCTATAACTCTCCGACGGCAAAGAGACAATTACACCCAAGTGGGTACACCTGTGTACGGGCTCAGCCTGTGGTCACGTGAAAAGGGATGTGGCGACTGGCCACTTGGTGGCGCTGTAAACAGAAAAAAACAACAGCTTGAATACGGCCATAGACGACTGTGTATCACGTGATTTTTCACACGTGCACAAGGTAAGGTATTCATACCACATGATAGAACTCCTCATTCTGAACAACTTTGGACCACTGCTGTCAATCAAAGCGTTCGTTAAATATTGGAGATTATGTGAAGAATGAAAAAAAAAGAAGAAAAAAAAACAAGCCTCCCAGGTTGTTTTCTATCTCTCAATCAACCACTGCAGTTCGGTTCTCTGGACTTCCAAGGTTTCATCAACCATCAGGAGAAGAAGGAAAAATGATTGGAGCTTTAACAATCTGCTCTTTTAACCAGTGTGTGTGTCCAGGGGAGAGCGCGAACGCAGTCCCCCACTACCATAAATTATGCAGTCGAGATTCCCACATTTGGGGAATTCGCAGGGGTCAGCACAACCGGAGTGCAATGGCCGAGCCTCGCCCTGGGTGAACCACCTCCCTGATCATGGTGTCTCCCCTGCCAGGTAAGTATGATTCCCGGGCCTCCAGTCAGAGGCACCCTGTCCCTCTTCGCAATCCTCACCAACGGTCGGACAATCGAACACACACCTGATTCAACTCATCAGCTCGTTAGCAAAAGACTCCAAGAGATAAGAGAGACATCAAAAATGTGCAGTGACGGGCTTCTTTTTTTTCTTCTTTTCTTTTTTTCATGCTCCGGAACCGGCTCCATGAGCCAAAGATCGATTTAATACGCAGTCCCCGGATAGTGGACGAATCAGATATGAAACTGATAAGAACAGAGTTTATTTATTTATTTATTTATTTTTGAATTTGTTATTTTCACACCACCGTTACCAGTATTGGATATGATCACCTACGACAGCCATACACAGCAATATACACTACTTCCATGAACATCTGCTGTCACACAAGACTAAAACATTTCTCTCATTGAACACTTTAAAGGGGGTGCACCGTTCCCAGAAGTACTGCAATACCGGGTCGATGCGTGGAGTGGACGGAGCAAGCCCCTATTCCATCTCCCAGTTCCAAAAATCAATTTAATATATGGTGCCCGGGTAGGGCACGTATCAGATATTAAACTGATAAGAACAGATTTTTTTTTCTTTCGAAAAAAGTTTATTGACACATTTTCATTCTTTACATTTCCTCATTTTTCTTTAAAAAATTGCACATGTCTTGTAAAACAAAAATGACACAATTAAGGGTTAAAAATCAGTATTGGGTGGTGTGTCGTGTGAAAGTCCATGTGTGTAAAATGTTGGTTTAAAAGAAGGTAAAATGAATGAAAATAAATAGCAATAAATGATGTAAAACAATAAAACATGCCAACTAAAACATCATCTCTTGTACAGGATCGCGGGTGAGTCCCTATCAAGATTGTCCATTCACTCCAGGTCTCCAGAACAGGCTCCGGACCTCCCGCTTCCGGTGCCCAGCGGAGATCCCCTCCCTCCGGCCCGCTGGCCCGCTGTTCCCGTAGCCGGTGTGGTGAGGGTGCATCTACGGGCGGCCAGGTACGGTGGTGGCCGGGACCTTTCCATGCGACCCCAGCCCCCCCCATCCGAATGACGACGTCCGGCGCCTCCTGCAGCGTTGATCTTATAAGTTGCTCGCACGCGTGGAGGGGCACCGTAACGCGTTTCCCCACCAGCAGGTTTCTGGTGGTCCAGATGGCATCCTTGATATGGTTGAGGGTGAGCCAGAGCGAGGTAAATTGTTTTGATGTGAGGTCCTTCAAGCCCTGACCCACCCCCAGGATGGCGAGCTTGTATTCCATCTGGACACTACCCGCTGGCAGGCACGGGAAAACCAGGGGGCTGGTCCTGGCCCACAGGTCCCGCGCAGCACCGCACTCCCAGAGCAGATGGTAGACGGTCTCCGGGGAACCACATCCGGACCGTGGGCAGATGGAGTTTTTGGCCATGCCTCTGGAGTGCATGACCGCCCTGACCGGGAGGATCTCATGAGCCACCATCCACGATAAGTCCTTATGCCTGTTCTGGAGAGCTGGGTGGGCTGCGTTCCTCCAAACATCTTTGGCCTCACCTAGTGTGAGGCCTGGAACCGGACTCACCGATTCCCGATCCTGCACAAGAGAGATAAGAGACTTGTGGTTAGTTAAAATGGTGGCATCATTGGTCTCTAAAAGGTACTTTTTTAAAAATTTCTTTATAAAACTGTATTCTTTAGGCAAGTTAAAAGACACTGGACATTTAAGATCAATGGGTAAAATTTTCAAAGTTCTTAGGTAAGACCCCATCCAGAATCGGGTCATGGCTGCTGTCTTGTGTTCTCTGGATGGGGTCAGGGCGTATTGGATGTGGAGGGCGGCAAAGCGGCTGCCTAAAAACAGGTGGGGGTCTGGGAGGCCTTTCCCGCCATTCTCTTTTTTCTTTTTGACGACCTCCCTCGTTCCCACTTGGACCCCCACAGGAAATAAAATACCGCCCTCTCCAGGTTGGCCAGGAATCGTCTTGGGGGACTAAAAACAGAACAGACAAGTAAAATCAGTGGTAAAATCACGGATTTAAAAATTAAAATCTTGCCTTCTAACGTCAATTGTCTTAGTCCCCAAAACCCCAGTCTTTGCCTGACTTTCCCTAACATGTCAGTCCAGTTTCCCTGTCCTCCACCCTCTTTGTCAAATTTGACTCCTAAAATTTTCATGTTATTGTCTTTAAAATTCAAATCAAGTCCACCTGTGTCCACGTCACCCCACGGCCCGAAGAGCTGGGCCTCGGACTTACTCCTATTGAGCTTGGCGCCCGAGGCCCGACCGTACCAGTCAGTCAAGTCCATTGCTCTTCGTACTGATAAAAAGTCAGTCGCTAAAAGGGTCACGTCATCCATATATAAAACACAGGTCGCCGTCAGTCCACCAGTTCCGGGGATGTCTAGTCCTTTAATCCATTTGTCCCTTCTCAAGATTTGTGCCAGTGGCTCAATGCAAGCCACATACAGAAGGGGAGATAAAGGACACCCCTGACGGACGCCGCTGTAGAGTTTTACAGCTTTGGATAAATGCCCATTAACCGAAATCCTGCTAGACAGATCGTTGTAAAGCAATCCCACCCAGGCTATAAACCTCCCGGGAAAACCCATTTTTCCCAGTACCTGAAGCAGGTACTGGTGCGAGACGCGGTCAAAGGCTTTTTCGAAATCTAAATTTAGGACTACTAGCCGAATGTTTCTGTCTCTCGCAAAACAGATGGCGTCTCTGATCAGTACCAGGCTGTCCGTGATCTTCCTGCCGGGCACAGCGCATGCTTGATCCAGGTGGATTACGTCCTCTAAAACAGTCGACATACGTGTAGCTAAAATCTTACTAAAAAGTTTACAATCATAATTTAAAAGAGTGATTGGTCGCCAGTTTCTCAAGTCAGTCTTGTCTCCTTTTTTGTGTAGTAGAGTAACTATCCCTACTCTAAAGCTGTCCGGAAGTCTGTCAAGAGTCTCAAATTCTTTAAAAACTGTCAATACGTCGTGTGCTAAAATGTCCCAGAAAGTCAGATAAAACTCAAAGGGGAGTCCATCCATGCCTGGGGACTTCCCCTTTTTAAAACCTTTTAGTGCTTTGTGCATTTCTAAAAGAGTAAAATCCTGGGATAAAAGCACATCTGGACTCTTTACCTTTTTGTCTAAAAACCCTAAAACTTCCTCTAAGATGCCATTGTGTACCTCTTTAGTGCTATATAAATTATTGTAAAAACGTTCAATTTCCCCTAAAATCTGATCTGTTGTATTTACTTCCCCCCCTGTAAAAGTTTTTAAAGTATTAATCGACCCTCCCCGTGTTATTGTCTTTTTAAAAAAATATCTAGTACACTTTTCCCCTTCTTCTATTTCTCTCTCCTTACATCTTAAAATGACACCTTTACTCTGAGTTTCGGACAAATCTGACATTTCTTTCTTTACTTCTTTGATTTCATTTGTAAAATCCATTCCACGGTTTAAAAGGTTAAAATATCTCTGCAGTCTTTTTTGCAGCCCCATCATGCGTCTTTTTTCTTTGTTCTTTTTTCCTTTTCCAATTTGTTTAAAAAACCGTCCTGTCCTTTGTTTCACCATCTCCCACCACTGTGCACGTGAGTCGTAAAAGTCCTGGAGGGTCTGCCATTGGCTGAACTGCTCCCTATACTCTTCAACCACTTCCTCATCCTCTAATAGGGAGCAGTTCAGCTTCCACAGCCCTCCCCCTACAGTCACACCCGTGGGTAGTGAAAGGGTGCAGGAGAGCATCATGTGATCAGAAAAGAAGAGGGGGGTCAATGTAGCATCGGTCGGCGGGCAGTCCCTTGTAAAAACATAGTCAATTCGAGAGGCTCTGGCGCCGTCACCACTGAACCAGGTGAAGCCCTCCTCTCTTTGATGCATTGTTTTAAAGCAGTCAACTAACTTAAAATCTTTGACTATATTTTGTAATAAAACCGATGTCTTATCGACCTTAAAATCCTCTCCTACCCTTTTTCTGTCCTTTCTTGATAAAACACAATTAAAATCCCCTGCTACCACTAGGGGCGCCCTACCTAGCATGTGGGGCTGCAGGTCTTCTAAAAGCTCATACCTATTGTTTTTCCCTGTAAAACCATACACATTTAAAATGTTAAAATCCTTACCTAAAAAAGTCAGATTAGCTAAAATTGCCCGCCCATCCCTCACCACAGTGCTGCCCTTCACCAAAATATTGGGATTTTTAATTAAAATAGCAACACCGTCATTTTTGTTAAAATTGGACCCACTCCAGATGGATAGTCCTGGGGTCCAAATCTCCTCCCACTTCCTGTAGTTTGTTAAAAAGGGCAGACCACATTCTTGCAATAAAAACACATCTGACTTAAAAGATTTTAAAAAGGATAACACACTCTGTGCTCGTATATTGCTCTTCACACTTCTCACATTGATTGTGGAGATAGTGAGAGCCATGAGCAATATGGTTAAAAGGGTGTGAGACATTTAAAAGCAACCAAGTGACTACAGAGATATAATTAAAATCATGTTACATCTTGTTGCATTTGCCTTTCCTTTTCCCCAGAAGACCTGGGATCAGGGGAGCAAGTGCTTGACGCCACGGGGCTCGCAGAGAGTACCTCTTGCGACTCCTTTGGCGACGATGTTCTCAGCTTAAAATGCAGAAAAGAGACTTCATTTGGAGAATCTGCGGGCAACATACGGTCTAGATCTTCCGTGGGAGAACTATCTAGCCGATGCGCTACCCGCAGCTTTTTCTCCTCTGTTTGAACCAGAGGAGATCTCGCAGTTCTTTTCTGCACTTGAGCATTTGGGAGTGAAAAAACACTTTCACTCCCACTGGAGGGCATACTCACCTCCGAGACGGTGTTGAGGGAGGAAACCGTTTCATCCTCTCCGCTTTCTGTTTCATTTCCTTTTTCTTGTTCGGGAGTGGTTTCCTCCCCCTGTTCCGTATCAATCCGTGACTCTGCCCCTGTGGCCGCCCCACTTCCTTTTTCCTGACCAATCCCTGAGGCTGGCTGAGAATTTGAAATTCCCGCCAAAACCTCAGGGACCGCCTCCTCCTCCCTTTGTTCTTTTGTTTGCCATGCTTGTGGGGCGGCCATTTTGTTGCTTTTAAGTTTGTTGGCGAAACTTTTTGGGCAATCTCTGTAGAGATGGTTTGATTCTCCACACAGGTTGCACCGCCTGCCATTGGTACACTCCTCAAAGTTGTGACCAATTTCTCTGCATTTCCCACATATAATTTCCTGGCATGCTTCAGCTAAGTGCCCAAACTTTCCACACTTCCTGCATAATTTGGGCATGCCCTGGTAATGAATGTAGCCTCTGTTCTCGCCAAGCACAATCATTGAAGGCAGATGATTCAGGCCCTGGTAGCCCCCGGCGTCTTCCCATTGTTTAATGGGAATTCGCCAAGAGCATGTCCAGATGCCGTCCTCATCTAAAACCTTAACTGGCTGGCTTCGAACGGTGCAAAATCTACCCAGCCATACACAAATGTCTTCCCCAGTCACTGTCTCATTAAACATTCTAACAATCACAGTTTTAAGTGTGTTATCAGAGAGCTTTTCAACAGTAAACATAGAGAACTGGGATTTAGCTGCTTCAAATCTGTGCCAAAACTCATTCAGGTGGGAAACCGCTCTAAAGCTAACATCATAACCTTTGTTGAGGGGCAGAGTCACAATACAATTTAAATCCTCAGGTTTAAAATTTAAAGTCTTTTGGATCAGCTTCCTGGAGAAATCAAGACGTGACATCCCCAGTAGCTTCCCCTCAACCTCTTTAAAAAGGAAACGCACGCTGTGGTGCCTCCGCATGCCGGCACGAGCAGCCGACATGGTGGAGACACCAACAGCCTAAAAACTTAAAGGAACAATAAATAAATAAATAGATAAATAGATAAAATGTCTTACCTTAAAACTGTACAGTCGTAAAAACAGCTGGATCAATGTACCTCCTAAAAGTTGTGTGGCTCGGGATACAAGGCTAATCTCGAGCCAAGAAACCTCCAAGAGGCGATCGCTGTCTCCACCTGACGACCAGATACGTGATCTTAGCCAAAAGGCCGAGAAGCGATGCCGCAATGACGCCGAGGCGGGGGAGCCGCCAAAGGCCACGCCCACCTGGGCCGCGGCGAGAGGGCCTAAGGTCGCCAACAAACAAGCTCACCGAAAACGGATCACAACGGAGTGCACAACACGACACTTTGGAGTGCAACCTGGGATTTTGGATCATCATCGTTCAAAAGCACGGAATGGCTCGTAACTCCTAAACCGTCCGTCGCAGACCCAAGTGTCTTACATCACCGGAATCCTTGGCTCGGGCCGAACGAGACGCACGCCTCGGATCGGATGGTCGCGCTGGCGAGATTTTCGGGTATTTGGGATTTTCCGAAAAACCTACTTTTGCACAGTAGTCCTGGGTCGTTTGCCCAATCTGACCCAAAGCGGTGCCGAAAGATTCTCTGGAGTCTGACTGCCGACAGTGACCGGGAAAAAAGTCGGAATTTCGATTCACGTTGGCGACGGGACGCCAAGACGTTGGCGGTGGGCGAGGCGGGCTTTACTTGAATGGCTATAACTCTCCGACGGCAAAGAGACAATTACACCCAAGTGGGTACACCTGTGTACGGGCTCAGCCTGTGGTCACGTGAAAAGGGATGTGGCGACTGGCCACTTGGTGGCGCTGTAAACAGAAAAAAACAACAGCTTGAATACGGCCATAGACGACTGTGTATCACGTGATTTTTCACACGTGCACAAGGTAAGGTATTCATACCACATGATAGAACTCCTCATTCTGAACAACTTTGGACCACTGCTGTCAATCAAAGCGTTCGTTAAATATTGGAGAGTATGTGAAGAATGAAAAAAAAAGAAGAAAAAAAAACAAGCCTCCCAGGTTGTTTTCTATCTCTCAATCAACCACTGCAGTTCGGTTCTCTGGACTTCCAAGGTTTCATCAACCATCAGGAGAAGAAGGAAAAATGATTGGAGCTTTAACAATCTGCTCTTTTAACCAGTGTGTGTGTCCAGGGGAGAGCGCGAACGCAGTCCCCCACTACCATAAATTATGCAGTCGAGATTCCCACATTTGGGGAATTCGCAGGGGTCAGCACAACCGGAGTGCAATGGCCGAGCCTCGCCCTGGGTGAACCACCTCCCTGATCATGGTGTCTCCCCTGCCAGGTAAGTATGAATTCCCGGGCCTCCAGTCAGAGGCACCCTGTCCCTCTTCGCAATCCTCACCAACGGTCGGACAATCGAACACACACCTGATTCAACTCATCAGCTCGTTAGCAAAAGACTCCAAGAGATAAGAGAGACATCAAAAATGTGCAGTGACGGAATTCTTTTTTTTCTTCTTTTCTTTTTTTCATGCTCCGGAACCGGCTCCATGAGCCAAAGATCGATTTAATACGCAGTCCCCGGATAGTGGACGAATCAGATATGAAACTGATAAGAACAGAGTTTATTTATTTATTTATTTATTTTTGAATTTGTTATTTTCACACCACCGTTACCAGTATTGGATATGATCACCTACGACAGCCATACACAGCAATATACACTACTTCCATGAACATCTGCTGTCACACAAGACTAAAACATTTCTCTCATTGAACACTTTAAAGGGGGTGCACCGTTCCCAGAAGTACTGCAATACCGGGTCGATGCGTGGAGTGGACGGAGCAAGCCCCTATTCCATCTCCCAGTTCCAAAAATCAATTTAATATATGGTGCCCGGGTAGGGCACGTATCAGATATTAAACTGATAAGAACAGATACTACACTTGATCTTAGCCAAAAGGCCGAGAAGCGATGCCGCAATGACGCCGAGGCGGGGGAGCCGCCAAAGGCCACGCCCACCTGGGCCGCGGCGAGAGGGCCTAAGGTCGCCAACAAACAAGCTCACCGAAAACGGATCACAACGGAGTGCACAACACGACACTTTGGAGTGCAACCTGGGATTTTGGATCATCATCGTTCAAAAGCACGGAATGGCTCGTAACTCCTAAACCGTCCGTCGCAGACCCAAGTGTCTTACATCACCGGAATCCTTGGCTCGGGCCGAACGAGACGCACGCCTCGGATCGGATGGTCGCGCTGGCGAGATTTTCGGGTATTTGGGATTTTCCGAAAAACCTACTTTTGCACAGTAGTCCTGGGTCGTTTGCCCAATCTGACCCAAAGCGGTGCCGAAAGATTCTCTGGAGTCTGACTGCCGACAGTGACCGGGAAAAAAGTCGGAATTTCGATTCACGTTGGCGACGGGACGCCAAGACGTTGGCGGTGGGCGAGGCGGGCTTTACTTGAATGGCTATAACTCTCTGACGGCAAAGAGACAATTACACCCAAGTGGGTACACCTGTGTACGGGCTCAGCCTGTGGTCACGTGAAAAGGGATGTGGCGACTGGCCACTTGGTGGCGCTGTAAACAGAAAAAAACAACAGCTTGAATACGGCCATAGACGACTGTGTATCACGTGATTTTTCACACGTGCACAAGGTAAGGTATTCATACCACATGATAGAACTCCTCATTCTGAACAACTTTGGACCACTGCTGTCAATCAAAGCGTTCGTTAAATATTGGAGATTATGTGAAGAATGAAAAAAAAAGAAGAAAAAAAAACAAGCCTCCCAGGTTGTTTTCTATCTCTCAATCAACCACTGCAGTTCGGTTCTCTGGACTTCCAAGGTTTCATCAACCATCAGGAGAAGAAGGAAAAATGATTGGAGCTTTAACAATCTGCTCTTTTAACCAGTGTGTGTGTCCAGGGGAGAGCGCGAACGCAGTCCCCCACTACCATAAATTATGCAGTCGAGATTCCCACATTTGGGGAATTCGCAGGGGTCAGCACAACCGGAGTGCAATGGCCGAGCCTCGCCCTGGGTGAACCACCTCCCTGATCATGGTGTCTCCCCTGCCAGGTAAGTATGAATTCCCGGGCCTCCAGTCAGAGACACCCTGTCCCTCTTCGCAATCCTCACCAACGGTCGGACAATCGAACACACACCTGATTCAACTCATCAGCTCGTTAGCAAAAGACTCCAAGAGATAAGAGAGACATCAAAAATGTGCAGTGACGGGCTTCTTTTTTTTCTTCTATTCTTTTTTTCATGCTCCGGAACCGGCTCCATGAGCCAAAGATCGATTTAATACGCAGTCCCCGGATAGTGGATAAGAACAGAGTTTATTTATTTATTTATTTATTTTTGAATTTGTTATTTTCACACCACCATTACCAGTATTGGATATGATCACCTACGACAGCCATACACAGCAATATACACTACTTCCATGAACATCTGCTGTCACACAAGACTAAAACATTTCTCTCATTGAACACTTTAAAGGGGGTGCACCGTTCCCAGAAGTACTGCAATACCGGGTCGATGCGTGGAGTGGACGGAGCAAGCCCCTATTCCATCTCCCAGTTCCAAAAATCAATTTAATATATGGTGCCCGGGTAGGGCACGTATCAGATATTAAACTGATAAGAACAGATTTTTTCTTTCGAAAAAAGTTTATTGTCACATTTTCCATTTTCATTTTCATTTCCACACATTTTTCCACATTTTTCCTTTAAAACATAACACATGTCTTTAAAACAAAAAATACACAATTTAACGGTTAAAAATCAGTTTGGTTTTGTGTTGTGTAAAAGTCCATGTGTGTAAAATGTTTGGTTTAAAAGAAGGGTAAAATGAATGAAAATAAATAGAAATAAAGGATATAAAACAATAAAACATGCCAACTAAAACATCATCTCTTGTACAGGATCGCGGATGAGTCCCTATCAAGTTTTTCCATTCACTCCAGGTCTCCAGGACAGGCTCCGGACTCCCCGCTTCCGGTGCCCAGCGGAAATCCCCGCTCCTCCGGCCCGCTGGCCCGCTGTTCCCGTAGCCGGTGTGGTGAGGGTGCATCTACGGGCGGCCAGGGTCGGTGGCGGCCGGGACCTTTTCTGTGCGGCCTGGCCCCCCCATCCGAATAACGACGTGCGGCCCACCCTGCAGCGTTGATGTTATTCTATGCTCGCACGCGTGGAGGGGGACCGTCACGCGTTTCCCCACCAGCAGGTTTCTGGTGGCCCAGATGGTATCCTTTATGATGTTTAGGGTGAGCCAGAGCGAGGCAAATTTCTGCGGTGTTAGCTCCTTCAAGCCCTGACTCACCCCTAGGATAGCGAGCTTGTAGTCCACCTGGGCTCTACCCGCTGGCAGGCACGGGAAAAACAGGGGGCCGGTCTTGGCCCACAGGTCCCGCGCAGCGCCGCACTCCCAGAGCAGATGGTAGACGGTCTCCGGGGAGCCACATCCGGACCGTGGGCAGATGGAGTTTTTGGCCATGCCTCTGGAGTGCATGACCGCCCTGACCGGGAGGATCTCATGAGCCACCATCCACGACAAGTCCTTAAGCCTGTTCTGGAGAGCTGGGTGGGCTGCGTTCCTCCAAACGTCTTTGGCCTCACCTAGTGTGAGGCCTGGAATTGGACTCACCGATTCCCGATCCTGCACAAGAGAGATTACAGACTTGTGGTTAGTTAAAACTGTGACATCTTGATTCTCTAAAAAGTATTTCTTTAAAAAAATTTTGATAAAACAATACTCTTTGGGCAAGTTAAAAGACACTGGACATTTAAGATCAACTGGTAAAATTTTCAAATATCTTAGGTACGACCCCATCCAGAAACGGGTCATGGCTGCGGTCTTGTTCTCTCTGGATGGGGTCGTTGCATATTTAATGTGGAGGGCGGTGAAGCGGCTTCCTAAAAACAGGTGGGGGTCTGGGAGGCCTTTCCCGCCATTCTCTTTTTTCTTTTTAACGACCTCCCTCTTCAGTCGTTCCCACTTGGACCCCCACAGGAAATAAAATACCGCCCTCTCCAGGTTGGCCAGGAATCGTCTTGGGGGACTAAAAACAGAACAGACAAGTAAAATCAGTGGTAAAATCACAGCTTTAAAAATTAAAATCTTGCCTTCGTAAGTCAGTTGTCTTAGTCCCCAAAACCCGAGTCTTTGCCTAACTTTCCCTACCAAGTCAGTCCAGTTTCCTTGTCCTCCACCCTCTCTGTCAAATTTGACTCCTAAAATTTTCAAATTATTTTCTTTAAAATCCAAATCTAGTCCCCCTGTGTCAACAGTCCCCCACGGCCCGAAGAGCTGGGCCTCGGACTTACTCCTATTGAGTTTAGCGCCCGAGGCCCGACCGTACCAGTCAGTCAAGTCCATTGCTCTTCGTACTGATAAAAGGTCAGTCGCTAAAAGGGTCATGTCGTCCATATATAAAACACAGGTCGCCGTCAGTCCACCAGTTCCTGGGATGTCTAGTCCTTTAATCCATTTGTCCCTTCTCAAGATTTGTGCCAGTGGCTCAATACAGGCCACATACAGAAGGGCAGATAAGGGACACCCCTGACGGACACCGCTGTGAATATTTACAGCATTGGATAAATGCCCATTAACTACAAATCTGCTGATCAGACTGTTGTACAGCAGTCCCACCCAGGCTATGAATCTCCCTGGAAACCCCATTTTATCCAGTACCTTAAAAAGGAACTGGTGCGAGATGCGGTCAAATGCTTTTTCAAAGTCTAAATTTAGGACTACTAGCCGAATGTTTCTGTCTCTCGCGTAACAGATGGCGTCTCTGATCAGCACCAGGCTGTCCGTGATCTTCCTTCCGGGCACAGCGCATGCTTGATCCGGGTGGATTATGTCCGCTAAAACCGTCGACATACGTGTGGCTAAAATTTTGCTAAAAAGTTTGCAGTCAACGTTTAAAAGAGTAATGGGTCGCCAGTTCCGTAAGTCCGTCTTGTCTCCTTTTTTATGTAAAAGTGAAACTATCCCTATTCTAAAGCTGTCAGGAAGTCTTTCAAGAGTCTCAAATTCTTTAAAAACAGTCAGTAAGTCGAACGCTAAAATATCCCAAAAAGTTAAATAAAACTCCAGAGGAAGTCCGTCTGTACCAGGGGACTTTCCTCGTTTAAAACTTTTAAGAGCTTTGTGAATTTCTAAGATGTTAAAATCTTGAGATAAAATTGTACATTCGCTGTCGACTTTCTTTTCTAAAAACTCTAAAACTTCCCTTAGCGTGTCATTGTGAACTTCTTTTGTGCTGTATAGGTTTTCATAAAATACTTCAGTTTCCTTTAAAATTTCTTTTGTAGTGTAAACCTCCCTTCCTCCACTTTTCAAACTAGTGATAGCGCCACCCCGTGAAATAATCTTTTTAAAAAAATACCTAGTACACCTTTCACCTTCCTCTATCTCCCTCTCCCTGCTCCTTAAAATGACACCTTTGCTTTGACTTTCGGATAAAACTGACATTTCTTGTTTTATTTCTTTAATTTCTTCGCTAAAATCAATCCCATTATTTGAAAGATTAAAATACCTCTGTAGTCGTTTTTGCAGCCCCATCATGCATCGATTTAATCTATTCTTTTTATTTTTCCCTATCTTCCTAAAAAACTGTCTTGTCCGTTCCTTTACCATCTCCCACCACTGTGCACGTGAGTCGTAAAAGTCTCGGAGGGTCTGCCATTGGCTGAACTGCTCCCTGTACTCACTAACTACTTCCTTATCTTCCAAAAGGGAGCAGTTCAGCTTCCACAGCCCTCCCCCTACTGTCACACCAGTGGGCAGTGAAAGGGTGCATGACAGCATTATGTGATCTGAGAAAAAGAGGGGGGTTAATGTTGCATCGGTTGGCAGGCTGTCCCGTGTAAAAATGTAGTCAATGCGAGAGGCTCTGGTGCCGTCACCACTGAACCAGGTGAAGCCCTCCTCTCTGTGATGCATTGCTTTAAAACAGTCTACTAATTTAAAATCTCTAACTAAACCCTGCAATAAAACCGATGTTTTGTCAACTTTAAAATCCTCTGTCCTCTTCCTATCTTTCTTAGTTAAAACACAGTTAAAATCCCCTGCTACCACTAGGGGAGCCCTACCTAACATGTGGGGCTGCAGGTCTTCTAAAAGCTCATGCCTGTTATTTTTGTCTGTAAAACCATACACATTTAAAATGTTAAAATCCTTACCTAAAAAAGTCAGATTAGCTAAAATTGCCCGCCCATCCCTCACCACAGTGCTGCCCTTCACCAAAATATTGGGATTTTTGATTAAAATAGCAACACCGTCATTTTTGTTAAAATTGGACCCACTCCAGATGGAAGTTCCTGGGGTCCAAATCTCCTCCCACTTCCTGTAGTTTGTTAAAAAGGGCAGACCACATTCTTGCAATAAAAACACATCTGACTTAAAAGATTTTAAAAAGGATAACACACTCTGTGCTCGTATATTGCTCTTCACACTTCTCACATTGATTGTGGAGATAGTGAGAGCCATGAGCAGTATGGTTAAAAGGGTGTGAGACATTTAAAAGCAACCAAGTGACTACAGAGATATAATTAAAATCATGTTACATCTTGTTGCATTTGCCTTTCCTTTTCCCCAGAAGACCTGGGATCAGGGGAGCAAGTGCTTGACGCCACGGGGCTCGCAGAGAGTACCTCTTGCGACTCCTTTGGCGACGATGTTCTCAGCTTAAAATGCAGAAAAGAGACTTCATTTGGAGAATCTGCGGGCCACATACGGTCTAGATCTTCCGTGGGAGAACTATCTAGCCGATGCGCTACCCGCAGCTTTTTCTCCTCTGTTTGAACCAGAGGAGATCTCGCAGTTCTTTTCTGCACTTGAGCATTTGGGAGTGAAAAAACACTTTCACTCCCACTGGAGGGCATACTCACCTCCGAGACGGTGTTGAGGGAGGAAACAGTTTCATCCTCTCCGCTTTCTGTTTCATTTCCTTTTTCTTGTTCGGGAGTGGTTTCCTCCCCCTGTTCCGTATCAATCCGTGACTCTGCCCCTGTGGCCGCCCCACTTCCTTTTTCCTGACCAATCCCTGAGGCTGGCTGAGAATTTGAAATTCCCGCCAAAACCTCAGGGACCGCCTCCTCCTCCCTTTGTTCTTTTGTTTGCCATGCTTGTGGGGCGGCCATTTTGTTGCTTTTAAGTTTGTTGGCGAAACTTTTTGGGCAATCTCTGTAGAGATGGTTTGATTCTCCACACAGGTTGCACCGCCTGCCATTGGTACACTCCTCAAAGTTGTGACCAATTTCTCTGCATTTCCCACATATAATTTCCTGGCATGCTTCAGCTAAGTGCCCAAACTTTCCACACTTCCTGCATAATTTGGGCATGCCCTGGTAATGAATGTAGCCTCTGTTCTCGCCAAGCACAATCATTGAAGGCAGATGATTCAGGCCCTGGTAGCCCCCGGAGTCTTCCCATTGTTTAATGGGAATTCGCCAAGAGCATGTCCAGATGCCGTCCTCATCTAAAACCTTAACTGGCTGGCTTCGAACGGTGCAAAATCTACCCAGCCATACACAAATGTCTTCCCCAGTCACTGTCTCATTAAACATTCTAACAATCACAGTTTTAAGTGTGTTATCAGAGAGCTTTTCAACAGTAAACATAGAGAACTGGGATTTAGCTGCTTCAAATCTGTGCCAAAACTCATTCAGGTGGGAAACCGCTCTAAAGCTAACATCATAACCTTTGTTGAGGGGCAGAGTCACAATACAATTTAAATCCTCAGGTTTAAAATTTAAAGTCTTTTGGATCAGCTTCCTGGAGAAATCAAGACGTGACATCCCCAGTAGCTTCCCCTCAACCTCTTTAAAAAGGAAACGCACGCTGTGGTGCCTCCGCATGCCGGCACGAGCAGCCGACATGGTGGAGACACCAACAGCCTAAAAACTTAAAGGAACAATAAATAAATAAATAGATAAATAGATAAAATGTCTTACCTTAAAACTGTACAGTCGTAAAAACAGCTGGATCAATGTACCTCCTAAAAGTTGTGTGGCTCGGGATACAAGGCTAATCTCGAGCCAAGAAACCTCCAAGAGGCGATCGCTGTCTCCACCTGACGACCAGATACGTGATCTTAGCCAAAAGGCCGAGAAGCGATCATAAGCTTCATAAGAACAGATACTACACTTGATCTTAGCCAAAAGGCCGAGAAGCGATGCCGCAATGACGCCGAGGCGGGGGAGCCGCCAAAGGCCACGCCCACCTGGGCCGCGGCGAGAGGGCCTAAGGTCGCCAACAAACAAGCTCACCGAAAACGGATCACAACGGAGTGCACAACACGACACTTTGGAGTGCAACCTGGGATTTTGGATCATCATCGTTCAAAAGCACGGAATGGCTCGTAACTCCTAAACCGTCCGTCGCAGACCCAAGTGTCTTACATCACCGGAATCCTTGGCTCGGGCCGAACGAGACGCACGCCTCGGATCGGATGGTCGCGCTGGCGAGATTTTCGGGTATTTGGGATTTTCCGAAAAACCTACTTTTGCACAGTAGTCCTGGGTCGTTTGCCCAATCTGACCCAAAGCGGTGCCGAAAGATTCTCTGGAGTCTGACTGCCGACAGTGACCGGGAAAAAAGTCGGAATTTCGATTCACGTTGGCGACGGGACGCCAAGACGTTGGCGGTGGGCGAGGCGGGCTTTACTTGAATGGCTATAACTCTCCGACGGCAAAGAGACAATTACACCCAAGTGGGTACACCTGTGTACGGGCTCAGCCTGTGGTCACGTGAAAAGGGATGTGGCGACTGGCCACTTGGTGGCGCTGTAAACAGAAAAAAACAACAGCTTGAATACGGCCATAGACGACTGTGTATCACGTGATTTTTCACACGTGCACAAGGTAAGGTATTCATACCACATGATAGAACTCCTCATTCTGAACAACTTTGGACCACTGCTGTCAATCAAAGCGTTCGTTAAATATTGGAGATTATGTGAAGAATGAAAAAAAAAGAAGAAAAAAAAACAAGCCTCCCAGGTTGTTTTCTATCTCTCAATCAACCACTGCAGTTCGGTTCTCTGGACTTCCAAGGTTTCATCAACCATCAGGAGAAGAAGGAAAAATGATTGGAGCTTTAACAATCTGCTCTTTTAACCAGTGTGTGTGTCCAGGGGAGAGCGCGAACGCAGTCCCCCACTACCATAAATTATGCAGTCGAGATTCCCACATTTGGGGAATTCGCAGGGGTCAGCACAACCGGAGTGCAATGGCCGAGCCTCGCCCTGGGTGAACCACCTCCCTGATCATGGTGTCTCCCCTGCCAGGTAAGTATGATTCCCGGGCCTCCAGTCAGAGGCACCCTGTCCCTCTTCGCAATCCTCACCAACGGTCGGACAATCGAACACACACCTGATTCAACTCATCAGCTCGTTAGCAAAAGACTCCAAGAGATAAGAGAGACATCAAAAATGTGCAGTGACGGGCTTCTTTTTTTTCTTCTTTTCTTTTTTTCATGCTCCGGAACCGGCTCCATGAGCCAAAGATCGATTTAATACGCAGTCCCCGGATAGTGGACGAATCAGATATGAAACTGATAAGAACAGAGTTTATTTATTTATTTATTTATTTTTGAATTTGTTATTTTCACACCACCGTTACCAGTATTGGATATGATCACCTACGACAGCCATACACAGCAATATACACTACTTCCATGAACATCTGCTGTCACACAAGACTAAAACATTTCTCTCATTGAACACTTTAAAGGGGGTGCACCGTTCCCAGAAGTACTGCAATACCGGGTCGATGCGTGGAGTGGACGGAGCAAGCCCCTATTCCATCTCCCAGTTCCAAAAATCAATTTAATATATGGTGCCCGGGTAGGGCACGTATCAGATATTAAACTGATAAGAACAGATACTACACTTGATCTTAGCCAAAAGGCCGAGAAGCGATGCCGCAATGACGCCGAGGCGGGGGAGCCGCCAAAGGCCACGCCCACCTGGGCCGCGGCGAGAGGGCCTAAGGTCGCCAACAAACAAGCTCACCGAAAACGGATCACAACGGAGTGCACAACACGACACTTTGGAGTGCAACCTGGGATTTTGGATCATCATCGTTCAAAAGCACGGAATGGCTCGTAACTCCTAAACCGTCCGTCGCAGACCCAAGTGTCTTACATCACCGGAATCCTTGGCTCGGGCCGAACGAGACGCACGCCTCGGATCGGATGGTCGCGCTGGCGAGATTTTCGGGTATTTGGGATTTTCCGAAAAACCTACTTTTGCACAGTAGTCCTGGGTCGTTTGCCCAATCTGACCCAAAGCGGTGCCGAAAGATTCTCTGGAGTCTGACTGCCGACAGTGACCGGGAAAAAAGTCGGAATTTCGATTCACGTTGGCGACGGGACGCCAAGACGTTGGCGGTGGGCGAGGCGGGCTTTACTTGAATGGCTATAACTCTCCGACGGCAAAGAGACAATTACACCCAAGTGGGTACACCTGTGTACGGGCTCAGCCTGTGGTCACGTGAAAAGGGATGTGGCGACTGGCCACTTGGTGGCGCTGTAAACAGAAAAAAACAACAGCTTGAATACGGCCATAGACGACTGTGTATCACGTGATTTTTCACACGTGCACAAGGTAAGGTATTCATACCACATGATAGAACTCCTCATTCTGAACAACTTTGGACCACTGCTGTCAATCAAAGCGTTCGTTAAATATTGGAGATTATGTGAAGAATGAAAAAAAAAGAAGAAAAAAAAACAAGCCTCCCAGGTTGTTTTCTATCTCTCAATCAACCACTGCAGTTCGGTTCTCTGGACTTCCAAGGTTTCATCAACCATCAGGAGAAGAAGGAAAAATGATTGGAGCTTTAACAATCTGCTCTTTTAACCAGTGTGTGTGTCCAGGGGAGAGCGCGAACGCAGTCCCCCACTACCATAAATTATGCAGTCGAGATTCCCACATTTGGGGAATTCGCAGGGGTCAGCACAACCGGAGTGCAATGGCCGAGCCTCGCCCTGGGTGAACCACCTCCCTGATCATGGTGTCTCCCCTGCCAGGTAAGTATGATTCCCGGGCCTCCAGTCAGAGGCACCCTGTCCCTCTTCGCAATCCTCACCAACGGTCGGACAATCGAACACACACCTGATTCAACTCATCAGCTCGTTAGCAAAAGACTCCAAGAGATAAGAGAGACATCAAAAATGTGCAGTGACGGGCTTCTTTTTTTTCTTCTTTTCTTTTTTTCATGCTCCGGAACCGGCTCCATGAGCCAAAGATCGATTTAATACGCAGTCCCCGGATAGTGGACGAATCAGATATGAAACTGATAAGAACAGAGTTTATTTATTTATTTATTTATTTTTGAATTTGTTATTTTCACACCACCGTTACCAGTATTGGATATGATCACCTACGACAGCCATACACAGCAATATACACTACTTCCATGAACATCTGCTGTCACACAAGACTAAAACATTTCTCTCATTGAACACTTTAAAGGGGGTGCACCGTTCCCAGAAGTACTGCAATACCGGGTCGATGCGTGGAGTGGACGGAGCAAGCCCCTATTCCATCTCCCAGTTCCAAAAATCAATTTAATATATGGTGCCCGGGTAGGGCACGTATCAGATATTAAACTGATAAGAACAGATTTTTTTTTCTTTCGAAAAAAGTTTATTGACACATTTTCATTCTTTACATTTCCTCATTTTTCTTTAAAAAATTGCACATGTCTTGTAAAACAAAAATGACACAATTAAGGGTTAAAAATCAGTATTGGGTGGTGTGTCGTGTGAAAGTCCATGTGTGTAAAATGTTGGTTTAAAAGAAGGTAAAATGAATGAAAATAAATAGCAATAAATGATGTAAAACAATAAAACATGCCAACTAAAACATCATCTCTTGTACAGGATCGCGGGTGAGTCCCTATCAAGATTGTCCATTCACTCCAGGTCTCCAGAACAGGCTCCGGACCTCCCGCTTCCGGTGCCCAGCGGAGATCCCCTCCCTCCGGCCCGCTGGCCCGCTGTTCCCGTAGCCGGTGTGGTGAGGGTGCATCTACGGGCGGCCAGGTACGGTGGTGGCCGGGACCTTTCCATGCGACCCCAGCCCCCCCCATCCGAATGACGACGTCCGGCGCCTCCTGCAGCGTTGATCTTATAAGTTGCTCGCACGCGTGGAGGGGCACCGTAACGCGTTTCCCCACCAGCAGGTTTCTGGTGGTCCAGATGGCATCCTTGATATGGTTGAGGGTGAGCCAGAGCGAGGTAAATTGTTTTGATGTGAGGTCCTTCAAGCCCTGACCCACCCCCAGGATGGCGAGCTTGTATTCCATCTGGACACTACCCGCTGGCAGGCACGGGAAAACCAGGGGGCTGGTCCTGGCCCACAGGTCCCGCGCAGCACCGCACTCCCAGAGCAGATGGTAGACGGTCTCCGGGGAACCACATCCGGACCGTGGGCAGATGGAGTTTTTGGCCATGCCTCTGGAGTGCATGACCGCCCTGACCGGGAGGATCTCATGAGCCACCATCCACGATAAGTCCTTATGCCTGTTCTGGAGAGCTGGGTGGGCTGCGTTCCTCCAAACATCTTTGGCCTCACCTAGTGTGAGGCCTGGAACCGGACTCACCGATTCCCGATCCTGCACAAGAGAGATAAGAGACTTGTGGTTAGTTAAAATGGTGGCATCATTGGTCTCTAAAAGGTACTTTTTTAAAAATTTCTTTATAAAACTGTATTCTTTAGGCAAGTTAAAAGACACTGGACATTTAAGATCAATGGGTAAAATTTTCAAAGTTCTTAGGTAAGACCCCATCCAGAATCGGGTCATGGCTGCTGTCTTGTGTTCTCTGGATGGGGTCAGGGCGTATTGGATGTGGAGGGCGGCAAAGCGGCTGCCTAAAAACAGGTGGGGGTCTGGGAGGCCTTTCCCGCCATTCTCTTTTTTCTTTTTGACGACCTCCCTCGTTCCCACTTGGACCCCCACAGGAAATAAAATACCGCCCTCTCCAGGTTGGCCAGGAATCGTCTTGGGGGACTAAAAACAGAACAGACAAGTAAAATCAGTGGTAAAATCACGGATTTAAAAATTAAAATCTTGCCTTCTAACGTCAATTGTCTTAGTCCCCAAAACCCCAGTCTTTGCCTGACTTTCCCTAACATGTCAGTCCAGTTTCCCTGTCCTCCACCCTCTTTGTCAAATTTGACTCCTAAAATTTTCATGTTATTGTCTTTAAAATTCAAATCAAGTCCACCTGTGTCCACGTCACCCCACGGCCCGAAGAGCTGGGCCTCGGACTTACTCCTATTGAGCTTGGCGCCCGAGGCCCGACCGTACCAGTCAGTCAAGTCCATTGCTCTTCGTACTGATAAAAAGTCAGTCGCTAAAAGGGTCACGTCATCCATATATAAAACACAGGTCGCCGTCAGTCCACCAGTTCCGGGGATGTCTAGTCCTTTAATCCATTTGTCCCTTCTCAAGATTTGTGCCAGTGGCTCAATGCAAGCCACATACAGAAGGGGAGATAAAGGACACCCCTGACGGACGCCGCTGTAGAGTTTTACAGCTTTGGATAAATGCCCATTAACCGAAATCCTGCTAGACAGATCGTTGTAAAGCAATCCCACCCAGGCTATAAACCTCCCGGGAAAACCCATTTTTCCCAGTACCTGAAGCAGGTACTGGTGCGAGACGCGGTCAAAGGCTTTTTCGAAATCTAAATTTAGGACTACTAGCCGAATGTTTCTGTCTCTCGCAAAACAGATGGCGTCTCTGATCAGTACCAGGCTGTCCGTGATCTTCCTGCCGGGCACAGCGCATGCTTGATCCAGGTGGATTACGTCCTCTAAAACAGTCGACATACGTGTAGCTAAAATCTTACTAAAAAGTTTACAATCATAATTTAAAAGAGTGATTGGTCGCCAGTTTCTCAAGTCAGTCTTGTCTCCTTTTTTGTGTAGTAGAGTAACTATCCCTACTCTAAAGCTGTCCGGAAGTCTGTCAAGAGTCTCAAATTCTTTAAAAACTGTCAATACGTCGTGTGCTAAAATGTCCCAGAAAGTCAGATAAAACTCAAAGGGGAGTCCATCCATGCCTGGGGACTTCCCCTTTTTAAAACCTTTTAGTGCTTTGTGCATTTCTAAAAGAGTAAAATCCTGGGATAAAAGCACATCTGGACTCTTTACCTTTTTGTCTAAAAACCCTAAAACTTCCTCTAAGATGCCATTGTGTACCTCTTTAGTGCTATATAAATTATTGTAAAAACGTTCAATTTCCCCTAAAATCTGATCTGTTGTATTTACTTCCCCCCCTGTAAAAGTTTTTAAAGTATTAATCGACCCTCCCCGTGTTATTGTCTTTTTAAAAAAATATCTAGTACACTTTTCCCCTTCTTCTATTTCTCTCTCCTTACATCTTAAAATGACACCTTTACTCTGAGTTTCGGACAAATCTGACATTTCTTTCTTTACTTCTTTGATTTCATTTGTAAAATCCATTCCACGGTTTAAAAGGTTAAAATATCTCTGCAGTCTTTTTTGCAGCCCCATCATGCGTCTTTTTTCTTTGTTCTTTTTTCCTTTTCCAATTTGTTTAAAAAACCGTCCTGTCCTTTGTTTCACCATCTCCCACCACTGTGCACGTGAGTCGTAAAAGTCCTGGAGGGTCTGCCATTGGCTGAACTGCTCCCTATACTCTTCAACCACTTCCTCATCCTCTAATAGGGAGCAGTTCAGCTTCCACAGCCCTCCCCCTACAGTCACACCCGTGGGTAGTGAAAGGGTGCAGGAGAGCATCATGTGATCAGAAAAGAAGAGGGGGGTCAATGTAGCATCGGTCGGCGGGCAGTCCCTTGTAAAAACATAGTCAATTCGAGAGGCTCTGGCGCCGTCACCACTGAACCAGGTGAAGCCCTCCTCTCTTTGATGCATTGTTTTAAAGCAGTCAACTAACTTAAAATCTTTGACTATATTTTGTAATAAAACCGATGTCTTATCGACCTTAAAATCCTCTCCTACCCTTTTTCTGTCCTTTCTTGATAAAACACAATTAAAATCCCCTGCTACCACTAGGGGCGCCCTACCTAGCATGTGGGGCTGCAGGTCTTCTAAAAGCTCATACCTATTGTTTTTCCCTGTAAAACCATACACATTTAAAATGTTAAAATCCTTACCTAAAAAAGTCAGATTAGCTAAAATTGCCCGCCCATCCCTCACCACAGTGCTGCCCTTCACCAAAATATTGGGATTTTTAATTAAAATAGCAACACCGTCATTTTTGTTAAAATTGGACCCACTCCAGATGGATAGTCCTGGGGTCCAAATCTCCTCCCACTTCCTGTAGTTTGTTAAAAAGGGCAGACCACATTCTTGCAATAAAAACACATCTGACTTAAAAGATTTTAAAAAGGATAACACACTCTGTGCTCGTATATTGCTCTTCACACTTCTCACATTGATTGTGGAGATAGTGAGAGCCATGAGCAATATGGTTAAAAGGGTGTGAGACATTTAAAAGCAACCAAGTGACTACAGAGATATAATTAAAATCATGTTACATCTTGTTGCATTTGCCTTTCCTTTTCCCCAGAAGACCTGGGATCAGGGGAGCAAGTGCTTGACGCCACGGGGCTCGCAGAGAGTACCTCTTGCGACTCCTTTGGCGACGATGTTCTCAGCTTAAAATGCAGAAAAGAGACTTCATTTGGAGAATCTGCGGGCAACATACGGTCTAGATCTTCCGTGGGAGAACTATCTAGCCGATGCGCTACCCGCAGCTTTTTCTCCTCTGTTTGAACCAGAGGAGATCTCGCAGTTCTTTTCTGCACTTGAGCATTTGGGAGTGAAAAAACACTTTCACTCCCACTGGAGGGCATACTCACCTCCGAGACGGTGTTGAGGGAGGAAACCGTTTCATCCTCTCCGCTTTCTGTTTCATTTCCTTTTTCTTGTTCGGGAGTGGTTTCCTCCCCCTGTTCCGTATCAATCCGTGACTCTGCCCCTGTGGCCGCCCCACTTCCTTTTTCCTGACCAATCCCTGAGGCTGGCTGAGAATTTGAAATTCCCGCCAAAACCTCAGGGACCGCCTCCTCCTCCCTTTGTTCTTTTGTTTGCCATGCTTGTGGGGCGGCCATTTTGTTGCTTTTAAGTTTGTTGGCGAAACTTTTTGGGCAATCTCTGTAGAGATGGTTTGATTCTCCACACAGGTTGCACCGCCTGCCATTGGTACACTCCTCAAAGTTGTGACCAATTTCTCTGCATTTCCCACATATAATTTCCTGGCATGCTTCAGCTAAGTGCCCAAACTTTCCACACTTCCTGCATAATTTGGGCATGCCCTGGTAATGAATGTAGCCTCTGTTCTCGCCAAGCACAATCATTGAAGGCAGATGATTCAGGCCCTGGTAGCCCCCGGCGTCTTCCCATTGTTTAATGGGAATTCGCCAAGAGCATGTCCAGATGCCGTCCTCATCTAAAACCTTAACTGGCTGGCTTCGAACGGTGCAAAATCTACCCAGCCATACACAAATGTCTTCCCCAGTCACTGTCTCATTAAACATTCTAACAATCACAGTTTTAAGTGTGTTATCAGAGAGCTTTTCAACAGTAAACATAGAGAACTGGGATTTAGCTGCTTCAAATCTGTGCCAAAACTCATTCAGGTGGGAAACCGCTCTAAAGCTAACATCATAACCTTTGTTGAGGGGCAGAGTCACAATACAATTTAAATCCTCAGGTTTAAAATTTAAAGTCTTTTGGATCAGCTTCCTGGAGAAATCAAGACGTGACATCCCCAGTAGCTTCCCCTCAACCTCTTTAAAAAGGAAACGCACGCTGTGGTGCCTCCGCATGCCGGCACGAGCAGCCGACATGGTGGAGACACCAACAGCCTAAAAACTTAAAGGAACAATAAATAAATAAATAGATAAATAGATAAAATGTCTTACCTTAAAACTGTACAGTCGTAAAAACAGCTGGATCAATGTACCTCCTAAAAGTTGTGTGGCTCGGGATACAAGGCTAATCTCGAGCCAAGAAACCTCCAAGAGGCGATCGCTGTCTCCACCTGACGACCAGATACGTGATCTTAGCCAAAAGGCCGAGAAGCGATGCCGCAATGACGCCGAGGCGGGGGAGCCGCCAAAGGCCACGCCCACCTGGGCCGCGGCGAGAGGGCCTAAGGTCGCCAACAAACAAGCTCACCGAAAACGGATCACAACGGAGTGCACAACACGACACTTTGGAGTGCAACCTGGGATTTTGGATCATCATCGTTCAAAAGCACGGAATGGCTCGTAACTCCTAAACCGTCCGTCGCAGACCCAAGTGTCTTACATCACCGGAATCCTTGGCTCGGGCCGAACGAGACGCACGCCTCGGATCGGATGGTCGCGCTGGCGAGATTTTCGGGTATTTGGGATTTTCCGAAAAACCTACTTTTGCACAGTAGTCCTGGGTCGTTTGCCCAATCTGACCCAAAGCGGTGCCGAAAGATTCTCTGGAGTCTGACTGCCGACAGTGACCGGGAAAAAAGTCGGAATTTCGATTCACGTTGGCGACGGGACGCCAAGACGTTGGCGGTGGGCGAGGCGGGCTTTACTTGAATGGCTATAACTCTCCGACGGCAAAGAGACAATTACACCCAAGTGGGTACACCTGTGTACGGGCTCAGCCTGTGGTCACGTGAAAAGGGATGTGGCGACTGGCCACTTGGTGGCGCTGTAAACAGAAAAAAACAACAGCTTGAATACGGCCATAGACGACTGTGTATCACGTGATTTTTCACACGTGCACAAGGTAAGGTATTCATACCACATGATAGAACTCCTCATTCTGAACAACTTTGGACCACTGCTGTCAATCAAAGCGTTCGTTAAATATTGGAGAGTATGTGAAGAATGAAAAAAAAAGAAGAAAAAAAAACAAGCCTCCCAGGTTGTTTTCTATCTCTCAATCAACCACTGCAGTTCGGTTCTCTGGACTTCCAAGGTTTCATCAACCATCAGGAGAAGAAGGAAAAATGATTGGAGCTTTAACAATCTGCTCTTTTAACCAGTGTGTGTGTCCAGGGGAGAGCGCGAACGCAGTCCCCCACTACCATAAATTATGCAGTCGAGATTCCCACATTTGGGGAATTCGCAGGGGTCAGCACAACCGGAGTGCAATGGCCGAGCCTCGCCCTGGGTGAACCACCTCCCTGATCATGGTGTCTCCCCTGCCAGGTAAGTATGAATTCCCGGGCCTCCAGTCAGAGGCACCCTGTCCCTCTTCGCAATCCTCACCAACGGTCGGACAATCGAACACACACCTGATTCAACTCATCAGCTCGTTAGCAAAAGACTCCAAGAGATAAGAGAGACATCAAAAATGTGCAGTGACGGAATTCTTTTTTTTCTTCTTTTCTTTTTTTCATGCTCCGGAACCGGCTCCATGAGCCAAAGATCGATTTAATACGCAGTCCCCGGATAGTGGACGAATCAGATATGAAACTGATAAGAACAGAGTTTATTTATTTATTTATTTATTTTTGAATTTGTTATTTTCACACCACCGTTACCAGTATTGGATATGATCACCTACGACAGCCATACACAGCAATATACACTACTTCCATGAACATCTGCTGTCACACAAGACTAAAACATTTCTCTCATTGAACACTTTAAAGGGGGTGCACCGTTCCCAGAAGTACTGCAATACCGGGTCGATGCGTGGAGTGGACGGAGCAAGCCCCTATTCCATCTCCCAGTTCCAAAAATCAATTTAATATATGGTGCCCGGGTAGGGCACGTATCAGATATTAAACTGATAAGAACAGATACTACACTTGATCTTAGCCAAAAGGCCGAGAAGCGATGCCGCAATGACGCCGAGGCGGGGGAGCCGCCAAAGGCCACGCCCACCTGGGCCGCGGCGAGAGGGCCTAAGGTCGCCAACAAACAAGCTCACCGAAAACGGATCACAACGGAGTGCACAACACGACACTTTGGAGTGCAACCTGGGATTTTGGATCATCATCGTTCAAAAGCACGGAATGGCTCGTAACTCCTAAACCGTCCGTCGCAGACCCAAGTGTCTTACATCACCGGAATCCTTGGCTCGGGCCGAACGAGACGCACGCCTCGGATCGGATGGTCGCGCTGGCGAGATTTTCGGGTATTTGGGATTTTCCGAAAAACCTACTTTTGCACAGTAGTCCTGGGTCGTTTGCCCAATCTGACCCAAAGCGGTGCCGAAAGATTCTCTGGAGTCTGACTGCCGACAGTGACCGGGAAAAAAGTCGGAATTTCGATTCACGTTGGCGACGGGACGCCAAGACGTTGGCGGTGGGCGAGGCGGGCTTTACTTGAATGGCTATAACTCTCTGACGGCAAAGAGACAATTACACCCAAGTGGGTACACCTGTGTACGGGCTCAGCCTGTGGTCACGTGAAAAGGGATGTGGCGACTGGCCACTTGGTGGCGCTGTAAACAGAAAAAAACAACAGCTTGAATACGGCCATAGACGACTGTGTATCACGTGATTTTTCACACGTGCACAAGGTAAGGTATTCATACCACATGATAGAACTCCTCATTCTGAACAACTTTGGACCACTGCTGTCAATCAAAGCGTTCGTTAAATATTGGAGATTATGTGAAGAATGAAAAAAAAAGAAGAAAAAAAAACAAGCCTCCCAGGTTGTTTTCTATCTCTCAATCAACCACTGCAGTTCGGTTCTCTGGACTTCCAAGGTTTCATCAACCATCAGGAGAAGAAGGAAAAATGATTGGAGCTTTAACAATCTGCTCTTTTAACCAGTGTGTGTGTCCAGGGGAGAGCGCGAACGCAGTCCCCCACTACCATAAATTATGCAGTCGAGATTCCCACATTTGGGGAATTCGCAGGGGTCAGCACAACCGGAGTGCAATGGCCGAGCCTCGCCCTGGGTGAACCACCTCCCTGATCATGGTGTCTCCCCTGCCAGGTAAGTATGAATTCCCGGGCCTCCAGTCAGAGACACCCTGTCCCTCTTCGCAATCCTCACCAACGGTCGGACAATCGAACACACACCTGATTCAACTCATCAGCTCGTTAGCAAAAGACTCCAAGAGATAAGAGAGACATCAAAAATGTGCAGTGACGGGCTTCTTTTTTTTCTTCTATTCTTTTTTTCATGCTCCGGAACCGGCTCCATGAGCCAAAGATCGATTTAATACGCAGTCCCCGGATAGTGGATAAGAACAGAGTTTATTTATTTATTTATTTATTTTTGAATTTGTTATTTTCACACCACCATTACCAGTATTGGATATGATCACCTACGACAGCCATACACAGCAATATACACTACTTCCATGAACATCTGCTGTCACACAAGACTAAAACATTTCTCTCATTGAACACTTTAAAGGGGGTGCACCGTTCCCAGAAGTACTGCAATACCGGGTCGATGCGTGGAGTGGACGGAGCAAGCCCCTATTCCATCTCCCAGTTCCAAAAATCAATTTAATATATGGTGCCCGGGTAGGGCACGTATCAGATATTAAACTGATAAGAACAGATTTTTTCTTTCGAAAAAAGTTTATTGTCACATTTTCCATTTTCATTTTCATTTCCACACATTTTTCCACATTTTTCCTTTAAAACATAACACATGTCTTTAAAACAAAAAATACACAATTTAACGGTTAAAAATCAGTTTGGTTTTGTGTTGTGTAAAAGTCCATGTGTGTAAAATGTTTGGTTTAAAAGAAGGGTAAAATGAATGAAAATAAATAGAAATAAAGGATATAAAACAATAAAACATGCCAACTAAAACATCATCTCTTGTACAGGATCGCGGATGAGTCCCTATCAAGTTTTTCCATTCACTCCAGGTCTCCAGGACAGGCTCCGGACTCCCCGCTTCCGGTGCCCAGCGGAAATCCCCGCTCCTCCGGCCCGCTGGCCCGCTGTTCCCGTAGCCGGTGTGGTGAGGGTGCATCTACGGGCGGCCAGGGTCGGTGGCGGCCGGGACCTTTTCTGTGCGGCCTGGCCCCCCCATCCGAATAACGACGTGCGGCCCACCCTGCAGCGTTGATGTTATTCTATGCTCGCACGCGTGGAGGGGGACCGTCACGCGTTTCCCCACCAGCAGGTTTCTGGTGGCCCAGATGGTATCCTTTATGATGTTTAGGGTGAGCCAGAGCGAGGCAAATTTCTGCGGTGTTAGCTCCTTCAAGCCCTGACTCACCCCTAGGATAGCGAGCTTGTAGTCCACCTGGGCTCTACCCGCTGGCAGGCACGGGAAAAACAGGGGGCCGGTCTTGGCCCACAGGTCCCGCGCAGCGCCGCACTCCCAGAGCAGATGGTAGACGGTCTCCGGGGAGCCACATCCGGACCGTGGGCAGATGGAGTTTTTGGCCATGCCTCTGGAGTGCATGACCGCCCTGACCGGGAGGATCTCATGAGCCACCATCCACGACAAGTCCTTAAGCCTGTTCTGGAGAGCTGGGTGGGCTGCGTTCCTCCAAACGTCTTTGGCCTCACCTAGTGTGAGGCCTGGAATTGGACTCACCGATTCCCGATCCTGCACAAGAGAGATTACAGACTTGTGGTTAGTTAAAACTGTGACATCTTGATTCTCTAAAAAGTATTTCTTTAAAAAAATTTTGATAAAACAATACTCTTTGGGCAAGTTAAAAGACACTGGACATTTAAGATCAACTGGTAAAATTTTCAAATATCTTAGGTACGACCCCATCCAGAAACGGGTCATGGCTGCGGTCTTGTTCTCTCTGGATGGGGTCGTTGCATATTTAATGTGGAGGGCGGTGAAGCGGCTTCCTAAAAACAGGTGGGGGTCTGGGAGGCCTTTCCCGCCATTCTCTTTTTTCTTTTTAACGACCTCCCTCTTCAGTCGTTCCCACTTGGACCCCCACAGGAAATAAAATACCGCCCTCTCCAGGTTGGCCAGGAATCGTCTTGGGGGACTAAAAACAGAACAGACAAGTAAAATCAGTGGTAAAATCACAGCTTTAAAAATTAAAATCTTGCCTTCGTAAGTCAGTTGTCTTAGTCCCCAAAACCCGAGTCTTTGCCTAACTTTCCCTACCAAGTCAGTCCAGTTTCCTTGTCCTCCACCCTCTCTGTCAAATTTGACTCCTAAAATTTTCAAATTATTTTCTTTAAAATCCAAATCTAGTCCCCCTGTGTCAACAGTCCCCCACGGCCCGAAGAGCTGGGCCTCGGACTTACTCCTATTGAGTTTAGCGCCCGAGGCCCGACCGTACCAGTCAGTCAAGTCCATTGCTCTTCGTACTGATAAAAGGTCAGTCGCTAAAAGGGTCATGTCGTCCATATATAAAACACAGGTCGCCGTCAGTCCACCAGTTCCTGGGATGTCTAGTCCTTTAATCCATTTGTCCCTTCTCAAGATTTGTGCCAGTGGCTCAATACAGGCCACATACAGAAGGGCAGATAAGGGACACCCCTGACGGACACCGCTGTGAATATTTACAGCATTGGATAAATGCCCATTAACTACAAATCTGCTGATCAGACTGTTGTACAGCAGTCCCACCCAGGCTATGAATCTCCCTGGAAACCCCATTTTATCCAGTACCTTAAAAAGGAACTGGTGCGAGATGCGGTCAAATGCTTTTTCAAAGTCTAAATTTAGGACTACTAGCCGAATGTTTCTGTCTCTCGCGTAACAGATGGCGTCTCTGATCAGCACCAGGCTGTCCGTGATCTTCCTTCCGGGCACAGCGCATGCTTGATCCGGGTGGATTATGTCCGCTAAAACCGTCGACATACGTGTGGCTAAAATTTTGCTAAAAAGTTTGCAGTCAACGTTTAAAAGAGTAATGGGTCGCCAGTTCCGTAAGTCCGTCTTGTCTCCTTTTTTATGTAAAAGTGAAACTATCCCTATTCTAAAGCTGTCAGGAAGTCTTTCAAGAGTCTCAAATTCTTTAAAAACAGTCAGTAAGTCGAACGCTAAAATATCCCAAAAAGTTAAATAAAACTCCAGAGGAAGTCCGTCTGTACCAGGGGACTTTCCTCGTTTAAAACTTTTAAGAGCTTTGTGAATTTCTAAGATGTTAAAATCTTGAGATAAAATTGTACATTCGCTGTCGACTTTCTTTTCTAAAAACTCTAAAACTTCCCTTAGCGTGTCATTGTGAACTTCTTTTGTGCTGTATAGGTTTTCATAAAATACTTCAGTTTCCTTTAAAATTTCTTTTGTAGTGTAAACCTCCCTTCCTCCACTTTTCAAACTAGTGATAGCGCCACCCCGTGAAATAATCTTTTTAAAAAAATACCTAGTACACCTTTCACCTTCCTCTATCTCCCTCTCCCTGCTCCTTAAAATGACACCTTTGCTTTGACTTTCGGATAAAACTGACATTTCTTGTTTTATTTCTTTAATTTCTTCGCTAAAATCAATCCCATTATTTGAAAGATTAAAATACCTCTGTAGTCGTTTTTGCAGCCCCATCATGCATCGATTTAATCTATTCTTTTTATTTTTCCCTATCTTCCTAAAAAACTGTCTTGTCCGTTCCTTTACCATCTCCCACCACTGTGCACGTGAGTCGTAAAAGTCTCGGAGGGTCTGCCATTGGCTGAACTGCTCCCTGTACTCACTAACTACTTCCTTATCTTCCAAAAGGGAGCAGTTCAGCTTCCACAGCCCTCCCCCTACTGTCACACCAGTGGGCAGTGAAAGGGTGCATGACAGCATTATGTGATCTGAGAAAAAGAGGGGGGTTAATGTTGCATCGGTTGGCAGGCTGTCCCGTGTAAAAATGTAGTCAATGCGAGAGGCTCTGGTGCCGTCACCACTGAACCAGGTGAAGCCCTCCTCTCTGTGATGCATTGCTTTAAAACAGTCTACTAATTTAAAATCTCTAACTAAACCCTGCAATAAAACCGATGTTTTGTCAACTTTAAAATCCTCTGTCCTCTTCCTATCTTTCTTAGTTAAAACACAGTTAAAATCCCCTGCTACCACTAGGGGAGCCCTACCTAACATGTGGGGCTGCAGGTCTTCTAAAAGCTCATGCCTGTTATTTTTGTCTGTAAAACCATACACATTTAAAATGTTAAAATCCTTACCTAAAAAAGTCAGATTAGCTAAAATTGCCCGCCCATCCCTCACCACAGTGCTGCCCTTCACCAAAATATTGGGATTTTTGATTAAAATAGCAACACCGTCATTTTTGTTAAAATTGGACCCACTCCAGATGGAAGTTCCTGGGGTCCAAATCTCCTCCCACTTCCTGTAGTTTGTTAAAAAGGGCAGACCACATTCTTGCAATAAAAACACATCTGACTTAAAAGATTTTAAAAAGGATAACACACTCTGTGCTCGTATATTGCTCTTCACACTTCTCACATTGATTGTGGAGATAGTGAGAGCCATGAGCAGTATGGTTAAAAGGGTGTGAGACATTTAAAAGCAACCAAGTGACTACAGAGATATAATTAAAATCATGTTACATCTTGTTGCATTTGCCTTTCCTTTTCCCCAGAAGACCTGGGATCAGGGGAGCAAGTGCTTGACGCCACGGGGCTCGCAGAGAGTACCTCTTGCGACTCCTTTGGCGACGATGTTCTCAGCTTAAAATGCAGAAAAGAGACTTCATTTGGAGAATCTGCGGGCCACATACGGTCTAGATCTTCCGTGGGAGAACTATCTAGCCGATGCGCTACCCGCAGCTTTTTCTCCTCTGTTTGAACCAGAGGAGATCTCGCAGTTCTTTTCTGCACTTGAGCATTTGGGAGTGAAAAAACACTTTCACTCCCACTGGAGGGCATACTCACCTCCGAGACGGTGTTGAGGGAGGAAACAGTTTCATCCTCTCCGCTTTCTGTTTCATTTCCTTTTTCTTGTTCGGGAGTGGTTTCCTCCCCCTGTTCCGTATCAATCCGTGACTCTGCCCCTGTGGCCGCCCCACTTCCTTTTTCCTGACCAATCCCTGAGGCTGGCTGAGAATTTGAAATTCCCGCCAAAACCTCAGGGACCGCCTCCTCCTCCCTTTGTTCTTTTGTTTGCCATGCTTGTGGGGCGGCCATTTTGTTGCTTTTAAGTTTGTTGGCGAAACTTTTTGGGCAATCTCTGTAGAGATGGTTTGATTCTCCACACAGGTTGCACCGCCTGCCATTGGTACACTCCTCAAAGTTGTGACCAATTTCTCTGCATTTCCCACATATAATTTCCTGGCATGCTTCAGCTAAGTGCCCAAACTTTCCACACTTCCTGCATAATTTGGGCATGCCCTGGTAATGAATGTAGCCTCTGTTCTCGCCAAGCACAATCATTGAAGGCAGATGATTCAGGCCCTGGTAGCCCCCGGAGTCTTCCCATTGTTTAATGGGAATTCGCCAAGAGCATGTCCAGATGCCGTCCTCATCTAAAACCTTAACTGGCTGGCTTCGAACGGTGCAAAATCTACCCAGCCATACACAAATGTCTTCCCCAGTCACTGTCTCATTAAACATTCTAACAATCACAGTTTTAAGTGTGTTATCAGAGAGCTTTTCAACAGTAAACATAGAGAACTGGGATTTAGCTGCTTCAAATCTGTGCCAAAACTCATTCAGGTGGGAAACCGCTCTAAAGCTAACATCATAACCTTTGTTGAGGGGCAGAGTCACAATACAATTTAAATCCTCAGGTTTAAAATTTAAAGTCTTTTGGATCAGCTTCCTGGAGAAATCAAGACGTGACATCCCCAGTAGCTTCCCCTCAACCTCTTTAAAAAGGAAACGCACGCTGTGGTGCCTCCGCATGCCGGCACGAGCAGCCGACATGGTGGAGACACCAACAGCCTAAAAACTTAAAGGAACAATAAATAAATAAATAGATAAATAGATAAAATGTCTTACCTTAAAACTGTACAGTCGTAAAAACAGCTGGATCAATGTACCTCCTAAAAGTTGTGTGGCTCGGGATACAAGGCTAATCTCGAGCCAAGAAACCTCCAAGAGGCGATCGCTGTCTCCACCTGACGACCAGATACGTGATCTTAGCCAAAAGGCCGAGAAGCGATCATAAGCTTCATAAGAACAGATACTACACTTGATCTTAGCCAAAAGGCCGAGAAGCGATGCCGCAATGACGCCGAGGCGGGGGAGCCGCCAAAGGCCACGCCCACCTGGGCCGCGGCGAGAGGGCCTAAGGTCGCCAACAAACAAGCTCACCGAAAACGGATCACAACGGAGTGCACAACACGACACTTTGGAGTGCAACCTGGGATTTTGGATCATCATCGTTCAAAAGCACGGAATGGCTCGTAACTCCTAAACCGTCCGTCGCAGACCCAAGTGTCTTACATCACCGGAATCCTTGGCTCGGGCCGAACGAGACGCACGCCTCGGATCGGATGGTCGCGCTGGCGAGATTTTCGGGTATTTGGGATTTTCCGAAAAACCTACTTTTGCACAGTAGTCCTGGGTCGTTTGCCCAATCTGACCCAAAGCGGTGCCGAAAGATTCTCTGGAGTCTGACTGCCGACAGTGACCGGGAAAAAAGTCGGAATTTCGATTCACGTTGGCGACGGGACGCCAAGACGTTGGCGGTGGGCGAGGCGGGCTTTACTTGAATGGCTATAACTCTCCGACGGCAAAGAGACAATTACACCCAAGTGGGTACACCTGTGTACGGGCTCAGCCTGTGGTCACGTGAAAAGGGATGTGGCGACTGGCCACTTGGTGGCGCTGTAAACAGAAAAAAACAACAGCTTGAATACGGCCATAGACGACTGTGTATCACGTGATTTTTCACACGTGCACAAGGTAAGGTATTCATACCACATGATAGAACTCCTCATTCTGAACAACTTTGGACCACTGCTGTCAATCAAAGCGTTCGTTAAATATTGGAGATTATGTGAAGAATGAAAAAAAAAGAAGAAAAAAAAACAAGCCTCCCAGGTTGTTTTCTATCTCTCAATCAACCACTGCAGTTCGGTTCTCTGGACTTCCAAGGTTTCATTAACCATCAGGAGAAGAAGGAAAAAGGATTGGAGCTTTAACAATCTGCTCTTTTAACCAGTGTGTGTGTCCAGGGGAGAGCGCGAACGCAGTCCCCCACTACCATAAATTATGCAGTCGAGATTCCCACATTTGGGGAATTCGCAAGGGTCAGCACAACCGGAGTGCAATGGCCGAGCCTCGCCCTGGGTGAACCACCTCCCTGATCATGGTGTCTCCCCTGCCAGGTAAGTATGAATTCCCGGGCCTCCAGTCAGAGGCACCCTGTCCCTCTTCGCAATCCTCACCAACGGTCGGACAATCGAACACACACCTGATTCAACTCATCAGCTCGTTAGCAAAAGACTCCAAGAGATAAGAGAGACATCAAAAATGTGCAGTGACGGGCTTCTTTTTTTTCTTCTTTTCTTTTTTTCATGCTCCGGAACCGGCTCCATGAGCCAAAGATCGATTTAATACGCAGTCCCCGGATAGTGGACGAATCAGATATGAAACTGATAAGAACAGAGTTTATTTATTTATTTATTTATTTTTGAATTTGTTATTTTCACACCACCGTTACCAGTATTGGATATGATCACCTACGACAGCCATACACAGCAATATACACTACTTCCATGAACATCTGCTGTCACACAAGACTAAAACATTTCTCTCATTGAACACTTTAAAGGGGGTGCACCGTTCCCAGAAGTACTGCAATACCGGGTCGATGCGTGGAGTGGACGGAGCAAGCCCCTATTCCATCTCCCAGTTCCAAAAATCAATTTAATATATGGTGCCCGGGTAGGGCACGTATCAGATATTAAACTGATAAGAACAGATACTACACTTGATCTTAGCCAAAAGGCCGAGAAGCGATGCCGCAATGACGCCGAGGCGGGGGAGCCGCCAAAGGCCACGCCCACCTGGGCCGCGGCGAGAGGGCCTAAGGTCGCCAACAAACAAGCTCACCGAAAACGGATCACAACGGAGTGCACAACACGACACTTTGGAGTGCAACCTGGGATTTTGGATCATCATCGTTCAAAAGCACGGAATGGCTCGTAACTCCTAAACCGTCCGTCGCAGACCCAAGTGTCTTACATCACCGGAATCCTTGGCTCGGGCCGAACGAGACGCACGCCTCGGATCGGATGGTCGCGCTGGCGAGATTTTCGGGTATTTGGGATTTTCCGAAAAACCTACTTTTGCACAGTAGTCCTGGGTCGTTTGCCCAATCTGACCCAAAGCGGTGCCGAAAGATTCTCTGGAGTCTGACTGCCGACAGTGACCGGGAAAAAAGTCGGAATTTCGATTCACGTTGGCGACGGGACGCCAAGACGTTGGCGGTGGGCGAGGCGGGCTTTACTTGAATGGCTATAACTCTCCGACGGCAAAGAGACAATTACACCCAAGTGGGTACACCTGTGTACGGGCTCAGCCTGTGGTCACGTGAAAAGGGATGTGGCGACTGGCCACTTGGTGGCGCTGTAAACAGAAAAAAACAACAGCTTGAATACGGCCATAGACGACTGTGTATCACGTGATTTTTCACACGTGCACAAGGTAAGGTATTCATACCACATGATAGAACTCCTCATTCTGAACAACTTTGGACCACTGCTGTCAATCAAAGCGTTCGTTAAATATTGGAGATTATGTGAAGAATGAAAAAAAAAGAAGAAAAAAAAACAAGCCTCCCAGGTTGTTTTCTATCTCTCAATCAACCACTGCAGTTCGGTTCTCTGGACTTCCAAGGTTTCATCAACCATCAGGAGAAGAAGGAAAAATGATTGGAGCTTTAACAATCTGCTCTTTTAACCAGTGTGTGTGTCCAGGGGAGAGCGCGAACGCAGTCCCCCACTACCATAAATTATGCAGTCGAGATTCCCACATTTGGGGAATTCGCAGGGGTCAGCACAACCGGAGTGCAATGGCCGAGCCTCGCCCTGGGTGAACCACCTCCCTGATCATGGTGTCTCCCCTGCCAGGTAAGTATGAATTCCCGGGCCTCCAGTCAGAGGCACCCTGTCCCTCTTCGCAATCCTCACCAACGGTCGGACAATCGAACACACACCTGATTCAACTCATCAGCTCGTTAGCAAAAGACTCCAAGAGATAAGAGAGACATCAAAAATGTGCAGTGACGGGCTTCTTTTTTTTCTTCTTTTCTTTTTTTCATGCTCCGGAACCGGCTCCATGAGCCAAAGATCGATTTAATACGCAGTCCCCGGATAGTGGACGAATCAGATATGAAACTGATAAGAACAGAGTTTATTTATTTATTTATTTATTTTTTAATTTGTTATTTTCACACCACCGTTACCAGTATTGGATATGATCACCTACGACAGCCATACACAGCAATATACACTACTTCCATGAACATCTGCTGTCACACAAGACTAAAACATTTCTCTCATTGAACACTTTAAAGGGGGTGCACCGTTCCCAGAAGTACTGCAATACCGGGTCGATGCGTGGAGTGGACGGAGCAAGCCCCTATTCCATCTCCCAGTTCCAAAAATCAATTTAATATATGGTGCCCGGGTAGGGCACGTATCAGATATTAAACTGATAAGAACAGATACTACACTTGATCTTAGCCAAAAGGCCGAGAAGCGATGCCGCAATGACGCCGAGGCGGGGGAGCCGCCAAAGGCCACGCCCACCTGGGCCGCGGCGAGAGGGCCTAAGGTCGCCAACAAACAAGCTCACCGAAAACGGATCACAACGGAGTGCACAACACGACACTTTGGAGTGCAACCTGGGATTTTGGATCATCATCGTTCAAAAGCACGGAATGGCTCGTAACTCCTAAACCGTCCGTCGCAGACCCAAGTGTCTTACATCACCGGAATCCTTGGCTCGGGCCGAACGAGACGCACGCCTCGGATCGGATGGTCGCGCTGGCGAGATTTTCGGGTATTTGGGATTTTCCGAAAAACCTACTTTTGCACAGTAGTCCTGGGTCGTTTGCCCAATCTGACCCAAAGCGGTGCCGAAAGATTCTCTGGAGTCTGACTGCCGACAGTGACCGGGAAAAAAGTCGGAATTTCGATTCACGTTGGCGACGGGACGCCAAGACGTTGGCGGTGGGCGAGGCGGGCTTTACTTGAATGGCTATAACTCTCCGACGGCAAAGAGACAATTACACCCAAGTGGGTACACCTGTGTACGGGCTCAGCCTGTGGTCACGTGAAAAGGGATGTGGCGACTGGCCACTTGGTGGCGCTGTAAACAGAAAAAAACAACAGCTTGAATACGGCCATAGACGACTGTGTATCACGTGATTTTTCACACGTGCACAAGGTATTCATACCACATGATAGAACTCCTCATTCTGAACAACTTTGGACCACTGCTGTCAATCAAAGCGTTCGTTAAATATTGGAGATTATGTGAAGAATGAAAAAAAAAGAAGAAAAAAAAACAAGCCTCCCAGGTTGTTTTCTATCTCTCAATCAACCACTGCAGTTCGGTTCTCTGGACTTCCAAGGTTTCATCAACCATCAGGAGAAGAAGGAAAAATGATTGGAGCTTTAACAATCTGCTCTTTTAACCAGTGTGTGTGTCCAGGGGAGAGCGCGAACGCAGTCCCCCACTACCATAAATTATGCAGTCGAGATTCCCACATTTGGGGAATTCGCAGGGGTCAGCACAACCGGAGTGCAATGGCCGAGCCTCGCCCTGGGTGAACCACCTCCCTGATCATGGTGTCTCCCCTGCCAGGTAAGTATGAATTCCCGGGCCTCCAGTCAGAGGCACCCTGTCCCTCTTCGCAATCCTCACCAACGGTCGGACAATCGAACACACACCTGATTCAACTCATCAGCTCGTTAGCAAAAGACTCCAAGAGATAAGAGAGACATCAAAAATGTGCAGTGACGGGCTTCTTTTTTTTCTTCTTTTCTTTTTTTCATGCTCCGGAACCGGCTCCATGAGCCAAAGATCGATTTAATACGCAGTCCCCGGATAGTGGACGAATCAGATATGAAACTGATAAGAACAGAGTTTATTTATTTATTTATTTATTTTTTAATTTGTTATTTTCACACCACCGTTACCAGTATTGGATATGATCACCTACGACAGCCATACACAGCAATATACACTACTTCCATGAACATCTGCTGTCACACAAGACTAAAACATTTCTCTCATTGAACACTTTAAAGGGGGTGCACCGTTCCCAGAAGTACTGCAATACCGGGTCGATGCGTGGAGTGGACGGAGCAAGCCCCTATTCCATCTCCCAGTTCCAAAAATCAATTTAATATATGGTGCCCGGGTAGGGCACGTATCAGATATCAAACTGATAAGAACAGATACTACACTTGATCTTAGCCAAAAGGCCGAGAAGCGATGCCGCAATGACGCCGAGGCGGGGGAGCCGCCAAAGGCCACGCCCACCTGGGCCGCGGCGAGAGGGCCTAAGGTCGCCAACAAACAAGCTCACCGAAAACGGATCACAACGGAGTGCACAACACGACACTTTGGAGTGCAACCTGGGATTTTGGATCATCATCGTTCAAAAGCACGGAATGGCTCGTAACTCCTAAACCGTCCGTCGCAGACCCAAGTGTCTTACATCACCGGAATCCTTGGCTCGGGCCGAACGAGACGCACGCCTCGGATCGGATGGTCGCGCTGGCGAGATTTTCGGGTATTTGGGATTTTCCGAAAAACCTACTTTTGCACAGTAGTCCTGGGTCGTTTGCCCAATCTGACCCAAAGCGGTGCCGAAAGATTCTCTGGAGTCTGACTGCCGACAGTGACCGGGAAAAAAGTCGGAATTTCGATTCACGTTGGCGACGGGACGCCAAGACGTTGGCGGTGGGCGAGGCGGGCTTTACTTGAATGGCTATAACTCTCCGACGGCAAAGAGACAATTACACCCAAGTGGGTACACCTGTGTACGGGCTCAGCCTGTGGTCACGTGAAAAAGGATGTGGCGACTGGCCACTTGGTGGCGCTGTAAACAGAAAAAAACAACAGCTTGAATACGGCCATAGACGACTGTGTATCACGTGATTTTTCACACGTGCACAAGGTATTCATACCACATGATAGAACTCCTCATTCTGAACAACTTTGGACCACTGCTGTCAATCAAAGCGTTCGTTAAATATTGGAGATTATGTGAAGAATGAAAAAAAAAGAAGAAAAAAAAACAAGCCTCCCAGGTTGTTTTCTATCTCTCAATCAACCACTGCAGTTCGGTTCTCTGGACTTCCAAGGTTTCATCAACCATCAGGAGAAGAAGGAAAAATGATTGGAGCTTTAACAATCTGCTCTTTTAACCAGTGTGTGTGTCCAGGGGAGAGCGCGAACGCAGTCCCCCACTACCATAAATTATGCAGTCGAGATTCCCACATTTGGGGAATTCGCAGGGGTCAGCACAACCGGAGTGCAATGGCCGAGCCTCGCCCTGGGTGAACCACCTCCCTGATCATGGTGTCTCCCCTGCCAGGTAAGTATGAATTCCCGGGCCTCCAGTCAGAGGCACCCTGTCCCTCTTCGCAATCCTCACCAACGGTCGGACAATCGAACACACACCTGATTCAACTCATCAGCTCGTTAGCAAAAGACTCCAAGAGATAAGAGAGACATCAAAAATGTGCAGTGACGGGCTTCTTTTTTTTCTTCTTTTCTTTTTTTCATGCTCCGGAACCGGCTCCATGAGCCAAAGATCGATTTAATACGCAGTCCCCGGATAGTGGACGAATCAGATATGAAACTGATAAGAACAGAGTTTATTTATTTATTTATTTATTTTTTAATTTGTTATTTTCACACCACCGTTACCAGTATTGGATATGATCACCTACGACAGCCATACACAGCAATATACACTACTTCCATGAACATCTGCTGTCACACAAGACTAAAACATTTCTCTCATTGAACACTTTAAAGGGGGTGCACCGTTCCCAGAAGTACTGCAATACCGGGTCGATGCGTGGAGTGGACGGAGCAAGCCCCTATTCCATCTCCCAGTTCCAAAAATCAATTTAATATATGGTGCCCGGGTAGGGCACGTATCAGATATTAAACTGATAAGAACAGATACTACACTTGATCTTAGCCAAAAGGCCGAGAAGCGATGCCGCAATGACGCCGAGGCGGGGGAGCCGCCAAAGGCCACGCCCACCTGGGCCGCGGCGAGAGGGCCTAAGGTCGCCAACAAACAAGCTCACCGAAAACGGATCACAACGGAGTGCACAACACGACACTTTGGAGTGCAACCTGGGATTTTGGATCATCATCGTTCAAAAGCACGGAATGGCTCGTAACTCCTAAACCGTCCGTCGCAGACCCAAGTGTCTTACATCACCGGAATCCTTGGCTCGGGCCGAACGAGACGCACGCCTCGGATCGGATGGTCGCGCTGGCGAGATTTTCGGGTATTTGGGATTTTCCGAAAAACCTACTTTTGCACAGTAGTCCTGGGTCGTTTGCCCAATCTGACCCAAAGCGGTGCCGAAAGATTCTCTGGAGTCTGACTGCCGACAGTGACCGGGAAAAAAGTCGGAATTTCGATTCACGTTGGCGACGGGACGCCAAGACGTTGGCGGTGGGCGAGGCGGGCTTTACTTGAATGGCTATAACTCTCCGACGGCAAAGAGACAATTACACCCAAGTGGGTACACCTGTGTACGGGCTCAGCCTGTGGTCACGTGAAAAAGGATGTGGCGACTGGCCACTTGGTGGCGCTGTAAACAGAAAAAAACAACAGCTTGAATACGGCCATAGACGACTGTGTATCACGTGATTTTTCACACGTGCACAAGGTATTCATACCACATGATAGAACTCCTCATTCTGAACAACTTTGGACCACTGCTGTCAATCAAAGCGTTCGTTAAATATTGGAGATTATGTGAAGAATGAAAAAAAAAGAAGAAAAAAAAACAAGCCTCCCAGGTTGTTTTCTATCTCTCAATCAACCACTGCAGTTCGGTTCTCTGGACTTCCAAGGTTTCATCAACCATCAGGAGAAGAAGGAAAAATGATTGGAGCTTTAACAATCTGCTCTTTTAACCAGTGTGTGTGTCCAGGGGAGAGCGCGAACGCAGTCCCCCACTACCATAAATTATGCAGTCGAGATTCCCACATTTGGGGAATTCGCAGGGGTCAGCACAACCGGAGTGCAATGGCCGAGCCTCGCCCTGGGTGAACCACCTCCCTGATCATGGTGTCTCCCCTGCCAGGTAAGTATGAATTCCCGGGCCTCCAGTCAGAGGCACCCTGTCCCTCTTCGCAATCCTCACCAACGGTCGGACAATCGAACACACACCTGATTCAACTCATCAGCTCGTTAGCAAAAGACTCCAAGAGATAAGAGAGACATCAAAAATGTGCAGTGACGGGCTTCTTTTTTTTCTTCTTTTCTTTTTTTCATGCTCCGGAACCGGCTCCATGAGCCAAAGATCGATTTAATACGCAGTCCCCGGATAGTGGACGAATCAGATATGAAACTGATAAGAACAGAGTTTATTTATTTATTTATTTATTTTTGAATTTGTTATTTTCACACCACCGTTACCAGTATTGGATATGATCACCTACGACAGCCATACACAGCAATATACACTACTTCCATGAACATCTGCTGTCACACAAGACTAAAACATTTCTCTCATTGAACACTTTAAAGGGGGTGCACCGTTCCCAGAAGTACTGCAATACCGGGTCGATGCGTGGAGTGGACGGAGCAAGCCCCTATTCCATCTCCCAGTTCCAAAAATCAATTTAATATATGGTGCCCGGGTAGGGCACGTATCAGATATTAAACTGATAAGAACAGATTTTTTCTTTTGACATATTTTTATTGTAACAATTCTTTCATTTATACCATACATCTTTTTTGTAAACCACGTTTTTACAGAATGTTTACATAATTATTTGTTTTGTTTAAAGATAAATAAGATAAATAAACAGTTTCTGTTGTCCATGTATATAATTTAAATTAAAAGCATTCTGGTAAAACACATGGAGAAATTAATAAAAATGGTAATACATGAAATAAATATCTTGATAAAACAATTAAAACAAACTTAAAAACTCTCTCTTCCATTGTACAAGAACGGGTATGTCCTTATAAACCTTTTGAACCATCAACTCAGTTCCTCAAAACCAGTCCCAAAGACCTGGCCTTTCTGGGCCCAGAGGAGATCCTCTTAAACCGAGGCACCGCTGCTCCGCCGAAGATGTTGTGGGGGGCATCTACGGGCAGTCAGGGCTCGTGGCTGTGGGGACCTTCCCCTGTGAGGCTCTGGCCCCCACGTCCGAATGGCGACATGCGGTGTAGTCCTGCAGCCTTGATTTTGCCAGCTGGATGGTGGCGTGGAGGGACACCTGCATGCGCTTCCCTACCAGCAGGTTTCTGGAGGTCCAAATGGCGTCTTTAATGCAACAAATGGTGAGCCAGAGCGCGGTCTGTGTTTGTGCTGGCATTTGCTGGCTCACCTCACCTCTGACCATTGGGTAGTTTGGGACCCCCCCTGCTGGCAGGTACGGGAATTGCTGGGGGCCAGCTGTTGCCCACAGGTCCCTCACAGCGCTGCACTCCCAGAGCGCGTGCCTCACGGTCTCGGGCGCGCCACACCCGGGCCGCGGGCAGATGGGGTTCCTCGACATGCCTCGGGAGTGCATCACGGCCCTGACCGGGAGGATCTCATGGGCAACCATCCACGCCAGGTCCCGGTGTCGGTTCTGGAGAGCTGAGTGGGACACATTGCGCCAAACCTTTTGGGCTTCACTTAAGGTGAGCCCGCGCACTGGACACACTTGTTCCCGTTCCTGCACAAGGGAGAGGATAGAGCGGTGATTAGTTAAAACAGTCACGTTTTCTTTTTCCAAATTAAAATTCTTTAAAAACTTTTTTATGTGAGCGTATGCAGGGGGTTGGTCAAATGCAAGTGGTGTTGTCAAGTCTGTTGGTAAAATTTTGATGGATCTTAAAAAGGACCCCACCCAGAACCGGGCCATGGCTGCTGTTTTGTCTTGTCTGGATGGGGCCAGGGCATACTTTATGTGTAATGCAGTGTATTGGGCTCCTAAAAACAAATAAGGGTCTGGGACGCCTTTTCCTCCGTTTTTTGGTGCTTTCTTCATGGTTACTCTTTTTAGCCTCTCCCATTTGGATCCCCACAAAAAATAAAACATGGACCGGTCCAGGGATAAAAGAAAGAATCTAGGGGGAAAGAAAACAGAACATAGCAATAAAAACAATGGTAAAATCACAGCTTTTAGAATTAAAACCTTTCCTTCAAAAGTCAGCTGTCTCAGTCCCCAGAACCCCAATTTTTTCCTCACTTTTCCAGTCACATCATGCCAGTTTCCACTCCCTCCCCCGTCTCTGTCAAATTTGATGCCCAGTATTTTTATGTCTGTCTTTTTAAAAGTGATGTCCAGTCCAACAGTCTTGCTTGGTTCCCATGGGCCATAGAACTGCACCTGGGTCTTGTCTCTGTTCAGTCTAGCTCCAGACGCTTTCCCAAACCAGTCTGTCAAGTCCATTGTCCTCTGTATTGATGAAACGTCAGTGCATAAAAGATTGATATCGTCCATATATAAAACAGTCTTTGCAGTCAGTCCTCCAGTCCCGGGTATGGTCAGTCCCGTTATCCACTTGTCCCTTCTCAAGATCTGCGCTAGGGGTTCGATGCAAGCCACATACAGGAGAGGAGATAACGGACAGCCCTGACGGACACCACTGCGTACATCTATCGCTTTTGAAAGATTCCCATTAACTAGGATTCTGCTGGTTATATCCCTGTACAGCAATCCCACCCAAGCTAAGAATCTCCCAGGAAAGCCCATTTTCCCCAATACTTGAAACAAGTAATGGTGCGAGACTCTGTCAAATGCTTTTTCGAAATCTAGATTTAACACTATCAGCCGAATGTTTCTGTCTCTCGCATAACAGATGGTATCTCTTATCAGTACGAGGCTGTCTGTGATCTTCCTCCCAGGGACGGCGCAGGCTTGATCCGGGTGGATCAATTCTGCTAAAACTGTTGACATTCGTATTGTTAAAAGTTTGCTAAAAAGTTTACAGTCAAAGTTTAAAAGGGTTATAGGACGCCAGTTTTTTAGATCCGTCTTGTCATCTTTTTTGTGTAATAATGTCATTATACCCATTCTAAAACTGTCTGGAAATCGGTCGAGGTTATCAAGGTCATTAAAAACAGCCAGTAGGTCTAGTCTTAAAATGTCCCAAAAGGTCAGATAAAATTCTAGGGGAAGTCCGTCGGCTCCGGGGGACTTCCCCCTTTTAAATTTTTTTATACTTTTGTCCATCTCAGGGAGATTAAAATCATTTGTCAAACCTGCACTATCTTTTACAGTATTCTCTATAAAGGTTAGAGTTTCATTTAAAATCACATCATCACTTGCCTTTTCCCCATAGAGTTCCTCATAAAAACTTTCTACTACTGTTAAAATACCATTTGTGTCTGTCACCATTTCTCTTTCTTTATTTCTTAATTTCACCATGGCTCCACCTCTATTGAGTATTTTCTTAAAAAAGTATCTTGTGCATTTCTCTCCCTGCTCTATTTCCTTTTCTTTACTTCTAAAAATAATTCCTCTACTTTTAACTTCTGCCAGTTCAGACATTTCTTTTTTAACTTCTTTTATTTCATCATTAAAATCAAACCCCTGATTAAAAAGATGAAAATAGCGTTGTAACCTCTTTTGCAGTCCCACCATTTGTCTCTTTTCCTTACATGTTTTCTTTTTCCCTGCCCATCTAAAAAAAGTCTTGGTCTTTCCCTTCACCATCTCCCACCACTGTGCTCTTGAGTCAAATAAGTCTTGTAGGGTCTGCCAATTGCTATACTGCTCCCTGTATTCTTTTACTATTTCTGGGTCTTCCAACAGGGAGCGGTTTAGCTTCCACAGACCTCTACCTGTTGTCACACCGGGGGGAAGTGATAGGGTGCAAGAAAGCATAGTGTGATCTGAAAAGAAAAGAGGGGTTAATCTGGCATCCATTAATGACCAGTCTCTGGTAAAAATGTAATCAATGCGGGAGGCTCTGGTACCATCACCACTAAACCAGGTGTGGCCCACATTGTTGGGATGCATGGATTTAAAAGCGTCAGTCAGTCTAAAATCTTTTATTATGTTTTGCAATAAAACTGTAGTCTTGTCCTCTTTAAAATCCTCTGATGCCCCTTTCCTATCTTTCCTCTGTAAAACACAATTAAAATCTCCTGCAAAAATTAAAGGATTCTTGCCTAGTAAGTGGGACTGCAGATCTATTAAAAGGCTGTATCTGTCATTCTTTTCTGTGTTCCCATAAAAGTTTAGTACATTAAAATCCCTCCCTAAAAAAGTCAAATTGGCTAAAAGTGCCCGTCCATCTCTTAATATTGTGCTCCCCTTCACCAATATTTGTGTGTTTTTTATCAGGATGGCCACTCCGTCTGCTTTGTTTTGGTTTGAACCACTCCATAAGGAGGGTCCTTGCTGCCATTTATCTTCCCACTTCTTATAGTCTTTTAAAAAGGGTAAGGCACATTCCTGTAATAAAAACACATCAGAAGGCTGTGTACTTAAGAAATTTAAAACCATTTGTGCTCTCGTTTGTGACTTCACACTTCTCACGTTTACAGTTGAGATGGTGATGTTTGTGAGCATTAAAATGAGTATAAAAAAAGACAGATACAACATTTTAAAAGTTTTAAAGTTTAAAAACAAACTATCCATTAAAAAACAAGTTTTCTTGTAAAACAAACTCTTCCTGCATTCCCACCAGAGGGGAGGCAGGGGGGTGAGTTTGTTTTCCTTCTGAGTCACAGGGTGAGCTCCTGGGTGTGGATGATTTCAGCTCAATCGCTAAGAAAGAAATCTCATTTGCTGTATGACTTGGAAATAATCTATTCAGATCGTCTGACGAGGAAGAGTCAGAGAATCTTCCCATTTTATCTTTCTCTATTTCTTTCAAGAGGGGGGAGTGTGCCACTCTCTTTTTCTTACTTGATTGAGCACAGGGGAGTTGATCGCTTAATTGACTTTTTGTTTGTACCTTGTCTGTGTCCTCCCCAGCATTTTCACTTACTTCTGTGTTGTCTTCACCTGTCTCTTCCATTTGATCTTCCTCACCCTGTTGTACTTCACTCCTTTGCTCCACCCCTTCGTTACCTCTGTCACCTGTTCCCTCTCCACCAATCACCAGATTTGGCGGGAAAATTGAATCTTTTGGCTCCGCCCCCTTGTTATCCTTTTGTCTGCTTTCCTCAACCGCCATTTTGTTTGCTTTAACTTTGTTAGCAAAAGACTTAGGGCAATCTCTGTAGAGGTGAGCGGAGTCTCCACAGAGATTGCAACTTCTGCCATTGGGGCACTCTTCAAAAGTGTGCCCAATTTCTCTGCATTTTTTACAAAACACCTTTTGACAAGCCTCTTCCAGGTGCCCGAACTCTCCACACTTGCGGCACAGCTTGGGCATTCCCTGGTAGTGGATGTAGCCTCTGTTTTCACCAAGAACTATCATTGATGGCAGATGTCTTAGGCCCTGATAGCCCTGGGGATCTTCCCACTGTTTGATCGGGATTCTCCAGGAGCAGTTCCAAATACCATCCTCATCCACCACCTTCATAGCCTGGCTCTTTACAGTGCAAAATCTACCCAGCCATACACAAATGTCTTCTCCAGTCACAGTCTCATTGAACATCCTAACAATCACAACCTTGTGTGTGTTGTCAGATAGCTTCTCAACTTTAAACATGGAGAACTGGGTCTTTACCTTCTCAAATCTATGGCAAAATTCTGACAACAGTGCTGCATTTCTAAAACTAACATCAAAGCCTTTATTAAAAGGCAGGGATAAAATACAATTTAAATCTTGAGGTGCGTAATTCAAAGCTTTCTGAACATATTTCCGAGAAAAATCTAAACGGGAAATTTCAATCGGCTTGCCTTCATGTTCTAAAAGGGTAAAACGCACGCTGTGGTGCCTCCGCATGCCGGCACGAGCAGCCGACATGGTGGAGGCACCACAAGCCTGTTAAAACGAGAAGGATTAAAAATATTAATAGAGAGCGGGTTAAAAAGGAAAACAATAAATACTAAACAATAAACAATTTAAAAATACAGCAGAATGTCAAAATAAAAGAGCAATAAGAAGGACTTACTTTAAAATCAAAAGTTCACTCCAGGAGTTGTTCCAACAACGGAATAGAACGCCCGAAATGTCTCTCCACTGGATATAACCCTAAGCCACTAAACCGGCAAAAGGCTCGCTCCTATAGAGAGTCGATCCCTGTCTCAACCCTTGAACTTGCCAAAAGGCCGAGAAGCGATGCCGCAATGACGCCGAGGCGGGGGAGCCGCCAAAGGCCACGCCCACCTGGGCCGCGGCGAGAGGGCCTAAGGTCGCCAACAAACAAGCTCACCGAAAACGGATCACAACGGAGTGCACAACACGACACTTTGGAGTGCAACCTGGGATTTTGGATCATCATCGTTCAAAAGCACGGAATGGCTCGTAACTCCTAAACCGTCCGTCGCAGACCCAAGTGTCTTACATCACCGGAATCCTTGGCTCGGGCCGAACGAGACGCACGCCTCGGATCGGATGGTCGCGCTGGCGAGATTTTCGGGTATTTGGGATTTTCCGAAAAACCTACTTTTGCACAGTAGTCCTGGGTCGTTTGCCCAATCTGACCCAAAGCGGTGCCGAAAGATTCTCTGGAGTCTGACTGCCGACAGTGACCGGGAAAAAAGTCGGAATTTCGATTCACGTTGGCGACGGGACGCCAAGACGTTGGCGGTGGGCGAGGCGGGCTTTACTTGAATGGCTATAACTCTCCGACGGCAAAGAGACAATTACACCCAAGTGGGTACACCTGTGTACGGGCTCAGCCTGTGGTCACGTGAAAAGGGATGTGGCGACTGGCCACTTGGTGGCGCTGTAAACAGAAAAAAACAACAGCTTGAATACGGCCATAGACGACTGTGTATCACGTGATTTTTCACACGTGCACAAGGTATTCATACCACATGATAGAACTCCTCATTCTGAACAACTTTGGACCACTGCTGTCAATCAAAGCGTTCGTTAAATATTGGAGATTATGTGAAGAATGAAAAAAAAACAAGCCTCCCAGGTTGTTTTCTATCTCTCAATCAACCACTGCAGTTCGGTTCTCTGGACTTCCAAGGTTTCATCAACCATCAGGAGAAGAAGGAAAAATGATTGGAGCTTTAACAATCTGCTCTTTTAACCAGTGTGTGTGTCCAGGGGAGAGCGCGAACGCAGTCCCCCACTACCATAAATTATGCAGTCGAGATTCCCACATTTGGGGAATTCGCAGGGGTCAGCACAACCGGAGTGCAATGGCCGAGCCTCGCCCTGGGTGAACCACCTCCCTGATCATGGTGTCTCCCCTGCCAGGTAAGTATGAATTCCTGGGCCTCCAGTCAGAGGCACCCTGTCCCTCTTCGCAATCCTCACCAACGGTCGGACAATCGAACACACACCTGATTCAACTCATCAGCTCGTTAGCAAAAGACTCCAAGAGATAAGAGAGACATCAAAAATGTGCAGTGACGGGCTTCTTTTTTTTCTTCTTTTCTTTTTTTCATGCGCCGGAACCGGCTCCATGAGCCAAAGATCGATTTAATACGCAGTCCCCGGATAGTGGACGAATCAGATATGAAACTGATAAGAACAGAGTTTATTTATTTATTTATTTATTTTTGAATTTGTTATTTTCACACCACCGTTACCAGTATTGGATATGATCACCTACGACAGCCATACACAGCAATATACACTACTTCCATGAACATCTGCTGTCACACAAGACTAAAACATTTCTCTCATTGAACACTTTAAAGGGGGTGCACCGTTCCCAGAAGTACTGCAATACCGGGTCGATGCGTGGAGTGGACGGAGCAAGCCCCTATTCCATCTCCCAGTTCCAAAAATCAATTTAATATATGGTGCCCGGGTAGGGCACGTATCAGATATTAAACTGATAGGAACAGATTTTTTTTCTTTCGAAAAAAGTTTATTGTCACATTTTCCATTTTCATTTCCACACATTTTTCCACATTTTTCCTTTAAAACATAACACATGTCTTTAAAACAAAAAATACACAATTTAACGGTTAAAAATCAGTTTGGTTTTGTGTTGTGTAAAAGTCCATGTGTGTAAAATGTTTGGTTTAAAAGAAGGGTAAAATGAATGAAGATAAATAGAAATAAAGGATATAAAACAATAAAACATGCCAACTAAAACATCATCTCTTGTACAGGATCGCGGATGAGTCCCTATCAAGTTTTTCCATTCACTCCAGGTCTCCAGGACAGGCTCCGGACTCCCCGCTTCCGGTGCCCAGCGGAAATCCCCGCTCCTCCGGCCCGCTGGCCCGCTGTTCCCGTAGCCGGTGTGGTGAGGGTGCATCTACGGGCGGCCAGGGTCGGTGGCGGCCGGGACCTTTTCTGTGCGGCCTGGCCCCCCCATCCGAATAACGACGTGCGGCCCACCCTGCAGCGTTGATGTTATTCTATGCTCGCACGCGTGGAGGGGGACCGTCACGCGTTTCCCCACCAGCAGGTTTCTGGTGGCCCAGATGGTATCCTTTATGATGTTTAGGGTGAGCCAGAGCGAGGCAAATTTCTGCGGTGTTAGCTCCTTCAAGCCCTGACTCACCCCTAGGATAGCGAGCTTGTAGTCCACCTGGGCTCTACCCGCTGGCAGGCACGGGAAAAACAGGGGGCCGGTCTTGGCCCACAGGTCCCGCGCAGCGCCGCACTCCCAGAGCAGATGGTAGACGGTCTCCGGGGAGCCACATCCGGACCGTGGGCAGATGGAGTTTTTGGCCATGCCTCTGGAGTGCATGACCGCCCTGACCGGGAGGATCTCATGAGCCACCATCCACGACAAGTCCTTAAGCCTGTTCTGGAGAGCTGGGTGGGCTGCGTTCCTCCAAACGTCTTTGGCCTCACCTAGTGTGAGGCCTGGAATTGGACTCACCGATTCCCGATCCTGCACAAGAGAGATTACAGACTTGTGGTTAGTTAAAACTGTGACATCTTGATTCTCTAAAAAGTATTTCTTTAAAAAAATTTTGATAAAACAATACTCTTTGGGCAAGTTAAAAGACACTGGACATTTAAGATCAACTGGTAAAATTTTCAAATATCTTAGGTACGACCCCATCCAGAAACGGGTCATGGCTGCGGTCTTGTTCTCTCTGGATGGGGTCGTTGCATATTTAATGTGGAGGGCGGTGAAGCGGCTTCCTAAAAACAGGTGGGGGTCTGGGAGGCCTTTCCCGCCATTCTCTTTTTTCTTTTTAACGACCTCCCTCTTCAGTCGTTCCCACTTGGACCCCCACAGGAAATAAAATACCGCCCTCTCCAGGTTGGCCAGGAATCGTCTTGGGGGACTAAAAACAGAACAGACAAGTAAAATCAGTGGTAAAATCACAGCTTTAAAAATTAAAATCTTGCCTTCGTAAGTCAGTTGTCTTAGTCCCCAAAACCCGAGTCTTTGCCTAACTTTCCCTACCAAGTCAGTCCAGTTTCCTTGTCCTCCACCCTCTCTGTCAAATTTGACTCCTAAAATTTTCAAATTATTTTCTTTAAAATCCAAATCTAGTCCCCCTGTGTCAACAGTCCCCCACGGCCCGAAGAGCTGGGCCTCGGACTTACTCCTATTGAGTTTAGCGCCCGAGGCCCGACCGTACCAGTCAGTCAAGTCCATTGCTCTTCGTACTGATAAAAGGTCAGTCGCTAAAAGGGTCATGTCGTCCATATATAAAACACAGGTCGCCGTCAGTCCACCAGTTCCTGGGATGTCTAGTCCTTTAATCCATTTGTCCCTTCTCAAGATTTGTGCCAGTGGCTCAATACAGGCCACATACAGAAGGGCAGATAAGGGACACCCCTGACGGACACCGCTGTGAATATTTACAGCATTGGATAAATGCCCATTAACTACAAATCTGCTGATCCGACTGTTGTACAGCAGTCCCACCCAGGCTATGAATCTCCCTGGAAACCCCATTTTATCCAGTACCTTAAAAAGGAACTGGTGCGAGATGCGGTCAAATGCTTTTTCAAAGTCTAAATTTAGGACTACTAGCCGAATGTTTCTGTCTCTCGCGTAACAGATGGCGTCTCTGATCAGCACCAGGCTGTCCGTGATCTTCCTTCCGGGCACAGCGCATGCTTGATCCGGGTGGATTATGTCCGCTAAAACCGTCGACATACGTGTGGCTAAAATTTTGCTAAAAAGTTTGCAGTCAACGTTTAAAAGAGTAATGGGTCGCCAGTTCCGTAAGTCCGTCTTGTCTCCTTTTTTATGTAAAAGTGAAACTATCCCTATTCTAAAGCTGTCAGGAAGTCTTTCAAGAGTCTCAAATTCTTTAAAAACAGTCAGTAAGTCGAACGCTAAAATATCCCAAAAAGTTAAATAAAACTCCAGAGGAAGTCCGTCTGTACCAGGGGACTTTCCTCGTTTAAAACTTTTAAGAGCTTTGTGAATTTCTAAGATGTTAAAATCTTGAGATAAAATTGTACATTCGCTGTCGACTTTCTTTTCTAAAAACTCTAAAACTTCCCTTAGCGTGTCATTGTGAACTTCTTTTGTGCTGTATAGGTTTTCATAAAATACTTCAGTTTCCTTTAAAATTTCTTTTGTAGTGTAAACCTCCCTTCCTCCACTTTTCAAACTAGTGATAGCCCCACCCCGTGAAATAATCTTTTTAAAAAAATACCTAGTACACCTTTCACCTTCCTCTATCTCCCTCTCCCTGCTCCTTAAAATGACACCTTTGCTTTGACTTTCGGATAAAACTGACATTTCTTGTTTTATTTCTTTAATTTCTTCGCTAAAATCAATCCCATTATTTGAAATATTAAAATACCTCTGTAGTCGTTTTTGCAGCCCCATCATGCATCGATTTAATCTATTCTTTTTATTTTTCCCTATCTTCCTAAAAAACTGTCTTGTCCGTTCCTTTACCATCTCCCACCACTGTGCACGTGAGTCGTAAAAGTCTCGGAGGGTCTGCCATTGGCTGAACTGCTCCCTGTACTCACTAACTACTTCCTTATCTTCCAAAAGGGAGCAGTTCAGCTTCCACAGCCCTCCCTCTACTGTCACACCAGTGGGCAGTGAAAGGGTGCATGACAGCATTATGTGATCTGAGAAAAAGAGGGGGGTTAATGTTGCATCGGTTGGCAGGCAGTCCCGTGTAAAAATGTAGTCAATGCGAGAGGCTCTGGTGCCGTCACCACTGAACCAGGTGAAGCCCTCCTCTCTGTGATGCATTGCTTTAAAACAGTCTACTAATTTAAAATCTCTAACTAAACCCTGCAATAAAACCGATGTTTTGTCAACTTTAAAATCCTCTGTCCTCTTCCTATCTTTCTTAGTTAAAACACAGTTAAAATCCCCTGCTACCACTAGGGGAGCCCTACCTAACATGTGGGGCTGCAGGTCTTCTAAAAGCTCATGCCTGTTATTTTTGTCTGTAAAACCATACACATTTAAAATGTTAAAATCCTTACCTAAAAAAGTCAGATTAGCTAAAATTGCCCGCCCATCCCTCACCACAGTGCTGCCCTTCACCAAAATATTGGGATTTTTGATTAAAATAGCAACACCGTCATTTTTGTTAAAATTGGACCCACTCCAGATGGAAGTTCCTGGGGTCCAAATCTCCTCCCACTTCCTGTAGTTTGTTAAAAAGGGCAGACCACATTCTTGCAATAAAAACACATCTGACTTAAAAGATTTTAAAAAGGATAACACACTCTGTGCTCGTATATTGCTCTTCACACTTCTCACATTGATTGTGGAGATAGTGAGAGCCATGAGCAGTATGGTTAAAAGGGTGTGAGACATTTAAAAGCAACCAAGTGACTACAGAGATATAATTAAAATCATGTTACAGCTTGTTGCATTTGCCTTTCCTTTTCCCCAGAAGACCTGGGATCAGGGGAGCAAGTGCTTGACGCCACGGGGCTCGCAGAGAGTACCTCTTGCGACTCCTTTGGCGACGATGTTCTCAGCTTAAAATGCAGAAAAGAGACTTCATTTGGAGAATCTGCGGGCCACATACGGTCTAGATCTTCCGTGGGAGAACTATCTAGCCGATGCGCTACCCGCAGCTTTTTCTCCTCTGTTTGAACCAGAGGAGATCTCGCAGTTCTTTTCTGCACTTGAGCATTTGGGAGTGAAAAAACACTTTCACTCCCACTGGAGGGCATACTCACCTCCGAGACGGTGTTGAGGGAGGAAGCCGTTTCATCCTCTCCGCTTTCTGTTTCATTTCCTTTTTCTTGTTCGGGAGTGGTTTCCTCCCCCTGTTCCGTATCAATCCGTGACTCTGCCCCTGTGGCCGCCCCACTTCCTTTTTCCTGACCAATCCCTGAGGCTGGCTGAGAATTTGAAATTCCCGCCAAAACCTCAGGGACCGCCTCCTCCTCCCTTTGTTCTTTTGTTTGCCATGCTTGTGGGGCGGCCATTTTGTTGCTTTTAAGTTTGTTGGCAAAACTTTTTGGGCAATCTCTGTAGAGATGGTTTGATTCTCCACACAGGTTGCACCGCCTGCCATTGGTACACTCCTCAAAGTTGTGACCAATTTCTCTGCATTTCCCACATATAATTTCCTGGCATGCTTCAGCTAAGTGCCCAAACTTTCCACACTTCCTGCATAATTTGGGCATGCCCTGGTAATGAATGTAGCCTCTGTTCTCGCCAAGCACAATCATTGAAGGCAGATGATTCAGGCCCTGGTAGCCCCCGGCGTCTTCCCATTGTTTAATGGGAATTCGCCAAGAGCATGTCCAGATGCCGTCCTCATCTAAAACCTTAACTGATAAGAACAGATACTACACTTGATCTTAGCCAAAAGGCCGAGAAGCGATGCCGCAATGACGCCGAGGCGGGGGAGCCGCCAAAGGCCACGCCCACCTGGGCCGCGGCGAGAGGGCCTAAGGTCGCCAACAAACAAGCTCACCGAAAACGGATCACAACGGAGTGCACAACACGACACTTTGGAGTGCAACCTGGGATTTTGGATCATCATCGTTCAAAAGCACGGAATGGCTCGTAACTCCTAAACCGTCCGTCGCAGACCCAAGTGTCTTACATCACCGGAATCCTTGGCTCGGGCCGAACGAGACGCACGCCTCGGATCGGATGGTCGCGCTGGCGAGATTTTCGGGTATTTGGGATTTTCCGAAAAACCTACTTTTGCACAGTAGTCCTGGGTCGTTTGCCCAATCTGACCCAAAGCGGTGCCGAAAGATTCTCTGGAGTCTGACTGCCGACAGTGACCGGGAAAAAAGTCGGAATTTCGATTCACGTTGGCGACGGGACGCCAAGACGTTGGCGGTGGGCGAGGCGGGCTTTACTTGAATGGCTATAACTCTCCGACGGCAAAGAGACAATTACACCCAAGTGGGTACACCTGTGTACGGGCTCAGCCTGTGGTCACGTGAAAAGGGATGTGGCGACTGGCCACTTGGTGGCGCTGTAAACAGAAAAAAACAACAGCTTGAATACGGCCATAGACGACTGTGTATCACGTGATTTTTCACACGTGCACAAGGTATTCATACCACATGATAGAACTCCTCATTCTGAACAACTTTGGACCACTGCTGTCAATCAAAGCGTTCATTAAATATTGGAGATTATGTGAAGAATGAAAAAAAAACAAGCCTCCCAGGTTGTTTTCTATCTCTCAATCAACCACTGCAGTTCGGTTCTCTGGACTTCCAAGGTTTCATCAACCATCAGGAGAAGAAGGAAAAATGATTGGAGCTTTAACAATCTGCTCTTTTAACCAGTGTGTGTGTCCAGGGGAGAGCGCGAACGCAGTCCCCCACTACCATAAATTATGCAGTCGAGATTCCCACATTTGGGGAATTCGCAGGGGTCAGCACAACCGGAGTGCAATGGCCGAGCCTCGCCCTGGGTGAACCACCTCCCTGATCATGGTGTCTCCCCTGCCAGGTAAGTATGAATTCCCGGGCCTCCAGTCAGAGGCACCCTGTCCCTCTTCGCAATCCTCACCAACGGTCGGACAATCGAACACACACCTGATTCAACTCATCAGCTCGTTAGCAAAAGACTCCAAGAGATAAGAGAGACATCAAAAATGTGCAGTGACGGGCTTCTTTTTTTTCTTCTTTTCTTTTTTTCATGCTCCGGAACCGGCTCCATGAGCCAAAGATCGATTTAATACGCAGTCCCCGGATAGTGGACGAATCAGATATGAAACTGATAAGAACAGAGTTTATTTATTTATTTATTTATTTTTGAATTTGTTATTTTCACACCACCGTTACCAGTATTGGATATGATCACCTACGACAGCCATACACAGCAATATACACTACTTCCATGAACATCTGCTGTCACACAAGACTAAAACATTTCTCTCATTGAACACTTTAAAGGGGGTGCACCGTTCCCAGAAGTACTGCAATACCGGGTCGATGCGTGGAGTGGACGGAGCAAGCCCCTATTCCATCTCCCAGTTCCAAAAATCAATTTAATATATGGTGCCCGGGTAGGGCACGTATCAGATATTAAACTGATAAGAACAGATACTACACTTGATCTTAGCCAAAAGGCCGAGAAGCGATGCCGCAATGACGCCGAGGCGGGGGAGCCGCCAAAGGCCACGCCCACCTGGGCCGCGGCGAGAGGGCCTAAGGTCGCCAACAAACAAGCTCACCGAAAACGGATCACAACGGAGTGCACAACACGACACTTTGGAGTGCAACCTGGGATTTTGGATCATCATCGTTCAAAAGCACGGAATGGCTCGTAACTCCTAAACCGTCCGTCGCAGACCCAAGTGTCTTACATCACCGGAATCCTTGGCTCGGGCCGAACGAGACGCACGCCTCGGATCGGATGGTCGCGCTGGCGAGATTTTCGGGTATTTGGGATTTTCCGAAAAACCTACTTTTGCACAGTAGTCCTGGGTCGTTTGCCCAATCTGACCCAAAGCGGTGCCGAAAGATTCTCTGGAGTCTGACTGCCGACAGTGACCGGGAAAAAAGTCGGAATTTCGATTCACGTTGGCGACGGGACGCCAAGACGTTGGCGGTGGGCGAGGCGGGCTTTACTTGAATGGCTATAACTCTCCGACGGCAAAGAGACAATTACACCCAAGTGGGTACACCTGTGTACGGGCTCAGCCTGTGGTCACGTGAAAAGGGATGTGGCGACTGGCCACTTGGTGGCGCTGTAAACAGAAAAAAACAACAGCTTGAATACGGCCATAGACGACTGTGTATCACGTGATTTTTCACACGTGCACAAGGTATTCATACCACATGATAGAACTCCTCATTCTGAACAACTTTGGACCACTGCTGTCAATCAAAGCGTTCGTTAAATATTGGAGATTATGTGAAGAATGAAAAAAAAACAAGCCTCCCAGGTTGTTTTCTATCTCTCAATCAACCACTGCAGTTCGGTTCTCTGGACTTCCAAGGTTTCATCAACCATCAGGAGAAGAAGGAAAAATGATTGGAGCTTTAACAATCTGCTCTTTTAACCAGTGTGTGTGTCCAGGGGAGAGCGCGAACGCAGTCCCCCACTACCATAAATTATGCAGTCGAGATTCCCACATTTGGGGAATTCGCAGGGGTCAGCACAACCGGAGTGCAATGGCCGAGCCTCGCCCTGGGTGAACCACCTCCCTGATCATGGTGTCTCCCCTGCCAGGTAAGTATGAATTCCCGGGCCTCCAGTCAGAGGCACCCTGTCCCTCTTCGCAATCCTCACCAACGGTCGGACAATCGAACACACACCTGATTCAACTCATCAGCTCGTTAGCAAAAGACTCCAAGAGATAAGAGAGACATCAAAAATGTGCAGTGACGGGCTTCTTTTTTTTCTTCTTTTCTTTTTTTCATGCGCCGGAACCGGCTCCATGAGCCAAAGATCGATTTAATACGCAGTCCCCGGATAGTGGACGAATCAGATATGAAACTGATAAGAACAGAGTTTATTTATTTATTTATTTATTTTTGAATTTGTTATTTTCACACCACCGTTACCAGTATTGGATATGATCACCTACGACAGCCATACACAGCAATATACACTACTTCCATGAACATCTGCTGTCACACAAGACTAAAACATTTCTCTCATTGAACACTTTAAAGGGGGTGCACCGTTCCCAGAAGTACTGCAATACCGGGTCGATGCGTGGAGTGGACGGAGCAAGCCCCTATTCCATCTCCCAGTTCCAAAAATCAATTTAATATATGGTGCCCGGGTAGGGTACGTATCAGATATTAAACTGATAAGAACAGATACTACACTTGATCTTAGCCAAAAGGCCGAGAAGCAATGACGCCGAGGCGGGGGAGCCGCCAAAGGCCACGCCCACCTGGGCCGCGGCGAGAGGGCCTAAGGTCGCCAACAAACAAGCTCACCGAAAACGGATCACAACGGAGTGCACAACACGACACTTTGGAGTGCAACCTGGGATTTTGGATCATCATCGTTCAAAAGCACGGAATGGCTCGTAACTCCTAAACCGTCCGTCGCAGACCCAAGTGTCTTACATCACCGGAATCCTTGGCTCGGGCCGAACGAGACGCACGCCTCGGATCGGATGGTCGCGCTGGCGAGATTTTCGGGTATTTGGGATTTTCCAAAAAACCTACTTTTGCACAGTAGTCCTGGGTCGTTTGCCCAATCTGACCCAAAGCGGTGCCGAAAGATTCTCTGGAGTCTGACTGCCGACAGTGACCGGGAAAAAAGTCGGAATTTCGATTCACGTTGGCGACGGGACGCCAAGACGTTGGCGGTGGGCGAGGCGGGCTTTACTTGAATGGCTATAACTCTCCGACGGCAAAGAGACAATTACACCCAAGTGGGTACACCTGTGTACGGGCTCAGCCTGTGGTCACGTGAAAAGGGATGTGGCGACTGGCCACTTGGTGGCGCTGTAAACAGAAAAAAACAACAGCTTGAATACGGCCATAGACGACTGTGTATCACGTGATTTTTCACACGTGCACAAGGTATTCATACCACATGATAGAACTCCTCATTCTGAACAACTTTGGACCACTGCTGTCAATCAAAGCGTTCATTAAATATTGGAGATTATGTGAAGAATGAAAAAAAAACAAGCCTCCCAGGTTGTTTTCTATCTCTCAATCAACCACTGCAGTTCGGTTCTCTGGACTTCCAAGGTTTCATCAACCATCAGGAGAAGAAGGAAAAATGATTGGAGCTTTAACAATCTGCTCTTTTAACCAGTGTGTGTGTCCAGGGGAGAGCGCGAACGCAGTCCCCCACTACCATAAATTATGCAGTCGAGATTCCCACATTTGGGGAATTCGCAGGGGTCAGCACAACCGGAGTGCAATGGCCGAGCCTCGCCCTGGGTGAACCACCTCCCTGATCATGGTGTCTCCCCTGCCAGGTAAGTATGAATTCCCGGGCCTCCAGTCAGAGGCACCCTGTCCCTCTTCGCAATCCTCACCAACGGTCGGACAATCGAACACACACCTGATTCAACTCATCAGCTCGTTAGCAAAAGACTCCAAGAGATAAGAGAGACATCAAAAATGTGCAGTGACGGGCTTCTTTTTTTTCTTCTTTTCTTTTTTTCATGCTCCGGAACCGGCTCCATGAGCCAAAGATCGATTTAATACGCAGTCCCCGGATAGTGGACGAATCAGATATGAAACTGATAAGAACAGAGTTTATTTATTTATTTATTTATTTTTGAATTTGTTATTTTCACACCACCGTTACCAGTATTGGATATGATCACCTACGACAGCCATACACAGCAATATACACTACTTCCATGAACATCTGCTGTCACACAAGACTAAAACATTTCTCTCATTGAACACTTTAAAGGGGGTGCACCGTTCCCAGAAGTACTGCAATACCGGGTCGATGCGTGGAGTGGACGGAGCAAGCCCCTATTCCATCTCCCAGTTCCAAAAATCAATTTAATATATGGTGCCCGGGTAGGGCACGTATCAGATATTAAACTGATAAGAACAGATACTACACTTGATCTTAGCCAAAAGGCCGAGAAGCGATGCCGCAATGACGCCGAGGCGGGGGAGCCACCAAAGGCCACGCCCACCTGGGCCGCGGCGAGAGGGCCTAAGGTCGCCAACAAACAAGCTCACCGAAAACGGATCACAACGGAGTGCACAACACGACACTTTGGAGTGCAACCTGGGATTTTGGATCATCATCGTTCAAAAGCACGGAATGGCTCGTAACTCCTAAACCGTCCGTCGCAGACCCAAGTGTCTTACATCACCGGAATCCTTGGCTCGGGCCGAACGAGACGCACGCCTCGGATCGGATGGTCGCGCTGGCGAGATTTTCGGGTATTTGGGATTTTCCGAAAAACCTACTTTTGCACAGTAGTCCTGGGTCGTTTGCCCAATCTGACCCAAAGCGGTGCCGAAAGATTCTCTGGAGTCTGACTGCCGACAGTGACCGGGAAAAAAGTCGGAATTTCGATTCACGTTGGCGACGGGACGCCAAGACGTTGGCGGTGGGCGAGGCGGGCTTTACTTGAATGGCTATAACTCTCCGACGGCAAAGAGACAATTACACCCAAGTGGGTACACCTGTGTACGGGCTCAGCCTGTGGTCACGTGAAAAGGGATGTGGCGACTGGCCACTTGGTGGCGCTGTAAACAGAAAAAAACAACAGCTTGAATACGGCCATAGACGACTGTGTATCACGTGATTTTTCACACGTGCACAAGGTATTCATACCACATGATAGAACTCCTCATTCTGAACAACTTTGGACCACTGCTGTCAATCAAAGCGTTCGTTAAATATTGGAGATTATGTGAAGAATGAAAAAAAAACAAGCCTCCCAGGTTGTTTTCTATCTCTCAATCAACCACTGCAGTTCGGTTCTCTGGACTTCCAAGGTTTCATCAACCATCAGGAGAAGAAGGAAAAATGATTGGAGCTTTAACAATCTGCTCTTTTAACCAGTGTGTGTGTCCAGGGGAGAGCGCGAACGCAGTCCCCCACTACCATAAATTATGCAGTCGAGATTCCCACATTTGGGGAATTCGCAGGGGTCAGCACAACCGGAGTGCAATGGCCGAGCCTCGCCCTGGGTGAACCACCTCCCTGATCATGGTGTCTCCCCTGCCAGGTAAGTATGAATTCCCGGGCCTCCAGTCAGAGGCACCCTGTCCCTCTTCGCAATCCTCACCAACGGTCGGACAATCGAACACACACCTGATTCAACTCATCAGCTCGTTAGCAAAAGACTCCAAGAGATAAGAGAGACATCAAAAATGTGCAGTGACGGGCTTCTTTTTTTTCTTCTTTTCTTTTTTTCATGCTCCGGAACCGGCTCCATGAGCCAAAGATCGATTTAATACGCAGTCCCCGGATAGTGGACGAATCAGATATGAAACTGATAAGAACAGAGTTTATTTATTTATTTATTTATTTTTGAATTTGTTATTTTCACACCACCGTTACCAGTATTGGATATGATCACCTACGACAGCCATACACAGCAATATACACTACTTCCATGAACATCTGCTGTCACACAAGACTAAAACATTTCTCTCATTGAACACTTTAAAGGGGGTGCACCGTTCCCAGAAGTACTGCAATACCGGGTCGATGCGTGGAGTGGACGGAGCAAGCCCCTATTCCATCTCCCAGTTCCAAAAATCAATTTAATATATGGTGCCCGGGTAGGGCACGTATCAGATATTAAACTGATAAGAACAGATACTACACTTGATCTTAGCCAAAAGGCCGAGAAGCGATGCCGCAATGACGCCGAGGCGGGGGAGCCGCCAAAGGCCACGCCCACCTGGGCCGCGGCGAGAGGGCCTAAGGTCGCCAACAAACAAGCTCACCGAAAACGGATCACAACGGAGTGCACAACACGACACTTTGGAGTGCAACCTGGGATTTTGGATCATCATCGTTCAAAAGCACGGAATGGCTCGTAACTCCTAAACCGTCCGTCGCAGACCCAAGTGTCTTACATCACCGGAATCCTTGGCTCGGGCCGAACGAGACGCACGCCTCGGATCGGATGGTCGCGCTGGCGAGATTTTCGGGTATTTGGGATTTTCCGAAAAACCTACTTTTGCACAGTAGTCCTGGGTCGTTTGCCCAATCTGACCCAAAGCGGTGCCGAAAGATTCTCTGGAGTCTGACTGCCGACAGTGACCGGGAAAAAAGTCGGAATTTCGATTCACGTTGGCGACGGGACGCCAAGACGTTGGCGGTGGGCGAGGCGGGCTTTACTTGAATGGCTATAACTCTCCGACGGCAAAGAGACAATTACACCCAAGTGGGTACACCTGTGTACGGGCTCAGCCTGTGGTCACGTGAAAAGGGATGTGGCGACTGGCCACTTGGTGGCGCTGTAAACAGAAAAAAACAACAGCTTGAATACGGCCATAGACGACTGTGTATCACGTGATTTTTCACACGTGCACAAGGTATTCATACCACATGATAGAACTCCTCATTCTGAACAACTTTGGACCACTGCTGTCAATCAAAGCGTTCGTTAAATATTGGAGATTATGTGAAGAATGAAAAAAAAACAAGCCTCCCAGGTTGTTTTCTATCTCTCAATCAACCACTGCAGTTCGGTTCTCTGGACTTCCAAGGTTTCATCAACCATCAGGAGAAGAAGGAAAAATGATTGGAGCTTTAACAATCTGCTCTTTTAACCAGTGTGTGTGTCCAGGGGAGAGCGCGAACGCAGTCCCCCACTACCATAAATTATGCAGTCGAGATTCCCACATTTGGGGAATTCGCAGGGGTCAGCACAACCGGAGTGCAATGGCCGAGCCTCGCCCTGGGTGAACCACCTCCCTGATCATGGTGTCTCCCCTGCCAGGTAAGTATGAATTCCCGGGCCTCCAGTCAGAGGCACCCTGTCCCTCTTCGCAATCCTCACCAACGGTCGGACAATCGAACACACACCTGATTCAACTCATCAGCTCGTTAGCAAAAGACTCCAAGAGATAAGAGAGACATCAAAAATGTGCAGTGACGGGCTTCTTTTTTTTCTTCTTTTCTTTTTTTCATGCTCCGGAACCGGCTCCATGAGCCAAAGATCGATTTAATACGCAGTCCCCGGAAAGTGGACGAATCAGATATGAAACTGATAAGAACAGAGTTTATTTATTTATTTATTTATTTTTGAATTTGTTATTTTCACACCACCGTTACCAGTATTGGATATGATCACCTACGACAGCCATACACAGCAATATACACTACTTCCATGAACATCTGCTGTCACACAAGACTAAAACATTTCTCTCATTGAACACTTTAAAGGGGGTGCACCGTTCCCAGAAGTACTGCAATACCGGGTCGATGCGTGGAGTGGACGGAGCAAGCCCCTATTCCATCTCCCAGTTCCAAAAATCAATTTAATATATGGTGCCCGGGTAGGGCACGTATCAGATATTAAACTGATAAGAACAGATACTACACTTGATCTTAGCCAAAAGGCCGAGAAGCAATGACGCCGAGGCGGGGGAGCCGCCAAAGGCCACGCCCACCTGGGCCGCGGCGAGAGGGCCTAAGGTCGCCAACAAACAAGCTCACCGAAAACGGATCACAACGGAGTGCACAACACGACACTTTGGAGTGCAACCTGGGATTTTGGATCATCATCGTTCAAAAGCACGGAATGGCTCGTAACTCCTAAACCGTCCGTCGCAGACCCAAGTGTCTTACATCACCGGAATCCTTGGCTCGGGCCGAACGAGACGCACGCCTCGGATCGGATGGTCGCGCTGGCGAGATTTTCGGGTATTTGGGATTTTCCGAAAAACCTACTTTTGCACAGTAGTCCTGGGTCGTTTGCCCAATCTGACCCAAAGCGGTGCCGAAAGATTCTCTGGAGTCTGACTGCCGACAGTGACCGGGAAAAAAGTCGGAATTTCGATTCACGTTGGCGACGGGACGCCAAGACGTTGGCGGTGGGCGAGGCGGGCTTTACTTGAATGGCTATAACTCTCCGACGGCAAAGAGACAATTACACCCAAGTGGGTACACCTGTGTACGGGCTCAGCCTGTGGTCACGTGAAAAGGGATGTGGCGACTGGCCACTTGGTGGCGCTGTAAACAGAAAAAAACAACAGCTTGAATACGGCCATAGACGACTGTGTATCACGTGATTTTTCACACGTGCACAAGGTATTCATACCACATGATAGAACTCCTCATTCTGAACAACTTTGGACCACTGCTGTCAATCAAAGCGTTCGTTAAATATTGGAGATTATGTGAAGAATGAAAAAAAAACAAGCCTCCCAGGTTGTTTTCTATCTCTCAATCAACCACTGCAGTTCGGTTCTCTGGACTTCCAAGGTTTCATCAACCATCAGGAGAAGAAGGAAAAATGATTGGAGCTTTAACAATCTGCTCTTTTAACCAGTGTGTGTGTCCAGGGGAGAGCGCGAACGCAGTCCCCCACTACCATAAATTATGCAGTCGAGATTCCCACATTTGGGGAATTCGCAGGGGTCAGCACAACCGGAGTGCAATGGCCGAGCCTCGCCCTGGGTGAACCACCTCCCTGATCATGGTGTCTCCCCTGCCAGGTAAGTATGAATTCCCGGGCCTCCAGTCAGAGGCACCCTGTCCCTCTTCGCAATCCTCACCAACGGTCGGACAATCGAACACACACCTGATTCAACTCATCAGCTCGTTAGCAAAAGACTCCAAGAGATAAGAGAGACATCAAAAATGTGCAGTGACGGGCTTCTTTTTTTTCTTCTTTTCTTTTTTTCATGCTCCGGAACCGGCTCCATGAGCCAAAGATCGATTTAATACGCAGTCCCCGGATAGTGGACGAATCAGATATGAAACTGATAAGAACAGAGTTTATTTATTTATTTATTTATTTTTGAATTTGTTATTTTCACACCACCGTTACCAGTATTGGATATGATCACCTACGACAGCCATACACAGCAATATACACTACTTCCATGAACATCTGCTGTCACACAAGACTAAAACATTTCTCTCATTGAACACTTTAAAGGGGGTGCACCGTTCCCAGAAGTACTGCAATACCGGGTCGATGCGTGGAGTGGACGGAGCAAGCCCCTATTCCATCTCCCAGTTCCAAAAATCAATTTAATATATGGTGCCCGGGTAGGGCACGTATCAGATATTAAACTGATAAGAACAGATACTACACTTGATCTTAGCCAAAAGGCCGAGAAGCGATGCCGCAATGACGCCGAGGCGGGGGAGCCGCCAAAGGCCACGCCCACCTGGGCCGCGGCGAGAGGGCCTAAGGTCGCCAACAAACAAGCTCACCGAAAACGGATCACAACGGAGTGCACAACACGACACTTTGGAGTGCAACCTGGGATTTTGGATCATCATCGTTCAAAAGCACGGAATGGCTCGTAACTCCTAAACCGTCCGTCGCAGACCCAAGTGTCTTACATCACCGGAATCCTTGGCTCGGGCCGAACGAGACGCACGCCTCGGATCGGATGGTCGCGCTGGCGAGATTTTCGGGTATTTGGGATTTTCCGAAAAACCTACTTTTGCACAGTAGTCCTGGGTCGTTTGCCCAATCTGACCCAAAGCGGTGCCGAAAGATTCTCTGGAGTCTGACTGCCGACAGTGACCGGGAAAAAAGTCGGAATTTCGATTCACGTTGGCGACGGGACGCCAAGACGTTGGCGGTGGGCGAGGCGGGCTTTACTTGAATGGCTATAACTCTCCGACGGCAAAGAGACAATTACACCCAAGTGGGTACACCTGTGTACGGGCTCAGCCTGTGGTCACGTGAAAAGGGATGTGGCGACTGGCCACTTGGTGGCGCTGTAAACAGAAAAAAACAACAGCTTGAATACGGCCATAGACGACTGTGTATCACGTGATTTTTCACACGTGCACAAGGTATTCATACCACATGATAGAACTCCTCATTCTGAACAACTTTGGACCACTGCTGTCAATCAAAGCGTTCGTTAAATATTGGAGATTATGTGAAGAATGAAAAAAAAACAAGCCTCCCAGGTTGTTTTCTATCTCTCAATCAACCACTGCAGTTCGGTTCTCTGGACTTCCAAGGTTTCATCAACCATCAGGAGAAGAAGGAAAAATGATTGGAGCTTTAACAATCTGCTCTTTTAACCAGTGTGTGTGTCCAGGGGAGAGCGCGAACGCAGTCCCCCACTACCATAAATTATGCAGTCGAGATTCCCACATTTGGGGAATTCGCAGGGGTCAGCACAACCGGAGTGCAATGGCCGAGCCTCGCCCTGGGTGAACCACCTCCCTGATCATGGTGTCTCCCCTGCCAGGTAAGTATGAATTCCCGGGCCTCCAGTCAGAGGCACCCTGTCCCTCTTCGCAATCCTCACCAACGGTCGGACAATCGAACACACACCTGATTCAACTCATCAGCTCGTTAGCAAAAGACTCCAAGAGATAAGAGAGACATCAAAAATGTGCAGTGACGGGCTTCTTTTTTTTCTTCTTTTCTTTTTTTCATGCTCCGGAACCGGCTCCATGAGCCAAAGATCGATTTAATACGCAGTCCCCGGATAGTGGACGAATCAGATATGAAACTGATAAGAACAGAGTTTATTTATTTATTTATTTATTTTTGAATTTGTTATTTTCACACCACCGTTACCAGTATTGGATATGATCACCTACGACAGCCATACACAGCAATATACACTACTTCCATGAACATCTGCTGTCACACAAGACTAAAACATTTCTCTCATTGAACACTTTAAAGGGGGTGCACCGTTCCCAGAAGTACTGCAATACCGGGTCGATGCGTGGAGTGGACGGAGCAAGCCCCTATTCCATCTCCCAGTTCCAAAAATCAATTTAATATATGGTGCCCGGGTAGGGCACGTATCAGATATTAAACTGATAAGAACAGATACTACACTTGATCTTAGCCAAAAGGCCGAGAAGCGATGCCGCAATGACGCCGAGGCGGGGGAGCCGCCAAAGGCCACGCCCACCTGGGCCGCGGCGAGAGGGCCTAAGGTCGCCAACAAACAAGCTCACCGAAAACGGATCACAACGGAGTGCACAACACGACACTTTGGAGTGCAACCTGGGATTTTGGATCATCATCGTTCAAAAGCACGGAATGGCTCGTAACTCCTAAACCGTCCGTCGCAGACCCAAGTGTCTTACATCACCGGAATCCTTGGCTCGGGCCGAACGAGACGCACGCCTCGGATCGGATGGTCGCGCTGGCGAGATTTTCGGGTATTTGGGATTTTCCGAAAAACCTACTTTTGCACAGTAGTCCTGGGTCGTTTGCCCAATCTGACCCAAAGCGGTGCCGAAAGATTCTCTGGAGTCTGACTGCCGACAGTGACCGGGAAAAAAGTCGGAATTTCGATTCACGTTGGCGACGGGACGCCAAGACGTTGGCGGTGGGCGAGGCGGGCTTTACTTGAATGGCTATAACTCTCCGACGGCAAAGAGACAATTACACCCAAGTGGGTACACCTGTGTACGGGCTCAGCCTGTGGTCACGTGAAAAGGGATGTGGCGACTGGCCACTTGGTGGCGCTGTAAACAGAAAAAAACAACAGCTTGAATACGGCCATAGACGACTGTGTATCACGTGATTTTTCACACGTGCACAAGGTATTCATACCACATGATAGAACTCCTCATTCTGAACAACTTTGGACCACTGCTGTCAATCAAAGCGTTCGTTAAATATTGGAGATTATGTGAAGAATGAAAAAAAAACAAGCCTCCCAGGTTGTTTTCTATCTCTCAATCAACCACTGCAGTTCGGTTCTCTGGACTTCCAAGGTTTCATCAACCATCAGGAGAAGAAGGAAAAATGATTGGAGCTTTAACAATCTGCTCTTTTAACCAGTGTGTGTGTCCAGGGGAGAGCGCGAACGCAGTCCCCCACTACCATAAATTATGCAGTCGAGATTCCCACATTTGGGGAATTCGCAGGGGTCAGCACAACCGGAGTGCAATGGCCGAGCCTCGCCCTGGGTGAACCACCTCCCTGATCATGGTGTCTCCCCTGCCAGGTAAGTATGAATTCCCGGGCCTCCAGTCAGAGGCACCCTGTCCCTCTTCGCAATCCTCACCAACGGTCGGACAATCGAACACACACCTGATTCAACTCATCAGCTCGTTAACAAAAGACTCCAAGAGATAAGAGAGACATCAAAAATGTGCAGTGACGGGCTTCTTTTTTTTCTTCTTTTCTTTTTTTCATGCTCCGGAACCGGCTCCATGAGCCAAAGATCGATTTAATACGCAGTCCCCGGAAAGTGGACGAATCAGATATGAAACTGATAAGAACAGAGTTTATTTATTTATTTATTTATTTTTGAATTTGTTATTTTCACACCACCGTTACCAGTATTGGATATGATCACCTACGACAGCCATACACAGCAATATACACTACTTCCATGAACATCTGCTGTCACACAAGACTAAAACATTTCTCTCATTGAACACTTTAAAGGGGGTGCACCGTTCCCAGAAGTACTGCAATACCGGGTCGATGCGTGGAGTGGACGGAGCAAGCCCCTATTCCATCTCCCAGTTCCAAAAATCAATTTAATATATGGTGCCCGGGTAGGGCACGTATCAGATATTAAACTGATAAGAACAGATACTACACTTGATCTTAGCCAAAAGGCCGAGAAGCGATGCCGCAATGACGCCGAGGCGGGGGAGCCGCCAAAGGCCACGCCCACCTGGGCCGCGGCGAGAGGGCCTAAGGTCGCCAACAAACAAGCTCACCGAAAACGGATCACAACGGAGTGCACAACACGACACTTTGGAGTGCAACCTGGGATTTTGGATCATCATCGTTCAAAAGCACGGAATGGCTCGTAACTCCTAAACCGTCCGTCGCAGACCCAAGTGTCTTACATCACCGGAATCCTTGGCTCGGGCCGAACGAGACGCACGCCTCGGATCGGATGGTCGCGCTGGCGAGATTTTCGGGTATTTGGGATTTTCCGAAAAACCTACTTTTGCACAGTAGTCCTGGGTCGTTTGCCCAATCTGACCCAAAGCGGTGCCGAAAGATTCTCTGGAGTCTGACTGCCGACAGTGACCGGGAAAAAAGTCGGAATTTCGATTCACGTTGGCGACGGGACGCCAAGACGTTGGCGGTGGGCGAGGCGGGCTTTACTTGAATGGCTATAACTCTCCGACGGCAAAGAGACAATTACACCCAAGTGGGTACACCTGTGTACGGGCTCAGCCTGTGGTCACGTGAAAAGGGATGTGGCGACTGGCCACTTGGTGGCGCTGTAAACAGAAAAAAACAACAGCTTGAATACGGCCATAGACGACTGTGTATCACGTGATTTTTCACACGTGCACAAGGTATTCATACCACATGATAGAACTCCTCATTCTGAACAACTTTGGACCACTGCTGTCAATCAAAGCGTTCGTTAAATATTGGAGATTATGTGAAGAATGAAAAAAAAACAAGCCTCCCAGGTTGTTTTCTATCTCTCAATCAACCACTGCAGTTCGGTTCTCTGGACTTCCAAGGTTTCATCAACCATCAGGAGAAGAAGGAAAAATGATTGGAGCTTTAACAATCTGCTCTTTTAACCAGTGTGTGTGTCCAGGGGAGAGCGCGAACGCAGTCCCCCACTACCATAAATTATGCAGTCGAGATTCCCACATTTGGGGAATTCGCAGGGGTCAGCACAACCGGAGTGCAATGGCCGAGCCTCGCCCTGGGTGAACCACCTCCCTGATCATGGTGTCTCCCCTGCCAGGTAAGTATGAATTCCCGGGCCTCCAGTCAGAGGCACCCTGTCCCTCTTCGCAATCCTCACCAACGGTCGGACAATCGAACACACACCTGATTCAACTCATCAGCTCGTTAACAAAAGACTCCAAGAGATAAGAGAGACATCAAAAATGTGCAGTGACGGGCTTCTTTTTTTTCTTCTTTTCTTTTTTTCATGCTCCGGAACCGGCTCCATGAGCCAAAGATCGATTTAATACGCAGTCCCCGGAAAGTGGACGAATCAGATATGAAACTGATAAGAACAGAGTTTATTTATTTATTTATTTATTTTTGAATTTGTTATTTTCACACCACCGTTACCAGTATTGGATATGATCACCTACGACAGCCATACACAGCAATATACACTACTTCCATGAACATCTGCTGTCACACAAGACTAAAACATTTCTCTCATTGAACACTTTAAAGGGGGTGCACCGTTCCCAGAAGTACTGCAATACCGGGTCGATGCGTGGAGTGGACGGAGCAAGCCCCTATTCCATCTCCCAGTTCCAAAAATCAATTTAATATATGGTGCCCGGGTAGGGCACGTATCAGATATTAAACTGATAAGAACAGATACTACACTTGATCTTAGCCAAAAGGCCGAGAAGCGATGCCGCAATGACGCCGAGGCGGGGGAGCCGCCAAAGGCCACGCCCACCTGGGCCGCGGCGAGAGGGCCTAAGGTCGCCAACAAACAAGCTCACCGAAAACGGATCACAACGGAGTGCACAACACGACACTTTGGAGTGCAACCTGGGATTTTGGATCATCATCGTTCAAAAGCACGGAATGGCTCGTAACTCCTAAACCGTCCGTCGCAGACCCAAGTGTCTTACATCACCGGAATCCTTGGCTCGGGCCGAACGAGACGCACGCCTCGGATCGGATGGTCGCGCTGGCGAGATTTTCGGGTATTTGGGATTTTCCGAAAAACCTACTTTTGCACAGTAGTCCTGGGTCGTTTGCCCAATCTGACCCAAAGCGGTGCCGAAAGATTCTCTGGAGTCTGACTGCCGACAGTGACCGGGAAAAAAGTCGGAATTTCGATTCACGTTGGCGACGGGACGCCAAGACGTTGGCGGTGGGCGAGGCGGGCTTTACTTGAATGGCTATAACTCTCCGACGGCAAAGAGACAATTACACCCAAGTGGGTACACCTGTGTACGGGCTCAGCCTGTGGTCACGTGAAAAGGGATGTGGCGACTGGCCACTTGGTGGCGCTGTAAACAGAAAAAAACAACAGCTTGAATACGGCCATAGACGACTGTGTATCACGTGATTTTTCACACGTGCACAAGGTATTCATACCACATGATAGAACTCCTCATTCTGAACAACTTTGGACCACTGCTGTCAATCAAAGCGTTCGTTAAATATTGGAGATTATGTGAAGAATGAAAAAAAAACAAGCCTCCCAGGTTGTTTTCTATCTCTCAATCAACCACTGCAGTTCGGTTCTCTGGACTTCCAAGGTTTCATCAACCATCAGGAGAAGAAGGAAAAATGATTGGAGCTTTAACAATCTGCTCTTTTAACCAGTGTGTGTGTCCAGGGGAGAGCGCGAACGCAGTCCCCCACTACCATAAATTATGCAGTCGAGATTCCCACATTTGGGGAATTCGCAGGGGTCAGCACAACCGGAGTGCAATGGCCGAGCCTCGCCCTGGGTGAACCACCTCCCTGATCATGGTGTCTCCCCTGCCAGGTAAGTATGAATTCCCGGGCCTCCAGTCAGAGGCACCCTGTCCCTCTTCGCAATCCTCACCAACGGTCGGACAATCGAACACACACCTGATTCAACTCATCAGCTCGTTAGCAAAAGACTCCAAGAGATAAGAGAGACATCAAAAATGTGCAGTGACGGGCTTCTTTTTTTTCTTCTTTTCTTTTTTTCATGCTCCGGAACCGGCTCCATGAGCCAAAGATCGATTTAATACGCAGTCCCCGGATAGTGGACGAATCAGATATGAAACTGATAAGAACAGAGTTTATTTATTTATTTATTTATTTTTGAATTTGTTATTTTCACACCACCGTTACCAGTATTGGATATGATCACCTACGACAGCCATACACAGCAATATACACTACTTCCATGAACATCTGCTGTCACACAAGACTAAAACATTTCTCTCATTGAACACTTTAAAGGGGGTGCACCGTTCCCAGAAGTACTGCAATACCGGGTCGATGCGTGGAGTGGACGGAGCAAGCCCCTATTCCATCTCCCAGTTCCAAAAATCAATTTAATATATGGTGCCCGGGTAGGGCACGTATCAGATATTAAACTGATAAGAACAGATACTACACTTGATCTTAGCCAAAAGGCCGAGAAGCGATGCCGCAATGACGCCGAGGCGGGGGAGCCGCCAAAGGCCACGCCCACCTGGGCCGCGGCGAGAGGGCCTAAGGTCGCCAACAAACAAGCTCACCGAAAACGGATCACAACGGAGTGCACAACACGACACTTTGGAGTGCAACCTGGGATTTTGGATCATCATCGTTCAAAAGCACGGAATGGCTCGTAACTCCTAAACCGTCCGTCGCAGACCCAAGTGTCTTACATCACCGGAATCCTTGGCTCGGGCCGAACGAGACGCACGCCTCGGATCGGATGGTCGCGCTGGCGAGATTTTCGGGTATTTGGGATTTTCCGAAAAACCTACTTTTGCACAGTAGTCCTGGGTCGTTTGCCCAATCTGACCCAAAGCGGTGCCGAAAGATTCTCTGGAGTCTGACTGCCGACAGTGACCGGGAAAAAAGTCGGAATTTCGATTCACGTTGGCGACGGGACGCCAAGACGTTGGCGGTGGGCGAGGCGGGCTTTACTTGAATGGCTATAACTCTCCGACGGCAAAGAGACAATTACACCCAAGTGGGTACACCTGTGTACGGGCTCAGCCTGTGGTCACGTGAAAAGGGATGTGGCGACTGGCCACTTGGTGGCGCTGTAAACAGAAAAAAACAACAGCTTGAATACGGCCATAGACGACTGTGTATCACGTGATTTTTCACACGTGCACAAGGTATTCATACCACATGATAGAACTCCTCATTCTGAACAACTTTGGACCACTGCTGTCAATCAAAGCGTTCGTTAAATATTGGAGATTATGTGAAGAATGAAAAAAAAACAAGCCTCCCAGGTTGTTTTCTATCTCTCAATCAACCACTGCAGTTCGGTTCTCTGGACTTCCAAGGTTTCATCAACCATCAGGAGAAGAAGGAAAAATGATTGGAGCTTTAACAATCTGCTCTTTTAACCAGTGTGTGTGTCCAGGGGAGAGCGCGAACGCAGTCCCCCACTACCATAAATTATGCAGTCGAGATTCCCACATTTGGGGAATTCGCAGGGGTCAGCACAACCGGAGTGCAATGGCCGAGCCTCGCCCTGGGTGAACCACCTCCCTGATCATGGTGTCTCCCCTGCCAGGTAAGTATGAATTCCCGGGCCTCCAGTCAGAGGCACCCTGTCCCTCTTCGCAATCCTCACCAACGGTCGGACAATCGAACACACACCTGATTCAACTCATCAGCTCGTTAGCAAAAGACTCCAAGAGATAAGAGAGACATCAAAAATGTGCAGTGACGGGCTTCTTTTTTTTCTTCTTTTCTTTTTTTCATGCTCCGGAACCGGCTCCATGAGCCAAAGATCGATTTAATACGCAGTCCCCGGATAGTGGACGAATCAGATATGAAACTGATAAGAACAGAGTTTATTTATTTATTTATTTATTTTTGAATTTGTTATTTTCACACCACCGTTACCAGTATTGGATATGATCACCTACGACAGCCATACACAGCAATATACACTACTTCCATGAACATCTGCTGTCACACAAGACTAAAACATTTCTCTCATTGAACACTTTAAAGGGGGTGCACCGTTCCCAGAAGTACTGCAATACCGGGTCGATGCGTGGAGTGGACGGAGCAAGCCCCTATTCCATCTCCCAGTTCCAAAAATCAATTTAATATATGGTGCCCGGGTAGGGCACGTATCAGATATTAAACTGATAAGAACAGATACTACACTTGATCTTAGCCAAAAGGCCGAGAAGCGATGCCGCAATGACGCCGAGGCGGGGGAGCCGCCAAAGGCCACGCCCACCTGGGCCGCGGCGAGAGGGCCTAAGGTCGCCAACAAACAAGCTCACCGAAAACGGATCACAACGGAGTGCACAACACGACACTTTGGAGTGCAACCTGGGATTTTGGATCATCATCGTTCAAAAGCACGGAATGGCTCGTAACTCCTAAACCGTCCGTCGCAGACCCAAGTGTCTTACATCACCGGAATCCTTGGCTCGGGCCGAACGAGACGCACGCCTCGGATCGGATGGTCGCGCTGGCGAGATTTTCGGGTATTTGGGATTTTCCGAAAAACCTACTTTTGCACAGTAGTCCTGGGTCGTTTGCCCAATCTGACCCAAAGCGGTGCCGAAAGATTCTCTGGAGTCTGACTGCCGACAGTGACCGGGAAAAAAGTCGGAATTTCGATTCACGTTGGCGACGGGACGCCAAGACGTTGGCGGTGGGCGAGGCGGGCTTTACTTGAATGGCTATAACTCTCCGACGGCAAAGAGACAATTACACCCAAGTGGGTACACCTGTGTACGGGCTCAGCCTGTGGTCACGTGAAAAGGGATGTGGCGACTGGCCACTTGGTGGCGCTGTAAACAGAAAAAAACAACAGCTTGAATACGGCCATAGACGACTGTGTATCACGTGATTTTTCACACGTGCACAAGGTATTCATACCACATGATAGAACTCCTCATTCTGAACAACTTTGGACCACTGCTGTCAATCAAAGCGTTCGTTAAATATTGGAGATTATGTGAAGAATGAAAAAAAAACAAGCCTCCCAGGTTGTTTTCTATCTCTCAATCAACCACTGCAGTTCGGTTCTCTGGACTTCCAAGGTTTCATCAACCATCAGGAGAAGAAGGAAAAATGATTGGAGCTTTAACAATCTGCTCTTTTAACCAGTGTGTGTGTCCAGGGGAGAGCGCGAACGCAGTCCCCCACTACCATAAATTATGCAGTCGAGATTCCCACATTTGGGGAATTCGCAGGGGTCAGCACAACCGGAGTGCAATGGCCGAGCCTCGCCCTGGGTGAACCACCTCCCTGATCATGGTGTCTCCCCTGCCAGGTAAGTATGAATTCCCGGGCCTCCAGTCAGAGGCACCCTGTCCCTCTTCGCAATCCTCACCAACGGTCGGACAATCGAACACACACCTGATTCAACTCATCAGCTCGTTAGCAAAAGACTCCAAGAGATCAGAATCAGAATCAGAATCAGAATCAGAAAGAGCTTTATTGCCAAGTATGCTTGCGCATACGAGGAATTTGTCTTGGTGACAGTAGCTTCCAGTACACATACAATACAAAGTGACAAGACAAGTGACAAGTAACAGGTATAAATAAAAAATAGAAAAAATAAAATAAAAAGATTATAAATTATAAATATATATAAAGTTATAAGGTGCTATAATGAAATGTCTGAGGGAAGTATTGCACATGTTTGTTCCACAGTAGGGGAACATTTAAGTGTTCATGAGGTAGATGGCCTGGGGAAAGAAACTTTTCCTGTGTCTGGTTGTTTTTGTGCTCGGTGCTCTGTAGCGTCGACCAGACGGTAACAGTTCAAACAGAAAGTGTGCTGGGTGTGACGGGTCCAGAGTGATTTTGCGAGCCCTTTTACTCACTCTGGATGAGTGCAGTACTTTGAGTGTGGGAAGGGTAGTGCCAGTGATTCGCTCAGCAGTCCGAACTATCCGCTGTAGTCTACGGAGGTCGGTTTTGGTAGCAGAGCCGAACCAGACGGTGATGGAAGTGCAGAGGATGGACTGGATGACAGCTGAGTAGAACTGTACGAGCAGCTCCTGTGGCAGGTTGAATTTCCTCAGCTGACGCAGGAAGTACAGTCTCTGTTGGGCTTTCTTCACAATAGAGTCTATGTGAGTGTCCCACTTCAGATCCTGAGAGATGGTGGTGCCCAGGAACCTGAATGACTCTACTGCAGTCACAGTGCTGTCCATGATGGTGAGTGAAGGGAGTGCAGGGGGGTTTCTCCTGAAGTCCACGATCATCTCCACTGTTTTGAGCGTGTTCAGCTCCAGGTTGTTATAACTGCACCAAAGAGCCAGCTGCTCCACCTCCTGTCTGTACGCAGACTCGTCACCGTTCCGGATGAGTCCGATAACAGTAGTGTCGTCTGCAAACTTCAGGAGCTTGACAGAGGTGTCTTTAGAGGTGCAGTCATTTGTGTACAGGGAGAAGAGCAGTGGTGAGAGAACACATCCCTGTGGAGCACCGGTGCTGATGGTGCGCCTGTCGGACGTGATTTTGCCCATTCTGACTAGCTGTTGTCTGTCTGTCAGAAAGCTGGTGATCCATTGACAGATGGAGCTAGGGACAGAGAGCTGGGTCAGTTTGGTCTGGAGCAGTGATGGGACGATGGTGTTGAAGGCAGAACTAAAGTCCACGAACAGAATCCTTGCATAGGTCCCTGGTTTGTCCAGATGTTGTAGGGTGTAATGCAGTCCTATATTGACCACATCATCCACAGACCGGTTTGCTCTGTAGGCAAACTGCAGGGGGTCCAGCAAGGGTCCAGTGATGTCCTTCAGATATGCTAACACCAGTCTTTCGAATGACTTCATGGCCACAGATGTTAAGGCAACAGGTCTGTAGTCATTGAGTCCTGTGATCTTTGGTTTCTTCGGGATTGGGATGATGGTGGAGCGTTTAAAGCAGAAAGGGACTTTGCACTGCTCCAGTGATCTGTTGAAGATTAGTGAGAAGATAGAGGCCAGCTGGTCAGCGCAGGTTTTCAGACAGGCTGGTGAAACACCGTCTGGGCCTGGTGCTTTCCTTCTCTTCTGTTTCCTGAAGATCTGACGCACATTATCCTCACTGATCTGAAGTGCAGGGGGGGAGGGGAGGGGGATGGCTGGAGGTGTTGATGGCTGTGTAGAGAGATGGTCAGGGCGGGTATGGGGTGTCTGATCGGGGGTCTCAAATCTACAGTAAAAGACATTCAGCTCGTTCGCAAGATGCTTGTTGCTGTCGATGCTGGGGGATGGTGTCTTGTAGTTGGTAATGTCTTTCAGGCCTTTCCACACTGATGCAGGGTCGTTGGAGGAAAACTGGTTTTCCAGCTTTTTGGCATAAGATAAGATAAGAGAGATAAGAGAGATAAGAGAGACATCAAAAATGTGCAGTGACGGGCTTCTTTTTTTTCTTCTTTTCTTTTTTTCATGCTCCGGAACCGGCTCCATGAGCCAAAGATCGATTTAATACGCAGTCCCCGGAAAGTGGACGAATCAGATATGAAACTGATAAGAACAGAGTTTATTTATTTATTTATTTATTTTTGAATTTGTTATTTTCACACCACCGTTACCAGTATTGGATATGATCACCTACGACAGCCATACACAGCAATATACACTACTTCCATGAACATCTGCTGTCACACAAGACTAAAACATTTCTCTCATTGAACACTTTAAAGGGGGTGCACCGTTCCCAGAAGTACTGCAATACCGGGTCGATGCGTGGAGTGGACGGAGCAAGCCCCTATTCCATCTCCCAGTTCCAAAAATCAATTTAATATATGGTGCCCGGGTAGGGCACGTATCAGATATTAAACTGATAAGAACAGATACTACACTTGATCTTAGCCAAAAGGCCGAGAAGCGATGCCGCAATGACGCCGAGGCGGGGGAGCCGCCAAAGGCCACGCCCACCTGGGCCGCGGCGAGAGGGCCTAAGGTCGCCAACAAACAAGCTCACCGAAAACGGATCACAACGGAGTGCACAACACGACACTTTGGAGTGCAACCTGGGATTTTGGATCATCATCGTTCAAAAGCACGGAATGGCTCGTAACTCCTAAACCGTCCGTCGCAGACCCAAGTGTCTTACATCACCGGAATCCTTGGCTCGGGCCGAACGAGACGCACGCCTCGGATCGGATGGTCGCGCTGGCGAGATTTTCGGGTATTTGGGATTTTCCGAAAAACCTACTTTTGCACAGTAGTCCTGGGTCGTTTGCCCAATCTGACCCAAAGCGGTGCCGAAAGATTCTCTGGAGTCTGACTGCCGACAGTGACCGGGAAAAAAGTCGGAATTTCGATTCACGTTGGCGACGGGACGCCAAGACGTTGGCGGTGGGCGAGGCGGGCTTTACTTGAATGGCTATAACTCTCCGACGGCAAAGAGACAATTACACCCAAGTGGGTACACCTGTGTACGGGCTCAGCCTGTGGTCACGTGAAAAGGGATGTGGCGACTGGCCACTTGGTGGCGCTGTAAACAGAAAAAAACAACAGCTTGAATACGGCCATAGACGACTGTGTATCACGTGATTTTTCACACGTGCACAAGGTATTCATACCACATGATAGAACTCCTCATTCTGAACAACTTTGGACCACTGCTGTCAATCAAAGCGTTCGTTAAATATTGGAGATTATGTGAAGAATGAAAAAAAAACAAGCCTCCCAGGTTGTTTTCTATCTCTCAATCAACCACTGCAGTTCGGTTCTCTGGACTTCCAAGGTTTCATCAACCATCAGGAGAAGAAGGAAAAATGATTGGAGCTTTAACAATCTGCTCTTTTAACCAGTGTGTGTGTCCAGGGGAGAGCGCGAACGCAGTCCCCCACTACCATAAATTATGCAGTCGAGATTCCCACATTTGGGGAATTCGCAGGGGTCAGCACAACCGGAGTGCAATGGCCGAGCCTCGCCCTGGGTGAACCACCTCCCTGATCATGGTGTCTCCCCTGCCAGGTAAGTATGAATTCCCGGGCCTCCAGTCAGAGGCACCCTGTCCCTCTTCGCAATCCTCACCAACGGTCGGACAATCGAACACACACCTGATTCAACTCATTAGCTCGTTAGCAAAAGACTCCAAGAGATAAGAGAGACATCAAAAATGTGCAGTGACGGGCTTCTTTTTTTTCTTCTTTTCTTTTTTTCATGCTCCGGAACCGGCTCCATGAGCCAAAGATCGATTTAATACGCAGTCCCCGGATAGTGGACGAATCAGATATGAAACTGATAAGAACAGAGTTTATTTATTTATTTATTTATTTTTGAATTTGTTATTTTCACACCACCGTTACCAGTATTGGATATGATCACCTACGACAGCCATACACAGCAATATACACTACTTCCATGAACATCTGCTGTCACACAAGACTAAAACATTTCTCTCATTGAACACTTTAAAGGGGGTGCACCGTTCCCAGAAGTACTGCAATACCGGGTCGATGCGTGGAGTGGACGGAGCAAGCCCCTATTCCATCTCCCAGTTCCAAAAATCAATTTAATATATGGTGCCCGGGTAGGGCACGTATCAGATATTAAACTGATAAGAACAGATTTTTCTTTCGAAAAAAGTTTATTGTCACATTTTCATTTCATTTTCACATTTTTTCTTTTAAACAATACACGTCTTTAAAACAAAAATGACACATTTAACATTTAAAAAACAGCTTTGTGTGGTGTGTCGTGTAAAAGTCCATGTATGTAAAAATGCTTGGTTTAAAAGAAAGGTAAAATGGATGAAATTAAATAGAAATAAAAGATATAAGACAATAAAACATGCCAACTAAAACATCATCTCTTGTGCAGGATCGCGGGTGAGTCCCTATCAAGATTGTCCATTCACTCCAGGTCTCCAGAACAGGCTCCGGACCTCCCGCTTCCGGTGCCCAGCGGAGATCCCCTCCCTCCGGCCCGCTGGCCCGCTGTTCCCGTAGCCGGTGTGGTGAGGGTGCATCTACGGGCGGCCAGGTACGGTGGTGGCCGGGACCTTTCCGTGCGACCCCAGCCCCCCCATCCGAATGACGACGTCCGGCGCCTCCTGCAGCGTTGATCTTATAAGTTGCTCGCACGCGTGGAGGGGCACCGTAACGCGTTTCCCCACCAGCAGGTTTCTGGTGGTCCAGATGGCATCCTTGATATGGTTGAGGGTGAGCCAGAGCGAGGTAAATTGTTTTGATGTGAGGTCCTTCAAGCCCTGACCCACCCCCAGGATGGCGAGCTTGTATTCCATCTGGACACTACCCGCTGGCAGGCACGGGAAAACCAGGGGGCTGGTCCTGGCCCACAGGTCCCGCGCAGCACCGCACTCCCAGAGCAGATGGTAGACGGTCTCCGGGGAACCACATCCGGACCGTGGGCAGATGGAGTTTTTGGCCATGCCTCTGGAGTGCATGACCGCCCTGACCGGGAGGATCTCATGAGCCACCATCCACGATAAGTCCTTATGCCTGTTCTGGAGAGCTGGGTGGGCTGCGTTCCTCCAAACGTCTTTGGCCTCACCTAGTGTGAGGCCTGGAACCGGACTCACCGATTCCCGATCCTGCACAAGAGAGATAAGAGACTTGTGGTTAGTTAAAATGGTGGCATCAGTGGTCTCTAAAAGGTACTTTTTAAAAAATGTCTTTATAAAACTGTATTCTTTAGGCAAGTTAAAAGACACTGGACATTTAAGATCAATGGGTAAAATTTTCAAAGTTCTTAGGTAAGACCCCATCCAGAATCGGGTCATGGCTGCTGTCTTGTGTTCTCTGGATGGGGTCAGGGCGTATTGGATGTGGAGGGCGGCAAAGCGGCTGCCTAAAAACAGGTGGGGGTCTGGGAGGCCTTTCCCGCCATTCTCTTTTTTCTTTTTGACGACCTCCCTCTTTAGTCGTTCCCACTTGGACCCCCACAGGAAATAAAATACCGCCCTCTCCAGGTTGGCCAGGAATCGTCTTGGGGGACTAAAAACAGAACAGACAAGTAAAATCAGTGGTAAAATCACGGATTTAAAAATTAAAATCTTGCCTTCTAACGTCAATTGTCTTAGTCCCCAAAACCCCAGTCTTTGCCTAACTTTCCCTAACATGTCAGTCCAGTTTCCCTGTCCTCCACCCTCTTTGTCAAATTTGACTCCTAAAATTTTCATGTTATTGTCTTTAAAATTCAAATCAAGTCCACCTGTGTCCACGTCACCCCACGGCCCGAAGAGCTGGGCCTCGGACTTACTCCTATTGAGCTTGGCGCCCGAGGCCCGACCGTACCAGTCAGTCAAGTCCATTGCTCTTCGTACTGATAAAAGGTCAGTCGCTAAAAGGGTCACGTCATCCATATATAAAACACAGGTCGCCGTCAGTCCACCAGTTCCGGGGATGTCTAGTCCTTTAATCCATTTGTCCCTTCTCAAGATTTGTGCCAGTGGCTCAATGCAAGCCACATACAGAAGGGGAGATAAAGGACACCCCTGACGGACGCCGCTGTAGAGTTTTACAGCTTTGGATAAATGCCCATTAACCGAAATCCTGCTAGACAGATCGTTGTAAAGCAATCCCACCCAGGCTATAAACCTCCCAGGAAAACCCATTTTTCCCAGTACCTGAAGCAGGTACTGGTGCGAGACGCGGTCAAAGGCTTTTTCGAAATCTAAATTTAGGACTACTAGCCGAATGTTTCTGTCTCTCGCAAAACAGATGGCGTCTCTGATCAGTACCAGGCTGTCCGTGATCTTCCTGCCGGGCACAGCGCATGCTTGATCCAGGTGGATTACGTCCTCTAAAACAGTCGACATACGTGTAGCTAAAATCTTACTAAAAAGTTTACAATCATAATTTAAAAGAGTGATTGGTCGCCAGTTTCTCAAGTCAGTCTTGTCTCCTTTTTTGTGTAGTAGAGTAACTATCCCTACTCTAAAGCTGTCCGGAAGTCTGTCAAGAGTCTCAAATTCTTTAAAAACTGTCAATAAGTCGTGTGCTAAAATGTCCCAGAAAGTCAGATAAAACTCAAAGGGGAGACCATCCATGCCTGGGGACTTCCCCTTTTTAAAACCTTTTAGTGCTTTGTGCATTTCTAAAAGAGTAAAATCCTGGGATAAAAGCACATCTGGACTCTTTACCTTTTTGTCTAAAAACCCTAAAACTTCCTCTAAGATGCCATTGTGTACCTCTTTAATACTATATAAATTATTGTAAAAATGTTCAATTTCCCCTAAAATCTGATCTGTTGTATTTACTTCCCCCCCTGTAAACGTTTTTAAAGTATTAATCGACCCTCCCCGTGTTATTGTCTTTTTAAAAAAATATCTAGTACACTTTTCCCCTTCTTCTATTTCTCTCTCCTTACATCTTAAAATGACACCTCTACTCTGAGTTTCGGACAAATCTGACATTTCTTTCTTTACTTCTTTGATTTCATTTGTAAAATCCAATCCACTGTTTAAAAGGTTAAAATATCTCTGCAATCTTTTTTGCAGCCCCATCATGCGTCTTTTTTCTTTGTTCTTTTTTCCTTTTCCAATTTGTTTAAAAAACCGTCCTGTCCTTTGTTTCACCATCTCCCACCACTGTGCACGTGAGTCGTAAAAGTCCTGGAGGGTCTGCCATTGGCTGAACTGCTCCCTATATTCTTCAACCACTTCCTCATCCTCTAATAGGGAGCAGTTCAGCTTCCACAGCCCTCCCCCTACAGTCACACCCGTGGGTAGTGAAAGGGTGCAGGAAAGCATCATGTGATCAGAAAAGAAGAGGGGGGTCAATGTAGCATCGGTCGGCGGGCAGTCCCTTGTAAAAACGTAGTCAATTCGAGAGGCTCTGGCGCCATCACCACTGAACCAGGTGAAGCCCTCCTCTCTTTGATGCATTGTTTTAAAGCAGTCAACTAACTTAAAATCTTTGACTATGTTTTGTAATAAAACCGATGTCTTGTCGACCTTAAAATCCTCTCCTACCCTCTTTCTATCCTTTCTTGTTAAAACACAATTAAAATCCCCTGCTACCACTAGGGGAGCCCTACCTAGCATGTGGGGCTGCAGGTCTTCTAAAAGCTCATACCTATTGTTTTTTCCTGTAAAACCATACACATTTAAAATGTTAAAATCCTTACCTAAAAAAGTCAGATTAGCTAAAATTGCCCGCCCATCCCTCACCACAGTGCTGCCCTTCACCAAAACATTGGGATTTTTAATTAAAATAGCAACACCGTCATTTTTGTTAAAATTGGACCCACACCAGATGGAAGGTCCTGGGGTCCAAATCTCCTCCCACTTCCTGTAATTTGTTAAAAAAGGCAGACCACATTCTTGCAATAAAAACACATCTGACTTAAAAGATATTAAAAGGGATAACACGCTCTGTGCTCGTATATTGCTCTTCACACTTCTCACATTGATTGTAGAGATAGTGAGAGCCATGAGCAGTATGGTTAAAAAGGTGTGAGACATTTAAAAGAAAACCATGGGACTACAGAGATATAATTAAAATCATGTTACATCTTGTTGCACTTGCCTTTCCTTTTGCCCAGAGAACCTGGGATCAAGGGGGCAAGTGCTTGACGCCTCAGGGCTCGCAGAGAGGACCTCTTGCGACTCCTTTGGCGACGATGTTCTTAGCTTGAAATGCAGAAAAGAGACTTCATTTGGAGATTCTGCGGGCCACATACGGTCTAGATCTTCCATGGGGGAACTATCTAGCCGATGCGCTACCCGCAGCTTTTTCTCCTCTGTTTGAACCAGAGGAGATCTCGCAGTTCTTTTCTGCACTTGAGCATTGGGAAAAGAGCAATCAGTTTCATTCCCACTTGTTGACATACTAACCTCAGACACGGTTTCAAGGGAGGAAACCGTTTCCCCCTCTCCATCCTCCATTTTGTTTCCACTTATTTTTCCCTGGGGGGTGGTTTCCTCCCTCTGCTCTTTCTCTCTCTCTGCAACTGAGGCCGCCCCACTTCCTCCTCCTTGTCCAATCCCTGAGGCTGGCTGGGAATGTGAAATTCCCGCCAAAACCTCAGGGCCCGCCTCTTCCTCTCTTTGTTCTTTTGTTTGCTCCTTGGGTGGGGCGGCCATTTTGTTGCCTTTCAATTTGTTGGCAAAGCTTTTGGGGCAATCTCTGTAGAGATGGTCGGTTTCACCACAAAGATTACACCTTCTGCCAATGGTACATTCCTCAAAGATGTGACCAATTCCTCTACACTTCCCACATGTTAATTCCTTGCATGCATCGGCTAAATGCCCTATTCTCCCACACTTCCTACACAGTTTAGGCATTCCTTGGTAGTGAATGTAGCCTCTGTTCTCTCCCAACACAATCATAGAAGGCAGATGCTTCAGGCCCTGGTAGCCCCCGGCGTCTTCCCATTGTTTAATGGGAATTCGCCAGGAGCAATTCCAGATACCATCTTCATCTAACACTTTGACTGGTTGACCCCGAACAGTGCAAAATCTGCCCAACCAGACACAAATGTCCTCCCCATTCACTGTTTCATTAAACATTCTGACAATCACAGTTTTTAGTGAATTGTCAGAAAGTTTCTCCACAGTAAACATAGAGAATTGGGCTTTGCATGCATCAAACCTTTGCCAGAATTCAATTAACAGGGAAGCACTTTTAAAACTTAAATCAAAACCTTTGTTCAGGGGGAGAGTAACTAGGCAGTTCAAGTCATCAGGTCTAAAATTGAGGGCTTTCTGGATCAGCTTCCTGGAGAAGTCAAGACGTGACAACCCCAGGAGCTTACCATCCACCTCTTTAAATAAAAAGCGCACGCTGTGGTGCCTCCGCATGCCGGCACGAGCAGCCGACATGGTGGAGGCACCAACAGCTTTTAAAATAAAAAACCTTAAAAACCAATAATAAATAAATAAATAAATAACTTACCTTAAAACCAAAAGATTCCTTGGAAAACCAAGTCGTCCGATAAAAGGCACTGCCAATATACCTCTCAAAAGTTTGAGGCTCAAGCCACTGAACGACCCAAGCCGGAAAAACCTCCAAGAGGCGATCGCAGTCTCAACCGTCTGACCAGATACTTGATCTTAGCCAAAAGGCCGAGAAGCGATGCCGCAATGACGCCGAGGCGGGGGAGCCGCCAAAGGCCACGCCCACCTGGGCCGCGGCGAGAGGGCCTAAGGTCGCCAACAAACAAGCTCACCGAAAACGGATCACAACGGAGTGCACAACACGACACTTTGGAGTGCAACCTGGGATTTTGGATCATCATCGTTCAAAAGCACGGAATGGCTCGTAACTCCTAAACCGTCCGTCGCAGACCCAAGTGTCTTACATCACCGGAATCCTTGGCTCGGGCCGAACGAGACGCACGCCTCGGATCGGATGGTCGCGCTGGCGAGATTTTCGGGTATTTGGGATTTTCCGAAAAACCTACTTTTGCACAGTAGTCCTGGGTCGTTTGCCCAATCTGACCCAAAGCGGTGCCGAAAGATTCTCTGGAGTCTGACTGCCGACAGTGACCGGGAAAAAAGTCGGAATTTCGATTCACGTTGGCGACGGGACGCCAAGACGTTGGCGGTGGGCGAGGCGGGCTTTACTTGAATGGCTATAACTCTCCGACGGCAAAGAGACAATTACACCCAAGTGGGTACACCTGTGTACGGGCTCAGCCTGTGGTCACGTGAAAAGGGATGTGGCGACTGGCCACTTGGTGGCGCTGTAAACAGAAAAAAACAACAGCTTGAATACGGCCATAGACGACTGTGTATCACGTGATTTTTCACACGTGCACAAGGTATTCATACCACATGATAGAACTCCTCATTCTGAACAACTTTGGACCACTGCTGTCAATCAAAGCGTTCGTTAAATATTGGAGATTATGTGAAGAATGAAAAAAAAACAAGCCTCCCAGGTTGTTTTCTATCTCTCAATCAACCACTGCAGTTCGGTTCTCTGGACTTCCAAGGTTTCATCAACCATCAGGAGAAGAAGGAAAAATGATTGGAGCTTTAACAATCTGCTCTTTTAACCAGTGTGTGTGTCCAGGGGAGAGCGCGAACGCAGTCCCCCACTACCATAAATTATGCAGTCGAGATTCCCACATTTGGGGAATTCGCAGGGGTCAGCACAACCGGAGTGCAATGGCCGAGCCTCGCCCTGGGTGAACCACCTCCCTGATCATGGTGTCTCCCCTGCCAGGTAAGTATGAATTCCCGGGCCTCCAGTCAGAGGCACCCTGTCCCTCTTCGCAATCCTCACCAACGGTCGGACAATCGAACACACACCTGATTCAACTCATCAGCTCGTTAGCAAAAGACTCCAAGAGATCAGAATCAGAATCAGAATCAGAATCAGAAAGAGCTTTATTGCCAAGTATGCTTGCGCATACGAGGAATTTGTCTTGGTGACAGTAGCTTCCAGTACACATACAATACAAAGTGACAAGACAAGTGACAAGTAACAGGTATAAATAAAAAATAGAAAAAATAAAATAAAAAGATTATAAATTATAAATATATATAAAGTTATAAGGTGCTATAATGAAATGTCTGAGGGAAGTATTGCACATGTTTGTTCCACAGTAGGGGAACATTTAAGTGTTCATGAGGTAGATGGCCTGGGGAAAGAAACTTTTCCTGTGTCTGGTTGTTTTTGTGCTCGGTGCTCTGTAGCGTCGACCAGACGGTAACAGTTCAAACAGAAAGTGTGCTGGGTGTGACGGGTCCAGAGTGATTTTGCGAGCCCTTTTACTCACTCTGGATGAGTGCAGTACTTTGAGTGTGGGAAGGGTAGTGCCAGTGATTCGCTCAGCAGTCCGAACTATCCGCTGTAGTCTACGGAGGTCGGTTTTGGTAGCAGAGCCGAACCAGACGGTGATGGAAGTGCAGAGGATGGACTGGATGACAGCTGAGTAGAACTGTACGAGCAGCTCCTGTGGCAGGTTGAATTTCCTCAGCTGACGCAGGAAGTACAGTCTCTGTTGGGCTTTCTTCACAATAGAGTCTATGTGAGTGTCCCACTTCAGATCCTGAGAGATGGTGGTGCCCAGGAACCTGAATGACTCTACTGCAGTCACAGTGCTGTCCATGATGGTGAGTGAAGGGAGTGCAGGGGGGTTTCTCCTGAAGTCCACGATCATCTCCACTGTTTTGAGCGTGTTCAGCTCCAGGTTGTTATAACTGCACCAAAGAGCCAGCTGCTCCACCTCCTGTCTGTACGCAGACTCGTCACCGTTCCGGATGAGTCCGATAACAGTAGTGTCGTCTGCAAACTTCAGGAGCTTGACAGAGGTGTCTTTAGAGGTGCAGTCATTTGTGTACAGGGAGAAGAGCAGTGGTGAGAGAACACATCCCTGTGGAGCACCGGTGCTGATGGTGCGCCTGTCGGACGTGATTTTGCCCATTCTGACTAGCTGTTGTCTGTCTGTCAGAAAGCTGGTGATCCATTGACAGATGGAGCTAGGGACAGAGAGCTGGGTCAGTTTGGTCTGGAGCAGTGATGGGACGATGGTGTTGAAGGCAGAACTAAAGTCCACGAACAGAATCCTTGCATAGGTCCCTGGTTTGTCCAGATGTTGTAGGGTGTAATGCAGTCCTATATTGACCACATCATCCACAGACCGGTTTGCTCTGTAGGCAAACTGCAGGGGGTCCAGCAAGGGTCCAGTGATGTCCTTCAGATATGCTAACACCAGTCTTTCGAATGACTTCATGGCCACAGATGTTAAGGCAACAGGTCTGTAGTCATTGAGTCCTGTGATCTTTGGTTTCTTCGGGATTGGGATGATGGTGGAGCGTTTAAAGCAGAAAGGGACTTTGCACTGCTCCAGTGATCTGTTGAAGATTAGTGAGAAGATAGAGGCCAGCTGGTCAGCGCAGGTTTTCAGACAGGCTGGTGAAACACCGTCTGGGCCTGGTGCTTTCCTTCTCTTCTGTTTCCTGAAGATCTGACGCACATTATCCTCACTGATCTGAAGTGCAGGGGGGGAGGGGAGGGGGATGGCTGGAGGTGTTGATGGCTGTGTAGAGAGATGGTCAGGGCGGGTATGGGGTGTCTGATCGGGGGTCTCAAATCTACAGTAAAAGACATTCAGCTCGTTCGCAAGATGCTTGTTGCTGTCGATGCTGGGGGATGGTGTCTTGTAGTTGGTAATGTCTTTCAGGCCTTTCCACACTGATGCAGGGTCGTTGGAGGAAAACTGGTTTTCCAGCTTTTTGGCATAAGATAAGATAAGAGAGATAAGAGAGATAAGAGAGACATCAAAAATGTGCAGTGACGGGCTTCTTTTTTTTCTTCTTTTCTTTTTTTCATGCTCCGGAACCGGCTCCATGAGCCAAAGATCGATTTAATACGCAGTCCCCGGAAAGTGGACGAATCAGATATGAAACTGATAAGAACAGAGTTTATTTATTTATTTATTTATTTTTGAATTTGTTATTTTCACACCACCGTTACCAGTATTGGATATGATCACCTACGACAGCCATACACAGCAATATACACTACTTCCATGAACATCTGCTGTCACACAAGACTAAAACATTTCTCTCATTGAACACTTTAAAGGGGGTGCACCGTTCCCAGAAGTACTGCAATACCGGGTCGATGCGTGGAGTGGACGGAGCAAGCCCCTATTCCATCTCCCAGTTCCAAAAATCAATTTAATATATGGTGCCCGGGTAGGGCACGTATCAGATATTAAACTGATAAGAACAGATACTACACTTGATCTTAGCCAAAAGGCCGAGAAGCGATGCCGCAATGACGCCGAGGCGGGGGAGCCGCCAAAGGCCACGCCCACCTGGGCCGCGGCGAGAGGGCCTAAGGTCGCCAACAAACAAGCTCACCGAAAACGGATCACAACGGAGTGCACAACACGACACTTTGGAGTGCAACCTGGGATTTTGGATCATCATCGTTCAAAAGCACGGAATGGCTCGTAACTCCTAAACCGTCCGTCGCAGACCCAAGTGTCTTACATCACCGGAATCCTTGGCTCGGGCCGAACGAGACGCACGCCTCGGATCGGATGGTCGCGCTGGCGAGATTTTCGGGTATTTGGGATTTTCCGAAAAACCTACTTTTGCACAGTAGTCCTGGGTCGTTTGCCCAATCTGACCCAAAGCGGTGCCGAAAGATTCTCTGGAGTCTGACTGCCGACAGTGACCGGGAAAAAAGTCGGAATTTCGATTCACGTTGGCGACGGGACGCCAAGACGTTGGCGGTGGGCGAGGCGGGCTTTACTTGAATGGCTATAACTCTCCGACGGCAAAGAGACAATTACACCCAAGTGGGTACACCTGTGTACGGGCTCAGCCTGTGGTCACGTGAAAAGGGATGTGGCGACTGGCCACTTGGTGGCGCTGTAAACAGAAAAAAACAACAGCTTGAATACGGCCATAGACGACTGTGTATCACGTGATTTTTCACACGTGCACAAGGTATTCATACCACATGATAGAACTCCTCATTCTGAACAACTTTGGACCACTGCTGTCAATCAAAGCGTTCGTTAAATATTGGAGATTATGTGAAGAATGAAAAAAAAACAAGCCTCCCAGGTTGTTTTCTATCTCTCAATCAACCACTGCAGTTCGGTTCTCTGGACTTCCAAGGTTTCATCAACCATCAGGAGAAGAAGGAAAAATGATTGGAGCTTTAACAATCTGCTCTTTTAACCAGTGTGTGTGTCCAGGGGAGAGCGCGAACGCAGTCCCCCACTACCATAAATTATGCAGTCGAGATTCCCACATTTGGGGAATTCGCAGGGGTCAGCACAACCGGAGTGCAATGGCCGAGCCTCGCCCTGGGTGAACCACCTCCCTGATCATGGTGTCTCCCCTGCCAGGTAAGTATGAATTCCCGGGCCTCCAGTCAGAGGCACCCTGTCCCTCTTCGCAATCCTCACCAACGGTCGGACAATCGAACACACACCTGATTCAACTCATTAGCTCGTTAGCAAAAGACTCCAAGAGATAAGAGAGACATCAAAAATGTGCAGTGACGGGCTTCTTTTTTTTCTTCTTTTCTTTTTTTCATGCTCCGGAACCGGCTCCATGAGCCAAAGATCGATTTAATACGCAGTCCCCGGATAGTGGACGAATCAGATATGAAACTGATAAGAACAGAGTTTATTTATTTATTTATTTATTTTTGAATTTGTTATTTTCACACCACCGTTACCAGTATTGGATATGATCACCTACGACAGCCATACACAGCAATATACACTACTTCCATGAACATCTGCTGTCACACAAGACTAAAACATTTCTCTCATTGAACACTTTAAAGGGGGTGCACCGTTCCCAGAAGTACTGCAATACCGGGTCGATGCGTGGAGTGGACGGAGCAAGCCCCTATTCCATCTCCCAGTTCCAAAAATCAATTTAATATATGGTGCCCGGGTAGGGCACGTATCAGATATTAAACTGATAAGAACAGATTTTTCTTTCGAAAAAAGTTTATTGTCACATTTTCATTTCATTTTCACATTTTTTCTTTTAAACAATACACGTCTTTAAAACAAAAATGACACATTTAACATTTAAAAAACAGCTTTGTGTGGTGTGTCGTGTAAAAGTCCATGTATGTAAAAATGCTTGGTTTAAAAGAAAGGTAAAATGGATGAAATTAAATAGAAATAAAAGATATAAGACAATAAAACATGCCAACTAAAACATCATCTCTTGTGCAGGATCGCGGGTGAGTCCCTATCAAGATTGTCCATTCACTCCAGGTCTCCAGAACAGGCTCCGGACCTCCCGCTTCCGGTGCCCAGCGGAGATCCCCTCCCTCCGGCCCGCTGGCCCGCTGTTCCCGTAGCCGGTGTGGTGAGGGTGCATCTACGGGCGGCCAGGTACGGTGGTGGCCGGGACCTTTCCGTGCGACCCCAGCCCCCCCATCCGAATGACGACGTCCGGCGCCTCCTGCAGCGTTGATCTTATAAGTTGCTCGCACGCGTGGAGGGGCACCGTAACGCGTTTCCCCACCAGCAGGTTTCTGGTGGTCCAGATGGCATCCTTGATATGGTTGAGGGTGAGCCAGAGCGAGGTAAATTGTTTTGATGTGAGGTCCTTCAAGCCCTGACCCACCCCCAGGATGGCGAGCTTGTATTCCATCTGGACACTACCCGCTGGCAGGCACGGGAAAACCAGGGGGCTGGTCCTGGCCCACAGGTCCCGCGCAGCACCGCACTCCCAGAGCAGATGGTAGACGGTCTCCGGGGAACCACATCCGGACCGTGGGCAGATGGAGTTTTTGGCCATGCCTCTGGAGTGCATGACCGCCCTGACCGGGAGGATCTCATGAGCCACCATCCACGATAAGTCCTTATGCCTGTTCTGGAGAGCTGGGTGGGCTGCGTTCCTCCAAACGTCTTTGGCCTCACCTAGTGTGAGGCCTGGAACCGGACTCACCGATTCCCGATCCTGCACAAGAGAGATAAGAGACTTGTGGTTAGTTAAAATGGTGGCATCAGTGGTCTCTAAAAGGTACTTTTTAAAAAATGTCTTTATAAAACTGTATTCTTTAGGCAAGTTAAAAGACACTGGACATTTAAGATCAATGGGTAAAATTTTCAAAGTTCTTAGGTAAGACCCCATCCAGAATCGGGTCATGGCTGCTGTCTTGTGTTCTCTGGATGGGGTCAGGGCGTATTGGATGTGGAGGGCGGCAAAGCGGCTGCCTAAAAACAGGTGGGGGTCTGGGAGGCCTTTCCCGCCATTCTCTTTTTTCTTTTTGACGACCTCCCTCTTTAGTCGTTCCCACTTGGACCCCCACAGGAAATAAAATACCGCCCTCTCCAGGTTGGCCAGGAATCGTCTTGGGGGACTAAAAACAGAACAGACAAGTAAAATCAGTGGTAAAATCACGGATTTAAAAATTAAAATCTTGCCTTCTAACGTCAATTGTCTTAGTCCCCAAAACCCCAGTCTTTGCCTAACTTTCCCTAACATGTCAGTCCAGTTTCCCTGTCCTCCACCCTCTTTGTCAAATTTGACTCCTAAAATTTTCATGTTATTGTCTTTAAAATTCAAATCAAGTCCACCTGTGTCCACGTCACCCCACGGCCCGAAGAGCTGGGCCTCGGACTTACTCCTATTGAGCTTGGCGCCCGAGGCCCGACCGTACCAGTCAGTCAAGTCCATTGCTCTTCGTACTGATAAAAGGTCAGTCGCTAAAAGGGTCACGTCATCCATATATAAAACACAGGTCGCCGTCAGTCCACCAGTTCCGGGGATGTCTAGTCCTTTAATCCATTTGTCCCTTCTCAAGATTTGTGCCAGTGGCTCAATGCAAGCCACATACAGAAGGGGAGATAAAGGACACCCCTGACGGACGCCGCTGTAGAGTTTTACAGCTTTGGATAAATGCCCATTAACCGAAATCCTGCTAGACAGATCGTTGTAAAGCAATCCCACCCAGGCTATAAACCTCCCAGGAAAACCCATTTTTCCCAGTACCTGAAGCAGGTACTGGTGCGAGACGCGGTCAAAGGCTTTTTCGAAATCTAAATTTAGGACTACTAGCCGAATGTTTCTGTCTCTCGCAAAACAGATGGCGTCTCTGATCAGTACCAGGCTGTCCGTGATCTTCCTGCCGGGCACAGCGCATGCTTGATCCAGGTGGATTACGTCCTCTAAAACAGTCGACATACGTGTAGCTAAAATCTTACTAAAAAGTTTACAATCATAATTTAAAAGAGTGATTGGTCGCCAGTTTCTCAAGTCAGTCTTGTCTCCTTTTTTGTGTAGTAGAGTAACTATCCCTACTCTAAAGCTGTCCGGAAGTCTGTCAAGAGTCTCAAATTCTTTAAAAACTGTCAATAAGTCGTGTGCTAAAATGTCCCAGAAAGTCAGATAAAACTCAAAGGGGAGACCATCCATGCCTGGGGACTTCCCCTTTTTAAAACCTTTTAGTGCTTTGTGCATTTCTAAAAGAGTAAAATCCTGGGATAAAAGCACATCTGGACTCTTTACCTTTTTGTCTAAAAACCCTAAAACTTCCTCTAAGATGCCATTGTGTACCTCTTTAATACTATATAAATTATTGTAAAAATGTTCAATTTCCCCTAAAATCTGATCTGTTGTATTTACTTCCCCCCCTGTAAACGTTTTTAAAGTATTAATCGACCCTCCCCGTGTTATTGTCTTTTTAAAAAAATATCTAGTACACTTTTCCCCTTCTTCTATTTCTCTCTCCTTACATCTTAAAATGACACCTCTACTCTGAGTTTCGGACAAATCTGACATTTCTTTCTTTACTTCTTTGATTTCATTTGTAAAATCCAATCCACTGTTTAAAAGGTTAAAATATCTCTGCAATCTTTTTTGCAGCCCCATCATGCGTCTTTTTTCTTTGTTCTTTTTTCCTTTTCCAATTTGTTTAAAAAACCGTCCTGTCCTTTGTTTCACCATCTCCCACCACTGTGCACGTGAGTCGTAAAAGTCCTGGAGGGTCTGCCATTGGCTGAACTGCTCCCTATATTCTTCAACCACTTCCTCATCCTCTAATAGGGAGCAGTTCAGCTTCCACAGCCCTCCCCCTACAGTCACACCCGTGGGTAGTGAAAGGGTGCAGGAAAGCATCATGTGATCAGAAAAGAAGAGGGGGGTCAATGTAGCATCGGTCGGCGGGCAGTCCCTTGTAAAAACGTAGTCAATTCGAGAGGCTCTGGCGCCATCACCACTGAACCAGGTGAAGCCCTCCTCTCTTTGATGCATTGTTTTAAAGCAGTCAACTAACTTAAAATCTTTGACTATGTTTTGTAATAAAACCGATGTCTTGTCGACCTTAAAATCCTCTCCTACCCTCTTTCTATCCTTTCTTGTTAAAACACAATTAAAATCCCCTGCTACCACTAGGGGAGCCCTACCTAGCATGTGGGGCTGCAGGTCTTCTAAAAGCTCATACCTATTGTTTTTTCCTGTAAAACCATACACATTTAAAATGTTAAAATCCTTACCTAAAAAAGTCAGATTAGCTAAAATTGCCCGCCCATCCCTCACCACAGTGCTGCCCTTCACCAAAACATTGGGATTTTTAATTAAAATAGCAACACCGTCATTTTTGTTAAAATTGGACCCACACCAGATGGAAGGTCCTGGGGTCCAAATCTCCTCCCACTTCCTGTAATTTGTTAAAAAAGGCAGACCACATTCTTGCAATAAAAACACATCTGACTTAAAAGATATTAAAAGGGATAACACGCTCTGTGCTCGTATATTGCTCTTCACACTTCTCACATTGATTGTAGAGATAGTGAGAGCCATGAGCAGTATGGTTAAAAAGGTGTGAGACATTTAAAAGAAAACCATGGGACTACAGAGATATAATTAAAATCATGTTACATCTTGTTGCACTTGCCTTTCCTTTTGCCCAGAGAACCTGGGATCAAGGGGGCAAGTGCTTGACGCCTCAGGGCTCGCAGAGAGGACCTCTTGCGACTCCTTTGGCGACGATGTTCTTAGCTTGAAATGCAGAAAAGAGACTTCATTTGGAGATTCTGCGGGCCACATACGGTCTAGATCTTCCATGGGGGAACTATCTAGCCGATGCGCTACCCGCAGCTTTTTCTCCTCTGTTTGAACCAGAGGAGATCTCGCAGTTCTTTTCTGCACTTGAGCATTGGGAAAAGAGCAATCAGTTTCATTCCCACTTGTTGACATACTAACCTCAGACACGGTTTCAAGGGAGGAAACCGTTTCCCCCTCTCCATCCTCCATTTTGTTTCCACTTATTTTTCCCTGGGGGGTGGTTTCCTCCCTCTGCTCTTTCTCTCTCTCTGCAACTGAGGCCGCCCCACTTCCTCCTCCTTGTCCAATCCCTGAGGCTGGCTGGGAATGTGAAATTCCCGCCAAAACCTCAGGGCCCGCCTCTTCCTCTCTTTGTTCTTTTGTTTGCTCCTTGGGTGGGGCGGCCATTTTGTTGCCTTTCAATTTGTTGGCAAAGCTTTTGGGGCAATCTCTGTAGAGATGGTCGGTTTCACCACAAAGATTACACCTTCTGCCAATGGTACATTCCTCAAAGATGTGACCAATTCCTCTACACTTCCCACATGTTAATTCCTTGCATGCATCGGCTAAATGCCCTATTCTCCCACACTTCCTACACAGTTTAGGCATTCCTTGGTAGTGAATGTAGCCTCTGTTCTCTCCCAACACAATCATAGAAGGCAGATGCTTCAGGCCCTGGTAGCCCCCGGCGTCTTCCCATTGTTTAATGGGAATTCGCCAGGAGCAATTCCAGATACCATCTTCATCTAACACTTTGACTGGTTGACCCCGAACAGTGCAAAATCTGCCCAACCAGACACAAATGTCCTCCCCATTCACTGTTTCATTAAACATTCTGACAATCACAGTTTTTAGTGAATTGTCAGAAAGTTTCTCCACAGTAAACATAGAGAATTGGGCTTTGCATGCATCAAACCTTTGCCAGAATTCAATTAACAGGGAAGCACTTTTAAAACTTAAATCAAAACCTTTGTTCAGGGGGAGAGTAACTAGGCAGTTCAAGTCATCAGGTCTAAAATTGAGGGCTTTCTGGATCAGCTTCCTGGAGAAGTCAAGACGTGACAACCCCAGGAGCTTACCATCCACCTCTTTAAATAAAAAGCGCACGCTGTGGTGCCTCCGCATGCCGGCACGAGCAGCCGACATGGTGGAGGCACCAACAGCTTTTAAAATAAAAAACCTTAAAAACCAATAATAAATAAATAAATAAATAACTTACCTTAAAACCAAAAGATTCCTTGGAAAACCAAGTCGTCCGATAAAAGGCACTGCCAATATACCTCTCAAAAGTTTGAGGCTCAAGCCACTGAACGACCCAAGCCGGAAAAACCTCCAAGAGGCGATCGCAGTCTCAACCGTCTGACCAGATACTTGATCTTAGCCAAAAGGCCGAGAAGCGATGCCGCAATGACGCCGAGGCGGGGGAGCCGCCAAAGGCCACGCCCACCTGGGCCGCGGCGAGAGGGCCTAAGGTCGCCAACAAACAAGCTCACCGAAAACGGATCACAACGGAGTGCACAACACGACACTTTGGAGTGCAACCTGGGATTTTGGATCATCATCGTTCAAAAGCACGGAATGGCTCGTAACTCCTAAACCGTCCGTCGCAGACCCAAGTGTCTTACATCACCGGAATCCTTGGCTCGGGCCGAACGAGACGCACGCCTCGGATCGGATGGTCGCGCTGGCGAGATTTTCGGGTATTTGGGATTTTCCGAAAAACCTACTTTTGCACAGTAGTCCTGGGTCGTTTGCCCAATCTGACCCAAAGCGGTGCCGAAAGATTCTCTGGAGTCTGACTGCCGACAGTGACCGGGAAAAAAGTCGGAATTTCGATTCACGTTGGCGACGGGACGCCAAGACGTTGGCGGTGGGCGAGGCGGGCTTTACTTGAATGGCTATAACTCTCCGACGGCAAAGAGACAATTACACCCAAGTGGGTACACCTGTGTACGGGCTCAGCCTGTGGTCACGTGAAAAGGGATGTGGCGACTGGCCACTTGGTGGCGCTGTAAACAGAAAAAAACAACAGCTTGAATACGGCCATAGACGACTGTGTATCACGTGATTTTTCACACGTGCACAAGGTATTCATACCACATGATAGAACTCCTCATTCTGAACAACTTTGGACCACTGCTGTCAATCAAAGCGTTCGTTAAATATTGGAGATTATGTGAAGAATGAAAAAAAAACAAGCCTCCCAGGTTGTTTTCTATCTCTCAATCAACCACTGCAGTTCGGTTCTCTGGACTTCCAAGGTTTCATCAACCATCAGGAGAAGAAGGAAAAATGATTGGAGCTTTAACAATCTGCTCTTTTAACCAGTGTGTGTGTCCAGGGGAGAGCGCGAACGCAGTCCCCCACTACCATAAATTATGCAGTCGAGATTCCCACATTTGGGGAATTCGCAGGGGTCAGCACAACCGGAGTGCAATGGCCGAGCCTCGCCCTGGGTGAACCACCTCCCTGATCATGGTGTCTCCCCTGCCAGGTAAGTATGAATTCCCGGGCCTCCAGTCAGAGGCACCCTGTCCCTCTTCGCAATCCTCACCAACGGTCGGACAATCGAACACACACCTGATTCAACTCATCAGCTCGTTAGCAAAAGACTCCAAGAGATCAGAATCAGAATCAGAATCAGAATCAGAAAGAGCTTTATTGCCAAGTATGCTTGCGCATACGAGGAATTTGTCTTGGTGACAGTAGCTTCCAGTACACATACAATACAAAGTGACAAGACAAGTGACAAGTAACAGGTATAAATAAAAAATAGAAAAAATAAAATAAAAAGATTATAAATTATAAATATATATAAAGTTATAAGGTGCTATAATGAAATGTCTGAGGGAAGTATTGCACATGTTTGTTCCACAGTAGGGGAACATTTAAGTGTTCATGAGGTAGATGGCCTGGGGAAAGAAACTTTTCCTGTGTCTGGTTGTTTTTGTGCTCGGTGCTCTGTAGCGTCGACCAGACGGTAACAGTTCAAACAGAAAGTGTGCTGGGTGTGACGGGTCCAGAGTGATTTTGCGAGCCCTTTTACTCACTCTGGATGAGTGCAGTACTTTGAGTGTGGGAAGGGTAGTGCCAGTGATTCGCTCAGCAGTCCGAACTATCCGCTGTAGTCTACGGAGGTCGGTTTTGGTAGCAGAGCCGAACCAGACGGTGATGGAAGTGCAGAGGATGGACTGGATGACAGCTGAGTAGAACTGTACGAGCAGCTCCTGTGGCAGGTTGAATTTCCTCAGCTGACGCAGGAAGTACAGTCTCTGTTGGGCTTTCTTCACAATAGAGTCTATGTGAGTGTCCCACTTCAGATCCTGAGAGATGGTGGTGCCCAGGAACCTGAATGACTCTACTGCAGTCACAGTGCTGTCCATGATGGTGAGTGAAGGGAGTGCAGGGGGGTTTCTCCTGAAGTCCACGATCATCTCCACTGTTTTGAGCGTGTTCAGCTCCAGGTTGTTATAACTGCACCAAAGAGCCAGCTGCTCCACCTCCTGTCTGTACGCAGACTCGTCACCGTTCCGGATGAGTCCGATAACAGTAGTGTCGTCTGCAAACTTCAGGAGCTTGACAGAGGTGTCTTTAGAGGTGCAGTCATTTGTGTACAGGGAGAAGAGCAGTGGTGAGAGAACACATCCCTGTGGAGCACCGGTGCTGATGGTGCGCCTGTCGGACGTGATTTTGCCCATTCTGACTAGCTGTTGTCTGTCTGTCAGAAAGCTGGTGATCCATTGACAGATGGAGCTAGGGACAGAGAGCTGGGTCAGTTTGGTCTGGAGCAGTGATGGGACGATGGTGTTGAAGGCAGAACTAAAGTCCACGAACAGAATCCTTGCATAGGTCCCTGGTTTGTCCAGATGTTGTAGGGTGTAATGCAGTCCTATATTGACCACATCATCCACAGACCGGTTTGCTCTGTAGGCAAACTGCAGGGGGTCCAGCAAGGGTCCAGTGATGTCCTTCAGATATGCTAACACCAGTCTTTCGAATGACTTCATGGCCACAGATGTTAAGGCAACAGGTCTGTAGTCATTGAGTCCTGTGATCTTTGGTTTCTTCGGGATTGGGATGATGGTGGAGCGTTTAAAGCAGAAAGGGACTTTGCACTGCTCCAGTGATCTGTTGAAGATTAGTGAGAAGATAGAGGCCAGCTGGTCAGCGCAGGTTTTCAGACAGGCTGGTGAAACACCGTCTGGGCCTGGTGCTTTCCTTCTCTTCTGTTTCCTGAAGATCTGACGCACATTATCCTCACTGATCTGAAGTGCAGGGGGGGAGGGGAGGGGGATGGCTGGAGGTGTTGATGGCTGTGTAGAGAGATGGTCAGGGCGGGTATGGGGTGTCTGATCGGGGGTCTCAAATCTACAGTAAAAGACATTCAGCTCGTTCGCAAGATGCTTGTTGCTGTCGATGCTGGGGGATGGTGTCTTGTAGTTGGTAATGTCTTTCAGGCCTTTCCACACTGATGCAGGGTCGTTGGAGGAAAACTGGTTTTCCAGCTTTTTGGCATAAGATAAGATAAGAGAGATAAGAGAGATAAGAGAGACATCAAAAATGTGCAGTGACGGGCTTCTTTTTTTTCTTCTTTTCTTTTTTTCATGCTCCGGAACCGGCTCCATGAGCCAAAGATCGATTTAATACGCAGTCCCCGGAAAGTGGACGAATCAGATATGAAACTGATAAGAACAGAGTTTATTTATTTATTTATTTATTTTTGAATTTGTTATTTTCACACCACCGTTACCAGTATTGGATATGATCACCTACGACAGCCATACACAGCAATATACACTACTTCCATGAACATCTGCTGTCACACAAGACTAAAACATTTCTCTCATTGAACACTTTAAAGGGGGTGCACCGTTCCCAGAAGTACTGCAATACCGGGTCGATGCGTGGAGTGGACGGAGCAAGCCCCTATTCCATCTCCCAGTTCCAAAAATCAATTTAATATATGGTGCCCGGGTAGGGCACGTATCAGATATTAAACTGATAAGAACAGATACTACACTTGATCTTAGCCAAAAGGCCGAGAAGCGATGCCGCAATGACGCCGAGGCGGGGGAGCCGCCAAAGGCCACGCCCACCTGGGCCGCGGCGAGAGGGCCTAAGGTCGCCAACAAACAAGCTCACCGAAAACGGATCACAACGGAGTGCACAACACGACACTTTGGAGTGCAACCTGGGATTTTGGATCATCATCGTTCAAAAGCACGGAATGGCTCGTAACTCCTAAACCGTCCGTCGCAGACCCAAGTGTCTTACATCACCGGAATCCTTGGCTCTGGCCGAACGAGACGCACGCCTCGGATCGGATGGTCGCGCAGGCGAGATTTTCGGGTATTTGGGATTTTCCGAAAAACCTACTTTTGCACAGTAGTCCTGGGTCGTTTGCCCAATCTGACCCAAAGCGGTGCCGAAAGATTCTCTGGAGTCTGACTGCCGACAGTGACCGGGAAAAAAGTCGGAATTTCGATTCACGTTGGCGACGGGACGCCAAGACGTTGGCGGTGGGCGAGGCGGGCTTTACTTGAATGGCTATAACTCTCCGACGGCAAAGAGACAATTACACACAAGTGGGTACACCTGTGTACGGGCTCAGCCTGTGGTCACGTGAAAAGGGATGTGGCGACTGGCCACTTGGTGGCGCTGTAAACAGAAAAAAACAACAGCTTGAATACGGCCATAGACGACTGTGTATCACGTGATTTTTCACACGTGCACAAGGTATTCATACCACATGATAGAACTCCTCATTCTGAACAACTTTGGACCACTGCTGTCAATCAAAGCGTTCGTTAAATATTGGAGATTATGTGAAGAATGAAAAAAAAACAAGCCTCCCAGGTTGTTTTCTATCTCTCAATCAACCACTGCAGTTCGGTTCTCTGGACTTCCAAGGTTTCATCAACCATCAGGAGAAGAAGGAAAAATGATTGGAGCTTTAACAATCTGCTCTTTTAACCAGTGTGTGTGTCCAGGGGAGAGCGCGAACGCAGTCCCCCACTACCATAAATTATGCAGTCGAGATTCCCACATTTGGGGAATTCGCAGGGGTCAGCACAACCGGAGTGCAATGGCCGAGCCTCGCCCTGGGTGAACCACCTCCCTGATCATGGTGTCTCCCCTGCCAGGTAAGTATGAATTCCCGGGCCTCCAGTCAGAGGCACCCTGTCCCTCTTCGCAATCCTCACCAACGGTCGGACAATCGAACACACACCTGATTCAACTCATCAGCTCGTTAGCAAAAGACTCCAAGAGATAAGAGAGACATCAAAAATGTGCAGTGACGGGCTTCTTTTTTTTCTTCTTTTCTTTTTTTCATGCTCCGGAACCGGCTCCATGAGCCAAAGATCGATTTAATACGCAGTCCCCGGATAGTGGACGAATCAGATATGAAACTGATAAGAACAGAGTTTATTTATTTATTTATTTATTTTTGAATTTGTTATTTTCACACCACCGTTACCAGTATTGGATATGATCACCTACGACAGCCATACACAGCAATATACACTACTTCCATGAACATCTGCTGTCACACAAGACTAAAACATTTCTCTCATTGAACACTTTAAAGGGGGTGCACCGTTCCCAGAAGTACTGCAATACCGGGTCGATGCGTGGAGTGGACGGAGCAAGCCCCTATTCCATCTCCCAGTTCCAAAAATCAATTTAATATATGGTGCCCGGGTAGGGCACGTATCAGATATTAAACTGATAAGAACAGATACTACACTTGATCTTAGCCAAAAGGCCGAGAAGCGATGCCGCAATGACGCCGAGGCGGGGGAGCCGCCAAAGGCCACGCCCACCTGGGCCGCGGCGAGAGGGCCTAAGGTCGCCAACAAACAAGCTCACCGAAAACGGATCACAACGGAGTGCACAACACGACACTTTGGAGTGCAACCTGGGATTTTGGATCATCATCGTTCAAAAGCACGGAATGGCTCGTAACTCCTAAACCGTCCGTCGCAGACCCAAGTGTCTTACATCACCGGAATCCTTGGCTCGGGCCGAACGAGACGCACGCCTCGGATCGGATGGTCGCGCTGGCGAGATTTTCGGGTATTCAGATATTCAACAGCTTGAATATTTGGGATTTTCCGAAAAACCTACTTTTGCACAGTAGTCCTGGGTCGTTTGCCCAATCTGACCCAAAGCGGTGCCGAAAGATTCTCTGGAGTCTGACTGCCGACAGTGACCGGGAAAAAAGTCGGAATTTCGATTCACGTTGGCGACGGGACGCCAAGACGTTGGCGGTGGGCGAGGCGGGCTTTACTTGAATGGCTATAACTCTCCGACGGCAAAGAGACAATTACACCCAAGTGGGTACACCTGTGTACGGGCTCAGCCTGTGGTCACGTGAAAAGGGATGTGGCGACTGGCCACTTGGTGGCGCTGTAAACAGAAAAAAACAACAGCTTGAATACGGCCATAGACGACTGTGTATCACGTGATTTTTCACACGTGCACAAGGTATTCATACCACATGATAGAACTCCTCATTCTGAACAACTTTGGACCACTGCTGTCAATCAAAGCGTTCGTTAAATATTGGAGATTATGTGAAGAATGAAAAAAAAACAAGCCTCCCAGGTTGTTTTCTATCTCTCAATCAACCACTGCAGTTCGGTTCTCTGGACTTCCAAGGTTTCATCAACCATCAGGAGAAGAAGGAAAAATGATTGGAGCTTTAACAATCTGCTCTTTTAACCAGTGTGTGTGTCCAGGGGAGAGCGCGAACGCAGTCCCCCACTACCATAAATTATGCAGTCGAGATTCCCACATTTGGGGAATTCGCAGGGGTCAGCACAACCGGAGTGCAATGGCCGAGCCTCGCCCTGGGTGAACCACCTCCCTGATCATGGTGTCTCCCCTGCCAGGTAAGTATGAATTCCCGGGCCTCCAGTCAGAGGCACCCTGTCCCTCTTCGCAATCCTCACCAACGGTCGGACAATCGAACACACACCTGATTCAACTCATCAGCTCGTTAGCAAAAGACTCCAAGAGATAAGAGAGACATCAAAAATGTGCAGTGACGGGCTTCTTTTTTTTCTTCTTTTCTTTTTTTCATGCTCCAGAACCGGCTCCATGAGCCAAAGATCGATTTAATACGCAGTCCCCGGATAGTGGACGAATCAGATATGAAACTGATAAGAACAGAGTTTATTTATTTATTTATTTATTTTTGAATTTGTTATTTTCACACCACCGTTACCAGTATTGGATATGATCACCTACGACAGCCATACACAGCAATATACACTACTTCCATGAACATCTGCTGTCACACAAGACTAAAACATTTCTCTCATTGAACACTTTAAAGGGGGTGCACCGTTCCCAGAAGTACTGCAATACCGGGTCGATGCGTGGAGTGGACGGAGCAAGCCCCTATTCCATCTCCCAGTTCCAAAAATCAATTTAATATATGGTGCCCGGGTAGGGCACGTATCAGATATTAAACTGATAAGAACAGATTTTTTCTTTTGACATATTTTTATTGTAACAATTCTTTCATTTATACCATACATCTTTTTTTGAAAACCACGTTTTTACAGAATGTTTACATAATTATTTGTTCTGTTTAAAGATAAATAAAATAAATAAACAGTTTCTGTTGTCTATGTATATAATATAAAATAAAAGCATTCTGGTAAAACACATGGAGAAATGAATAAAAATGGTAATACATGAAATAAATAACTTGATAAAACAATTAAAACAAACTTAAAAACTCTCTCTTCCATTGTACAAGAACAGGTATGTCCTTATAAACCTTTTGAACCATCAACTCAGTTCCTCAAAACCAGTCCCAAAGACCTGGCCTTTCTGGGCCCAGAGGAGATCCTCTTAAACCGAGGCACCGCTGCTCCGCCGAAGATGTTGTGGGGGGCATCTACGGGCAGTCAGGGCTCGTGGCTGTGGGGACCTTCCCCTGTGAGGCTCTGGCCCCCACGTCCGAATGGCGACATGCGGTGTAGTCCTGCAGCCTTGATTTTGCCAGCTGGATGGTGGCGTGGAGGGACACCTGCATGCGCTTCCCTACCAGCAGGTTTCTGGAGGTCCAAATGGCGTCTTTAATGCAACAGATGGTGAGCCAGAGCTTGGTCTGTGTTTGTGCTGGCATTTGCTGGCTCACCTCACCTCTGACCATTGGGTAGTTTGGGACCCCCCCTGCTGGCAGGTACGGGAATTGCTGGGGGCCAGCTGTTGCCCACAGGTCCCTCACAGCGCTGCACTCCCAGAGCGCGTGCCTCACGGTCTCGGGCGCGCCACACCCGGGCCGCGGGCAGATGGGGTTCCTCGACATGCCTCGGGAGTGCATCACGGCCCTGACCGGGAGGATCTCATGGGCAACCATCCACGCCAGGTCCCGGTGTCGGTTCTGGAGAGCTGAGTGGGACACATTGCGCCAAAGCTTTTGGGCTTCACTTAAGGTGAGCCCGCGCACTGGACACACTTGTTCCTGTTCCTGCACAAGGGAGAGGATAGAGCGGTGATTAGTTAAAACAGTCACGTTTTCTTTTTCCAAATTAAAATTCTTTAAAAACTTTTTTATGTGAGCGTATGCAGGGGGTTGGTCAAATGCAAGTGGTATTGTCAAGTCTGTTGGTAAAATTTTGATGGATCTTAAAAAGGACCCCACCCAGAACCGGGCCATGGCTGCTGTTTTGTCTTGTCTGGATGGGGCCAGGGCATACTTTATGTGTAGTGCAGTGTATTGGGCTCCTAAAAACAAATAGGGGTCTGGGACGCCTTTTCCTCCGTTTTTTGGTGCTTTCTTCATGGTTACTCTTTTTAGCCTCTCCCATTTGGATCCCCACAAAAAATAAAACATGGACCGGTCCAGGGATAAAAGAAAGAATCTAGGGGGAAAGAAAACAGAACATAGCAATAAAAACAATGGTAAAATCACAGCTTTTAGAATTAAAACCTTTCCTTCAAAAGTCAGCTGTCTCAGTCCCCAGAACCCCAATTTTTTCCTCACTTTTCCAATCACATCATGCCAGTTTCCACTCCCTCCCCCGTCTCTGTCAAATTTGATGCCCAGTATTTTTATGTCTGTCTTTTTAAAAGTGATGTCCAGTCCAACAGTCTTGCTTGGTTCCCATGGGCCATAGAACTGCACCTGGGTCTTGTCTCTGTTTAGTCTAGCTCCAGACGCTTTCCCAAACCAGTCTGTCAAGTCCATTGTCCTCTGTATTGATGAAACGTCAGTGCATAAAAGATTGATATCGTCCATATATAAAACAGTCTTTGCAGTCAGTCCTCCGGTCCCAGGTGTGGTCAGTCCCGTTATCCACTTGTCCCTTCTCAAGATCTGCGCTAGGGGTTCGATGCAAGCCACATACAGGAGAGGAGATAACGGACAGCCCTGACGGACACCACTGCGTACATCTATCGCTTTTGAAAGATTCCCATTAACTAGGATTCTGCTGGTTATATCCCTGTACAGCAATCCCACCCAAGCTAAGAATCTCCCAGGAAAGCCCATTTTCCCCAATACTTGAAACAAGTAATGGTGCGAGACTCTGTCAAATGCTTTTTCGAAATCTAGATTTAACACTATCAGCCGAATGTTTCTGTCTCTCGCATAACAGATGGTATCTCTTATCAGTACGAGGCTGTCTGTGATCTTCCTCCCAGGGACGGCGCAGGCTTGATCCGGGTGGATCAATTCTGCTAAAACTGTTGACATTCGTATTGTTAAAAGTTTGCTAAAAAGTTTACAGTCAAAGTTTAAAAGGGTTATAGGACGCCAGTTTTTTAGATCCGTCTTGTCATCTTTTTTGTGTAATAGTGTCGTTATACCCATTCTAAAACTGTCTGGAAGTCGATCGAGGTTATCAAGGTCATTAAAAATAGCCAGTAGGTCTAGTCTTAAAATGTCCCAAAAGGTCAGATAAAATTCTAGGGGAAGTCCGTCGGCTCCGGGGGACTTCCCCCTTTTGAATTTTTTTATACTTTTGTCCATCTCAGGGAGATTAAAATCATTTGTCAAACCTGCACTATCTTTTACAGTATTCTCTATAAAGGTTAGAGTTTCATTTAAAATCACATCATCACTTGCCTTTTCCCCATAGAGTTCCTCATAAAAACTTTCTACTACCGTTAAAATACCATTTGTGTCTGTCATCATTTCTCTTTCTTTATTTCTTAATTTCACCATGGCTCCACCTCTATTGAGTATTTTCTTAAAAAAGTATCTTGTGCATTTCTCTCCCTGCTCTATTTCCTTTTCTTTACTTCTAAAAATAATTCCTCTACTTTTAACTTCTGCCAGTTCAGACATTTCTTTTTTAACTTCTTTTATTTCATCATTAAAATCAAACCCCTGATTAAAAAGATGAAAATAGCGTTGTAACCTCTTTTGCAGTCCCACCATTTGTCTCTTTTCCTTACATGTTTTCTTTTTCCCTGCCCATCTAAAAAAAGTCTTGGTCTTTCCCTTCACCATCTCCCACCACTGTGCTCTTGAGTCAAATAAGTCTTGTAGGGTCTGCCAATTGCTATACTGCTCCCTGTATTCTTTTACTATTTCTGGGTCTTCCAACAGGGAGCAGTTTAGCTTCCATAGACCTCTACCTGTTGTCACACCGGGGGGAAGTGATAGGGTGCAAGAAAGCATAGTGTGATCTGAAAAGAAAAGAGGGGTTAATCTGGCATCCATTAATGACCAGTCTCTGGTAAAAATGTAATCAATGCGGGAGGCTCTGGTACCATCACCACTAAACCAGGTGTGGCCCACATTGTTGGGATGCATGGATTTAAAAGCGTCAGTCAGTCTAAAATCTTTTATTATATTTTGCAATAAAACTGTAGTCTTGTCCTCTTTAAAATCCTCTGCTGCCCCTTTCCTATCTTTCCTCTGTAAAACACAATTAAAATCTCCTGCAAAAATTAAAGGATTCTTGCCTAGTAAGTGGGACTGCAGATCTATTAAAAGGCTATATCTGTCATTCTTTTCTGTGTTCCCATAAAAGTTTAGTACATTAAAATCCCTCCCTAAAAAAGTCAAATTGGCTAAAAGTGCCCGTCCGTCTCTTAATATTGTGCTCCCCTTTACCAATATTTGTGTGTTTTTTATCAGGATGGCCACTCCGTCTGCTTTGTTTTGGTTTGAACCACTCCATAAGGAGGGTCCTTGCTGCCATTTATCTTCCCACTTCTTATAGTCTTTTAAAAAGGGTAAGGCACATTCCTGTAATAAAAACACATCAGAAGGCTGTGTACTTAAGAAATTTAAAACCATTTGTGCTCTCGTTTGTGACTTCACACTCCTCACGTTTACAGTTGAGATGGTGATGTTCGTGAGCATTAAAATGAGTATAAAAGAAGACAGATACAACATTTTAAAAGTTTAAAAAATTTAAAAACAAACTATCCATTAAAAAATAAGTTTTCTTGTAAAACAAACTCTTCCTGCATTCCCACCAGAGGGGAGGCAGGGGGGTGAGTTTGTTTTCCTTCTGAGTCACAGGGTGAGCTCCTGGGTGTGGATGATTTCAGCTCAATCGCTAAGAAAGAAATCTCATTTGCTGTCTGACTTGGAAATAATCTATTCAGATCGTCTGACGAGGAAGAGTCAGAGAATCTTCCCATTTTATCTTTCTCTATTTCTTTCAAGAGAGGGGAGTGTGCCACTCTCTTTTTCTTACTTGATTGAGCACAGGGGAGTTGATCGCTTAATTGACTTTTTGTTTGTACCTTGTCTGTGTCCTCCCCAGCATTTTCACTTACTTCTGTGTTGTCTTCACCTGTCTCTTCCATTTGATCTTCCTCACCCTGTTGTACTTCACTCCTTTGCTCCACCCCTTCGTTACCTCTGTCACCTGTTCCCTCTCCACCAATCACCAGATTTGGCGGGAAATTTGAATCTTTTGGCTCCGCCCCCTTGTTATCCTTTTGTCTGCTTTCCTCAACCGCCATTTTGTTTGCTTTAACTTTGTTAGCAAAAGACTTAGGGCAATCTCTGTAGAGGTGAGCGGAGTCTCCACAGAGATTGCAACTTCTGCCATTGGGGCACTCTTCAAAAGTGTGCCCAATTTCTCTGCATTTTTTACAAAACACCTTTTGACAAGCCTCTACCAGGTGCCCGAACTCTCCACACTTGCGGCACAGCTTGGGCATTCCCTGATAGTGGATGTAGCCTCTGTTTTCACCAAGAACTATCATTGATGGCAGATGTCTTAGGCCCTGATAGCCCTGGGGATCTTCCCACTGTTTGATCGGGATTCTCCAGGAGCAGTTCCAAATACCATCCTCATCCACCACCTTCATAGCCTGGCTCTTTACAGTGCAAAATCTACCCAGCCATACACAAATGTCTTCTCCAGTCACAGTCTCATTGAACATCCTAACAATCACAACCTTGTGTGTGTTGTCAGATAGCTTCTCAACTTTAAACATGGAGAACTGGGTCTTTACCTTCTCAAATCTATGGCAAAATTCTGACAACAGTGCTGCATTTCTAAAACTAACATCAAAGCCTTTATTAAAAGGCAGGGATAAAATACAATTTAAATCTTGAGGTGCGTAATTCAAAGCTTTCTGAACATATTTCCGAGAAAAATCTAAACGGGAAATGTCAACCGGCTTGCCTTCATGTTCTAAAAGGGTAAAACGCACGCTGTGGTGCCTCCGCATGCCGGCACGAGCAGCCGACATGGTGGAGGCACCACAAGCCTGTTAAAACGAGAAGAATTAAAAACAATAATAGAGAGCAGATTAAAAAGGAGAACAATAAATACTAAACAATAAACAATTTAAAAATACAGCAGAATGTCAAAATAAAAGAGCAATAAGAAGGACTTACTTTAAAATCAAAAGTTCACTCCAGGAGTTGTTCCAACAACGGAAAAAAACGCCCGAAATGTCTCTCCACTGGATATAACCCTAAGCCACTAAACCGGCAAAAGGCTCGCTCCTATAGAGAGTCGATCCCTGTCTCGACCCTTGAACTTGCCAAAAGGCCGAGAAGCGATGCCGCAATGACGCCGAGGCGGGGGAGCCGCCAAAGGCCACGCCCACCTGGGCCGCGGCGAGAGGGCCTAAGGTCGCCAACAAACAAGCTCACCGAAAACGGATCACAACGGAGTGCACAACACGACACTTTGGAGTGCAACCTGGGATTTTGGATCATCATCGTTCAAAAGCACGGAATGGCTCGTAACTCCTAAACCGTCCGTCGCAGACCCAAGTGTCTTACATCACCGGAATCCTTGGCTCGGGCCGAACGAGACGCACGCCTCGGATCGGATGGTCGCGCTGGCGAGATTTTCGGGTATTCAGATATTCAACAGCTTGAATATTTGGGATTTTCCGAAAAACCTACTTTTGCACAGTAGTCCTGGGTCGTTTGCCCAATCTGACCCAAAGCGGTGCCGAAAGATTCTCTGGAGTCTGACTGCCGACAGTGACCGGGAAAAAAGTCGGAATTTCGATTCACGTTGGCGACGGGACGCCAAGACGTTGGCGGTGGGCGAGGCGGGCTTTACTTGAATGGCTATAACTCTCCGACGGCAAAGAGACAATTACACCCAAGTGGGTACACCTGTGTACGGGCTCAGCCTGTGGTCACGTGAAAAGGGATGTGGCGACTGGCCACTTGGTGGCGCTGTAAACAGAAAAAAACAACAGCTTGAATACGGCCATAGACGACTGTGTATCACGTGATTTTTCACACGTGCACAAGGTATTCATACCACATGATAGAACTCCTCATTCTGAACAACTTTGGACCACTGCTGTCAATCAAAGCGTTCGTTAAATATTGGAGATTATGTGAAGAATGAAAAAAAAAGAAGAAAAAAAACAAGCCTCCCAGGTTGTTTTCTATCTCTCAATCAACCACTGCAGTTCGGTTCTCTGGACTTCCAAGGTTTCATCAACCATCAGGAGAAGAAGGAAAAATGATTGGAGCTTTAACAATCTGCTCTTTTAATCAGTGTGTGTGTCCAGGGGAGAGCGCGAACGCAGTCCCCCACTACCATAAATTATGCAGTCGAGATTCCCACATTTGGGGAATTCGCAGGGGTCAGCACAACCGGAGTGCAATGGCCGAGCCTCGCCCTGGGTGAACCACCTCCCTGATCATGGTGTCTCCCCTGCCAGGTAAGTATGAATTCCCGGGCCTCCAGTCAGAGGCACCCTGTCCCTCTTCGCAATCCTCACCAACGGTCGGACAATCGAACACACACCTGATTCAACTCATCAGCTCGTTAGCAAAAGACTCCAAGAGATAAGAGAGACATCAAAAATGTGCAGTGACGGGCTTCTTTTTTTTCTTCTTTTCTTTTTTTCATGCTCCGGAACCGGCTCCATGAGCCAAAGATCGATTTAATACGCAGTCCCCGGATAGTGGACGAATCAGATATGAAACTGATAAGAACAGAGTTTATTTATTTATTTATTTATTTTTGAATTTGTTATTTTCACACCACCGTTACCAGTATTGGATATGATCACCTACGACAGCCATACACAGCAATATACACTACTTCCATGAACATCTGCTGTCACACAAGACTAAAACATTTCTCTCATTGAACACTTTAAAGGGGGTGCACCGTTCCCAGAAGTACTGCAATACCGGGTCGATGCGTGGAGTGGACGGAGCAAGCCCCTATTGCATCTCCCAGTTCCAAAAATCAATTTAATATATGGTGCCCGGGTAGGGCACGTATCAGATATTAAACTGATAAGAACAGATACTACACTTGATCTTAGCCAAAAGGCCGAGAAGCGATGCCGCAATGACGCCGAGGCGGGGGAGCCGCCAAAGGCCACGCCCACCTGGGCCGCGGCGAGAGGGCCTAAGGTCGCCAACAAACAAGCTCACCGAAAACGGATCACAACGGAGTGCACAACACGACACTTTGGAGTGCAACCTGGGATTTTGGATCATCATCGTTCAAAAGCACGGAATGGCTCGTAACTCCTAAACCGTCCGTCGCAGACCCAAGTGTCTTACATCACCGGAATCCTTGGCTCGGGCCGAACGAGACGCACGCCTCGGATCGGATGGTCGCGCTGGCGAGATTTTCGGGTATTTGGGATTTTCCGAAAAACCTACTTTTGCACAGTAGTCCTGGGTCGTTTGCCCAATCTGACCCAAAGCGGTGCCGAAAGATTCTCTGGAGTCTGACTGCCGACAGTGACCGGGAAAAAAGTCGGAATTTCGATTCACGTTGGCGACGGGACGCCAAGACGTTGGCGGTGGGCGAGGCGGGCTTTACTTGAATGGCTATAACTCTCCGACGGCAAAGAGACAATTACACCCAAGTGGGTACACCTGTGTACGGGCTCAGCCTGTGGTCACGTGAAAAGGGATGTGGCGACTGGCCACTTGGTGGCGCTGTAAACAGAAAATAACAACAGCTTGAAAAGAACAACAGCAAGATGACTGTGTATCACGTGATTTTTCACACGTGCACAAGGTAAGGTATTCATACCACATGATAGAACTCCTCATTCTGAACAACTTTGGACCACTGCTGTCAATCAAAGCGTTCGTTAAATATTGGAGATTATGTGAAGAATGAAAAAAAAAGAAGAAAAAAAAACAAGCCTCCCAGGTTGTTTTCTATCTCTCAATCAACCACTGCAGTTCGGTTCTCTGGACTTCCAAGGTTTCATCAACCATCAGGAGAAGAAGGAAAAATGATTGGAGCTTTAACAATCTGCTCTTTTAACCAGTGTGTGTGTCCAGGGGAGAGCGCGAACGCAGTCCCCCACTACCATAAATTATGCAGTCGAGATTCCCACATTTGGGGAATTCGCAGGGGTCAGCACAACCGGAGTGTAATGGCCGAGCCTCGCCCTGGGTGAACCACCTCCCTGATCATGGTGTCTCCCCTGCCAGGTAAGTATGAATTCCCGGGCCTCCAGTCAGAGGCACCCTGTCCCTCTTCGCAATCCTCACCAACGGTCGGACAATCGAACACACACCTGATTCAACTCATCAGCTCGTTAGCAAAAGACTCCAAGAGATAAGAGAGACATCAAAAATGTGCAGTGACGGGCTTCTTTTTTTTCTTCTTTTCTTTTTTTCATGCTCCGGAACCGGCTCCATGAGCCAAAGATCGATTTAATACGCAGTCCCCGGATAGTGGACGAATCAGATATGAAACTGATAAGAACAGAGTTTATTTATTTATTTATTTATTTTTGAATTTGTTATTTTCACACCACCGTTACCAGTATTGGATATGATCACCTACGACAGCCATACACAGCAATATACACTACTTCCATGAACATCTGCTGTCACACAAGACTAAAACATTTCTCTCATTGAACACTTTAAAGGGGGTGCACCGTTCCCAGAAGTACTGCAATACCGGGTCGATGCGTGGAGTGGACGGAGCAAGCCCCTATTCCATCTCCCAGTTCCAAAAATCAATTTAATATATGGTGCCCGGGTAGGGCACGTATCAGATATTAAACTGATAAGAACAGATACTACACTTGATCTTAGCCAAAAGGCCGAGAAGCGATGCCGCAATGACGCCGAGGCGGGGGAGCCGCCAAAGGCCACGCCCACCTGGGCCGCGGCGAGAGGGCCTAAGGTCGCCAACAAACAAGCTCACCGAAAACGGATCACAACGGAGTGCACAACACGACACTTTGGAGTGCAACCTGGGATTTTGGATCATCATCGTTCAAAAGCACGGAATGGCTCGTAACTCCTAAACCGTCCGTCGCAGACCCAAGTGTCTTACATCACCGGAATCCTTGGCTCGGGCCGAACGAGACGCACGCCTCGGATCGGATGGTCGCGCTGGCGAGATTTTCGGGTATTTGGGATTTTCCGAAAAACCTACTTTTGCACAGTAGTCCTGGGTCGTTTGCCCAATCTGACCCAAAGCGGTGCCGAAAGATTCTCTGGAGTCTGACTGCCGACAGTGACCGGGAAAAAAGTCGGAATTTCGATTCACGTTGGCGACGGGACGCCAAGACGTTGGCGGTGGGCGAGGCGGGCTTTACTTGAATGGCTATAACTCTCCGACGGCAAAGAGACAATTACACCCAAGTGGGTACACCTGTGTACGGGCTCAGCCTGTGGTCACGTGAAAAGGGATGTGGCGACTGGCCACTTGGTGGCGCTGTAAACAGAAAATAACAACAGCTTGAAAAGAACAACAGCAAGATGACTGTGTATCACGTGATTTTTCACACGTGCACAAGGTAAGGTATTCATACCACATGATAGAACTCCTCATTCTGAACAACTTTGGACCACTGCTGTCAATCAAAGCGTTCGTTAAATATTGGAGATTATGTGAAGAATGAAAAAAAAAGAAGAAAAAAAAACAAGCCTCCCAGGTTGTTTTCTATCTCTCAATCAACCACTGCAGTTCGGTTCTCTGGACTTCCAAGGTTTCATCAACCATCAGGAGAAGAAGGAAAAATGATTGGAGCTTTAACAATCTGCTCTTTTAACCAGTGTGTGTGTCCAGGGGAGAGCGCGAACGCAGTCCCCCACTACCATAAATTATGCAGTCGAGATTCCCACATTTGGGGAATTCGCAGGGGTCAGCACAACCGGAGTGTAATGGCCGAGCCTCGCCCTGGGTGAACCACCTCCCTGATCATGGTGTCTCCCCTGCCAGGTAAGTATGAATTCCCGGGCCTCCAGTCAGAGGCACCCTGTCCCTCTTCGCAATCCTCACCAACGGTCGGACAATCGAACACACACCTGATTCAACTCATCAGCTCGTTAGCAAAAGACTCCAAGAGATAAGAGAGACATCAAAAATGTGCAGTGACGGGCTTCTTTTTTTTCTTCTTTTCTTTTTTTCATGCTCCGGAACCGGCTCCATGAGCCAAAGATCGATTTAATACGCAGTCCCCGGATAGTGGACGAATCAGATATGAAACTGATAAGAACAGAGTTTATTTATTTATTTATTTATTTTTGAATTTGTTATTTTCACACCACCGTTACCAGTATTGGATATGATCACCTACGACAGCCATACACAGCAATATACACTACTTCCATGAACATCTGCTGTCACACAAGACTAAAACATTTCTCTCATTGAACACTTTAAAGGGGGTGCACCGTTCCCAGAAGTACTGCAATACCGGGTCGATGCGTGGAGTGGACGGAGCAAGCCCCTATTCCATCTCCCAGTTCCAAAAATCAATTTAATATATGGTGCCCGGGTAGGGCACGTATCAGATATTAAACTGATAAGAACAGATACTACACTTGATCTTAGCCAAAAGGCCGAGAAGCGATGCCGCAATGACGCCGAGGCGGGGGAGCCGCCAAAGGCCACGCCCACCTGGGCCGCGGCGAGAGGGCCTAAGGTCGCCAACAAACAAGCTCACCGAAAACGGATCACAACGGAGTGCACAACACGACACTTTGGAGTGCAACCTGGGATTTTGGATCATCATCGTTCAAAAGCACGGAATGGCTCGTAACTCCTAAACCGTCCGTCGCAGACCCAAGTGTCTTACATCACCGGAATCCTTGGCTCGGGCCGAACGAGACGCACGCCTCGGATCGGATGGTCGCGCTGGCGAGATTTTCGGGTATTTGGGATTTTCCGAAAAACCTACTTTTGCACAGTAGTCCTGGGTCGTTTGCCCAATCTGACCCAAAGCGGTGCCGAAAGATTCTCTGGAGTCTGACTGCCGACAGTGACCGGGAAAAAAGTCGGAATTTCGATTCACGTTGGCGACGGGACGCCAAGACGTTGGCGGTGGGCGAGGCGGGCTTTACTTGAATGGCTATAACTCTCCGACGGCAAAGAGACAATTACACCCAAGTGGGTACACCTGTGTACGGGCTCAGCCTGTGGTCACGTGAAAAGGGATGTGGCGACTGGCCACTTGGTGGCGCTGTAAACAGAAAATAACAACAGCTTGAAAAGAACAACAGCAAGATGACTGTGTATCACGTGATTTTTCACACGTGCACAAGGTAAGGTATTCATACCACATGATAGAACTCCTCATTCTGAACAACTTTGGACCACTGCTGTCAATCAAAGCGTTCGTTAAATATTGGAGATTATGTGAAGAATGAAAAAAAAAGAAGAAAAAAAAACAAGCCTCCCAGGTTGTTTTCTATCTCTCAATCAACCACTGCAGTTCGGTTCTCTGGACTTCCAAGGTTTCATCAACCATCAGGAGAAGAAGGAAAAATGATTGGAGCTTTAACAATCTGCTCTTTTAACCAGTGTGTGTGTCCAGGGGAGAGCGCGAACGCAGTCCCCCACTACCATAAATTATGCAGTCGAGATTCCCACATTTGGGGAATTCGCAGGGGTCAGCACAACCGGAGTGTAATGGCCGAGCCTCGCCCTGGGTGAACCACCTCCCTGATCATGGTGTCTCCCCTGCCAGGTAAGTATGAATTCCCGGGCCTCCAGTCAGAGGCACCCTGTCCCTCTTCGCAATCCTCACCAACGGTCGGACAATCGAACACACACCTGATTCAACTCATCAGCTCGTTAGCAAAAGACTCCAAGAGATAAGAGAGACATCAAAAATGTGCAGTGACGGGCTTCTTTTTTTTCTTCTTTTCTTTTTTTCATGCTCCGGAACCGGCTCCATGAGCCAAAGATCGATTTAATACGCAGTCCCCGGATAGTGGACGAATCAGATATGAAACTGATAAGAACAGAGTTTATTTATTTATTTATTTATTTTTGAATTTGTTATTTTCACACCACCGTTACCAGTATTGGATATGATCACCTACGACAGCCATACACAGCAATATACACTACTTCCATGAACATCTGCTGTCACACAAGACTAAAACATTTCTCTCATTGAACACTTTAAAGGGGGTGCACCGTTCCCAGAAGTACTGCAATACCGGGTCGATGCGTGGAGTGGACGGAGCAAGCCCCTATTCCATCTCCCAGTTCCAAAAATCAATTTAATATATGGTGCCCGGGTAGGGCACGTATCAGATATTAAACTGATAAGAACAGATTTTTTCTTTTGACATATTTTTATTGTAACAATTCTTTCATTTATACCATACATCTTTTTTTGAAAACCACGTTTTTACAGAATGTTTACATAATTATTTGTTCTGTTTAAAGATAAATAAAATAAATAAACAGTTTCTGTTGTCTATGTATATAATATAAAATAAAAGCATTCTGGTAAAACACATGGAGAAATGAATAAAAATGGTAATACATGAAATAAATAACTTGATAAAACAATTAAAACAAACTTAAAAACTCTCTCTTCCATTGTACAAGAACAGGTATGTCCTTATAAACCTTTTGAACCATCAACTCAGTTCCTCAAAACCAGTCCCAAAGACCTGGCCTTTCTGGGCCCAGAGGAGATCCTCTTAAACCGAGGCACCGCTGCTCCGCCGAAGATGTTGTGGGGGGCATCTACGGGCAGTCAGGGCTCGTGGCTGTGGGGACCTTCCCCTGTGAGGCTCTGGCCCCCACGTCCGAATGGCGACATGCGGTGTAGTCCTGCAGCCTTGATTTTGCCAGCTGGATGGTGGCGTGGAGGGACACCTGCATGCGCTTCCCTACCAGCAGGTTTCTGGAGGTCCAAATGGCGTCTTTAATGCAACAGATGGTGAGCCAGAGCTTGGTCTGTGTTTGTGCTGGCATTTGCTGGCTCACCTCACCTCTGACCATTGGGTAGTTTGGGACCCCCCCTGCTGGCAGGTACGGGAATTGCTGGGGGCCAGCTGTTGCCCACAGGTCCCTCACAGCGCTGCACTCCCAGAGCGCGTGCCTCACGGTCTCGGGCGCGCCACACCCGGGCCGCGGGCAGATGGGGTTCCTCGACATGCCTCGGGAGTGCATCACGGCCCTGACCGGGAGGATCTCATGGGCAACCATCCACGCCAGGTCCCGGTGTCGGTTCTGGAGAGCTGAGTGGGACACATTGCGCCAAAGCTTTTGGGCTTCACTTAAGGTGAGCCCGCGCACTGGACACACTTGTTCCTGTTCCTGCACAAGGGAGAGGATAGAGCGGTGATTAGTTAAAACAGTCACGTTTTCTTTTTCCAAATTAAAATTCTTTAAAAACTTTTTTATGTGAGCGTATGCAGGGGGTTGGTCAAATGCAAGTGGTATTGTCAAGTCTGTTGGTAAAATTTTGATGGATCTTAAAAAGGACCCCACCCAGAACCGGGCCATGGCTGCTGTTTTGTCTTGTCTGGATGGGGCCAGGGCATACTTTATGTGTAGTGCAGTGTATTGGGCTCCTAAAAACAAATAGGGGTCTGGGACGCCTTTTCCTCCGTTTTTTGGTGCTTTCTTCATGGTTACTCTTTTTAGCCTCTCCCATTTGGATCCCCACAAAAAATAAAACATGGACCGGTCCAGGGATAAAAGAAAGAATCTAGGGGGAAAGAAAACAGAACATAGCAATAAAAACAATGGTAAAATCACAGCTTTTAGAATTAAAACCTTTCCTTCAAAAGTCAGCTGTCTCAGTCCCCAGAACCCCAATTTTTTCCTCACTTTTCCAATCACATCATGCCAGTTTCCACTCCCTCCCCCGTCTCTGTCAAATTTGATGCCCAGTATTTTTATGTCTGTCTTTTTAAAAGTGATGTCCAGTCCAACAGTCTTGCTTGGTTCCCATGGGCCATAGAACTGCACCTGGGTCTTGTCTCTGTTTAGTCTAGCTCCAGACGCTTTCCCAAACCAGTCTGTCAAGTCCATTGTCCTCTGTATTGATGAAACGTCAGTGCATAAAAGATTGATATCGTCCATATATAAAACAGTCTTTGCAGTCAGTCCTCCGGTCCCAGGTGTGGTCAGTCCCGTTATCCACTTGTCCCTTCTCAAGATCTGCGCTAGGGGTTCGATGCAAGCCACATACAGGAGAGGAGATAACGGACAGCCCTGACGGACACCACTGCGTACATCTATCGCTTTTGAAAGATTCCCATTAACTAGGATTCTGCTGGTTATATCCCTGTACAGCAATCCCACCCAAGCTAAGAATCTCCCAGGAAAGCCCATTTTCCCCAATACTTGAAACAAGTAATGGTGCGAGACTCTGTCAAATGCTTTTTCGAAATCTAGATTTAACACTATCAGCCGAATGTTTCTGTCTCTCGCATAACAGATGGTATCTCTTATCAGTACGAGGCTGTCTGTGATCTTCCTCCCAGGGACGGCGCAGGCTTGATCCGGGTGGATCAATTCTGCTAAAACTGTTGACATTCGTATTGTTAAAAGTTTGCTAAAAAGTTTACAGTCAAAGTTTAAAAGGGTTATAGGACGCCAGTTTTTTAGATCCGTCTTGTCATCTTTTTTGTGTAATAGTGTCGTTATACCCATTCTAAAACTGTCTGGAAGTCGATCGAGGTTATCAAGGTCATTAAAAATAGCCAGTAGGTCTAGTCTTAAAATGTCCCAAAAGGTCAGATAAAATTCTAGGGGAAGTCCGTCGGCTCCGGGGGACTTCCCCCTTTTGAATTTTTTTATACTTTTGTCCATCTCAGGGAGATTAAAATCATTTGTCAAACCTGCACTATCTTTTACAGTATTCTCTATAAAGGTTAGAGTTTCATTTAAAATCACATCATCACTTGCCTTTTCCCCATAGAGTTCCTCATAAAAACTTTCTACTACCGTTAAAATACCATTTGTGTCTGTCATCATTTCTCTTTCTTTATTTCTTAATTTCACCATGGCTCCACCTCTATTGAGTATTTTCTTAAAAAAGTATCTTGTGCATTTCTCTCCCTGCTCTATTTCCTTTTCTTTACTTCTAAAAATAATTCCTCTACTTTTAACTTCTGCCAGTTCAGACATTTCTTTTTTAACTTCTTTTATTTCATCATTAAAATCAAACCCCTGATTAAAAAGATGAAAATAGCGTTGTAACCTCTTTTGCAGTCCCACCATTTGTCTCTTTTCCTTACATGTTTTCTTTTTCCCTGCCCATCTAAAAAAAGTCTTGGTCTTTCCCTTCACCATCTCCCACCACTGTGCTCTTGAGTCAAATAAGTCTTGTAGGGTCTGCCAATTGCTATACTGCTCCCTGTATTCTTTTACTATTTCTGGGTCTTCCAACAGGGAGCAGTTTAGCTTCCATAGACCTCTACCTGTTGTCACACCGGGGGGAAGTGATAGGGTGCAAGAAAGCATAGTGTGATCTGAAAAGAAAAGAGGGGTTAATCTGGCATCCATTAATGACCAGTCTCTGGTAAAAATGTAATCAATGCGGGAGGCTCTGGTACCATCACCACTAAACCAGGTGTGGCCCACATTGTTGGGATGCATGGATTTAAAAGCGTCAGTCAGTCTAAAATCTTTTATTATATTTTGCAATAAAACTGTAGTCTTGTCCTCTTTAAAATCCTCTGCTGCCCCTTTCCTATCTTTCCTCTGTAAAACACAATTAAAATCTCCTGCAAAAATTAAAGGATTCTTGCCTAGTAAGTGGGACTGCAGATCTATTAAAAGGCTATATCTGTCATTCTTTTCTGTGTTCCCATAAAAGTTTAGTACATTAAAATCCCTCCCTAAAAAAGTCAAATTGGCTAAAAGTGCCCGTCCGTCTCTTAATATTGTGCTCCCCTTTACCAATATTTGTGTGTTTTTTATCAGGATGGCCACTCCGTCTGCTTTGTTTTGGTTTGAACCACTCCATAAGGAGGGTCCTTGCTGCCATTTATCTTCCCACTTCTTATAGTCTTTTAAAAAGGGTAAGGCACATTCCTGTAATAAAAACACATCAGAAGGCTGTGTACTTAAGAAATTTAAAACCATTTGTGCTCTCGTTTGTGACTTCACACTCCTCACGTTTACAGTTGAGATGGTGATGTTCGTGAGCATTAAAATGAGTATAAAAGAAGACAGATACAACATTTTAAAAGTTTAAAAAATTTAAAAACAAACTATCCATTAAAAAATAAGTTTTCTTGTAAAACAAACTCTTCCTGCATTCCCACCAGAGGGGAGGCAGGGGGGTGAGTTTGTTTTCCTTCTGAGTCACAGGGTGAGCTCCTGGGTGTGGATGATTTCAGCTCAATCGCTAAGAAAGAAATCTCATTTGCTGTCTGACTTGGAAATAATCTATTCAGATCGTCTGACGAGGAAGAGTCAGAGAATCTTCCCATTTTATCTTTCTCTATTTCTTTCAAGAGAGGGGAGTGTGCCACTCTCTTTTTCTTACTTGATTGAGCACAGGGGAGTTGATCGCTTAATTGACTTTTTGTTTGTACCTTGTCTGTGTCCTCCCCAGCATTTTCACTTACTTCTGTGTTGTCTTCACCTGTCTCTTCCATTTGATCTTCCTCACCCTGTTGTACTTCACTCCTTTGCTCCACCCCTTCGTTACCTCTGTCACCTGTTCCCTCTCCACCAATCACCAGATTTGGCGGGAAATTTGAATCTTTTGGCTCCGCCCCCTTGTTATCCTTTTGTCTGCTTTCCTCAACCGCCATTTTGTTTGCTTTAACTTTGTTAGCAAAAGACTTAGGGCAATCTCTGTAGAGGTGAGCGGAGTCTCCACAGAGATTGCAACTTCTGCCATTGGGGCACTCTTCAAAAGTGTGCCCAATTTCTCTGCATTTTTTACAAAACACCTTTTGACAAGCCTCTACCAGGTGCCCGAACTCTCCACACTTGCGGCACAGCTTGGGCATTCCCTGATAGTGGATGTAGCCTCTGTTTTCACCAAGAACTATCATTGATGGCAGATGTCTTAGGCCCTGATAGCCCTGGGGATCTTCCCACTGTTTGATCGGGATTCTCCAGGAGCAGTTCCAAATACCATCCTCATCCACCACCTTCATAGCCTGGCTCTTTACAGTGCAAAATCTACCCAGCCATACACAAATGTCTTCTCCAGTCACAGTCTCATTGAACATCCTAACAATCACAACCTTGTGTGTGTTGTCAGATAGCTTCTCAACTTTAAACATGGAGAACTGGGTCTTTACCTTCTCAAATCTATGGCAAAATTCTGACAACAGTGCTGCATTTCTAAAACTAACATCAAAGCCTTTATTAAAAGGCAGGGATAAAATACAATTTAAATCTTGAGGTGCGTAATTCAAAGCTTTCTGAACATATTTCCGAGAAAAATCTAAACGGGAAATGTCAACCGGCTTGCCTTCATGTTCTAAAAGGGTAAAACGCACGCTGTGGTGCCTCCGCATGCCGGCACGAGCAGCCGACATGGTGGAGGCACCACAAGCCTGTTAAAACGAGAAGAATTAAAAACAATAATAGAGAGCAGATTAAAAAGGAGAACAATAAATACTAAACAATAAACAATTTAAAAATACAGCAGAATGTCAAAATAAAAGAGCAATAAGAAGGACTTACTTTAAAATCAAAAGTTCACTCCAGGAGTTGTTCCAACAACGGAAAAAAACGCCCGAAATGTCTCTCCACTGGATATAACCCTAAGCCACTAAACCGGCAAAAGGCTCGCTCCTATAGAGAGTCGATCCCTGTCTCGACCCTTGAACTTGCCAAAAGGCCGAGAAGCGATGCCGCAATGACGCCGAGGCGGGGGAGCCGCCAAAGGCCACGCCCACCTGGGCCGCGGCGAGAGGGCCTAAGGTCGCCAACAAACAAGCTCACCGAAAACGGATCACAACGGAGTGCACAACACGACACTTTGGAGTGCAACCTGGGATTTTGGATCATCATCGTTCAAAAGCACGGAATGGCTCGTAACTCCTAAACCGTCCGTCGCAGACCCAAGTGTCTTACATCACCGGAATCCTTGGCTCGGGCCGAACGAGACGCACGCCTCGGATCGGATGGTCGCGCTGGCGAGATTTTCGGGTATTCAGATATTCAACAGCTTGAATATTTGGGATTTTCCGAAAAACCTACTTTTGCACAGTAGTCCTGGGTCGTTTGCCCAATCTGACCCAAAGCGGTGCCGAAAGATTCTCTGGAGTCTGACTGCCGACAGTGACCGGGAAAAAAGTCGGAATTTCGATTCACGTTGGCGACGGGACGCCAAGACGTTGGCGGTGGGCGAGGCGGGCTTTACTTGAATGGCTATAACTCTCCGACGGCAAAGAGACAATTACACCCAAGTGGGTACACCTGTGTACGGGCTCAGCCTGTGGTCACGTGAAAAGGGATGTGGCGACTGGCCACTTGGTGGCGCTGTAAACAGAAAAAAACAACAGCTTGAATACGGCCATAGACGACTGTGTATCACGTGATTTTTCACACGTGCACAAGGTATTCATACCACATGATAGAACTCCTCATTCTGAACAACTTTGGACCACTGCTGTCAATCAAAGCGTTCGTTAAATATTGGAGATTATGTGAAGAATGAAAAAAAAAGAAGAAAAAAAACAAGCCTCCCAGGTTGTTTTCTATCTCTCAATCAACCACTGCAGTTCGGTTCTCTGGACTTCCAAGGTTTCATCAACCATCAGGAGAAGAAGGAAAAATGATTGGAGCTTTAACAATCTGCTCTTTTAATCAGTGTGTGTGTCCAGGGGAGAGCGCGAACGCAGTCCCCCACTACCATAAATTATGCAGTCGAGATTCCCACATTTGGGGAATTCGCAGGGGTCAGCACAACCGGAGTGCAATGGCCGAGCCTCGCCCTGGGTGAACCACCTCCCTGATCATGGTGTCTCCCCTGCCAGGTAAGTATGAATTCCCGGGCCTCCAGTCAGAGGCACCCTGTCCCTCTTCGCAATCCTCACCAACGGTCGGACAATCGAACACACACCTGATTCAACTCATCAGCTCGTTAGCAAAAGACTCCAAGAGATAAGAGAGACATCAAAAATGTGCAGTGACGGGCTTCTTTTTTTTCTTCTTTTCTTTTTTTCATGCTCCGGAACCGGCTCCATGAGCCAAAGATCGATTTAATACGCAGTCCCCGGATAGTGGACGAATCAGATATGAAACTGATAAGAACAGAGTTTATTTATTTATTTATTTATTTTTGAATTTGTTATTTTCACACCACCGTTACCAGTATTGGATATGATCACCTACGACAGCCATACACAGCAATATACACTACTTCCATGAACATCTGCTGTCACACAAGACTAAAACATTTCTCTCATTGAACACTTTAAAGGGGGTGCACCGTTCCCAGAAGTACTGCAATACCGGGTCGATGCGTGGAGTGGACGGAGCAAGCCCCTATTGCATCTCCCAGTTCCAAAAATCAATTTAATATATGGTGCCCGGGTAGGGCACGTATCAGATATTAAACTGATAAGAACAGATACTACACTTGATCTTAGCCAAAAGGCCGAGAAGCGATGCCGCAATGACGCCGAGGCGGGGGAGCCGCCAAAGGCCACGCCCACCTGGGCCGCGGCGAGAGGGCCTAAGGTCGCCAACAAACAAGCTCACCGAAAACGGATCACAACGGAGTGCACAACACGACACTTTGGAGTGCAACCTGGGATTTTGGATCATCATCGTTCAAAAGCACGGAATGGCTCGTAACTCCTAAACCGTCCGTCGCAGACCCAAGTGTCTTACATCACCGGAATCCTTGGCTCGGGCCGAACGAGACGCACGCCTCGGATCGGATGGTCGCGCTGGCGAGATTTTCGGGTATTTGGGATTTTCCGAAAAACCTACTTTTGCACAGTAGTCCTGGGTCGTTTGCCCAATCTGACCCAAAGCGGTGCCGAAAGATTCTCTGGAGTCTGACTGCCGACAGTGACCGGGAAAAAAGTCGGAATTTCGATTCACGTTGGCGACGGGACGCCAAGACGTTGGCGGTGGGCGAGGCGGGCTTTACTTGAATGGCTATAACTCTCCGACGGCAAAGAGACAATTACACCCAAGTGGGTACACCTGTGTACGGGCTCAGCCTGTGGTCACGTGAAAAGGGATGTGGCGACTGGCCACTTGGTGGCGCTGTAAACAGAAAATAACAACAGCTTGAAAAGAACAACAGCAAGATGACTGTGTATCACGTGATTTTTCACACGTGCACAAGGTAAGGTATTCATACCACATGATAGAACTCCTCATTCTGAACAACTTTGGACCACTGCTGTCAATCAAAGCGTTCGTTAAATATTGGAGATTATGTGAAGAATGAAAAAAAAAGAAGAAAAAAAAACAAGCCTCCCAGGTTGTTTTCTATCTCTCAATCAACCACTGCAGTTCGGTTCTCTGGACTTCCAAGGTTTCATCAACCATCAGGAGAAGAAGGAAAAATGATTGGAGCTTTAACAATCTGCTCTTTTAACCAGTGTGTGTGTCCAGGGGAGAGCGCGAACGCAGTCCCCCACTACCATAAATTATGCAGTCGAGATTCCCACATTTGGGGAATTCGCAGGGGTCAGCACAACCGGAGTGTAATGGCCGAGCCTCGCCCTGGGTGAACCACCTCCCTGATCATGGTGTCTCCCCTGCCAGGTAAGTATGAATTCCCGGGCCTCCAGTCAGAGGCACCCTGTCCCTCTTCGCAATCCTCACCAACGGTCGGACAATCGAACACACACCTGATTCAACTCATCAGCTCGTTAGCAAAAGACTCCAAGAGATAAGAGAGACATCAAAAATGTGCAGTGACGGGCTTCTTTTTTTTCTTCTTTTCTTTTTTTCATGCTCCGGAACCGGCTCCATGAGCCAAAGATCGATTTAATACGCAGTCCCCGGATAGTGGACGAATCAGATATGAAACTGATAAGAACAGAGTTTATTTATTTATTTATTTATTTTTGAATTTGTTATTTTCACACCACCGTTACCAGTATTGGATATGATCACCTACGACAGCCATACACAGCAATATACACTACTTCCATGAACATCTGCTGTCACACAAGACTAAAACATTTCTCTCATTGAACACTTTAAAGGGGGTGCACCGTTCCCAGAAGTACTGCAATACCGGGTCGATGCGTGGAGTGGACGGAGCAAGCCCCTATTCCATCTCCCAGTTCCAAAAATCAATTTAATATATGGTGCCCGGGTAGGGCACGTATCAGATATTAAACTGATAAGAACAGATACTACACTTGATCTTAGCCAAAAGGCCGAGAAGCGATGCCGCAATGACGCCGAGGCGGGGGAGCCGCCAAAGGCCACGCCCACCTGGGCCGCGGCGAGAGGGCCTAAGGTCGCCAACAAACAAGCTCACCGAAAACGGATCACAACGGAGTGCACAACACGACACTTTGGAGTGCAACCTGGGATTTTGGATCATCATCGTTCAAAAGCACGGAATGGCTCGTAACTCCTAAACCGTCCGTCGCAGACCCAAGTGTCTTACATCACCGGAATCCTTGGCTCGGGCCGAACGAGACGCACGCCTCGGATCGGATGGTCGCGCTGGCGAGATTTTCGGGTATTTGGGATTTTCCGAAAAACCTACTTTTGCACAGTAGTCCTGGGTCGTTTGCCCAATCTGACCCAAAGCGGTGCCGAAAGATTCTCTGGAGTCTGACTGCCGACAGTGACCGGGAAAAAAGTCGGAATTTCGATTCACGTTGGCGACGGGACGCCAAGACGTTGGCGGTGGGCGAGGCGGGCTTTACTTGAATGGCTATAACTCTCCGACGGCAAAGAGACAATTACACCCAAGTGGGTACACCTGTGTACGGGCTCAGCCTGTGGTCACGTGAAAAGGGATGTGGCGACTGGCCACTTGGTGGCGCTGTAAACAGAAAATAACAACAGCTTGAAAAGAACAACAGCAAGATGACTGTGTATCACGTGATTTTTCACACGTGCACAAGGTAAGGTATTCATACCACATGATAGAACTCCTCATTCTGAACAACTTTGGACCACTGCTGTCAATCAAAGCGTTCGTTAAATATTGGAGATTATGTGAAGAATGAAAAAAAAAGAAGAAAAAAAAACAAGCCTCCCAGGTTGTTTTCTATCTCTCAATCAACCACTGCAGTTCGGTTCTCTGGACTTCCAAGGTTTCATCAACCATCAGGAGAAGAAGGAAAAATGATTGGAGCTTTAACAATCTGCTCTTTTAACCAGTGTGTGTGTCCAGGGGAGAGCGCGAACGCAGTCCCCCACTACCATAAATTATGCAGTCGAGATTCCCACATTTGGGGAATTCGCAGGGGTCAGCACAACCGGAGTGTAATGGCCGAGCCTCGCCCTGGGTGAACCACCTCCCTGATCATGGTGTCTCCCCTGCCAGGTAAGTATGAATTCCCGGGCCTCCAGTCAGAGGCACCCTGTCCCTCTTCGCAATCCTCACCAACGGTCGGACAATCGAACACACACCTGATTCAACTCATCAGCTCGTTAGCAAAAGACTCCAAGAGATAAGAGAGACATCAAAAATGTGCAGTGACGGGCTTCTTTTTTTTCTTCTTTTCTTTTTTTCATGCTCCGGAACCGGCTCCATGAGCCAAAGATCGATTTAATACGCAGTCCCCGGATAGTGGACGAATCAGATATGAAACTGATAAGAACAGAGTTTATTTATTTATTTATTTATTTTTGAATTTGTTATTTTCACACCACCGTTACCAGTATTGGATATGATCACCTACGACAGCCATACACAGCAATATACACTACTTCCATGAACATCTGCTGTCACACAAGACTAAAACATTTCTCTCATTGAACACTTTAAAGGGGGTGCACCGTTCCCAGAAGTACTGCAATACCGGGTCGATGCGTGGAGTGGACGGAGCAAGCCCCTATTCCATCTCCCAGTTCCAAAAATCAATTTAATATATGGTGCCCGGGTAGGGCACGTATCAGATATTAAACTGATAAGAACAGATACTACACTTGATCTTAGCCAAAAGGCCGAGAAGCGATGCCGCAATGACGCCGAGGCGGGGGAGCCGCCAAAGGCCACGCCCACCTGGGCCGCGGCGAGAGGGCCTAAGGTCGCCAACAAACAAGCTCACCGAAAACGGATCACAACGGAGTGCACAACACGACACTTTGGAGTGCAACCTGGGATTTTGGATCATCATCGTTCAAAAGCACGGAATGGCTCGTAACTCCTAAACCGTCCGTCGCAGACCCAAGTGTCTTACATCACCGGAATCCTTGGCTCGGGCCGAACGAGACGCACGCCTCGGATCGGATGGTCGCGCTGGCGAGATTTTCGGGTATTTGGGATTTTCCGAAAAACCTACTTTTGCACAGTAGTCCTGGGTCGTTTGCCCAATCTGACCCAAAGCGGTGTCGAAAGATTCTCTGGAGTCTGACTGCCGACAGTGACCGGGAAAAAAGTCGGAATTTCGATTCACGTTGGCGACGGGACGCCAAGACGTTGGCGGTGGGCGAGGCGGGCTTTACTTGAATGGCTATAACTCTCCGACGGCAAAGAGACAATTACACCCAAGTGGGTACACCTGTGTACGGGCTCAGCCTGTGGTCACGTGAAAAGGGATGTGGCGACTGGCCACTTGGTGGCGCTGTAAACAGAAAATAACAACAGCTTGAAAAGAACAACAGCAAGATGACTGTGTATCACGTGATTTTTCACACGTGCACAAGGTAAGGTATTCATACCACATGATAGAACTCCTCATTCTGAACAACTTTGGACCACTGCTGTCAATCAAAGCGTTCGTTAAATATTGGAGATTATGTGAAGAATGAAAAAAAAAGAAGAAAAAAAAACAAGCCTCCCAGGTTGTTTTCTATCTCTCAATCAACCACTGCAGTTCGGTTCTCTGGACTTCCAAGGTTTCATCAACCATCAGGAGAAGAAGGAAAAATGATTGGAGCTTTAACAATCTGCTCTTTTAACCAGTGTGTGTGTCCAGGGGAGAGCGCGAACGCAGTCCCCCACTACCATAAATTATGCAGTCGAGATTCCCACATTTGGGGAATTCGCAGGGGTCAGCACAACCGGAGTGTAATGGCCGAGCCTCGCCCTGGGTGAACCACCTCCCTGATCATGGTGTCTCCCCTGCCAGGTAAGTATGAATTCCCGGGCCTCCAGTCAGAGGCACCCTGTCCCTCTTCGCAATCCTCACCAACGGTCGGACAATCGAACACACACCTGATTCAACTCATCAGCTCGTTAGCAAAAGACTCCAAGAGATAAGAGAGACATCAAAAATGTGCAGTGACGGGCTTCTTTTTTTTCTTCTTTTCTTTTTTTCATGCTCCGGAACCGGCTCCATGAGCCAAAGATCGATTTAATACGCAGTCCCCGGATAGTGGACGAATCAGATATGAAACTGATAAGAACAGAGTTTATTTATTTATTTATTTATTTTTGAATTTGTTATTTTCACACCACCGTTACCAGTATTGGATATGATCACCTACGACAGCCATACACAGCAATATACACTACTTCCATGAACATCTGCTGTCACACAAGACTAAAACATTTCTCTCATTGAACACTTTAAAGGGGGTGCACCGTTCCCAGAAGTACTGCAATACCGGGTCGATGCGTGGAGTGGACGGAGCAAGCCCCTATTCCATCTCCCAGTTCCAAAAATCAATTTAATATATGGTGCCCGGGTAGGGCACGTATCAGATATTAAACTGATAAGAACAGATACTACACTTGATCTTAGCCAAAAGGCCGAGAAGCGATGCCGCAATGACGCCGAGGCGGGGGAGCCGCCAAAGGCCACGCCCACCTGGGCCGCGGCGAGAGGGCCTAAGGTCGCCAACAAACAAGCTCACCGAAAACGGATCACAACGGAGTGCACAACACGACACTTTGGAGTGCAACCTGGGATTTTGGATCATCATCGTTCAAAAGCACGGAATGGCTCGTAACTCCTAAACCGTCCGTCGCAGACCCAAGTGTCTTACATCACCGGAATCCTTGGCTCGGGCCGAACGAGACGCACGCCTCGGATCGGATGGTCGCGCTGGCGAGATTTTCGGGTATTTGGGATTTTCCGAAAAACCTACTTTTGCACAGTAGTCCTGGGTCGTTTGCCCAATCTGACCCAAAGCGGTGCCGAAAGATTCTCTGGAGTCTGACTGCCGACAGTGACCGGGAAAAAAGTCGGAATTTCGATTCACGTTGGCGACGGGACGCCAAGACGTTGGCGGTGGGCGAGGCGGGCTTTACTTGAATGGCTATAACTCTCCGACGGCAAAGAGACAATTACACCCAAGTGGGTACACCTGTGTACGGGCTCAGCCTGTGGTCACGTGAAAAGGGATGTGGCGACTGGCCACTTGGTGGCGCTGTAAACAGAAAATAACAACAGCTTGAAAAGAACAACAGCAAGATGACTGTGTATCACGTGATTTTTCACACGTGCACAAGGTAAGGTATTCATACCACATGATAGAACTCCTCATTCTGAACAACTTTGGACCACTGCTGTCAATCAAAGCGTTCGTTAAATATTGGAGATTATGTGAAGAATGAAAAAAAAAGAAGAAAAAAAAACAAGCCTCCCAGGTTGTTTTCTATCTCTCAATCAACCACTGCAGTTCGGTTCTCTGGACTTCCAAGGTTTCATCAACCATCAGGAGAAGAAGGAAAAATGATTGGAGCTTTAACAATCTGCTCTTTTAACCAGTGTGTGTGTCCAGGGGAGAGCGCGAACGCAGTCCCCCACTACCATAAATTATGCAGTCGAGATTCCCACATTTGGGGAATTCGCAGGGGTCAGCACAACCGGAGTGTAATGGCCGAGCCTCGCCCTGGGTGAACCACCTCCCTGATCATGGTGTCTCCCCTGCCAGGTAAGTATGAATTCCCGGGCCTCCAGTCAGAGGCACCCTGTCCCTCTTCGCAATCCTCACCAACGGTCGGACAATCGAACACACACCTGATTCAACTCATCAGCTCGTTAGCAAAAGACTCCAAGAGATAAGAGAGACATCAAAAATGTGCAGTGACGGGCTTCTTTTTTTTCTTCTTTTCTTTTTTTCATGCTCCGGAACCGGCTCCATGAGCCAAAGATCGATTTAATACGCAGTCCCCGGATAGTGGACGAATCAGATATGAAACTGATAAGAACAGAGTTTATTTATTTATTTATTTATTTTTGAATTTGTTATTTTCACACCACCGTTACCAGTATTGGATATGATCACCTACGACAGCCATACACAGCAATATACACTACTTCCATGAACATCTGCTGTCACACAAGACTAAAACATTTCTCTCATTGAACACTTTAAAGGGGGTGCACCGTTCCCAGAAGTACTGCAATACCGGGTCGATGCGTGGAGTGGACGGAGCAAGCCCCTATTCCATCTCCCAGTTCCAAAAATCAATTTAATATATGGTGCCCGGGTAGGGCACGTATCAGATATTAAACTGATAAGAACAGATACTACACTTGATCTTAGCCAAAAGGCCGAGAAGCGATGCCGCAATGACGCCGAGGCGGGGGAGCCGCCAAAGGCCACGCCCACCTGGGCCGCGGCGAGAGGGCCTAAGGTCGCCAACAAACAAGCTCACCGAAAACGGATCACAACGGAGTGCACAACACGACACTTTGGAGTGCAACCTGGGATTTTGGATCATCATCGTTCAAAAGCACGGAATGGCTCGTAACTCCTAAACCGTCCGTCGCAGACCCAAGTGTCTTACATCACCGGAATCCTTGGCTCGGGCCGAACGAGACGCACGCCTCGGATCGGATGGTCGCGCTGGCGAGATTTTCGGGTATTTGGGATTTTCCGAAAAACCTACTTTTGCACAGTAGTCCTGGGTCGTTTGCCCAATCTGACCCAAAGCGGTGTCGAAAGATTCTCTGGAGTCTGACTGCCGACAGTGACCGGGAAAAAAGTCGGAATTTCGATTCACGTTGGCGACGGGACGCCAAGACGTTGGCGGTGGGCGAGGCGGGCTTTACTTGAATGGCTATAACTCTCCGACGGCAAAGAGACAATTACACCCAAGTGGGTACACCTGTGTACGGGCTCAGCCTGTGGTCACGTGAAAAGGGATGTGGCGACTGGCCACTTGGTGGCGCTGTAAACAGAAAATAACAACAGCTTGAAAAGAACAACAGCAAGATGACTGTGTATCACGTGATTTTTCACACGTGCACAAGGTAAGGTATTCATACCACATGATAGAACTCCTCATTCTGAACAACTTTGGACCACTGCTGTCAATCAAAGCGTTCGTTAAATATTGGAGATTATGTGAAGAATGAAAAAAAAAGAAGAAAAAAAAACAAGCCTCCCAGGTTGTTTTCTATCTCTCTATCAACCACTGCAGTTCGGTTCTCTGGACTTCCAAGGTTTCATCAACCATCAGGAGAAGAAGGAAAAATGATTGGAGCTTTAACAATCTGCTCTTTTAATCAGTGTGTGTGTCCAGGGGAGAGCGCGAACGCAGTCCCCCACTACCATAAATTATGCAGTCGAGATTCCCACATTTGGGGAATTCGCAGGGGTCAGCACAACCGGAGTGCAATGGCCGAGCCTCGCCCTGGGTGAACCACCTCCCTGATCATGGTGTCTCCCCTGCCAGGTAAGTATGAATTCCCGGGCCTCCAGTCAGAGGCACCCTGTCCCTCTTCGCAATCCTCACCAACGGTCGGACAATCGAACACACACCTGATTCAACTCATCAGCTCGTTAGCAAAAGACTCCAAGAGATAAGAGAGACATCAAAAATGTGCAGTGACGGGCTTCTTTTTTTTCTTCTTTTCTTTTTTTCATGCTCCATGAGCCAAAGATCGATTTAATACGCAGTCCACGGATAGTGGACGAATCAGATATGAAACTGATAAGAACAGAGTTTATTTATTTATTTATTTATTTTTGAATTTGTTATTTTCACACCACCGTTACCAGTATTGGATATGATCACCTACGACAGCCATACACAGCAATATACACTACTTCCATGAACATCTGCTGTCACACAAGACTAAAACATTTCTCTCATTGAACACTTTAAAGGGGGTGCACCGTTCCCAGAAGTACTGCAATACCGGGTCGATGCGTGGAGTGGACGGAGCAAGCCCCTATTCCATCTCCCAGTTCCAAAAATCAATTTAATATATGGTGCCCGGGTAGGGCACGTATTAGATATTAAACTGATAAGAACAGATTTTTTCTTTTGACATATTTTTATTGTAACAATTCTTTCATTTATACCATACATCTTTTTTGTAAACCACGTTTTTACAGAATGTTTACATAATTATTTGTTTTGTTTAAAGATAAATAAGATAAATAAACAGTTTCTGTTGTCCATGTATATAATTTAAATTAAAAGCATTCTGGTAAAACACATGGAGAAATTAATAAAAATGGTAATACATGAAATAAATATCTTGATAAAACAATTAAAACAAACTTAAAAACTCTCTCTTCCATTGTACAAGAACGGGTATGTCCTTATAAACCTTTTGAACCATCAACTCAGTTCCTCAAAACCAGTCCCAAAGACCTGGCCTTTCTGGGCCCAGAGGAGATCCTCTTAAACCGAGGCACCGCTGCTCCGCCGAAGATGTTGTGGGGGGCATCTACGGGCAGTCAAGGCTCGTGGCTGTGGGGACCTTCCCCTGTGAGGCTCTGGCCCCCACGTCCGAATGGCGACATGCGGTGTAGTCCTGCAGCCTTGATTTTGCCAGCTGGATGGTGGCGTGGAGGGACACCTGCATGCGCTTCCCTACCAGCAGGTTTCTGGAGGTCCAAATGGCGTCTTTAATGCAACAAATGGTGAGCCAGAGCGCGGTCTGTGTTTGTGCTGGCATTTGCTGGCTCACCTCACCTCTGACCATTGGGTAGTTTGGGACCCCCCCTGCTGGCAGGTACGGGAATTGCTGGGGGCCAGCTGTTGCCCACAGGTCCCTCACAGCGCTGCACTCCCAGAGCGCGTGCCTCACGGTCTCGGGCGCGCCACACCCGGGCCGCGGGCAGATGGGGTTCCTCGACATGCCTCGGGAGTGCATCACGGCCCTGACCGGGAGGATCTCATGGGCAACCATCCACGCCAGGTCCCGGTGTCGGTTCTGGAGAGCTGAGTGGGACACATTGCGCCAAACCTTTTGGGCTTCACTTAAGGTGAGCCCGCGCACTGGACACACTTGTTCCCGTTCCTGCACAAGGGAGAGGATAGAGCGGTGATTAGTTAAAACAGTCACGTTTTCTTTTTCCAAATTAAAATTCTTTAAAAACTTTTTTATGTGAGCGTATGCAGGGGGTTGGTCAAATGCAAGTGGTGTTGTCAAGTCTGTTGGTAAAATTTTGATGGATCTTAAAAAGGACCCCACCCAGAACCGGGCCATGGCTGCTGTTTTGTCTTGTCTGGATGGGGCCAGGGCATACTTTATGTGTAATGCAGTGTATTGGGCTCCTAAAAACAAATAAGGGTCTGGGACGCCTTTTCCTCCGTTTTTTGGTGCTTTCTTCATGGTTACTCTTTTTAGCCTCTCCCATTTGGATCCCCACAAAAAATAAAACATGGACCGGTCCAGGGATAAAAGAAAGAATCTAGGGGGAAAGAAAACAGAACATAGCAATAAAAACAATGGTAAAATCACAGCTTTTAGAATTAAAACCTTTCCTTCAAAAGTCAGCTGTCTCAGTCCCCAGAACCCCAATTTTTTCCTCACTTTTCCAGTCACATCATGCCAGTTTCCACTCCCTCCCCCGTCTCTGTCAAATTTGATGCCCAGTATTTTTATGTCTGTCTTTTTAAAAGTGATGTCCAGTCCAACAGTCTTGCTTGGTTCCCATGGGCCATAGAACTGCACCTGGGTCTTGTCTCTGTTCAGTCTAGCTCCAGACGCTTTCCCAAACCAGTCTGTCAAGTCCATTGTCCTCTGTATTGATAAAACGTCAGTGCATAAAAGATTGATATCGTCCATATATAAAACAGTCTTTGCAGTCAGTCCTCCAGTCCCGGGTATGGTCAGTCCCGTTATCCACTTGTCCCTTCTCAAGATCTGCGCTAGGGGTTCGATGCAAGCCACATACAGGAGAGGAGATAACGGACAGCCCTGACGGACACCACTGCGTACATCTATCGCTTTTGAAAGATTCCCATTAACTAGGATTCTGCTGGTTATATCCCTGTACAGCAATCCCACCCAAGCTAAGAATCTCCCAGGAAAGCCCATTTTCCCCAATACTTGAAACAAGTAATGGTGCGAGACTCTGTCAAATGCTTTTTCGAAATCTAGATTTAACACTATCAGCCGAATGTTTCTGTCTCTCGCATAACAGATGGTATCTCTTATCAGTACGAGGCTGTCTGTGATCTTCCTCCCAGGGACGGCGCAGGCTTGATCCGGGTGGATCAATTCTGCTAAAACTGTTGACATTCGTATTGTTAAAAGTTTGCTAAAAAGTTTACAGTCAAAGTTTAAAAGGGTTATAGGACGCCAGTTTTTTAGATCCGTCTTGTCATCTTTTTTGTGTAATAGTGTCATTATACCCATTCTAAAACTGTCTGGAAATCGGTCGAGGTTATCAAGGTCATTAAAAACAGCCAGTAGGTCTAGTCTTAAAATGTCCCAAAAGGTCAGATAAAATTCTAGGGGAAGTCCGTCGGCTCCGGGGGACTTCCCCCTTTTACATTTTTTTATACTTTTGTCCATCTCAGGGAGATTAAAATCATTTGTCAAACCTGCACTATCTTTTACAGTATTCTCTATAAAGGTTAGAGTTTCATTTAAAATCACATCATCACTTGCCTTTTCCCCATAGAGTTCCTCATAAAAACTTTCTACTACTGTTAAAATACCATTTGTGTCTGTCACCATTTCTCTTTCTTTATTTCTTAATTTCACCATGGCTCCACCTCTATTGAGTATTTTCTTAAAAAAGTATCTTGTGCATTTCTCTCCCTGCTCTATTTCCTTTTCTTTACTTCTAAAAATAATTCCTCTACTTTTAACTTCTGCCAGTTCAGACATTTCTTTTTTAACTTCTTTTATTTCATCATTAAAATCAAACCCCTGATTAAAAAGATGAAAATAGCGTTGTAACCTCTTTTGCAGTCCCACCATTTGTCTCTTTTCCTTACATGTTTTCTTTTTCCCTGCCGATCTAAAAAAAGTCTTGGTCTTTCCCTTCACCATCTCCCACCACTGTGCTCTTGAGTCAAATAAGTCTTGTAGGGTCTGCCAATTGCTATACTGCTCCCTGTATTCTTTTACTATTTCTGGGTCTTCCAACAGGGAGCGGTTTAGCTTCCACAGACCTCTACCTGTTGTCACACCGGGGGGAAGTGATAGGGTGCAAGAAAGCATAGTGTGATCTGAAAAGAAAAGAGGGGTTAATCTGGCATCCATTAATGACCAGTCTCTGGTAAAAATGTAATCAATGCGGGAGGCTCTGGTACCATCACCACTAAACCAGGTGTGGCCCACATTGTTGGGATGCATGGATTTAAAAGCGTCAGTCAGTCTAAAATCTTTTATTATGTTTTGCAATAAAACTGTAGTCTTGTCCTCTTTAAAATCCTCTGATGCCCCTTTCCTATCTTTCCTCTGTAAAACACAATTAAAATCTCCTGCAAAAATTAAAGGATTCTTGCCTAGTAAGTGGGACTGCAGATCTATTAAAAGGCTGTATCTGTCATTCTTTTCTGTGTTCCCATAAAAGTTTAGTACATTAAAATCCCTCCCTAAAAAAGTCAAATTGGCTAAAAGTGCCCGTCCATCTCTTAATATTGTGCTCCCCTTCACCAATATTTGTGTGTTTTTTATCAGGATGGCCACTCCGTCTGCTTTGTTTTGGTTTGAACCACTCCATAAGGAGGGTCCTTGCTGCCATTTATCTTCCCACTTCTTATAGTCTTTTAAAAAGGGTAAGGCACATTCCTGTAATAAAAACACATCAGAAGGCTGTGTACTTAAGAAATTTAAAACCATTTGTGCTCTCGTTTGTGACTTCACACTTCTCACGTTTACAGTTGAGATGGTGATGTTTGTGAGCATTAAAATGAGTATAAAAAAAGACAGATACAACATTTTAAAAGTTTTAAAAGTTTAAAAACAAACTATCCATTAAAAAACAAGTTTTCTTGTAAAACAAACTCTTCCTGCATTCCCACCAGAGGGGAGGCAGGGGGGTGAGTTTGTTTTCCTTCTGAGTCACAGGGTGAGCTCCTGGGTGTGGATGATTTCAGCTCAATCGCTAAGAAAGAAATCTCATTTGCTGTATGACTTGGAAATAATCTATTCAGATCGTCTGACGAGGAAGAGTCAGAGAATCTTCCCATTTTATCTTTCTCTATTTCTTTCAAGAGGGGGGAGTGTGCCACTCTCTTTTTCTTACTTGATTGAGCACAGGGGAGTTGATCGCTTAATTGACTTTTTGTTTGTACCTTGTCTGTGTCCTCCCCAGCATTTTCACTTACTTCTGTGTTGTCTTCACCTGTCTCTTCCATTTGATCTTCCTCACCCTGTTGTACTTCACTCCTTTGCTCCACCCCTTCGTTACCTCTGTCACCTGTTCCCTCTCCACCAATCACCAGATTTGGCGGGAAAATTGAATCTTTTGGCTCCGCCCCCTTGTTATCCTTTTGTCTGCTTTCCTCAACCGCCATTTTGTTTGCTTTAACTTTGTTAGCAAAAGACTTAGGGCAATCTCTGTAGAGGTGAGCGGAGTCTCCACAGAGATTGCAACTTCTGCCATTGGGGCACTCTTCAAAAGTGTGCCCAATTTCTCTGCATTTTTTACAAAACACCTTTTGACAAGCCTCTACCAGGTGCCCGAACTCTCCACACTTGCGGCACAGCTTGGGCATTCCCTGGTAGTGGATGTAGCCTCTGTTTTCACCAAGAACTATCATTGATGGCAGATGTCTTAGGCCCTGATAGCCCTGGGGATCTTCCCACTGTTTGATCGGGATTCTCCAGGAGCAGTTCCAAATACCATCCTCATCCACCACCTTCATAGCCTGGCTCTTTACAGTGCAAAATCTACCCAGCCATACACAAATGTCTTCTCCAGTCACAGTCTCATTGAACATCCTAACAATCACAACCTTGTGTGTGTTGTCAGATAGCTTCTCAACTTTAAACATGGAGAACTGGGTCTTTACCTTCTCAAATCTATGGCAAAATTCTGACAACAGTGCTGCATTTCTAAAACTAACATCAAAGCCTTTATTAAAAGGCAGGGATAAAATACAATTTAAATCTTGAGGTGCGTAATTCAAAGCTTTCTGAACATATTTCCGAGAAAAATCTAAACGGGAAATTTCAATCGGCTTGCCTTCATGTTCTAAAAGGGTAAAACGCACGCTGTGGTGCCTCCGCATGCCGGCACGAGCAGCCGACATGGTGGAGGCACCACAAGCCTGTTAAAACGAGAAGGATTAAAAATATTAATAGAGAGCGGGTTAAAAAGGAGAACAATAAATACTAAACAATAAACAATTAAAAAATACAGCAGAATGTCAAAATAAAAGAGCAATAAGAAGGACTTACTTTAAAATCAAAAGTTCACTCCAGGAGTTGTTCCAACAACGGAATAGAACGCCCGAAATGTCTCTCCACTGGATATAACCCTAAGCCACTAACCGGCAAAAGGCTCGCTCCTATAGAGAGTCGATCCCTGTCTCAACCCTTGAACTTGCCAAAAGGCCGAGAAGCGATGCCGCAATGACGCCGAGGCGGGGGAGCCGCCAAAGGCCACGCCCACCTGGGCCGCGGCGAGAGGGCCTAAGGTCGCCAACAAACAAGCTCACCGAAAACGGATCACAACGGAGTGCACAACACGACACTTTGGAGTGCAACCTGGGATTTTGGATCATCATCGTTCAAAAGCACGGAATGGCTCGTAACTCCTAAACCGTCCGTCGCAGACCCAAGTGTCTTACATCACCGGAATCCTTGGCTCGGGCCGAACGAGACGCACGCCTCGGATCGGATGGTCGCGCTGGCGAGATTTTCGGGTATTTGGGATTTTCCTTTTGCACAGTAGTCCTGGGTCGTTTGCCCAATCTGACCCAAAGCGGTGCCGAAAGATTCTCTGGAGTCTGACTGCCGACAGTGACCGGGAAAAAAGTCGGAATTTCGATTCACGTTGGCGACGGGACGCCAAGACGTTGGCGGTGGGCGAGGCGGGCTTTACTTGAATGGCTATAACTCTCCGACGGCAAAGAGACAATTACACCCAAGTGGGTACACCTGTGTACGGGCTCAGCCTGTGGTCACGTGAAAAGGGATGTGGCGACTGGCCACTTGGTGGCGCTGTAAACAGAAAAAAACAACAGCTTGAATACGGCCATAGACGACTGTGTATCACGTGATTTTTCACACGTGCACAAGGTATTCATACCACATGATAGAACTCCTCATTCTGAACAACTTTGGACCACTGCTGTCAATCAAAGCGTTCGTTAAATATTGGAGATTATGTGAAGAATGAAAAAAAAAGAAGAAAAAAAAACAAGCCTCCCAGGTTGTTTTCTATCTCTCAATCAACCACTGCAGTTCGGTTCTCTGGACTTCCAAGGTTTCATCAACCATCAGGAGAAGGAAAAATGATTGGAGCTTTAACAATCTGCTCTTTTAACCAGTGTGTGTGTCCAGGGGAGAGCGCGAACGCAGTCCCCCACTACCATAAATTATGCAGTCGAGATTCCCACATTTGGGGAATTCGCAGGGGTCAGCACAACCGGAGTGCAATGGCCGAGCCTCGCCCTGGGTGAACCACCTCCCTGATCATGGTGTCTCCCCTGCCAGGTAAGTATGAATTCCCGGGCCTCCAGTCAGAGGCACCCTGTCCCTCTTCGCAATCCTCACCAACGGTCGGACAATCGAACACACACCTGATTCAACTCATCAGCTCGTTAGCAAAAGACTCCAAGAGATAAGAGAGACATCAAAAATGTGCAGTGACGGGCTTCTTTTTTTTCTTCTTTTCTTTTTTTCATGCTCCGGAACCGGCTCCATGAGCCAAAGATCGATTTAATACGCAGTCCCCGGATAGTGGACGAATCAGATATGAAACTGATAAGAACAGAGTTTATTTATTTATTTATTTATTTTTGAATTTGTTATTTTCACACCACCGTTACCAGTATTGGATATGATCACCTACGACAGCCATACACAGCAATATACACTACTTCCATGAACATCTGCTGTCACACAAGACTAAAACATTTCTCTCATTGAACACTTTAAAGGGGGTGCACCGTTCCCAGAAGTACTGCAATACCGGGTCGATGCGTGGAGTGGACGGAGCAAGCCCCTATTCCATCTCCCAGTTCCAAAAATCAATTTAATATATGGTGCCCGGGTAGGGCACGTATCAGATATTAAACTGATAAGAACAGATACTACACTTGATCTTAGCCAAAAGGCCGAGAAGCGATGCCGCAATGACGCCGAGGCGGGGGAGTATTTTTTTTTATTTTTTTTTTATTTTTTTATTTTTTTTATTCACAATATTTTTCCACTTCACCCCACAAACACATATATTCCTCTTTCTCCATCCTTATTTTCCACATTTTAGTTTCCATTAACACCTTGTATTTCAACTCATACCACAACTGTTTTGATGTTCTACCTTCTTTTTTCTTTTTTACTTGAGCATTTCTTTCTTCCCACAATATCTCTTTACCGATACTTATCATACACCAAATTATTTCCCCTTTTTTACACTGTACCAACCCTTCTCCTCTTATAATTAAATCAGGATTCAAAACACTATCTATTATTACTAACCTTAACAATTGTTGTGTTCTTTTCCAAAAACAATGAGCTAAATAACATTCCCAAAAAACATGTTGCAGAGTCTCGACCCATGGGCAACCTCTTGGACAACATCTAATACGTGTGGATCCTTGATTATACAGTCTTTCTCTCACCGGCAATCTATTCAATGCTGCCAACCAATTCAGATCTTTCCTCTCATTACTTAGATCTTTATGCTGAATACATTCCCACTTAACTTTTTTCTTTCTCAATTCTGCTTTTTGTGTTACTACCATCTCCTCTTTTAAATCTTGATATAATTGTTTATGATTTTTTAGTACCTCTTCCTTTACACACCCAGGATGTGCTCTTAAAAACAAAATTAGCTTTTCATATTGCCAAGGTCTACTCTCAGCCTTTGGTCCTCTATTGTCTAAGGGAACGATTTTCCTTAATGGCAAAGCTGCCCACAATTTTACAAAATACATGGCTTTATGCTGCACATTGTCTATTAGCATCTTACATAAAAAACAAACATACAATACTTCTAACTTTAACGGAATACACACCACCTCTCTACCTCCCTCTTCTATCTCTAGATACATCTGTTCCCTCTTAACAGGTTCGTACTTCCCTCCCCATATAAATGAAAAGACCAACCTGGTCAAAATTAGTTTACTTTTGGTAGGAATTGGAAAGATTAGGGCTAAGTAAATCAAACTAGACAACAGGTCTATCTTAACTACTAACCCCTTCCCCGTAATACTAAGCTTTCTGCACTTCCAAATATTCAATTTCTTTTTCACCCTCTCAATTTTTTCCTCCCAGTTTAATTTAGCCGAATCTTTATGATAAAATGTAACCCCCAAAATTTTAATTCCCGTAGGACACACCGAAAAACCGTGCCTCACCTCTTTCCTTCCTTTCCATTTTCCACAAAACATTAATGATGATTTGGCATGATTTATGGCTGAGCCAGTAGCTGCACAGTACATTCCCAATATTTGTACAATTTTCTCCAGCCCTCTATCTGTAGATATAAATACAGTTGTATCGTCTGCATACTGAGACACTTTTACCCGTTCACCCAAACCTCCTGGAATGTGTACTCCCTCAATGTGTTGCTCATTCCTTATTCTTTCTGCTAAAGGCTCTATAAACAAGACATATAACAATGGAGACAATGGGCATCCCTGCCTCACGCCACCTCTTTGTTCAATCGGCTCACTCAAAAACCCATTTATCTTCACCCTACTATAGACTTTATTATATAGGACCCTAACCCATGAAATAAAGCCTTCCCCAACATTCATTTTCTCTAATACTTTAAATAAAAATTCATGGTTAACCCTATCAAACGCTTTCTCCTGGTCTAAACTCAGTAGGCATAAAGGCAGATCCCTCTCCTCCACCCAGCTAATGATATCTCTTATGAGTAATAAATTAAAAGAACCAGCCCTTCCCTTAACCCCACAAGTTTGATCTGGGTTCACTAATATTGCCATCACCTCTCGTAACCTATTTGTTAAACATTTGCTTAAGATTTTATAATCAGTTGTTAATACAGTTATTGGTCTCCAATTTCTAATATCTTTTTTTTCACCTTTCTTGTGGATTAGATGTATAACCCCAGAGCTCATGGACCCAACTAGCTTACCTGTCTTATACATCTCTCTGTATACCAACACCAAATCTCTTTTTATTATGTCCCAAAAGCACCCATAAAACTCTTTAGGCAACCCATCCCCCCCTGGTGTTTTATTTCCTTTCATGGAAGTAAGGGCTGCTTTAATTTCCTCTTCCTTAATCTCACCTTCTATTCCCTCCCTATGTTCCTCAGATAAAACTCTCTTTATACCTCCCAAAAATTCATCTCCCCTCCTCCCATCTACCTCTCTTTTAGAAAACAGGTCCTTATAAAAGGCACAAACATACTTAAATATGTTTTCTTTCCCTTTAACCTCTCCTTTTTCTGACATAAACCCATCAATTATTTCCCCTTTTTGTTTCTGTTTTATTGTTTGAAAAAAATATTTAGTTACTTTTTCATCTTTTTCCCTTTCTTCTATCTTTGCTAAAAATGCAAACTCCTTTGCCTTTTTAGTATAGTACCTTTTAATTTTCTCCTTTATCTCCGCAATTTCCTCCTCTCTCACCCCTAACCCTCCATTTTGATTAGCCATTATTTTTTGCAATCTATTATTATCCCTCCAAACCTCCTTTCTTTCCTGTCTTCTTTTCTTTTCTGTATATCTTATGCAAAAACCAGCAATTTCTATTTTCAGCACTTCCCACCATTCTAAAAGTGATACATACCCCACTTTAAACTCTTGCCATAATTTATAAAAATCTTTAAATTCCTTTCTAAAGATGTCATCTTCCAGCAGACTAATATTCATTTTCCAATAACCCTTACCCATATTTACCTCATTATTTACTATTGTGACTAACACCATTTCATGATCTGAACACCAACATGGTAAAATCCTCAGCTCTTTTATTTCTATCCCCTGTGTAATAAAAAAATAATCTAGTCTACCTCTATTCCCCCTCGTATTACCCCATGTAAACCCTGAATCGTCTTTATTACCTTTCCTATATGCATCCTGTAAGGAATGCTCTTTTAATTCCTTTTTTAAATAAATCCCTGAAAAGTCGACTTCCCCATTTTTTTCCAAACTATCCAAAGTTACATTAAAATCTCCTCCCATTATTACACATCTATTGGTATCCCACAAATTTGGTAAGTTTTTGAAAAACTCCAAACGTTTGCTTCTAACACAGGGTGCATATACGTTAATAAAACGAAATCTATACTCACCCCATCGTGGATCTAAACATTGTAATCTCCCCGGCACCAGTGAAACATAATTCTCTATCATAAATCTATTATTCCTAAACACAATCCCCAACCCATCCGAATGTACGTTCCCAATACTCCAATATGAGACCCCGGAAGTCCATTCTTTAGTAAAAGTTCTTGTATCTTCTTCACCTTTCAGATGACACTCTTGTAGGAACGCCACCTCAAAGTTCATGGATAGTAAGGAAAAGAACAAAGCGCCCCTCTTTCCAGCATCTCTCAGACCTCTCACATTGAGGGATACAAATTTTAAGTCTGTCATTTATGAAAATCAGCAGGTAATGATTTCTTTTTCTTTCCATTTCCTTTCCCCTTGTCTGTCCCTTCTACGAACCCAGTGGTCCCTATAAAAAGCTCCACATCTTCTCTCGATAGATAACCACCAGACAGCAACCCTGCCTCCACAACCTCCACCTCTTCCTCCAATGTTGACAAAGGAGGCACCAACGGGGATCCAGGCGTCGATGACCCACCCGCAATCTCAAACAAGCCCGCAGACTCCTCATCATCCATTTGATGCTCCAGCACACTAAACGGATTTAATGTCTCTATCTTGTTTTCTTCCTCGTTTCCTTCTAATTTCCTTTTATTTGTCCTAAGAGCAAACTTCCAAGACTCTTCAACTCCTTGCTCTTTCTCATCTTCAGTTCTGTCACCCCAGGAAGTATTGATTTTATGCTGTAAGGTGTCTGGGATCACTGTATCATGTAACTCAACACCCTCCTCTTCCATTTTCTCCGACTCCTCAATAGCTGGATTCGTTAGCTCAGCTAGGACAAGGCCTGAAACAGAGTTCCTTGTTGAAACCTCTCTCGCACCCTCCATTATTTCTGTATCTGTGGGTGAACCTATCTGGCTTACTACCTCATTTTGGCCAGTAGCTGCTCCATGGTATGCTTGTATTTCCTTAATAACAATCTCAATGGGCCTAAGGTCACCTCCTTCTTCTCCTCTTACTGCACCGGCATACGTTCTTTTCCGTTTTGGGCATGTCTTGAAGAGATGATCAGTATCCCCACACTCTTTGCACACTTTAGGTTTTGGACACTCCGAAGCAGCATGACCCGGATCCTTACAATTCAGACATCTTATATTGCATTGATATTCCAAGTGTCCAAATTCCTGGCATCTCCTACAATATTGAGGCTGACCAGAATACACTATGTATCCTCTTACCCCTGCAATCTTAAAACTGGCCGGAGGATGATGAAAACCCTGAAAACCAGCTGGGTCCTCGTTGAGTAACACTTGATACTGCCTTTGTCCATTCCACACCCCGAATCTGTCTCTTCTATATCTTGCCGTAGATATTATTCTGACATGATTTTGAAGAAAAGATTCCACCTCTTCATCTTCCATGTTCATGTCAAACATATTGATTGTCAAGATCCGGAAATTGTTTCTTCCCAAAGACTGCATTCTAAAATTATCCAGAGGATGCTCACCTTCTTTTTCTCTGACCTTTCCCAGAAATCCCTGGAACAGATTGCTGTCTTTCATCGTGACATCAAAATACTTATCTTTGCCATTTCTTTGAATTCCAAGAATCCCCGGAGGCTCAATCTTCAACAAATCAATGATGACTTTTTGGATGAATTCCTCCCTTTCTGACATCTCTTCTTCTCTGGATTCTTCCCAGTAGAGTCTCGCCGTGTTCTTTATCCTTCTCTCAAAAACTCCCTCCGCCATCTCTTCACCACTCTTTCACAAACCTTTTAGCCACCAAGAACTGCGGTCATGCCACTTGCACTTGATCTTAGCCAAAAGGCCGAGAAGCGATGCCGCAATGACGCCGAGGCGGGGGAGCCGCCAAAGGCCACGCCCACCTGGGCCGCGGCGAGAGGGCCTAAGGTCGCCAACAAACAAGCTCACCGAAAACGGATCACAACGGAGTGCACAACACGACACTTTGGAGTGCAACCTGGGATTTTGGATCATCATCGTTCAAAAGCACGGAATGGCTCGTAACTCCTAAACCGTCCGTCGCAGACCCAAGTGTCTTACATCACCGGAATCCTTGGCTCGGGCCGAACGAGACGCACGCCTCGGATCGGATGGTCGCGCTGGCGAGATTTTCGGGTATTTGGGATTTTCCGAAAAACCTACTTTTGCACAGTAGTCCTGGGTCGTTTGCCCAATCTGACCCAAAGCGGTGCCGAAAGATTCTCTGGAGTCTGACTGCCGACAGTGACCGGGAAAAAAGTCGGAATTTCGATTCACGTTGGCGACGGGACGCCAAGACGTTGGCGGTGGGCGAGGCGGGCTTTACTTGAATGGCTATAACTCTCCGACGGCAAAGAGACAATTACACCCAAGTGGGTACACCTGTGTACGGGCTCAGCCTGTGGTCACGTGAAAAGGGATGTGGCGACTGGCCACTTGGTGGCGCTGTAAACAGAAAAAAACAACAGCTTGAATACGGCCATAGACGACTGTGTATCACGTGATTTTTCACACGTGCACAAGGTATTCATACCACATGATAGAACTCCTCATTCTGAACAACTTTGGACCACTGCTGTCAATCAAAGCGTTCGTTAAATATTGGAGATTATGTGAAGAATGAAAAAAAAACAAGCCTCCCAGGTTGTTTTCTATCTCTCAATCAACCACTGCAGTTCGGTTCTCTGGACTTCCAAGGTTTCATCAACCATCAGGAGAAGAAGGAAAAATGATTGGAGCTTTAACAATCTGCTCTTTTAACCAGTGTGTGTGTCCAGGGGAGAGCGCGAACGCAGTCCCCCACTACCATAAATTATGCAGTCGAGATTCCCACATTTGGGGAATTCGCAGGGGTCAGCACAACCGGAGTGCAATGGCCGAGCCTCGCCCTGGGTGAACCACCTCCCTGATCATGGTGTCTCCCCTGCCAGGTAAGTATGAATTCCCGGGCCTCCAGTCAGAGGCACCCTGTCCCTCTTCGCAATCCTCACCAACGGTCGGACAATCGAACACACACCTGATTCAACTCATCAGCTCGTTAGCAAAAGACTCCAAGAGATAAGAGAGACATCAAAAATGTGCAGTGACGGGCTTCTTTTTTTTCTTCTTTTCTTTTTTTCATGCTCCGGAACCGGCTCCATGAGCCAAAGATCGATTTAATACGCAGTCCCCGGATAGTGGACGAATCCGATATGAAACTGATAAGAACAGAGTTTATTTATTTATTTATTTATTTATTTTTGAATTTGTTATTTTCACACCACCGTTACCAGTATTGGATATGATCACCTACGACAGCCATACACAGCAATATACACTACTTCCATGAACATCTGCTGTCACACAAGACTAAAACATTTCTCTCATTGAACACTTTAAAGGGGGTGCACCGTTCCCAGAAGTACTGCAATACCGGGTCGATGCGTGGAGTGGACGGAGCAAGCCCCTATTCCATCTCCCAGTTCCAAAAATCAATTTAATATATGGTGCCCGGGTAGGGCACGTATCAGATATTAAACTGATAAGAACAGATTTTTCTTTCGAAAAAAGTTTATTGACACATTTTCATTCTTTACATTTCCTCATTTTTCTTTTAAAAATTACACATGTCTTATAAAACAAAAATGACACAATTAAGGGTTAAAAATCAGTATTGGGTGGTGTGTCGTGTGAAAGTCCATGTGTGTAAAATGTTGGTTTAAAAGAAGGTAAAATGAATGAAAATAAATAGCAATAAATGATGTAAAACAATAAAACATGCCAACTAAAACATCATCTCTTGTACAGGCTCGCGGGTGAGTCCCTATCAAGATTGTCCATTCACTCCAGGTCTCCAGAACAGGCTCCGGACCTCCCGCTTCCGGTGCCCAGCGGAGATCCCCTCCCTCCGGCCCGCTGGCCCGCTGTTCCCGTAGCCGGTGTGGTGAGGGTGCATCTACGGGCGGCCAGGTACGGTGGTGGCCGGGACCTTTCCATGCGACCCCAGCCCCCCCATCCGAATGACGACGTCCGGCGCCTCCTGCAGCGTTGATCTTATAAGTTGCTCGCACGCGTGGAGGGGCACCGTAACGCGTTTCCCCACCAGCAGGTTTCTGGTGGTCCAGATGGCATCCTTGATATGGTTGAGGGTGAGCCAGAGCGAGGTAAATTGTTTTGATGTGAGGTCCTTCAAGCCCTGACCCACCCCCAGGATGGCGAGCTTGTATTCCATCTGGACACTACCCGCTGGCAGGCACGGGAAAACCAGGGGGCTGGTCCTGGCCCACAGGTCCCGCGCAGCACCGCACTCCCAGAGCAGATGGTAGACGGTCTCCGGGGAACCACATCCGGACCGTGGGCAGATGGAGTTTTTGGCCATGCCTCTGGAGTGCATGACCGCCCTGACCGGGAGGATCTCATGAGCCACCATCCACGATAAGTCCTTATGCCTGTTCTGGAGAGCTGGGTGGGCTGCGTTCCTCCAAACATCTTTGGCCTCACCTAGTGTGAGGCCTGGAACCGGACTCACCGATTCCCGATCCTGCACAAGAGAGATAAGAGACTTGTGGTTAGTTAAAATGGTGGCATCATTGGTCTCTAAAAGGTACTTTTTTAAAAATTTCTTTATAAAACTGTATTCTTTAGGCAAGTTAAAAGACACTGGACATTTAAGATCAATGGGTAAAATTTTCAAAGTTCTTAGGTAAGACCCCATCCAGAATCGGGTCATGGCTGCTGTCTTGTGTTCTCTGGATGGGGTCAGGGCGTATTGGATGTGGAGGGCGGCAAAGCGGCTGCCTAAAAACAGGTGGGGGTCTGGGAGGCCTTTCCCGCCATTCTCTTTTTTCTTTTTGACGACCTCCCTCTTTAGTCGTTCCCACTTGGACCCCCACAGGAAATAAAATACCGCCCTCTCCAGGTTGGCCAGGAATCGTCTTGGGGGACTAAAAACAGAACAGACAAGTAAAATCAGTGGTAAAATCACGGATTTAAAAATTAAAATCTTGCCTTCTAACGTCAATTGTCTTAGTCCCCAAAACCCCAGTCTTTGCCTGACTTTCCCTAACATGTCAGTCCAGTTTCCCTGTCCTCCACCCTCTTTGTCAAATTTGACTCCTAAAATTTTCATGTTATTGTCTTTAAAATTCAAATCAAGTCCACCTGTGTCCACGTCACCCCACGGCCCGAAGAGCTGGGCCTCGGACTTGCTCCTATTGAGCTTGGCGCCCGAGGCCCGACCGTACCAGTCAGTCAAGTCCATTGCTCTTCGTACTGATACAAGGTCAGTCGCTAAAAGGGTCACGTCATCCATATATAAAACACAGGTCGCCGTCAGTCCACCAGTTCCTGGGATGTCTAGTCCTTTAATCCATTTATCCCTTCTCAAGATTTGTGCCAGTGGCTCAATACAAGCCACATACAGAAGGGGAGATAAAGGACACCCCTGACGGACGCCGCTGTAGAGTTTTACAGCTTTGGATAAATGCCCATTAACCAAAATACTGCTAGACAGATCGTTGTACAGCAATCCCACCCAGGCTATAAACCTCCCAGGAAACCCCATTTTTCCCAGTACCTGAAGCAGGTACTGGTGCGAGACGCGGTCAAAGGCTTTTTCGAAATCTAAATTTAGGATTACTAGCCGAATGTTTCTGTCTCTCGCATAACAGATGGCGTCTCTGATCAGTACCAGGCTGTCCGTGATCTTCCTGCCGGGCACAGCACATGCTTGATCCAGGTGGATTACGTCCTCTAAAACAGTCGACATACGTGTAGCTAAAATCTTACTAAAAAGTTTGCAATCATAATTTAAAAGGGTGATTGGTCGCCAGTTTCTCAAGTCAGTCTTGTCTCCTTTTTTGTGTAGTAAAGTGACTATCCCTACTCTAAAGCTGTCCGGAAGTCTGTCAAGAGTCTCAAATTCTTTAAAAACTGTCAATAAGTCGTGTGCTAAAATGTCCCAGAAAGTCAGATAAAACTCAAACTCAACCACATCTGATAAGAACAGATACTACACTTGATCTTAGCCAAAAGGCCGAGAAGCGATGCCGCAATGACGCCGAGGCGGGGGAGCCACCAAAGGCCACGCCCACCTGGGCCGCGGCGAGAGGGCCTAAGGTCGCCAACAAACAAGCTCACCGAAAACGGATCACAACGGAGTGCACAACACGACACTTTGGAGTGCAACCTGGGATTTTGGATCATCATCGTTCAAAAGCACGGAATGGCTCGTAACTCCTAAACCGTCCGTCGCAGACCCAAGTGTCTTACATCACCGGAATCCTTGGCTCGGGCCGAACGAGACGCACGCCTCGGATCGGATGGTCGCGCTGGCGAGATTTTCGGGTATTTGGGATTTTCCTTTTGCACAGTAGTCCTGGGTCGTTTGCCCAATCTGACCCAAAGCGGTGCCGAAAGATTCTCTGGAGTCTGACTGCCGACAGTGACCGGGAAAAAAGTCGGAATTTCGATTCACGTTGGCGACGGGACGCCAAGACGTTGGCGGTGGGCGAGGCGGGCTTTACTTGAATGGCTATAACTCTCCGACGGCAAAGAGACAATTACACCCAAGTGGGTACACCTGTGTACGGGCTCAGCCTGTGGTCACGTGAAAAGGGATGTGGCGACTGGCCACTTGGTGGCGCTGTAAACAGAAAAAAACAACAGCTTGAATACGGCCATAGACGACTGTGTATCACGTGATTTTTCACACGTGCACAAGGTATTCATACCACATGATAGAACTCCTCATTCTGAACAACTTTGGACCACTGCTGTCAATCAAAGCGTTCGTTAAATATTGGAGATTATGTGAAGAATGAAAAAAAAAGAAGAAAAAAAAACAAGCCTCCCAGGTTGTTTTCTATCTCTCAATCAACCACTGCAGTTCGGTTCTCTGGACTTCCAAGGTTTCATCAACCATCAGGAGAAGAAGGAAAAATGATTGGAGCTTTAACAATCTGCTCTTTTAACCAGTGTGTGTGTCCAGGGGAGAGCGCGAACGCAGTCCCCCACTACCATAAATTATGCAGTCGAGATTCCCACATTTGGGGAATTCGCAGGGGTCAGCACAACCGGAGTGCAATGGCCGAGCCTCGCCCTGGGTGAACCACCTCCCTGATCATGGTGTCTCCCCTGCCAGGTAAGTATGAATTCCCGGGCCTCCAGTCAGAGGCACCCTGTCCCTCTTCGCAATCCTCACCAACGGTCGGACAATCGAACACACACCTGATTCAACTCATCAGCTCGTTAGCAAAAGACTCCAAGAGATAAGAGAGACATCAAAAATGTGCAGTGACGGGCTTCTTTTTTTTCTTCTTTTCTTTTTTTCATGCTCCGGAACCGGCTCCATGAGCCAAAGATCGATTTAATACGCAGTCCCCGGATAGTGGACGAATCAGATATGAAACTGATAAGAACAGAGTTTATTTATTTATTTATTTATTTTTGAATTTGTTATTTTCACACCACCGTTACCAGTATTGGATATGATCACCTACGACAGCCATACACAGCAATATACACTACTTCCATGAACATCTGCTGTCACACAAGACTAAAACATTTCTCTCATTGAACACTTTAAAGGGGGTGCACCGTTCCCAGAAGTACTGCAATACCGGGTCGATGCGTGGAGTGGACGGAGCAAGCCCCTATTCCATCTCCCAGTTCCAAAAATCAATTTAATATATGGTGCCCGGGTAGGGCACGTATCAGATATTAAACTGATAAGAACAGATACTACACTTGATCTTAGCCAAAAGGCCGAGAAGCGATGCCGCAATGACGCCGAGGCGGGGGAGTATTTTTTTTTATTTTTTTTTTATTTTTTTATTTTTTTTATTCACAATATTTTTCCACTTCACCCCACAAACACATATATTCCTCTTTCTCCATCCTTATTTTCCACATTTTAGTTTCCATTAACACCTTGTATTTCAACTCATACCACAACTGTTTTGATGTTCTACCTTCTTTTTTCTTTTTTACTTGAGCATTTCTTTCTTCCCACAATATCTCTTTACCGATACTTATCATACACCAAATTATTTCCCCTTTTTTACACTGTACCAACCCTTCTCCTCTTATAATTAAATCAGGATTCAAAACACTATCTATTATTACTAACCTTAACAATTGTTGTGTTCTTTTCCAAAAACAATGAGCTAAATAACATTCCCAAAAAACATGTTGCAGAGTCTCGACCCATGGGCAACCTCTTGGACAACATCTAATACGTGTGGATCCTTGATTATACAGTCTTTCTCTCACCGGCAATCTATTCAATGCTGCCAACCAATTCAGATCTTTCCTCTCATTACTTAGATCTTTATGCTGAATACATTCCCACTTAACTTTTTTCTTTCTCAATTCTGCTTTTTGTGTTACTACCATCTCCTCTTTTAAATCTTGATATAATTGTTTATGATTTTTTAGTACCTCTTCCTTTACACACCCAGGATGTGCTCTTAAAAACAAAATTAGCTTTTCATATTGCCAAGGTCTACTCTCAGCCTTTGGTCCTCTATTGTCTAAGGGAACGATTTTCCTTAATGGCAAAGCTGCCCACAATTTTACAAAATACATGGCTTTATGCTGCACATTGTCTATTAGCATCTTACATAAAAAACAAACATACAATACTTCTAACTTTAACGGAATACACACCACCTCTCTACCTCCCTCTTCTATCTCTAGATACATCTGTTCCCTCTTAACAGGTTCGTACTTCCCTCCCCATATAAATGAAAAGACCAACCTGGTCAAAATTAGTTTACTTTTGGTAGGAATTGGAAAGATTAGGGCTAAGTAAATCAAACTAGACAACAGGTCTATCTTAACTACTAACCCCTTCCCCGTAATACTAAGCTTTCTGCACTTCCAAATATTCAATTTCTTTTTCACCCTCTCAATTTTTTCCTCCCAGTTTAATTTAGCCGAATCTTTATGATAAAATGTAACCCCCAAAATTTTAATTCCCGTAGGACACACCGAAAAACCGTGCCTCACCTCTTTCCTTCCTTTCCATTTTCCACAAAACATTAATGATGATTTGGCATGATTTATGGCTGAGCCAGTAGCTGCACAGTACATTCCCAATATTTGTACAATTTTCTCCAGCCCTCTATCTGTAGATATAAATACAGTTGTATCGTCTGCATACTGAGACACTTTTACCCGTTCACCCAAACCTCCTGGAATGTGTACTCCCTCAATGTGTTGCTCATTCCTTATTCTTTCTGCTAAAGGCTCTATAAACAAGACATATAACAATGGAGACAATGGGCATCCCTGCCTCACGCCACCTCTTTGTTCAATCGGCTCACTCAAAAACCCATTTATCTTCACCCTACTATAGACTTTATTATATAGGACCCTAACCCATGAAATAAAGCCTTCCCCAACATTCATTTTCTCTAATACTTTAAATAAAAATTCATGGTTAACCCTATCAAACGCTTTCTCCTGGTCTAAACTCAGTAGGCATAAAGGCAGATCCCTCTCCTCCACCCAGCTAATGATATCTCTTATGAGTAATAAATTAAAAGAACCAGCCCTTCCCTTAACCCCACAAGTTTGATCTGGGTTCACTAATATTGCCATCACCTCTCGTAACCTATTTGTTAAACATTTGCTTAAGATTTTATAATCAGTTGTTAATACAGTTATTGGTCTCCAATTTCTAATATCTTTTTTTTCACCTTTCTTGTGGATTAGATGTATAACCCCAGAGCTCATGGACCCAACTAGCTTACCTGTCTTATACATCTCTCTGTATACCAACACCAAATCTCTTTTTATTATGTCCCAAAAGCACCCATAAAACTCTTTAGGCAACCCATCCCCCCCTGGTGTTTTATTTCCTTTCATGGAAGTAAGGGCTGCTTTAATTTCCTCTTCCTTAATCTCACCTTCTATTCCCTCCCTATGTTCCTCAGATAAAACTCTCTTTATACCTCCCAAAAATTCATCTCCCCTCCTCCCATCTACCTCTCTTTTAGAAAACAGGTCCTTATAAAAGGCACAAACATACTTAAATATGTTTTCTTTCCCTTTAACCTCTCCTTTTTCTGACATAAACCCATCAATTATTTCCCCTTTTTGTTTCTGTTTTATTGTTTGAAAAAAATATTTAGTTACTTTTTCATCTTTTTCCCTTTCTTCTATCTTTGCTAAAAATGCAAACTCCTTTGCCTTTTTAGTATAGTACCTTTTAATTTTCTCCTTTATCTCCGCAATTTCCTCCTCTCTCACCCCTAACCCTCCATTTTGATTAGCCATTATTTTTTGCAATCTATTATTATCCCTCCAAACCTCCTTTCTTTCCTGTCTTCTTTTCTTTTCTGTATATCTTATGCAAAAACCAGCAATTTCTATTTTCAGCACTTCCCACCATTCTAAAAGTGATACATACCCCACTTTAAACTCTTGCCATAATTTATAAAAATCTTTAAATTCCTTTCTAAAGATGTCATCTTCCAGCAGACTAATATTCATTTTCCAATAACCCTTACCCATATTTACCTCATTATTTACTATTGTGACTAACACCATTTCATGATCTGAACACCAACATGGTAAAATCCTCAGCTCTTTTATTTCTATCCCCTGTGTAATAAAAAAATAATCTAGTCTACCTCTATTCCCCCTCGTATTACCCCATGTAAACCCTGAATCGTCTTTATTACCTTTCCTATATGCATCCTGTAAGGAATGCTCTTTTAATTCCTTTTTTAAATAAATCCCTGAAAAGTCGACTTCCCCATTTTTTTCCAAACTATCCAAAGTTACATTAAAATCTCCTCCCATTATTACACATCTATTGGTATCCCACAAATTTGGTAAGTTTTTGAAAAACTCCAAACGTTTGCTTCTAACACAGGGTGCATATACGTTAATAAAACGAAATCTATACTCACCCCATCGTGGATCTAAACATTGTAATCTCCCCGGCACCAGTGAAACATAATTCTCTATCATAAATCTATTATTCCTAAACACAATCCCCAACCCATCCGAATGTACGTTCCCAATACTCCAATATGAGACCCCGGAAGTCCATTCTTTAGTAAAAGTTCTTGTATCTTCTTCACCTTTCAGATGACACTCTTGTAGGAACGCCACCTCAAAGTTCATGGATAGTAAGGAAAAGAACAAAGCGCCCCTCTTTCCAGCATCTCTCAGACCTCTCACATTGAGGGATACAAATTTTAAGTCTGTCATTTATGAAAATCAGCAGGTAATGATTTCTTTTTCTTTCCATTTCCTTTCCCCTTGTCTGTCCCTTCTACGAACCCAGTGGTCCCTATAAAAAGCTCCACATCTTCTCTCGATAGATAACCACCAGACAGCAACCCTGCCTCCACAACCTCCACCTCTTCCTCCAATGTTGACAAAGGAGGCACCAACGGGGATCCAGGCGTCGATGACCCACCCGCAATCTCAAACAAGCCCGCAGACTCCTCATCATCCATTTGATGCTCCAGCACACTAAACGGATTTAATGTCTCTATCTTGTTTTCTTCCTCGTTTCCTTCTAATTTCCTTTTATTTGTCCTAAGAGCAAACTTCCAAGACTCTTCAACTCCTTGCTCTTTCTCATCTTCAGTTCTGTCACCCCAGGAAGTATTGATTTTATGCTGTAAGGTGTCTGGGATCACTGTATCATGTAACTCAACACCCTCCTCTTCCATTTTCTCCGACTCCTCAATAGCTGGATTCGTTAGCTCAGCTAGGACAAGGCCTGAAACAGAGTTCCTTGTTGAAACCTCTCTCGCACCCTCCATTATTTCTGTATCTGTGGGTGAACCTATCTGGCTTACTACCTCATTTTGGCCAGTAGCTGCTCCATGGTATGCTTGTATTTCCTTAATAACAATCTCAATGGGCCTAAGGTCACCTCCTTCTTCTCCTCTTACTGCACCGGCATACGTTCTTTTCCGTTTTGGGCATGTCTTGAAGAGATGATCAGTATCCCCACACTCTTTGCACACTTTAGGTTTTGGACACTCCGAAGCAGCATGACCCGGATCCTTACAATTCAGACATCTTATATTGCATTGATATTCCAAGTGTCCAAATTCCTGGCATCTCCTACAATATTGAGGCTGACCAGAATACACTATGTATCCTCTTACCCCTGCAATCTTAAAACTGGCCGGAGGATGATGAAAACCCTGAAAACCAGCTGGGTCCTCGTTGAGTAACACTTGATACTGCCTTTGTCCATTCCACACCCCGAATCTGTCTCTTCTATATCTTGCCGTAGATATTATTCTGACATGATTTTGAAGAAAAGATTCCACCTCTTCATCTTCCATGTTCATGTCAAACATATTGATTGTCAAGATCCGGAAATTGTTTCTTCCCAAAGACTGCATTCTAAAATTATCCAGAGGATGCTCACCTTCTTTTTCTCTGACCTTTCCCAGAAATCCCTGGAACAGATTGCTGTCTTTCATCGTGACATCAAAATACTTATCTTTGCCATTTCTTTGAATTCCAAGAATCCCCGGAGGCTCAATCTTCAACAAATCAATGATGACTTTTTGGATGAATTCCTCCCTTTCTGACATCTCTTCTTCTCTGGATTCTTCCCAGTAGAGTCTCGCCGTGTTCTTTATCCTTCTCTCAAAAACTCCCTCCGCCATCTCTTCACCACTCTTTCACAAACCTTTTAGCCACCAAGAACTGCGGTCATGCCACTTGCACTTGATCTTAGCCAAAAGGCCGAGAAGCGATGCCGCAATGACGCCGAGGCGGGGGAGCCGCCAAAGGCCACGCCCACCTGGGCCGCGGCGAGAGGGCCTAAGGTCGCCAACAAACAAGCTCACCGAAAACGGATCACAACGGAGTGCACAACACGACACTTTGGAGTGCAACCTGGGATTTTGGATCATCATCGTTCAAAAGCACGGAATGGCTCGTAACTCCTAAACCGTCCGTCGCAGACCCAAGTGTCTTACATCACCGGAATCCTTGGCTCGGGCCGAACGAGACGCACGCCTCGGATCGGATGGTCGCGCTGGCGAGATTTTCGGGTATTTGGGATTTTCCGAAAAACCTACTTTTGCACAGTAGTCCTGGGTCGTTTGCCCAATCTGACCCAAAGCGGTGCCGAAAGATTCTCTGGAGTCTGACTGCCGACAGTGACCGGGAAAAAAGTCGGAATTTCGATTCACGTTGGCGACGGGACGCCAAGACGTTGGCGGTGGGCGAGGCGGGCTTTACTTGAATGGCTATAACTCTCCGACGGCAAAGAGACAATTACACCCAAGTGGGTACACCTGTGTACGGGCTCAGCCTGTGGTCACGTGAAAAGGGATGTGGCGACTGGCCACTTGGTGGCGCTGTAAACAGAAAAAAACAACAGCTTGAATACGGCCATAGACGACTGTGTATCACGTGATTTTTCACACGTGCACAAGGTATTCATACCACATGATAGAACTCCTCATTCTGAACAACTTTGGACCACTGCTGTCAATCAAAGCGTTCGTTAAATATTGGAGATTATGTGAAGAATGAAAAAAAAACAAGCCTCCCAGGTTGTTTTCTATCTCTCAATCAACCACTGCAGTTCGGTTCTCTGGACTTCCAAGGTTTCATCAACCATCAGGAGAAGAAGGAAAAATGATTGGAGCTTTAACAATCTGCTCTTTTAACCAGTGTGTGTGTCCAGGGGAGAGCGCGAACGCAGTCCCCCACTACCATAAATTATGCAGTCGAGATTCCCACATTTGGGGAATTCGCAGGGGTCAGCACAACCGGAGTGCAATGGCCGAGCCTCGCCCTGGGTGAACCACCTCCCTGATCATGGTGTCTCCCCTGCCAGGTAAGTATGAATTCCCGGGCCTCCAGTCAGAGGCACCCTGTCCCTCTTCGCAATCCTCACCAACGGTCGGACAATCGAACACACACCTGATTCAACTCATCAGCTCGTTAGCAAAAGACTCCAAGAGATAAGAGAGACATCAAAAATGTGCAGTGACGGGCTTCTTTTTTTTCTTCTTTTCTTTTTTTCATGCTCCGGAACCGGCTCCATGAGCCAAAGATCGATTTAATACGCAGTCCCCGGATAGTGGACGAATCCGATATGAAACTGATAAGAACAGAGTTTATTTATTTATTTATTTATTTATTTTTGAATTTGTTATTTTCACACCACCGTTACCAGTATTGGATATGATCACCTACGACAGCCATACACAGCAATATACACTACTTCCATGAACATCTGCTGTCACACAAGACTAAAACATTTCTCTCATTGAACACTTTAAAGGGGGTGCACCGTTCCCAGAAGTACTGCAATACCGGGTCGATGCGTGGAGTGGACGGAGCAAGCCCCTATTCCATCTCCCAGTTCCAAAAATCAATTTAATATATGGTGCCCGGGTAGGGCACGTATCAGATATTAAACTGATAAGAACAGATTTTTCTTTCGAAAAAAGTTTATTGACACATTTTCATTCTTTACATTTCCTCATTTTTCTTTTAAAAATTACACATGTCTTATAAAACAAAAATGACACAATTAAGGGTTAAAAATCAGTATTGGGTGGTGTGTCGTGTGAAAGTCCATGTGTGTAAAATGTTGGTTTAAAAGAAGGTAAAATGAATGAAAATAAATAGCAATAAATGATGTAAAACAATAAAACATGCCAACTAAAACATCATCTCTTGTACAGGCTCGCGGGTGAGTCCCTATCAAGATTGTCCATTCACTCCAGGTCTCCAGAACAGGCTCCGGACCTCCCGCTTCCGGTGCCCAGCGGAGATCCCCTCCCTCCGGCCCGCTGGCCCGCTGTTCCCGTAGCCGGTGTGGTGAGGGTGCATCTACGGGCGGCCAGGTACGGTGGTGGCCGGGACCTTTCCATGCGACCCCAGCCCCCCCATCCGAATGACGACGTCCGGCGCCTCCTGCAGCGTTGATCTTATAAGTTGCTCGCACGCGTGGAGGGGCACCGTAACGCGTTTCCCCACCAGCAGGTTTCTGGTGGTCCAGATGGCATCCTTGATATGGTTGAGGGTGAGCCAGAGCGAGGTAAATTGTTTTGATGTGAGGTCCTTCAAGCCCTGACCCACCCCCAGGATGGCGAGCTTGTATTCCATCTGGACACTACCCGCTGGCAGGCACGGGAAAACCAGGGGGCTGGTCCTGGCCCACAGGTCCCGCGCAGCACCGCACTCCCAGAGCAGATGGTAGACGGTCTCCGGGGAACCACATCCGGACCGTGGGCAGATGGAGTTTTTGGCCATGCCTCTGGAGTGCATGACCGCCCTGACCGGGAGGATCTCATGAGCCACCATCCACGATAAGTCCTTATGCCTGTTCTGGAGAGCTGGGTGGGCTGCGTTCCTCCAAACATCTTTGGCCTCACCTAGTGTGAGGCCTGGAACCGGACTCACCGATTCCCGATCCTGCACAAGAGAGATAAGAGACTTGTGGTTAGTTAAAATGGTGGCATCATTGGTCTCTAAAAGGTACTTTTTTAAAAATTTCTTTATAAAACTGTATTCTTTAGGCAAGTTAAAAGACACTGGACATTTAAGATCAATGGGTAAAATTTTCAAAGTTCTTAGGTAAGACCCCATCCAGAATCGGGTCATGGCTGCTGTCTTGTGTTCTCTGGATGGGGTCAGGGCGTATTGGATGTGGAGGGCGGCAAAGCGGCTGCCTAAAAACAGGTGGGGGTCTGGGAGGCCTTTCCCGCCATTCTCTTTTTTCTTTTTGACGACCTCCCTCTTTAGTCGTTCCCACTTGGACCCCCACAGGAAATAAAATACCGCCCTCTCCAGGTTGGCCAGGAATCGTCTTGGGGGACTAAAAACAGAACAGACAAGTAAAATCAGTGGTAAAATCACGGATTTAAAAATTAAAATCTTGCCTTCTAACGTCAATTGTCTTAGTCCCCAAAACCCCAGTCTTTGCCTGACTTTCCCTAACATGTCAGTCCAGTTTCCCTGTCCTCCACCCTCTTTGTCAAATTTGACTCCTAAAATTTTCATGTTATTGTCTTTAAAATTCAAATCAAGTCCACCTGTGTCCACGTCACCCCACGGCCCGAAGAGCTGGGCCTCGGACTTGCTCCTATTGAGCTTGGCGCCCGAGGCCCGACCGTACCAGTCAGTCAAGTCCATTGCTCTTCGTACTGATACAAGGTCAGTCGCTAAAAGGGTCACGTCATCCATATATAAAACACAGGTCGCCGTCAGTCCACCAGTTCCTGGGATGTCTAGTCCTTTAATCCATTTATCCCTTCTCAAGATTTGTGCCAGTGGCTCAATACAAGCCACATACAGAAGGGGAGATAAAGGACACCCCTGACGGACGCCGCTGTAGAGTTTTACAGCTTTGGATAAATGCCCATTAACCAAAATACTGCTAGACAGATCGTTGTACAGCAATCCCACCCAGGCTATAAACCTCCCAGGAAACCCCATTTTTCCCAGTACCTGAAGCAGGTACTGGTGCGAGACGCGGTCAAAGGCTTTTTCGAAATCTAAATTTAGGATTACTAGCCGAATGTTTCTGTCTCTCGCATAACAGATGGCGTCTCTGATCAGTACCAGGCTGTCCGTGATCTTCCTGCCGGGCACAGCACATGCTTGATCCAGGTGGATTACGTCCTCTAAAACAGTCGACATACGTGTAGCTAAAATCTTACTAAAAAGTTTGCAATCATAATTTAAAAGGGTGATTGGTCGCCAGTTTCTCAAGTCAGTCTTGTCTCCTTTTTTGTGTAGTAAAGTGACTATCCCTACTCTAAAGCTGTCCGGAAGTCTGTCAAGAGTCTCAAATTCTTTAAAAACTGTCAATAAGTCGTGTGCTAAAATGTCCCAGAAAGTCAGATAAAACTCAAACTCAACCACATCTGATAAGAACAGATACTACACTTGATCTTAGCCAAAAGGCCGAGAAGCGATGCCGCAATGACGCCGAGGCGGGGGAGCCACCAAAGGCCACGCCCACCTGGGCCGCGGCGAGAGGGCCTAAGGTCGCCAACAAACAAGCTCACCGAAAACGGATCACAACGGAGTGCACAACACGACACTTTGGAGTGCAACCTGGGATTTTGGATCATCATCGTTCAAAAGCACGGAATGGCTCGTAACTCCTAAACCGTCCGTCGCAGACCCAAGTGTCTTACATCACCGGAATCCTTGGCTCGGGCCGAACGAGACGCACGCCTCGGATCGGATGGTCGCGCTGGCGAGATTTTCGGGTATTTGGGATTTTCCTTTTGCACAGTAGTCCTGGGTCGTTTGCCCAATCTGACCCAAAGCGGTGCCGAAAGATTCTCTGGAGTCTGACTGCCGACAGTGACCGGGAAAAAAGTCGGAATTTCGATTCACGTTGGCGACGGGACGCCAAGACGTTGGCGGTGGGCGAGGCGGGCTTTACTTGAATGGCTATAACTCTCCGACGGCAAAGAGACAATTACACCCAAGTGGGTACACCTGTGTACGGGCTCAGCCTGTGGTCACGTGAAAAGGGATGTGGCGACTGGCCACTTGGTGGCGCTGTAAACAGAAAAAAACAACAGCTTGAATACGGCCATAGACGACTGTGTATCACGTGATTTTTCACACGTGCACAAGGTATTCATACCACATGATAGAACTCCTCATTCTGAACAACTTTGGACCACTGCTGTCAATCAAAGCGTTCGTTAAATATTGGAGATTATGTGAAGAATGAAAAAAAAAGAAGAAAAAAAAACAAGCCTCCCAGGTTGTTTTCTATCTCTCAATCAACCACTGCAGTTCGGTTCTCTGGACTTCCAAGGTTTCATCAACCATCAGGAGAAGAAGGAAAAATGATTGGAGCTTTAACAATCTGCTCTTTTAACCAGTGTGTGTGTCCAGGGGAGAGCGCGAACGCAGTCCCCCACTACCATAAATTATGCAGTCGAGATTCCCACATTTGGGGAATTCGCAGGGGTCAGCACAACCGGAGTGCAATGGCCGAGCCTCGCCCTGGGTGAACCACCTCCCTGATCATGGTGTCTCCCCTGCCAGGTAAGTATGAATTCCCGGGCCTCCAGTCAGAGGCACCCTGTCCCTCTTCGCAATCCTCACCAACGGTCGGACAATCGAACACACACCTGATTCAACTCATCAGCTCGTTAGCAAAAGACTCCAAGAGATAAGAGAGACATCAAAAATGTGCAGTGACGGGCTTCTTTTTTTTCTTCTTTTCTTTTTTTCATGCTCCGGAACCGGCTCCATGAGCCAAAGATCGATTTAATACGCAGTCCCCGGATAGTGGACGAATCAGATATGAAACTGATAAGAACAGAGTTTATTTATTTATTTATTTATTTTTGAATTTGTTATTTTCACACCACCGTTACCAGTATTGGATATGATCACCTACGACAGCCATACACAGCAATATACACTACTTCCATGAACATCTGCTGTCACACAAGACTAAAACATTTCTCTCATTGAACACTTTAAAGGGGGTGCACCGTTCCCAGAAGTACTGCAATACCGGGTCGATGCGTGGAGTGGACGGAGCAAGCCCCTATTCCATCTCCCAGTTCCAAAAATCAATTTAATATATGGTGCCCGGGTAGGGCACGTATCAGATATTAAACTGATAAGAACAGATACTACACTTGATCTTAGCCAAAAGGCCGAGAAGCGATGCCGCAATGACGCCGAGGCGGGGGAGCCGCCAAAGGCCACGCCCACCTGGGCCGCGGCGAGAGGGCCTAAGGTCGCCAACAAACAAGCTCACCGAAAACGGATCACAACGGAGTGCACAACACGACACTTTGGAGTGCAACCTGGGATTTTGGATCATCATCGTTCAAAAGCACGGAATGGCTCGTAACTCCTAAACCGTCCGTCGCAGACCCAAGTGTCTTACATCACCGGAATCCTTGGCTCGGGCCGAACGAGACGCACGCCTCGGATCGGATGGTCGCGCTGGCGAGATTTTCGGGTATTTGGGATTTTCCGAAAAACCTACTTTTGCACAGTAGTCCTGGGTCGTTTGCCCAATCTGACCCAAAGCGGTGCCGAAAGATTCTCTGGAGTCTGACTGCCGACAGTGACCGGGAAAAAAGTCGGAATTTCGATTCACGTTGGCGACGGGACGCCAAGACGTTGGCGGTGGGCGAGGCGGGCTTTACTTGAATGGCTATAACTCTCCGACGGCAAAGAGACAATTACACCCAAGTGGGTACACCTGTGTACGGGCTCAGCCTGTGGTCACGTGAAAAGGGATGTGGCGACTGGCCACTTGGTGGCGCTGTAAACAGAAAAAAACAACAGCTTGAATACGGCCATAGACGACTGTGTATCACGTGATTTTTCACACGTGCACAAGGTATTCATACCACATGATAGAACTCCTCATTCTGAACAACTTTGGACCACTGCTGTCAATCAAAGCGTTCGTTAAATATTGGAGATTATGTGAAGAATGAAAAAAAAACAAGCCTCCCAGGTTGTTTTCTATCTCTCAATCAACCACTGCAGTTCGGTTCTCTGGACTTCCAAGGTTTCATCAACCATCAGGAGAAGAAGGAAAAATGATTGGAGCTTTAACAATCTGCTCTTTTAACCAGTGTGTGTGTCCAGGGGAGAGCGCGAACGCAGTCCCCCACTACCATAAATTATGCAGTCGAGATTCCCACATTTGGGGAATTCGCAGGGGTCAGCACAACCGGAGTGCAATGGCCGAGCCTCGCCCTGGGTGAACCACCTCCCTGATCATGGTGTCTCCCCTGCCAGGTAAGTATGAATTCCCGGGCCTCCAGTCAGAGGCACCCTGTCCCTCTTCGCAATCCTCACCAACAGTCGGACAATCGAACACACACCTGATTCAACTCATCAGCTCGTTAGCAAAAGACTCCAAGAGATAAGAGAGACATCAAAAATGTGCAGTGACGGGCTTCTTTTTTTTCTTCTTTTCTTTTTTTCATGCTCCGGAACCGGCTCCATGAGCCAAAGATCGATTTAATACGCAGTCCCCGGATAGTGGACGAATCCGATATGAAACTGATAAGAACAGAGTTTATTTATTTATTTATTTATTTATTTTTGAATTTGTTATTTTCACACCACCGTTACCAGTATTGGATATGATCACCTACGACAGCCATACACAGCAATATACACTACTTCCATGAACATCTGCTGTCACACAAGACTAAAACATTTCTCTCATTGAACACTTTAAAGGGGGTGCACCGTTCCCAGAAGTACTGCAATACCGGGTCGATGCGTGGAGTGGACGGAGCAAGCCCCTATTCCATCTCCCAGTTCCAAAAATCAATTTAATATATGGTGCCCGGGTAGGGCACGTATCAGATATTAAACTGATAAGAACAGATTTTTCTTTCGAAAAAAGTTTATTGACACATTTTCATTCTTTACATTTCCTCATTTTTCTTTTAAAAATTACACATGTCTTATAAAACAAAAATGACACAATTAAGGGTTAAAAATCAGTATTGGGTGGTGTGTCGTGTGAAAGTCCATGTGTGTAAAATGTTGGTTTAAAAGAAGGTAAAATGAATGAAAATAAATAGCAATAAATGATGTAAAACAATAAAACATGCCAACTAAAACATCATCTCTTGTACAGGCTCGCGGGTGAGTCCCTATCAAGATTGTCCATTCACTCCAGGTCTCCAGAACAGGCTCCGGACCTCCCGCTTCCGGTGCCCAGCGGAGATCCCCTCCCTCCGGCCCGCTGGCCCGCTGTTCCCGTAGCCGGTGTGGTGAGGGTGCATCTACGGGCGGCCAGGTACGGTGGTGGCCGGGACCTTTCCATGCGACCCCAGCCCCCCCATCCGAATGACGACGTCCGGCGCCTCCTGCAGCGTTGATCTTATAAGTTGCTCGCACGCGTGGAGGGGCACCGTAACGCGTTTCCCCACCAGCAGGTTTCTGGTGGTCCAGATGGCATCCTTGATATGGTTGAGGGTGAGCCAGAGCGAGGTAAATTGTTTTGATGTGAGGTCCTTCAAGCCCTGACCCACCCCCAGGATGGCGAGCTTGTATTCCATCTGGACACTACCCGCTGGCAGGCACGGGAAAACCAGGGGGCTGGTCCTGGCCCACAGGTCCCGCGCAGCACCGCACTCCCAGAGCAGATGGTAGACGGTCTCCGGGGAACCACATCCGGACCGTGGGCAGATGGAGTTTTTGGCCATGCCTCTGGAGTGCATGACCGCCCTGACCGGGAGGATCTCATGAGCCACCATCCACGATAAGTCCTTATGCCTGTTCTGGAGAGCTGGGTGGGCTGCGTTCCTCCAAACATCTTTGGCCTCACCTAGTGTGAGGCCTGGAACCGGACTCACCGATTCCCGATCCTGCACAAGAGAGATAAGAGACTTGTGGTTAGTTAAAATGGTGGCATCATTGGTCTCTAAAAGGTACTTTTTTAAAAATTTCTTTATAAAACTGTATTCTTTAGGCAAGTTAAAAGACACTGGACATTTAAGATCAATGGGTAAAATTTTCAAAGTTCTTAGGTAAGACCCCATCCAGAATCGGGTCATGGCTGCTGTCTTGTGTTCTCTGGATGGGGTCAGGGCGTATTGGATGTGGAGGGCGGCAAAGCGGCTGCCTAAAAACAGGTGGGGGTCTGGGAGGCCTTTCCCGCCATTCTCTTTTTTCTTTTTGACGACCTCCCTCTTTAGTCGTTCCCACTTGGACCCCCACAGGAAATAAAATACCGCCCTCTCCAGGTTGGCCAGGAATCGTCTTGGGGGACTAAAAACAGAACAGACAAGTAAAATCAGTGGTAAAATCACGGATTTAAAAATTAAAATCTTGCCTTCTAACGTCAATTGTCTTAGTCCCCAAAACCCCAGTCTTTGCCTGACTTTCCCTAACATGTCAGTCCAGTTTCCCTGTCCTCCACCCTCTTTGTCAAATTTGACTCCTAAAATTTTCATGTTATTGTCTTTAAAATTCAAATCAAGTCCACCTGTGTCCACGTCACCCCACGGCCCGAAGAGCTGGGCCTCGGACTTGCTCCTATTGAGCTTGGCGCCCGAGGCCCGACCGTACCAGTCAGTCAAGTCCATTGCTCTTCGTACTGATACAAGGTCAGTCGCTAAAAGGGTCACGTCATCCATATATAAAACACAGGTCGCCGTCAGTCCACCAGTTCCTGGGATGTCTAGTCCTTTAATCCATTTATCCCTTCTCAAGATTTGTGCCAGTGGCTCAATACAAGCCACATACAGAAGGGGAGATAAAGGACACCCCTGACGGACGCCGCTGTAGAGTTTTACAGCTTTGGATAAATGCCCATTAACCAAAATACTGCTAGACAGATCGTTGTACAGCAATCCCACCCAGGCTATAAACCTCCCAGGAAACCCCATTTTTCCCAGTACCTGAAGCAGGTACTGGTGCGAGACGCGGTCAAAGGCTTTTTCGAAATCTAAATTTAGGATTACTAGCCGAATGTTTCTGTCTCTCGCATAACAGATGGCGTCTCTGATCAGTACCAGGCTGTCCGTGATCTTCCTGCCGGGCACAGCACATGCTTGATCCAGGTGGATTACGTCCTCTAAAACAGTCGACATACGTGTAGCTAAAATCTTACTAAAAAGTTTGCAATCATAATTTAAAAGGGTGATTGGTCGCCAGTTTCTCAAGTCAGTCTTGTCTCCTTTTTTGTGTAGTAAAGTGACTATCCCTACTCTAAAGCTGTCCGGAAGTCTGTCAAGAGTCTCAAATTCTTTAAAAACTGTCAATAAGTCGTGTGCTAAAATGTCCCAGAAAGTCAGATAAAACTCAAACTCAACCACATCTGATAAGAACAGATACTACACTTGATCTTAGCCAAAAGGCCGAGAAGCGATGCCGCAATGACGCCGAGGCGGGGGAGCCACCAAAGGCCACGCCCACCTGGGCCGCGGCGAGAGGGCCTAAGGTCGCCAACAAACAAGCTCACCGAAAACGGATCACAACGGAGTGCACAACACGACACTTTGGAGTGCAACCTGGGATTTTGGATCATCATCGTTCAAAAGCACGGAATGGCTCGTAACTCCTAAACCGTCCGTCGCAGACCCAAGTGTCTTACATCACCGGAATCCTTGGCTCGGGCCGAACGAGACGCACGCCTCGGATCGGATGGTCGCGCTGGCGAGATTTTCGGGTATTTGGGATTTTCCTTTTGCACAGTAGTCCTGGGTCGTTTGCCCAATCTGACCCAAAGCGGTGCCGAAAGATTCTCTGGAGTCTGACTGCCGACAGTGACCGGGAAAAAAGTCGGAATTTCGATTCACGTTGGCGACGGGACGCCAAGACGTTGGCGGTGGGCGAGGCGGGCTTTACTTGAATGGCTATAACTCTCCGACGGCAAAGAGACAATTACACCCAAGTGGGTACACCTGTGTACGGGCTCAGCCTGTGGTCACGTGAAAAGGGATGTGGCGACTGGCCACTTGGTGGCGCTGTAAACAGAAAAAAACAACAGCTTGAATACGGCCATAGACGACTGTGTATCACGTGATTTTTCACACGTGCACAAGGTATTCATACCACATGATAGAACTCCTCATTCTGAACAACTTTGGACCACTGCTGTCAATCAAAGCGTTCGTTAAATATTGGAGATTATGTGAAGAATGAAAAAAAAAGAAGAAAAAAAAACAAGCCTCCCAGGTTGTTTTCTATCTCTCAATCAACCACTGCAGTTCGGTTCTCTGGACTTCCAAGGTTTCATCAACCATCAGGAGAAGAAGGAAAAATGATTGGAGCTTTAACAATCTGCTCTTTTAACCAGTGTGTGTGTCCAGGGGAGAGCGCGAACGCAGTCCCCCACTACCATAAATTATGCAGTCGAGATTCCCACATTTGGGGAATTCGCAGGGGTCAGCACAACCGGAGTGCAATGGCCGAGCCTCGCCCTGGGTGAACCACCTCCCTGATCATGGTGTCTCCCCTGCCAGGTAAGTATGAATTCCCGGGCCTCCAGTCAGAGGCACCCTGTCCCTCTTCGCAATCCTCACCAACGGTCGGACAATCGAACACACACCTGATTCAACTCATCAGCTCGTTAGCAAAAGACTCCAAGAGATAAGAGAGACATCAAAAATGTGCAGTGACGGGCTTCTTTTTTTTCTTCTTTTCTTTTTTTCATGCTCCGGAACCGGCTCCATGAGCCAAAGATCGATTTAATACGCAGTCCCCGGATAGTGGACGAATCAGATATGAAACTGATAAGAACAGAGTTTATTTATTTATTTATTTATTTTTGAATTTGTTATTTTCACACCACCGTTACCAGTATTGGATATGATCACCTACGACAGCCATACACAGCAATATACACTACTTCCATGAACATCTGCTGTCACACAAGACTAAAACATTTCTCTCATTGAACACTTTAAAGGGGGTGCACCGTTCCCAGAAGTACTGCAATACCGGGTCGATGCGTGGAGTGGACGGAGCAAGCCCCTATTCCATCTCCCAGTTCCAAAAATCAATTTAATATATGGTGCCCGGGTAGGGCACGTATCAGATATTAAACTGATAAGAACAGATACTACACTTGATCTTAGCCAAAAGGCCGAGAAGCGATGCCGCAATGACGCCGAGGCGGGGGAGCCGCCAAAGGCCACGCCCACCTGGGCCGCGGCAAGAGGGCCTAAGGTCGCCAACAAACAAGCTCACCGAAAACGGATCACAACGGAGTGCACAACACGACACTTTGGAGTGCAACCTGGGATTTTGGATCATCATCGTTCAAAAGCACGGAATGGCTCGTAACTCCTAAACCGTCCGTCGCAGACCCAAGTGTCTTACATCACCGGAATCCTTGGCTCGGGCCGAACGAGACGCACGCCTCGGATCGGATGGTCGCGCTGGCGAGATTTTCGGGTATTTGGGATTTTCCGAAAAACCTACTTTTGCACAGTAGTCCTGGGTCGTTTGCCCAATCTGACCCAAAGCGGTGCCGAAAGATTCTCTGGAGTCTGACTGCCGACAGTGACCGGGAAAAAAGTCGGAATTTCGATTCACGTTGGCGACGGGACGCCAAGACGTTGGCGGTGGGCGAGGCGGGCTTTACTTGAATGGCTATAACTCTCCGACGGCAAAGAGACAATTACACCCAAGTGGGTACACCTGTGTACGGGCTCAGCCTGTGGTCACGTGAAAAGGGATGTGGCGACTGGCCACTTGGTGGCGCTGTAAACAGAAAAAAACAACAGCTTGAATACGGCCATAGACGACTGTGTATCACGTGATTTTTCACACGTGCACAAGGTATTCATACCACATGATAGAACTCCTCATTCTGAACAACTTTGGACCACTGCTGTCAATCAAAGCGTTCGTTAAATATTGGAGATTATGTGAAGAATGAAAAAAAAACAAGCCTCCCAGGTTGTTTTCTATCTCTCAATCAACCACTGCAGTTCGGTTCTCTGGACTTCCAAGGTTTCATCAACCATCAGGAGAAGAAGGAAAAATGATTGGAGCTTTAACAATCTGCTCTTTTAACCAGTGTGTGTGTCCAGGGGAGAGCGCGAACGCAGTCCCCCACTACCATAAATTATGCAGTCGAGATTCCCACATTTGGGGAATTCGCAGGGGTCAGCACAACCGGAGTGCAATGGCCGAGCCTCGCCCTGGGTGAACCACCTCCCTGATCATGGTGTCTCCCCTGCCAGGTAAGTATGAATTCCCGGGCCTCCAGTCAGAGGCACCCTGTCCCTCTTCGCAATCCTCACCAACGGTCGGACAATCGAACACACACCTGATTCAACTCATCAGCTCGTTAGCAAAAGACTCCAAGAGATAAGAGAGACATCAAAAATGTGCAGTGACGGGCTTCTTTTTTTTCTTCTTTTCTTTTTTTCATGCTCCGGAACCGGCTCCATGAGCCAAAGATCGATTTAATACGCAGTCCCCGGATAGTGGACGAATCAGATATGAAACTGATAAGAACAGAGTTTATTTATTTATTTATTTATTTTTGAATTTGTTATTTTCACACCACCGTTACCAGTATTGGATATGATCACCTACGACAGCCATACACAGCAATATACACTACTTCCATGAACATCTGCTGTCACACAAGACTAAAACATTTCTCTCATTGAACACTTTAAAGGGGGTGCACCGTTCCCAGAAGTACTGCAATACCGGGTCGATGCGTGGAGTGGACGGAGCAAGCCCCTATTCCATCTCCCAGTTCCAAAAATCAATTTAATATATGGTGCCCGGGTAGGGCACGTATCAGATATTAAACTGATAAGAACAGATTTTTCTTTTGACATATTTTTATTGTAACAATTCTTTCATTTATACCATACATCTTTTTTGTAAACCACGTTTTTACAGAATGTTTACATAATTATTTGTTTTGTTTAAAGATAAATAAGATAAATAAACAGTTTCTGTTGTCCATGTATATAATTTAAATTAAAAGCATTCTGGTAAAACACATGGAAAAATTAATAAAAATGGTAATACATGAAGTAAATATCTTGATAAAACAATTAAAACAAACTTAAAAACTCTCTCTTCCATTGTACAAGAACGGGTATGTCCTTATAAACCTTTTGAACCATCAACTCAGTTCCTCAAAACCAGTCCCAAAGACCTGGCCTTTCTGGGCCCAGAGGAGATCCTCTTAAACCGAGGCACCGCTGCTCCGCCGAAGATGTTGTGGGGGGCATCTACGGGCAGTCAGGGCTCGTGGCTGTGGGGACCTTCCCCTGTGAGGCTCTGGCCCCCACGTCCGAATGGCGACATGCGGTGTAGTCCTGCAGCCTTGATTTTGCCAGCTGGATGGTGGCGTGGAGGGACACCTGCATGCGCTTCCCTACCAGCAGGTTTCTGGAGGTCCAAATGGCGTCTTTAATGCAACAAATGGTGAGCCAGAGCGCGGTCTGTGTTTGTGCTGGCATTTGCTGGCTCACCTCACCTCTGACCATTGGGTAGTTTGGGACCCCCCCTGCTGGCAGGTACGGGAATTGCTGGGGGCCAGCTGTTGCCCACAGGTCCCTCACAGCGCTGCACTCCCAGAGCGCGTGCCTCACGGTCTCGGGCGCGCCACACCCGGGCCGCGGGCAGATGGGGTTCCTCGACATGCCTCGGGAGTGCATCACGGCCCTGACCGGGAGGATCTCATGGGCAACCATCCACGCCAGGTCCCGGTGTCGGTTCTGGAGAGCTGAGTGGGACACATTGCGCCAAACCTTTTGGGCTTCACTTAAGGTGAGCCCGCGCACTGGACACACTTGTTCCCGTTCCTGCACAAGGGAGAGGATAGAGCGGTGATTAGTTAAAACAGTCACGTTTTCTTTTTCCAAATTAAAATTCTTTAAAAACTTTTTTATGTGAGCGTATGCAGGGGGTTGGTCAAATGCAAGTGGTGTTGTCAAGTCTGTTGGTAAAATTTTGATGGATCTTAAAAAGGACCCCACCCAGAACCGGGCCATGGCTGCTGTTTTGTCTTGTCTGGATGGGGCCAGGGCATACTTTATGTGTAATGCAGTGTATTGGGCTCCTAAAAACAAATAAGGGTCTGGGACGCCTTTTCCTCCGTTTTTTGGTGCTTTCTTCATGGTTACTCTTTTTAGCCTCTCCCATTTGGATCCCCACAAAAAATAAAACATGGACCGGTCCAGGGATAAAAGAAAGAATCTAGGGGGAAAGAAAACAGAACATAGCAATAAAAACAATGGTAAAATCACAGCTTTTAGAATTAAAACCTTTCCTTCAAAAGTCAGCTGTCTCAGTCCCCAGAACCCCAATTTTTTCCTCACTTTTCCAGTCACATCATGCCAGTTTCCACTCCCTCCCCCGTCTCTGTCAAATTTGATGCCCAGTATTTTTATGTCTGTCTTTTTAAAAGTGATGTCCAGTCCAACAGTCTTGCTTGGTTCCCATGGGCCATAGAACTGCACCTGGGTCTTGTCTCTGTTCAGTCTAGCTCCAGACGCTTTCCCAAACCAGTCTGTCAAGTCCATTGTCCTCTGTATTGATGAAACGTCAGTGCATAAAAGATTGATATCGTCCATATATAAAACAGTCTTTGCAGTCAGTCCTCCAGTCCCGGGTATGGTCAGTCCCGTTATCCACTTGTCCCTTCTCAAGATCTGCGCTAGGGGTTCGATGCAAGCCACATACAGGAGAGGAGATAACGGACAGCCCTGACGGACACCACTGCGTACATCTATCGCTTTTGAAAGATTCCCATTAACTAGGATTCTGCTGGTTATATCCCTGTACAGCAATCCCACCCAAGCTAAGAATCTCCCAGGAAAGCCCATTTTCCCCAATACTTGAAACAAGTAATGGTGCGAGACTCTGTCAAATGCTTTTTCGAAATCTAGATTTAACACTATCAGCCGAATGTTTCTGTCTCTCGCATAACAGATGGTATCTCTTATCAGTACGAGGCTGTCTGTGATCTTCCTCCCAGGGACGGCGCAGGCTTGATCCGGGTGGATCAATTCTGCTAAAACTGTTGACATTCGTATTGTTAAAAGTTTGCTAAAAAGTTTACAGTCAAAGTTTAAAAGGGTTATAGGACGCCAGTTTTTTAGATCCGTCTTGTCATCTTTTTTGTGTAATAATGTCATTATACCCATTCTAAAACTGTCTGGAAATCGGTCGAGGTTATCAAGGTCATTAAAAACAGCCAGTAGGTCTAGTCTTAAAATGTCCCAAAAGGTCAGATAAAATTCTAGGGGAAGTCCGTCGGCTCCGGGGGACTTCCCCCTTTTAAATTTTTTTATACTTTTGTCCATCTCAGGGAGATTAAAATCATTTGTCAAACCTGCACTATCTTTTACAGTATTCTCTATAAAGGTTAGAGTTTCATTTAAAATCACATCATCACTTGCCTTTTCCCCATAGAGTTCCTCATAAAAACTTTCTACTACTGTTAAAAAACCATTTGTGTCTGTCACCATTTCTCTTTCTTTATTTCTTAATTTCACCATGGCTCCACCTCTATTGAGTATTTTCTTAAAAAAGTATCTTGTGCATTTCTCTCCCTGCTCTATTTCCTTTTCTTTACTTCTAAAAATAATTCCTCTACTTTTAACTTCTGCCAGTTCAGACATTTCTTTTTTAACTTCTTTTATTTCATCATTAAAATCAAACCCCTGATTAAAAAGATGAAAATAGCGTTGTAACCTCTTTTGCAGTCCCACCATTTGTCTCTTTTCCTTACATGTTTTCTTTTTCCCTGCCCATCTAAAAAAAGTCTTGGTCTTTCCCTTCACCATCTCCCACCACTGTGCTCTTGAGTCAAATAAGTCTTGTAGGGTCTGCCAATTGCTATACTGCTCCCTGTATTCTTTTACTATTTCTGGGTCTTCCAACAGGGAGCGGTTTAGCTTCCACAGACCTCTACCTGTTGTCACACCGGGGGGAAGTGATAGGGTGCAAGAAAGCATAGTGTGATCTGAAAAGAAAAGAGGGGTTAATCTGGCATCCATTAATGACCAGTCTCTGGTAAAAATGTAATCAATGCGGGAGGCTCTGGTACCATCACCACTAAACCAGGTGTGGCCCACATTGTTGGGATGCATGGATTTAAAAGCGTCAGTCAGTCTAAAATCTTTTATTATGTTTTGCAATAAAACTGTAGTCTTGTCCTCTTTAAAATCCTCTGATGCCCCTTTCCTATCTTTCCTCTGTAAAACACAATTAAAATCTCCTGCAAAAATTAAAGGATTCTTGCCTAGTAAGTGGGACTGCAGATCTATTAAAAGGCTGTATCTGTCATTCTTTTCTGTGTTCCCATAAAAGTTTAGTACATTAAAATCCCTCCCTAAAAAAGTCAAATTGGCTAAAAGTGCCCGTCCATCTCTTAATATTGTGCTCCCCTTCACCAATATTTGTGTGTTTTTTATCAGGATGGCCACTCCGTCTGCTTTGTTTTGGTTTGAACCACTCCATAAGGAGGGTCCTTGCTGCCATTTATCTTCCCACTTCTTATAGTCTTTTAAAAAGGGTAAGGCACATTCCTGTAATAAAAACACATCAGAAGGCTGTGTACTTAAAAAATTTAAAACCATTTGTGCTCTCGTTTGTGACTTCACACTTCTCACGTTTACAGTTGAGATGGTGATGTTTGTGAGCATTAAAATGAGTATAAAAAAAGACAGATACAACATTTTAAAAGTTTTAAAGTTTAAAAACAAACTATCCATTAAAAAACAAGTTTTCTTGTAAAACAAACTCTTCCTGCATTCCCACCAGAGGGGAGGCAGGGGGGTGAGTTTGTTTTCCTTCTGAGTCACAGGGTGAGCTCCTGGGTGTGGATGATTTCAGCTCAATCGCTAAGAAAGAAATCTCATTTGCTGTATGACTTGGAAATAATCTATTCAGATCGTCTGACGAGGAAGAGTCAGAGAATCTTCCCATTTTATCTTTCTCTATTTCTTTCAAGAGGGGGGAGTGTGCCACTCTCTTTTTCTTACTTGATTGAGCACAGGGGAGTTGATCGCTTAATTGACTTTTTGTTTGTACCTTGTCTGTGTCCTCCCCAGCATTTTCACTTACTTCTGTGTTGTCTTCACCTGTCTCTTCCATTTGATCTTCCTCACCCTGTTGTACTTCACTCCTTTGCTCCACCCCTTCGTTACCTCTGTCACCTGTTCCCTCTCCACCAATCACCAGATTTGGCGGGAAAATTGAATCTTTTGGCTCCGCCCCCTTGTTATCCTTTTGTCTGCTTTCCTCAACCGCCATTTTGTTTGCTTTAACTTTGTTAGCAAAAGACTTAGGGCAATCTCTGTAGAGGTGAGCGGAGTCTCCACAGAGATTGCAACTTCTGCCATTGGGGCACTCTTCAAAAGTGTGCCCAATTTCTCTGCATTTTTTACAAAACACCTTTTGACAAGCCTCTACCAGGTGCCCGAACTCTCCACACTTGCGGCACAGCTTGGGCATTCCCTGGTAGTGGATGTAGCCTCTGTTTTCACCAAGAACTATCATTGATGGCAGATGTCTTAGGCCCTGATAGCCCTGGGGATCTTCCCACTGTTTGATCGGGATTCTCCAGGAGCAGTTCCAAATACCATCCTCATCCACCACCTTCATAGCTTGGCTCTTTACAGTGCAAAATCTACCCAGCCATACACAAATGTCTTCTCCAGTCACAGTCTCATTGAACATCCTAACAATCACAACCTTGTGTGTGTTGTCAGATAGCTTCTCAACTTTAAACATGGAGAACTGGGTCTTTACCTTCTCAAATCTATGGCAAAATTCTGACAACAGTGCTGCATTTCTAAAACTAACATCAAAGCCTTTATTAAAAGGCAGGGATAAAATACAATTTAAATCTTGAGGTGCGTAATTCAAAGCTTTCTGAACATATTTCCGAGAAAAATCTAAACGGGAAATTTCAATCGGCTTGCCTTCATGTTCTAAAAGGGTAAAACGCACGCTGTGGTGCCTCCGCATGCCGGCACGAGCAGCCGACATGGTGGAGGCACCACAAGCCTGTTAAAACGAGAAGGATTAAAAATATTAATAGAGAGCGGGTTAAAAAGGAGAACAATAAATACTAAACAATAAACAATTTAAAAATACAGCAGAATGTCAAAATAAAAGAGCAATAAGAAGGACTTACTTTAAAATCAAAAGTTCACTCCAGGAGTTGTTCCAACAACGGAATAGAACGCCCGAAATGTCTCTCCACTGGATATAACCCTAAGCCACTAAACCGGCAAAAGGCTCGCTCCTATAGAGAGTCGATCCCTGTCTCAACCCTTGAACTTGCCAAAAGGCCGAGAAGCGATGCCGCAATGACGCCGAGGCGGGGGAGCCGCCAAAGGCCACGCCCACCTGGGCCGCGGCGAGAGGGCCTAAGGTCGCCAACAAACAAGCTCACCGAAAACGGATCACAACGGAGTGCACAACACGACACTTTGGAGTGCAACCTGGGATTTTGGATCATCATCGTTCAAAAGCACGGAATGGCTCGTAACTCCTAAACCGTCCGTCGCAGACCCAAGTGTCTTACATCACCGGAATCCTTGGCTCGGGCCGAACGAGACGCACGCCTCGGATCGGATGGTCGCGCTGGCGAGATTTTCGGGTATTTGGGATTTTCCGAAAAACCTACTTTTGCACAGTAGTCCTGGGTCGTTTGCCCAATCTGACCCAAAGCGGTGCCGAAAGATTCTCTGGAGTCTGACTGCCGACAGTGACCGGGAAAAAAGTCGGAATTTCGATTCACGTTGGCGACGGGACGCCAAGACGTTGGCGGTGGGCGAGGCGGGCTTTACTTGAATGGCTATAACTCTCCGACGGCAAAGAGACAATTACACCCAAGTGGGTACACCTGTGTACGGGCTCAGCCTGTGGTCACGTGAAAAGGGATGTGGCGACTGGCCACTTGGTGGCGCTGTAAACAGAAAAAAACAACAGCTTGAATACGGCCATAGACGACTGTGTATCACGTGATTTTTCACACGTGCACAAGGTATTCATACCACATGATAGAACTCCTCATTCTGAACAACTTTGGACCACTGCTGTCAATCAAAGCGTTCGTTAAATATTGGAGATTATGTGAAGAATGAAAAAAAAAGAAGAAAAAAAAACAAGCCTCCCAGGTTGTTTTCTATCTCTCAATCAACCACTGCAGTTCGGTTCTCTGGACTTCCAAGGTTTCATCAACCATCAGGAGAAGAAGGAAAAATGATTGGAGCTTTAACAATCTGCTCTTTTAACCAGTGTGTGTGTCCAGGGGAGAGCGCGAACGCAGTCCCCCACTACCATAAATTATGCAGTCGAGATTCCCACATTTGGGGAATTCGCAGGGATCAGCACAACCGGAGTGCAATGGCCGAGCCTCGCCCTGGGTGAACCACCTCCCTGATCATGGTGTCTCCCCTGCCAGGTAAGTATGAATTCCCAGGCCTCCAGTCAGAGGCACCCTGTCCCTCTTCGCAATCCTCACCAACGGTCGGACAATCGAACACACACCTGATTCAACTCATCAGCTCGTTAGCAAAAGACTCCAAGAGATAAGAGAGACATCAAAAATGTGCAGTGACGGGCTTCTTTTTTTTCTTCTTTTCTTTTTTTCATGCTCCGGAACCGGCTCCATGAGCCAAAGATCGATTTAATACGCAGTCCCCGGATAGTGGACGAATCAGATATGAAACTGATAAGAACAGAGTTTATTTATTTATTTATTTATTTTTGAATTTGTTATTTTCACACCACCGTTACCAGTATTGGATATGATCACCTACGACAGCCATACACAGCAATATACACTACTTCCATGAACATCTGCTGTCACACAAGACTAAAACATTTCTCTCATTGAACACTTTAAAGGGGGTGCACCGTTCCCAGAAGTACTGCAATACCGGGTCGATGCGTGGAGTGGACGGAGCAAGCCCCTATTCCATCTCCCAGTTCCAAAAATCAATTTAATATATGGTGCCCGGGTAGGGCACGTATCAGATATTAAACTGATAAGAACAGATACTACACTTGATCTTAGCCAAAAGGCCGAGAAGCGATGCCGCAATGACGCCGAGGCGGGGGAGCCGCCAAAGGCCACGCCCACCTGGGCCGCGGCGAGAGGGCCTAAGGTCGCCAACAAACAAGCTCACCGAAAACGGATCACAACGGAGTGCACAACACGACACTTTGGAGTGCAACCTGGGATTTTGGATCATCATCGTTCAAAAGCACGGAATGGCTCGTAACTCCTAAACCGTCCGTCGCAGACCCAAGTGTCTTACATCACCGGAATCCTTGGCTCGGGCCGAACGAGACGCAATTCCACGGATCGGATGGTCGCGCTGGCGAGATTTTCGGGTATTTGGGATTTTCCGAAAAACCTACTTTTGCACAGTAGTCCTGGGTCGTTTGCCCAATCTGACCCAAAGCGGTGCCGAAAGATTCTCTGGAGTCTGACTGCCGACAGTGACCGGGAAAAAAGTCGGAATTTCGATTCACGTTGGCGACGGGACGCCAAGACGTTGGCGGTGGGCGAGGCGGGCTTTACTTGAATGGCTATAACTCTCCGACGGCAAAGAGACAATTACACCCAAGTGGGTACACCTGTGTACGGGCTCAGCCTGTGGTCACGTGAAAAGGGATGTGGCGACTGGCCACTTGGTGGCGCTGTAAACAGAAAAAAACAACAGCTTGAATACGGCCATAGACGACTGTGTATCACGTGATTTTTCACACGTGCACAAGGTATTCATACCACATGATAGAACTCCTCATTCTGAACAACTTTGGACCACTGCTGTCAATCAAAGCGTTCGTTAAATATTGGAGATTATGTGAAGAATGAAAAAAAAAGAAGAAAAAAAAACAAGCCTCCCAGGTTGTTTTCTATCTCTCAATCAACCACTGCAGTTCGGTTCTCTGGACTTCCAAGGTTTCATCAACCATCAGGAGAAGAAGGAAAAATGATTGGAGCTTTAACAATCTGCTCTTTTAATCAGTGTGTGTGTCCAGGGGAGAGCGCGAACGCAGTCCCCCACTACCATAAATTATGCAGTCGAGATTCCCACATTTGGGGAATTCGCAGGGGTCAGCACAACCGGAGTGCAATGGCCGAGCCTCGCCCTGGGTGAACCACCTCCCTGATCATGGTGTCTCCCCTGCCAGGTAAGTATGAATTCCCGGGCCTCCAGTCAGAGGCACCGTGTCCCTCTTCGCAATCCTCACCAACGGTCGGACAATCGAACACACACCTGATTCAACTCATCAGCTCGTTAGCAAAAGACTCCAAGAGATAAGAGAGACATCAAAAATGTGCAGTGACAGGCTTCTTTTTTTTCTTCTTTTCTTTTTTTCATGCTCCGGAACCGGCTCCATGAGCCAAAGATCGATTTAATACGCAGTCCCCGGATAGTGGACGAATCAGATATGAAACTGATAAGAACAGAGTTTATTTATTTATTTATTTATTTTTGAATTTGTTATTTTCACACCACCGTTACCAGTATTGGATATGATCACCTACGACAGCCATACACAGCAATATACACTACTTCCATGAACATCTGCTGTCACACAAGACTAAAACATTTCTCTCATTGAACACTTTAAAGGGGGTGCACCGTTCCCAGAAGTACTGCAATACCGGGTCGATGCGTGGAGTGGACGGAGCAAGCCCCTATTCCATCTCCCAGTTCCAAAAATCAATTTAATATATGGTGCCCGGGTAGGGCACGTATCAGATATTAAACTGATAAGAACAGATTTTTTCTTTCGAAAAAAGTTTATTGTCACATTTTCCATTTTCATTTCCACACATTTTTCCACATTTTTCCTTTAAAACATAACACATGTCTTTAAAACAAAAAATATACAATTTAACGGTTAAAAATCAGTTTGGTTTTGTGTTGTGTAAAAGTCCATGTGTGTAAACTGTTTGGTTTAAAAGAAGGGTAAAATGAATGAAAGTAAATAGAAATAAAGGATATAAAACAATAAAACATGCCAACTAAAACATCATCTCTTGTACAGGATCGCGGATGAGTCCCTATCAAGTTTTTCCATTCACTCCAGGTCTCCAGGACAGGCTCCGGACTCCCCGCTTCCGGTGCCCAGCGGAAATCCCCGCTCCTCCGGCCCGCTGGCCCGCTGTTCCCGTAGCCGGTGTGGTGAGGGTGCATCTACGGGCGGCCAGGGTCGGTGGCGGCCGGGACCTTTTCTGTGCGGCCTGGCCCCCCCATCCGAATAACGACGTGCGGCCCACCCTGCAGCGTTGATGTTATTCTATGCTCGCACGCGTGGAGGGGGACCGTCACGCGTTTCCCCACCAGCAGGTTTCTGGTGGCCCAGATGGTATCCTTTATGATGTTTAGGGTGAGCCAGAGCGAGGCAAATTTCTGCGGTGTTAGCTCCTTCAAGCCCTGACTCACCCCTAGGATAGCGAGCTTGTAGTCCACCTGGGCTCTACCCGCTGGCAGGCACGGGAAAAACAGGGGGCCGGTCTTGGCCCACAGGTCCCGCGCAGCGCCGCACTCCCAGAGCAGATGGTAGACGGTCTCCGGGGAGCCACATCCGGACCGTGGGCAGATGGAGTTTTTGGCCATGCCTCTGGAGTGCATGACCGCCCTGACCGGGAGGATCTCATGAGCCACCATCCACGACAAGTCCTTAAGCCTGTTCTGGAGAGCTGGGTGGGCTGCGTTCCTCCAAACGTCTTTGGCCTCACCTAGTGTGAGGCCTGGAATTGGACTCACCGATTCCCGATTCTGCACAAGAGAGATTACAGACTTGTGGTTAGTTAAAACTGTGACATCTTGATTCTCTAAAAAGTATTTCTTTAAAAAAAATTTGATAAAACAATACTCTTTGGGCAAGTTAAAAGACACTGGACATTTAAGATCAACTGGTAAAATTTTCAAATATCTTAGGTACGACCCCATCCAGAAACGGGTCATGGCTGCGGTCTTGTTCTCTCTGGATGGGGTCGTTGCATATTTAATGTGGAGGGCGGTGAAGCGGCTTCCTAAAAACAGTTGGGGGTCTGGGAGGCCTTTCCCGCCATTCTCTTTTTTCTTTTTAACGACCTCCCTCTTCAGTCGTTCCCACTTGGACCCCCACAGGAAATAAAATACCGCCCTCTCCAGGTTGGCCAGGAATCGTCTTGGGGGACTAAAAACAGAACAGACAAGTAAAATCAGTGGTAAAATCACAGCTTTAAAAATTAAAATCTTGCCTTCGTAAGTCAGTTGTCTTAGTCCCCAAAACCCGAGTCTTTGCCTAACTTTCCCTACCAAGTCAGTCCAGTTTCCTTGTCCTCCACCCTCTCTGTCAAATTTGACTCCTAAAATTTTCAAATTATTTTCTTTAAAATCCAAATCTAGTCCCCCTGTGTCAACAGTCCCCCACGGCCCGAAGAGCTGGGCCTCGGACTTACTCCTATTGAGTTTAGCGCCCGAGGCCCGACCGTACCAGTCAGTCAAGTCCATTGCTCTTCGTACTGATAAAAGGTCAGTCGCTAAAAGGGTCATGTCGTCCATATATAAAACACAGGTCGCCGTCAGTCCACCAGTTCCTGGGATGTCTAGTCCTTTAATCCATTTGTCCCTTCTCAAGATTTGTGCCAGTGGCTCAATACAGGCCACATACAGAAGGGCAGATAAGGGACACCCCTGACGGACACCGCTGTGAATATTTACAGCATTGGATAAATGCCCATTAACTACAAATCTGCTGATCAGACTGTTGTACAGCAGTCCCACCCAGGCTATGAATCTCCCTGGAAACCCCATTTTATCCAGTACCTTAAAAAGGAACTGGTGCGAGATGCGGTCAAATGCTTTTTCAAAGTCTAAATTTAGGACTACTAGCCGAATGTTTCTGTCTCTCGCGTAACAGATGGCGTCTCTGATCAGCACCAGGCTGTCCGTGATCTTCCTTCCGGGCACAGCGCATGCTTGATCCGGGTGGATTATGTCCGCTAAAACCGTCGACATACGTGTGGCTAAAATTTTGCTAAAAAGTTTGCAGTCAACGTTTAAAAGAGTAATGGGTCGCCAGTTCCGTAAGTCCGTCTTGTCTCCTTTTTTATGTAAAAGTGAAACTATCCCTATTCTAAAGCTGTCAGGAAGTCTTTCAAGAGTCTCAAATTCTTTAAAAACAGTCAGTAAGTCGAACGCTAAAATATCCCAAAAAGTTAAATAAAACTCCAGAGGAAGTCCGTCTGTACCAGGGGACTTTCCTCGTTTAAAACTTTTAAGAGCTTTGTGAATTTCTAAGATGTTAAAATCTTGAGATAAAATTGTACATTCGCTGTCGACTTTCTTTTGTGCTGTATAGGTTTTCATAAAATACTTCAGTTTCCTTTAAAATTTCTTTTGTAGTGTAAACCTCCCTTCCTCCACTTTTCAAACTAGTGATAGCCCCACCCCGTGAAATAATCTTTTTAAAAAAATACCTAGTACACCTTTCACCTTCCTCTATCTCCCTCTCCCTGCTCCTTAAAATGACACCTTTGCTTTGACTTTCGGATAAAACTGACATTTCTTGTTTTATTTCTTTAATTTCTTCGCTAAAATCAATCCCATTATTTGAAAGATTAAAATACCTCTGTAGTCGTTTTTGCAGCCCCATCATGCATCGATTTAATCTATTCTTTTTATTTTTCCCTATCTTCCTAAAAAACTGTCTTGTCCGTTCCTTTACCATCTCCCACCACTGTGCACGTGAGTCGTAAAAGTCTCGGAGGGTCTGCCATTGGCTGAACTGCTCCCTGTACTCACTAACTACTTCCTTATCTTCCAAAAGGGAGCAGTTCAGCTTCCACAGCCCTCCCCCTACTGTCACACCAGTGGGCAGTGAAAGGGTGCATGACAGCATTATGTGATCTGAGAAAAAGAGGGGGGTTAATGTTGCATCGGTTGGCAGGCAGTCCCGTGTAAAAATGTAGTCAATGCGAGAGGCTCTGGTGCCGTCACCACTGAACCAGGTGAAGCCCTCCTCTCTGTGATGCATTGCTTTAAAACAGTCTACTAATTTAAAATCTCTAACTAAACCCTGCAATAAAACCGATGTTTTGTCAACTTTAAAATCCTCTGTCCTCTTCCTATCTTTCTTAGTTAAAACACAGTTAAAATCCCCTGCTACCACTAGGGGAGCCCTACCTAACATGTGGGGCTGCAGGTCTTCTAAAAGCTCATGCCTGTTATTTTTGTCTGTAAAACCATACACATTTAAAATGTTAAAATCCTTACCTAAAAAAGTCAGATTAGCTAAAATTGCCCGCCCATCCCTCACCACAGTGCTGCCCTTCACCAAAATATTGGGATTTTTGATTAAAATAGCAACACCGTCATTTTTGTTAAAATTGGACCCACTCCAGATGGAAGTTCCTGGGGTCCAAATCTCCTCCCACTTCCTGTAGTTTGTTAAAAAGGGCAGACCACATTCTTGCAATAAAAACACATCTGACTTAAAAGATTTTAAAAAGGATAACACACTCTGTGCTCGTATATTGCTCTTCACACTTCTCACATTGATTGTGGAGATAGTGAGAGCCATGAGCAGTATGGTTAAAAGGGTGTGAGACATTTAAAAGCAACCAAGTGACTACAGAGATATAATTAAAATCATGTTACATCTTGTTGCATTTGCCTTTCCTTTTCCCCAGAAGACCTGGGATCAGGGGAGCAAGTGCTTGACGCCACGGGGCTCGCAGAGAGTACCTCTTGCGACTCCTTTGGCGACGATGTTCTCAGCTTAAAATGCAGAAAAGAGACTTCATTTGGAGAATCTGCGGGCCACATACGGTCTAGATCTTCCGTGGGAGAACTATCTAGCCGATGCGCTACCCGCAGCTTTTTCTCCTCTGTTTGAACCAGAGGAGATCTCGCAGTTCTTTTCTGCACTTGAGCATTTGGGAGTGAAAAAACACTTTCACTCCCACTGGAGGGCATACTCACCTCCGAGACGGTGTTGAGGGAGGAAACCGTTTCATCCTCTCCGCTTTCTGTTTCATTTCCTTTTTCTTGTTCGGGAGTGGTTTCCTCCCCCTGTTCCGTATCAATCCGTGACTCTGCCCCTGTGGCCGCCCCACTTCCTTTTTCCTGACCAATCCCTGAGGCTGGCTGAGAATTTGAAATTCCCGCCAAAACCTCAGGGACCGCCTCCTCCTCCCTTTGTTCTTTTGTTTGCCATGCTTGTGGGGCGGCCATTTTGTTGCTTTTAAGTTTGTTGGCGAAACTTTTTGGGCAATCTCTGTAGAGATGGTTTGATTCTCCACACAGGTTGCACCGCCTGCCATTGGTACACTCCTCAAAGTTGTGACCAATTTCTCTGCATTTCCCACATATAATTTCCTGGCATGCTTCAGCTAAGTGCCCAAACTTTCCACACTTCCTGCATAATTTGGGCATGCCCTGGTAATGAATGTAGCCTCTGTTCTCGCCAAGCACAATCATTGAAGGCAGATGATTCAGGCCCTGGTAGCCCCCGGCGTCTTCCCATTGTTTAATGGGAATTCGCCAAGAGCATGTCCAGATGCCGTCCTCATCTAAAACCTTAACTGGCTGGCTTCGAACGGTGCAAAATCTACCCAGCCATACACAAATGTCTTCCCCAGTCACTGTCTCATTAAACATTCTAACAATCACAGTTTTAAGTGTGTTATCAGAGAGCTTTTCAACAGTAAACATAGAGAACTGGGATTTAGCTGCTTCAAATCTGTGCCAAAACTCATTCAGGTGGGAAACCGCTCTAAAGCTAACATCATAACCTTTGTTGAGGGGCAGAGTCACAATACAATTTAAATCCTCAGGTTTAAAATTTAAAGTCTTTTGGATCAGCTTCCTGGAGAAATCAAGACGTGACATCCCCAGTAGCTTCCCCTCAACCTCTTTAAAAAGGAAACGCACGCTGTGGTGCCTCCGCATGCCGGCACGAGCAGCCGACATGGTGGAGACACCAACAGCCTAAAAACTTAAAGGAACAATAAATAAATAAATAGATAAATAGATAAAATGTCTTACCTTAAAACTGTACAGTCGTAAAAACAGCTGGATCAATGTACCTCCTAAAAGTTGTGTGGCTCGGGATACGAATACTGATAAGAACAGATACTACACTTGATCTTAGCCAAAAGGCCGAGAAGCGATGCCGCAATGACGCCGAGGCGGGGGAGCCGCCAAAGGCCACGCCCACCTGGGCCGCGGCGAGAGGGCCTAAGGTCGCCAACAAACAAGCTCACCGAAAACAGATCACAACGGAGTGCACAACACGACACTTTGGAGTGCAACCTGGGATTTTGGATCATCATCGTTCAAAAGCACGGAATGGCTCGTAACTCCTAAACCGTCCGTCGCAGACCCAAGTGTCTTACATCACCGGAATCCTTGGCTCGGGCCGAACGAGACGCACGCCTCGGATCGGATGGTCGCGCTGGCGAGATTTTCGGGTATTTGGGATTTTCCGAAAAACCTACTTTTGCACAGTAGTCCTGGGTCGTTTGCCCAATCTGACCCAAAGCGGTGCCGAAAGATTCTCTGGAGTCTGACTGCCGACAGTGACCGGGAAAAAAGTCGGAATTTCGATTCACGTTGGCGACGGGACGCCAAGACGTTGGCGGTGGGCGAGGCGGGCTTTACTTGAATGGCTATAACTCTCCGACGGCAAAGAGACAATTACACCCAAGTGGGTACACCTGTGTACGGGCTCAGCCTGTGGTCACGTGAAAAGGGATGTGGCGACTGGCCACTTGGTGGCGCTGTAAACAGAAAAAAACAACAGCTTGAATACGGCCATAGACGACTGTGTATCACGTGATTTTTCACACGTGCACAAGGTAAGGTATTCATACCACATGATAGAACTCCTCATTCTGAACAACTTTGGACCACTGCTGTCAATCAAAGCGTTCGTTAAATATTGGAGATTATGTGAAGAATGAAAAAAAAAGAAGAAAAAAAAACAAGCCTCCCAGGTTGTTTTCTATCTCTCAATCAACCACTGCAGTTCGGTTCTCTGGACTTCCAAGGTTTCATCAACCATCAGGAGAAGAAGGAAAAATGATTGGAGCTTTAACAATCTGCTCTTTTAACCAGTGTGTGTGTCCAGGGGAGAGCGCGAACGCAGTCCCCCACTACCATAAATTATGCAGTCGAGATTCCCACATTTGGGGAATTCGCAGGGGTCAGCACAACCGGAGTGCAATGGCCGAGCCTCGCCCTGGGTGAACCACCTCCCTGATCATGGTGTCTCCCCTGCCAGGTAAGTATGAATTCCCGGGCCTCCAGTCAGAGGCACCCTGTCCCTCTTCGCAATCCTCACCAACGGTCGGACAATCGAACACACACCTGATTCAACTCATCAGCTCGTTAGCAAAAGACTCCAAGAGATAAGAGAGACATCAAAAATGTGCAGTGACGGGCTTCTTTTTTTTCTTCTTTTCTTTTTTTCATGCTCCGGAACCGGCTCCATGAGCCAAAGATCGATTTAATACGCAGTCCCCGGATAGTGGACGAATCAGATATGAAACTGATAAGAACAGAGTTTATTTATTTATTTATTTATTTTTGAATTTGTTATTTTCACACCACCGTTACCAGTATTGGATATGATCACCTACGACAGCCATACACAGCAATATACACTACTTCCATGAACATCTGCTGTCACACAAGACTAAAACATTTCTCTCATTGAACACTTTAAAGGGGGTGCACCGTTCCTAGAAGTACTGCAATACCGGGTCGATGCGTGGAGTGGACGGAGCAAGCCCCTATTCCATATCCCAGTTCCAAAAATCAATTTAATATATGGTGCCCGGGTAGGGCACGTATCAGATATTAAACTGATAAGAACAGATTTTTTTCTTTTGACATATTTTTATTGTAACAATTCTTTCATTTATACCATACATCTTTTTTGTAAACCACGTTTTTACAGAATGTTTACATAATTATTTGTTTTGTTTAAAGATAAATAAGATAAATAAACAGTTTCTGTTGTCCATGTATATAATTTAAATTAAAAGCATTCTGGTAAAACACATGGAGAAATTAATAAAAATGGTAATACATGAAATAAATATCTTGATAAAACAATTAAAACAAACTTAAAAACTCTCTCTTCCATTGTACAAGAACGGGTATGTCCTTATAAACCTTTTGAACCATCAACTCAGTTCCTCAAAACCAGTCCCAAAGACCTGGCCTTTCTGGGCCCAGAGGAGATCCTCTTAAACCGAGGCACCGCTGCTCCGCCGAAGATGTTGTGGGGGGCATCTACGGGCAGTCAAGGCTCGTGGCTGTGGGGACCTTCCCCTGTGAGGCTCTGGCCCCCACGTCCGAATGGCGACATGCGGTGTAGTCCTGCAGCCTTGATTTTGCCAGCTGGATGGTGGCGTGGAGGGACACCTGCATGCGCTTCCCTACCAGCAGGTTTCTGGAGGTCCAAATGGCGTCTTTAATGCAACAAATGGTGAGCCAGAGCGCGGTCTGTGTTTGTGCTGGCATTTGCTGGCTCACCTCACCTCTGACCATTGGGTAGTTTGGGACCCCCCCTGCTGGCAGGTACGGGAATTGCTGGGGGCCAGCTGTTGCCCACAGGTCCCTCACAGCGCTGCACTCCCAGAGCGCGTGCCTCACGGTCTCGGGCGCGCCACACCCGGGCCGCGGGCAGATGGGGTTCCTCGACATGCCTCGGGAGTGCATCACGGCCCTGACCGGGAGGATCTCATGGGCAACCATCCACGCCAGGTCCCGGTGTCGGTTCTGGAGAGCTGAGTGGGACACATTGCGCCAAACCTTTTGGGCTTCACTTAAGGTGAGCCCGCGCACTGGACACACTTGTTCCCGTTCCTGCACAAGGGAGAGGATAGAGCGGTGATTAGTTAAAACAGTCACGTTTTCTTTTTCCAAATTAAAATTCTTTAAAAACTTTTTTATGTGAGCGTATGCAGGGGGTTGGTCAAATGCAAGTGGTGTTGTCAAGTCTGTTGGTAAAATTTTGATGGATCTTAAAAAGGACCCCACCCAGAACCGGGCCATGGCTGCTGTTTTGTCTTGTCTGGATGGGGCCAGGGCATACTTTATGTGTAATGCAGTGTATTGGGCTCCTAAAAACAAATAAGGGTCTGGGACGCCTTTTCCTCCGTTTTTTGGTGCTTTCTTCATGGTTACTCTTTTTAGCCTCTCCCATTTGGATCCCCACAAAAAATAAAACATGGACCGGTCCAGGGATAAAAGAAAGAATCTAGGGGGAAAGAAAACAGAACATAGCAATAAAAACAATGGTAAAATCACAGCTTTTAGAATTAAAACCTTTCCTTCAAAAGTCAGCTGTCTCAGTCCCCAGAACCCCAATTTTTTCCTCACTTTTCCAGTCACATCATGCCAGTTTCCACTCCCTCCCCCGTCTCTGTCAAATTTGATGCCCAGTATTTTTATGTCTGTCTTTTTAAAAGTGATGTCCAGTCCAACAGTCTTGCTTGGTTCCCATGGGCCATAGAACTGCACCTGGGTCTTGTCTCTGTTCAGTCTAGCTCCAGACGCTTTCCCAAACCAGTCTGTCAAGTCCATTGTCCTCTGTATTGATGAAACGTCAGTGCATAAAAGATTGATATCGTCCATATATAAAACAGTCTTTGCAGTCAGTCCTCCAGTCCCGGGTATGGTCAGTCCCGTTATCCACTTGTCCCTTCTCAAGATCTGCGCTAGGGGTTCGATGCAAGCCACATACAGGAGAGGAGATAACGGACAGCCCTGACGGACACCACTGCGTACATCTATCGCTTTTGAAAGATTCCCATTAACTAGGATTCTGCTGGTTATATCCCTGTACAGCAATCCCACCCAAGCTAAGAATCTCCCAGGAAAGCCCATTTTCCCCAATACTTGAAACAAGTAATGGTGCGAGACTCTGTCAAATGCTTTTTCGAAATCTAGATTTAACACTATCAGCCGAATGTTTCTGTCTCTCGCATAACAGATGGTATCTCTTATCAGTACGAGGCTGTCTGTGATCTTCCTCCCAGGGACGGCGCAGGCTTGATCCGGGTGGATCAATTCTGCTAAAACTGTTGACATTCGTATTGTTAAAAGTTTGCTAAAAAGTTTACAGTCAAAGTTTAAAAGGGTTATAGGACGCCAGTTTTTTAGATCCGTCTTGTCATCTTTTTTGTGTAATAATGTCATTATACCCATTCTAAAACTGTCTGGAAATCGGTCGAGGTTATCAAGGTCATTAAAAACAGCCAGTAGGTCTAGTCTTAAAATGTCCCAAAAGGTCAGATAAAATTCTAGGGGAAGTCCGTCGGCTCCGGGGGACTTCCCCCTTTTAAATTTTTTTATACTTTTGTCCATCTCAGGGAGATTAAAATCATTTGTCAAACCTGCACTATCTTTTACAGTATTCTCTATAAAGGTTAGAGTTTCATTTAAAATCACATCATCACTTGCCTTTTCCCCATAGAGTTCCTCATAAAAACTTTCTACTACTGTTAAAATACCATTTGTGTCTGTCACCATTTCTCTTTCTTTATTTCTTAATTTCACCATGGCTCCACCTCTATTGAGTATTTTCTTAAAAAAGTATCTTGTGCATTTCTCTCCCTGCTCTATTTCCTTTTCTTTACTTCTAAAAATAATTCCTCTACTTTTAACTTCTGCCAGTTCAGACATTTCTTTTTTAACTTCTTTTATTTCATCATTAAAATCAAACCCCTGATTAAAAAGATGAAAATAGCGTTGTAACCTCTTTTGCAGTCCCACCATTTGTCTCTTTTCCTTACATGTTTTCTTTTTCCCTGCCCATCTAAAAAAAGTCTTGGTCTTTCCCTTCACCATCTCCCACCACTGTGCTCTTGAGTCAAATAAGTCTTGTAGGGTCTGCCAATTGCTATACTGCTCCCTGTATTCTTTTACTATTTCTGGGTCTTCCAACAGGGAGCGGTTTAGCTTCCACAGACCTCTACCTGTTGTCACACCGGGGGGAAGTGATAGGGTGCAAGAAAGCATAGTGTGATCTGAAAAGAAAAGAGGGGTTAATCTGGCATCCATTAATGACCAGTCTCTGGTAAAAATGTAATCAATGCGGGAGGCTCTGGTACCATCACCACTAAACCAGGTGTGGCCCACATTGTTGGGATGCATGGATTTAAAAGCGTCAGTCAGTCTAAAATCTTTTATTATGTTTTGCAATAAAACTGTAGTCTTGTCCTCTTTAAAATCCTCTGATGCCCCTTTCCTATCTTTCCTCTGTAAAACACAATTAAAATCTCCTGCAAAAATTAAAGGATTCTTGCCTAGTAAGTGGGACTGCAGATCTATTAAAAGGCTGTATCTGTCATTCTTTTCTGTGTTCCCATAAAAGTTTAGTACATTAAAATCCCTCCCTAAAAAAGTCAAATTGGCTAAAAGTGCCCGTCCATCTCTTAATATTGTGCTCCCCTTCACCAATATTTGTGTGTTTTTTATCAGGATGGCCACTCCGTCTGCTTTGTTTTGGTTTGAACCACTCCATAAGGAGGGTCCTTGCTGCCATTTATCTTCCCACTTCTTATAGTCTTTTAAAAAGGGTAAGGCACATTCCTGTAATAAAAACACATCAGAAGGCTGTGTACTTAAGAAATTTAAAACCATTTGTGCTCTCGTTTGTGACTTCACACTTCTCACGTTTACAGTTGAGATGGTGATGTTTGTGAGCATTAAAATGAGTATAAAAAAAGACAGATACAACATTTTAAAAGTTTTAAAAGTTTAAAAACAAACTATCCATTAAAAAACAAGTTTTCTTGTAAAACAAACTCTTCCTGCATTCCCACCAGAGGGGAGGCAGGGGGGTGAGTTTGTTTTCCTTCTGAGTCACAGGGTGAGCTCCTGGGTGTGGATGATTTCAGCTCAATCGCTAAGAAAGAAATCTCATTTGCTGTATGACTTGGAAATAATCTATTCAGATCGTCTGACGAGGAAGAGTCAGAGAATCTTCCCATTTTATCTTTCTCTATTTCTTTCAAGAGGGGGGAGTGTGCCACTCTCTTTTTCTTACTTGATTGAGCACAGGGGAGTTGATCGCTTAATTGACTTTTTGTTTGTACCTTGTCTGTGTCCTCCCCAGCATTTTCACTTACTTCTGTGTTGTCTTCACCTGTCTCTTCCATTTGATCTTCCTCACCCTGTTGTACTTCACTCCTTTGCTCCACCCCTTCGTTACCTCTGTCACCTGTTCCCTCTCCACCAATCACCAGATTTGGCGGGAAAATTGAATCTTTTGGCTCCGCCCCCTTGTTATCCTTTTGTCTGCTTTCCTCAACCGCCATTTTGTTTGCTTTAACTTTGTTAGCAAAAGACTTAGGGCAATCTCTGTAGAGGTGAGCGGAGTCTCCACAGAGATTGCAACTTCTGCCATTGGGGCACTCTTCAAAAGTGTGCCCAATTTCTCTGCATTTTTTACAAAACACCTTTTGACAAGCCTCTACCAGGTGCCCGAACTCTCCACACTTGCGGCACAGCTTGGGCATTCCCTGGTAGTGGATGTAGCCTCTGTTTTCACCAAGAACTATCATTGATGGCAGATGTCTTAGGCCCTGATAGCCCTGGGGATCTTCCCACTGTTTGATCGGGATTCTCCAGGAGCAGTTCCAAATACCATCCTCATCCACCACCTTCATAGCCTGGCTCTTTACAGTGCAAAATCTACCCAGCCATACACAAATGTCTTCTCCAGTCACAGTCTCATTGAACATCCTAACAATCACAACCTTGTGTGTGTTGTCAGATAGCTTCTCAACTTTAAACATGGAGAACTGGGTCTTTACCTTCTCAAATCTATGGCAAAATTCTGACAACAGTGCTGCATTTCTAAAACTAACATCAAAGCCTTTATTAAAAGGCAGGGATAAAATACAATTTAAATCTTGAGGTGCGTAATTCAAAGCTTTCTGAACATATTTCCGAGAAAAATCTAAACGGGAAATTTCAATCGGCTTGCCTTCATGTTCTAAAAGGGTAAAACGCACGCTGTGGTGCCTCCGCATGCCGGCACGAGCAGCCGACATGGTGGAGGCACCACAAGCCTGTTAAAACGAGAAGGATTAAAAATATTAATAGAGAGCGGGTTAAAAAGGAGAACAATAAATACTAAACAATAAACAATTTAAAAATACAGCAGAATGTCAAAATAAAAGAGCAATAAGAAGGACTTACTTTAAAATCAAAAGTTCACTCCAGGAGTTGTTCCAACAACGGAATAGAACGCCCGAAATGTCTCTCCACTGGATATAACCCTAAGCCACTAAACCGGCAAAAGGCTCGCTCCTATAGAGAGTCGATCCCTGTCTCAACCCTTGAAACTGCCAAAAGGCCGAGAAGCGATGCCGCAATGACGCCGAGGCGGGGGAGCCGCCAAAGGCCACGCCCACCTGGGCCGCGGCGAGAGGGCCTAAGGTCGCCAACAAACAAGCTCACCGAAAACGGATCACAACGGAGTGCACAACACGACACTTTGGAGTGCAACCTGGGATTTTGGATCATCATCGTTCAAAAGCACGGAATGGCTCGTAACTCCTAAACCGTCCGTCGCAGACCCAAGTGTCTTACATCACCGGAATCCTTGGCTCGGGCCGAACGAGACGCACGCCTCGGATCGGATGGTCGCGCTGGCGAGATTTTCGGGTATTTGGGATTTTCCGAAAAACCTACTTTTGCACAGTAGTCCTGGGTCGTTTGCCCAATCTGACCCAAAGCGGTGCCGAAAGATTCTCTGGAGTCTGACTGCCGACAGTGTCCGGGAAAAAAGTCGGAATTTCGATTCACGTTGGCGACGGGACGCCAAGACGTTGGCGGTGGGCGAGGCGGGCTTTACTTGAATGGCTATAACTCTCCGACGGCAAAGAGACAATTACACCCAAGTGGGTACACCTGTGTACGGGCTCAGCCTGTGGTCACGTGAAAAGGGATGTGGCGACTGGCCACTTGGTGGCGCTGTAAACAGAAAAAAACAACAGCTTGAATACGGCCATAGACGACTGTGTATCACGTGATTTTTCACACGTGCACAAGGTATTCATACCACATGATAGAACTCCTCATTCTGAACAACTTTGGACCACTGCTGTCAATCAAAGCGTTCGTTAAATATTGGAGATTATGTGAAGAATGAAAAAAAAAGAAGAAAAAAAAACAAGCCTCCCAGGTTGTTTTCTATCTCTCAATCAACCACTGCAGTTCGGTTCTCTGGACTTCCAAGGTTTCATCAACCATCAGGAGAAGAAGGAAAAATGATTGGAGCTTTAACAATCTGCTCTTTTAACCAGTGTGTGTGTCCAGGGGAGAGCGCGAACGCAGTCCCCCACTACCATAAATTATGCAGTCGAGATTCCCACATTTGGGGAATTCGCAGGGGTCAGCACAACCGGAGTGCAATGGCCGAGCCTCGCCCTGGGTGAACCACCTCCCTGATCATGGTGTCTCCCCTGCCAGGTAAGTATGAATTCCCGGGCCTCCAGTCAGAGGCACCCTGTCCCTCTTCGCAATCCTCACCAACGGTCGGACAATCGAACACACACCTGATTCAACTCATCAGCTCGTTAGCAAAAGACTCCAAGAGATAAGAGAGACATCAAAAATGTGCAGTGACGGGCTTCTTTTTTTTCTTCTTTTCTTTTTTTCATGCTCCGGAACCGGCTCCATGAGCCAAAGATCGATTTAATACGCAGTCCCCGGATAGTGGACGAATCAGATATGAAACTGATAAGAACAGAGTTTATTTATTTATTTATTTATTTTTGAATTTGTTATTTTCACACCACCGTTACCAGTATTGGATATGATCACCTACGACAGCCATACACTACTTCCATGAACATCTGCTGTCACACAAGACTAAAACATTTCTCTCATTGAACACTTTAAAGGGGGTGCACCGTTCCCAGAAGTACTGCAATACCGGGTCGATGCGTGGAGTGGACGGAGCAAGCCCCTATTCCATCTCCCAGTTCCAAAAATCAATTTAATATATGGTGCCCGGGTAGGGCACGTATCAGATATTAAACTGATAAGAACAGATACTACACTTGATCTTAGCCAAAAGGCCGAGAAGCGATGCCGCAATGACGCCGAGGCGGGGGAGCCGCCAAAGGCCACGCCCACCTGGGCCGCGGCGAGAGGGCCTAAGGTCGCCAACAAACAAGCTCACCGAAAACGGATCACAACGGAGTGCACAACACGACACTTTGGAGTGCAACCTGGGATTTTGGATCATCATCGTTCAAAAGCACGGAATGGCTCGTAACTCCTAAACCGTCCGTCGCAGACCCAAGTGTCTTACATCACCGGAATCCTTGGCTCGGGCCGAACGAGACGCACGCCTCGGATCGGATGGTCGCGCTGGCGAGATTTTCGGGTATTTGGGATTTTCCGAAAAACCTACTTTTGCACAGTAGTCCTGGGTCGTTTGCCCAATCTGACCCAAAGCGGTGCCGAAAGATTCTCTGGAGTCTGACTGCCGACAGTGTCCGGGAAAAAAGTCGGAATTTCGATTCACGTTGGCGACGGGACGCCAAGACGTTGGCGGTGGGCGAGGCGGGCTTTACTTGAATGGCTATAACTCTCCGACGGCAAAGAGACAATTACACCCAAGTGGGTACACCTGTGTACGGGCTCAGCCTGTGGTCACGTGAAAAGGGATGTGGCGACTGGCCACTTGGTGGCGCTGTAAACAGAAAAAAACAACAGCTTGAATACGGCCATAGACGACTGTGTATCACGTGATTTTTCACACGTGCACAAGGTATTCATACCACATGATAGAACTCCTCATTCTGAACAACTTTGGACCACTGCTGTCAATCAAAGCGTTCGTTAAATATTGGAGATTATGTGAAGAATGAAAAAAAAAGAAGAAAAAAAAACAAGCCTCCCAGGTTGTTTTCTATCTCTCAATCAACCACTGCAGTTCGGTTCTCTGGACTTCCAAGGTTTCATCAACCATCAGGAGAAGAAGGAAAAATGATTGGAGCTTTAACAATCTGCTCTTTTAACCAGTGTGTGTGTCCAGGGGAGAGCGCGAACGCAGTCCCCCACTACCATAAATTATGCAGTCGAGATTCCCACATTTGGGGAATTCGCAGGGGTCAGCACAACCGGAGTGCAATGGCCGAGCCTCGCCCTGGGTGAACCACCTCCCTGATCATGGTGTCTCCCCTGCCAGGTAAGTATGAATTCCCGGGCCTCCAGTCAGAGGCACCCTGTCCCTCTTCGCAATCCTCACCAACGGTCGGACAATCGAACACACACCTGATTCAACTCATCAGCTCGTTAGCAAAAGACTCCAAGAGATAAGAGAGACATCAAAAATGTGCAGTGACGGGCTTCTTTTTTTTCTTCTTTTCTTTTTTTCATGCTCCGGAACCGGCTCCATGAGCCAAAGATCGATTTAATACGCAGTCCCCGGATAGTGGACGAATCAGATATGAAACTGATAAGAACAGAGTTTATTTATTTATTTATTTATTTTTGAATTTGTTATTTTCACACCACCGTTACCAGTATTGGATATGATCACCTACGACAGCCATACACAGCAATATACACTACTTCCATGAACATCTGCTGTCACACAAGACTAAAACATTTCTCTCATTGAACACTTTAAAGGGGGTGCACCGTTCCTAGAAGTACTGCAATACCGGGTCGATGCGTGGAGTGGACGGAGCAAGCCCCTATTCCATCTCCCAGTTCCAAAAATCAATTTAATATATGGTGCCCGGGTAGGGCACGTATCAGATATTAAACTGATAAGAACAGATTTTTTTCTTTTGACATATTTTTATTGTAACAATTCTTTCATTTATACCATACATCTTTTTTGTAAACCACGTTTTTACAGAATGTTTACATAATTATTTGTTTTGTTTAAAGATAAATAAGATAAATAAACAGTTTCTGTTGTCCATGTATATAATTTAAATTAAAAGCATTCTGGTAAAACACATGGAGAAATTAATAAAAATGGTAATACATGAAATAAATATCTTGATAAAACAATTAAAACAAACTTAAAAACTCTCTCTTCCATTGTACAAGAACGGGTATGTCCTTATAAACCTTTTGAACCATCAACTCAGTTCCTCAAAACCAGTCCCAAAGACCTGGCCTTTCTGGGCCCAGAGGAGATCCTCTTAAACCGAGGCACCGCTGCTCCGCCGAAGATGTTGTGGGGGGCATCTACGGGCAGTCAAGGCTCGTGGCTGTGGGGACCTTCCCCTGTGAGGCTCTGGCCCCCACGTCCGAATGGCGACATGCGGTGTAGTCCTGCAGCCTTGATTTTGCCAGCTGGATGGTGGCGTGGAGGGACACCTGCATGCGCTTCCCTACCAGCAGGTTTCTGGAGGTCCAAATGGCGTCTTTAATGCAACAAATGGTGAGCCAGAGCGCGGTCTGTGTTTGTGCTGGCATTTGCTGGCTCACCTCACCTCTGACCATTGGGTAGTTTGGGACCCCCCCTGCTGGCAGGTACGGGAATTGCTGGGGGCCAGCTGTTGCCCACAGGTCCCTCACAGCGCTGCACTCCCAGAGCGCGTGCCTCACGGTCTCGGGCGCGCCACACCCGGGCCGCGGGCAGATGGGGTTCCTCGACATGCCTCGGGAGTGCATCACGGCCCTGACCGGGAGGATCTCATGGGCAACCATCCACGCCAGGTCCCGGTGTCGGTTCTGGAGAGCTGAGTGGGACACATTGCGCCAAACCTTTTGGGCTTCACTTAAGGTGAGCCCGCGCACTGGACACACTTGTTCCCGTTCCTGCACAAGGGAGAGGATAGAGCGGTGATTAGTTAAAACAGTCACGTTTTCTTTTTCCAAATTAAAATTCTTTAAAAACTTTTTTATGTGAGCGTATGCAGGGGGTTGGTCAAATGCAAGTGGTGTTGTCAAGTCTGTTGGTAAAATTTTGATGGATCTTAAAAAGGACCCCACCCAGAACCGGGCCATGGCTGCTGTTTTGTCTTGTCTGGATGGGGCCAGGGCATACTTTATGTGTAATGCAGTGTATTGGGCTCCTAAAAACAAATAAGGGTCTGGGACGCCTTTTCCTCCGTTTTTTGGTGCTTTCTTCATGGTTACTCTTTTTAGCCTCTCCCATTTGGATCCCCACAAAAAATAAAACATGGACCGGTCCAGGGATAAAAGAAAGAATCTAGGGGGAAAGAAAACAGAACATAGCAATAAAAACAATGGTAAAATCACAGCTTTTAGAATTAAAACCTTTCCTTCAAAAGTCAGCTGTCTCAGTCCCCAGAACCCCAATTTTTTCCTCACTTTTCCAGTCACATCATGCCAGTTTCCACTCCCTCCCCCGTCTCTGTCAAATTTGATGCCCAGTATTTTTATGTCTGTCTTTTTAAAAGTGATGTCCAGTCCAACAGTCTTGCTTGGTTCCCATGGGCCATAGAACTGCACCTGGGTCTTGTCTCTGTTCAGTCTAGCTCCAGACGCTTTCCCAAACCAGTCTGTCAAGTCCATTGTCCTCTGTATTGATGAAACGTCAGTGCATAAAAGATTGATATCGTCCATATATAAAACAGTCTTTGCAGTCAGTCCTCCAGTCCCGGGTATGGTCAGTCCCGTTATCCACTTGTCCCTTCTCAAGATCTGCGCTAGGGGTTCGATGCAAGCCACATACAGGAGAGGAGATAACGGACAGCCCTGACGGACACCACTGCGTACATCTATCGCTTTTGAAAGATTCCCATTAACTAGGATTCTGCTGGTTATATCCCTGTACAGCAATCCCACCCAAGCTAAGAATCTCCCAGGAAAGCCCATTTTCCCCAATACTTGAAACAAGTAATGGTGCGAGACTCTGTCAAATGCTTTTTCGAAATCTAGATTTAACACTATCAGCCGAATGTTTCTGTCTCTCGCATAACAGATGGTATCTCTTATCAGTACGAGGCTGTCTGTGATCTTCCTCCCAGGGACGGCGCAGGCTTGATCCGGGTGGATCAATTCTGCTAAAACTGTTGACATTCGTATTGTTAAAAGTTTGCTAAAAAGTTTACAGTCAAAGTTTAAAAGGGTTATAGGACGCCAGTTTTTTAGATCCGTCTTGTCATCTTTTTTGTGTAATAATGTCATTATACCCATTCTAAAACTGTCTGGAAATCGGTCGAGGTTATCAAGGTCATTAAAAACAGCCAGTAGGTCTAGTCTTAAAATGTCCCAAAAGGTCAGATAAAATTCTAGGGGAAGTCCGTCGGCTCCGGGGGACTTCCCCCTTTTAAATTTTTTTATACTTTTGTCCATCTCAGGGAGATTAAAATCATTTGTCAAACCTGCACTATCTTTTACAGTATTCTCTATAAAGGTTAGAGTTTCATTTAAAATCACATCATCACTTGCCTTTTCCCCATAGAGTTCCTCATAAAAACTTTCTACTACTGTTAAAATACCATTTGTGTCTGTCACCATTTCTCTTTCTTTATTTCTTAATTTCACCATGGCTCCACCTCTATTGAGTATTTTCTTAAAAAAGTATCTTGTGCATTTCTCTCCCTGCTCTATTTCCTTTTCTTTACTTCTAAAAATAATTCCTCTACTTTTAACTTCTGCCAGTTCAGACATTTCTTTTTTAACTTCTTTTATTTCATCATTAAAATCAAACCCCTGATTAAAAAGATGAAAATAGCGTTGTAACCTCTTTTGCAGTCCCACCATTTGTCTCTTTTCCTTACATGTTTTCTTTTTCCCTGCCCATCTAAAAAAAGTCTTGGTCTTTCCCTTCACCATCTCCCACCACTGTGCTCTTGAGTCAAATAAGTCTTGTAGGGTCTGCCAATTGCTATACTGCTCCCTGTATTCTTTTACTATTTCTGGGTCTTCCAACAGGGAGCGGTTTAGCTTCCACAGACCTCTACCTGTTGTCACACCGGGGGGAAGTGATAGGGTGCAAGAAAGCATAGTGTGATCTGAAAAGAAAAGAGGGGTTAATCTGGCATCCATTAATGACCAGTCTCTGGTAAAAATGTAATCAATGCGGGAGGCTCTGGTACCATCACCACTAAACCAGGTGTGGCCCACATTGTTGGGATGCATGGATTTAAAAGCGTCAGTCAGTCTAAAATCTTTTATTATGTTTTGCAATAAAACTGTAGTCTTGTCCTCTTTAAAATCCTCTGATGCCCCTTTCCTATCTTTCCTCTGTAAAACACAATTAAAATCTCCTGCAAAAATTAAAGGATTCTTGCCTAGTAAGTGGGACTGCAGATCTATTAAAAGGCTGTATCTGTCATTCTTTTCTGTGTTCCCATAAAAGTTTAGTACATTAAAATCCCTCCCTAAAAAAGTCAAATTGGCTAAAAGTGCCCGTCCATCTCTTAATATTGTGCTCCCCTTCACCAATATTTGTGTGTTTTTTATCAGGATGGCCACTCCGTCTGCTTTGTTTTGGTTTGAACCACTCCATAAGGAGGGTCCTTGCTGCCATTTATCTTCCCACTTCTTATAGTCTTTTAAAAAGGGTAAGGCACATTCCTGTAATAAAAACACATCAGAAGGCTGTGTACTTAAGAAATTTAAAACCATTTGTGCTCTCGTTTGTGACTTCACACTTCTCACGTTTACAGTTGAGATGGTGATGTTTGTGAGCATTAAAATGAGTATAAAAAAAGACAGATACAACATTTTAAAAGTTTTAAAAGTTTAAAAACAAACTATCCATTAAAAAACAAGTTTTCTTGTAAAACAAACTCTTCCTGCATTCCCACCAGAGGGGAGGCAGGGGGGTGAGTTTGTTTTCCTTCTGAGTCACAGGGTGAGCTCCTGGGTGTGGATGATTTCAGCTCAATCGCTAAGAAAGAAATCTCATTTGCTGTATGACTTGGAAATAATCTATTCAGATCGTCTGACGAGGAAGAGTCAGAGAATCTTCCCATTTTATCTTTCTCTATTTCTTTCAAGAGGGGGGAGTGTGCCACTCTCTTTTTCTTACTTGATTGAGCACAGGGGAGTTGATCGCTTAATTGACTTTTTGTTTGTACCTTGTCTGTGTCCTCCCCAGCATTTTCACTTACTTCTGTGTTGTCTTCACCTGTCTCTTCCATTTGATCTTCCTCACCCTGTTGTACTTCACTCCTTTGCTCCACCCCTTCGTTACCTCTGTCACCTGTTCCCTCTCCACCAATCACCAGATTTGGCGGGAAAATTGAATCTTTTGGCTCCGCCCCCTTGTTATCCTTTTGTCTGCTTTCCTCAACCGCCATTTTGTTTGCTTTAACTTTGTTAGCAAAAGACTTAGGGCAATCTCTGTAGAGGTGAGCGGAGTCTCCACAGAGATTGCAACTTCTGCCATTGGGGCACTCTTCAAAAGTGTGCCCAATTTCTCTGCATTTTTTACAAAACACCTTTTGACAAGCCTCTACCAGGTGCCCGAACTCTCCACACTTGCGGCACAGCTTGGGCATTCCCTGGTAGTGGATGTAGCCTCTGTTTTCACCAAGAACTATCATTGATGGCAGATGTCTTAGGCCCTGATAGCCCTGGGGATCTTCCCACTGTTTGATCGGGATTCTCCAGGAGCAGTTCCAAATACCATCCTCATCCACCACCTTCATAGCCTGGCTCTTTACAGTGCAAAATCTACCCAGCCATACACAAATGTCTTCTCCAGTCACAGTCTCATTGAACATCCTAACAATCACAACCTTGTGTGTGTTGTCAGATAGCTTCTCAACTTTAAACATGGAGAACTGGGTCTTTACCTTCTCAAATCTATGGCAAAATTCTGACAACAGTGCTGCATTTCTAAAACTAACATCAAAGCCTTTATTAAAAGGCAGGGATAAAATACAATTTAAATCTTGAGGTGCGTAATTCAAAGCTTTCTGAACATATTTCCGAGAAAAATCTAAACGGGAAATTTCAATCGGCTTGCCTTCATGTTCTAAAAGGGTAAAACGCACGCTGTGGTGCCTCCGCATGCCGGCACGAGCAGCCGACATGGTGGAGGCACCACAAGCCTGTTAAAACGAGAAGGATTAAAAATATTAATAGAGAGCGGGTTAAAAAGGAGAACAATAAATACTAAACAATAAACAATTTAAAAATACAGCAGAATGTCAAAATAAAAGAGCAATAAGAAGGACTTACTTTAAAATCAAAAGTTCACTCCAGGAGTTGTTCCAACAACGGAATAGAACGCCCGAAATGTCTCTCCACTGGATATAACCCTAAGCCACTAAACCGGCAAAAGGCTCGCTCCTATAGAGAGTCGATCCCTGTCTCAACCCTTGAAACTGCCAAAAGGCCGAGAAGCGATGCCGCAATGACGCCGAGGCGGGGGAGCCGCCAAAGGCCACGCCCACCTGGGCCGCGGCGAGAGGGCCTAAGGTCGCCAACAAACAAGCTCACCGAAAACGGATCACAACGGAGTGCACAACACGACACTTTGGAGTGCAACCTGGGATTTTGGATCATCATCGTTCAAAAGCACGGAATGGCTCGTAACTCCTAAACCGTCCGTCGCAGACCCAAGTGTCTTACATCACCGGAATCCTTGGCTCGGGCCGAACGAGACGCACGCCTCGGATCGGATGGTCGCGCTGGCGAGATTTTCGGGTATTTGGGATTTTCCGAAAAACCTACTTTTGCACAGTAGTCCTGGGTCGTTTGCCCAATCTGACCCAAAGCGGTGCCGAAAGATTCTCTGGAGTCTGACTGCCGACAGTGACCGGGAAAAAAGTCGGAATTTCGATTCACGTTGGCGACGGGACGCCAAGACGTTGGCGGTGGGCGAGGCGGGCTTTACTTGAATGGCTATAACTCTCCGACGGCAAAGAGACAATTACACCCAAGTGGGTACACCTGTGTACGGGCTCAGCCTGTGGTCACGTGAAAAGGGATGTGGCGACTGGCCACTTGGTGGCGCTGTAAACAGAAAATAACAACAGCTTGAAAAGAACAACAGCAAGATGACTGTGTATCACGTGATTTTTCACACGTGCACAAGGTAAGGTATTCATACCACATGATAGAACTCCTCATTCTGAACAACTTTGGACCACTGCTGTCAATCAAAGCGTTCGTTAAATATTGGAGATTATGTGAAGAATGAAAAAAAAAGAAGAAAAAAAAACAAGCCTCCCAGGTTGTTTTCTATCTCTCAATCAACCACTGCAGTTCGGTTCTCTGGACTTCCAAGGTTTCATCAACCATCAGGAGAAGAAGGAAAAATGATTGGAGCTTTAACAATCTGCTCTTTTAACCAGTGTGTGTGTCCAGGGGAGAGCGCGAACGCAGTCCCCCACTACCATAAATTATGCAGTCGAGATTCCCACATTTGGGGAATTCGCAGGGGTCAGCACAACCGGAGTGCAATGGCCGAGCCTCGCCCTGGGTGAACCACCTCCCTGATCATGGTGTCTCCCCTGCCAGGTAAGTATGAATTCCCGGGCCTCCAGTCAGAGGCACCCTGTCCCTCTTCGCAATCCTCACCAACGGTCGGACAATCGAACACACACCTGATTCAACTCATCAGCTCGTTAGCAAAAGACTCCAAGAGATAAGAGAGACATCAAAAATGTGCAGTGACGGGCTTCTTTTTTTTCTTCTTTTCTTTTTTTCATGCTCCGGAACCGGCTCCATGAGCCAAAGATCGATTTAATACGCAGTCCCCGGATAGTGGACGAATCAGATATGAAACTGATAAGAACAGAGTTTATTTATTTATTTATTTATTTTTGAATTTGTTATTTTCACACCACCGTTACCAGTATTGGATATGATCACCTACGACAGCCATACACAGCAATATACACTACTTCCATGAACATCTGCTGTCACACAAGACTAAAACATTTCTCTCATTGAACACTTTAAAGGGGGTGCACCGTTCCCAGAAGTACTGCAATACCGGGTCGATGCGTGGAGTGGACGGAGCAAGCCCCTATTCCATCTCCCAGTTCCAAAAATCAATTTAATATATGGTGCCCGGGTAGGGCACGTATCAGATATTAAACTGATAAGAACAGATTTTTTCTTTCTTGTAATTTTATTTTTCTTTTCAACAATCATTACACATTTGAGCATTTACATTTTTCCATAAGAGCTGGTGTGACATTTCCAGCAGCATTGGTCATGTTACCACATTATATTCATTTGAATGTATTTTGTAATTTTCTTTTCCATAAAATCCCTTAAAATTTGCAAGAAAGAAGCACAAAAAAAGTAATAAAAAATAAATAAAAGGGTTTCTTTAACCTTATATAGGTAAAAGATGAAATAAAAGAATATCTAAAAATCAATGAATTTGGGTAGACATTCATAAAACAATAAAAGTATATCTAAAAAGCAATTTGGATATATATTAATAAAACAGTCGAACTTTTCCTTGTGCTGGAGCGGGGGTGAGTCCTTAACAATATTTGTCCCCATTTCTGCTCCTCTAAACAAAGCACCGAGACCAAGCGCTTCAGGCTCCCAGAGGAGACCCTCTTAAACCATGGCACCGCTGCCCTTTCCAGTTGTATGTGTGGGGCATCTACGGGCAGTCAGGGCTCGTGGCTGCGGGGACCTTTTTCCATGAAGCTCCGGCTCCCACGTCCGAATGGCAGCGTGCGGTGTACTCCTGCATCCTTTTCTTTGCCAGCTCCATGGTGGTATGAGGAGACACCTGCACCTGCTTCCCCACCAGCAGGTTTCTGGAGGTCCAAATAGCGTCTTTTATACAGTTTATGGGGAGCCAGAGGTTTGTCGGTGGAATGGCTGGCTTTCCCTTCTGGCTCAACCCACCCATTATCCTTCTGTAGGTTAGGACCTCCCCTGCTGGTAGGCACGGGAATTGCTGGGAGCCGGCCAGTGCCCACAGGTCCCTCGCAGCACTGCACTCCCAGAGCGCATGCCTCACGGTCTCAGGCGCGCCACACCCGGACCGTGGGCAGCTCGAGTCCCTTGCCATGCCCCGGGAGTGCATCACGGCCCTGACCGGGAGGATCTCATGGGCCACCATCCACGCCAAGTCACGGTGTTTGTTCAGAAGAGCTGGGTGGGACACGCTGCGCCAAGTTATTTGGGCTTCTCTCAAGGTGAGCCCGCGCACTGGGCTCACTTGCTCCCGCTCCTGCACAAGAGAAAGAATCGACTTGTGATTAGTTAAAATGTCTATTCCTTCTTTTTCAATGTTTAACTTGTTTAAAAATTTCTTAATAAAACCATATGTTATGGGTAGGTTAAAGGCCACCGGTTTTGTGTGGTCTCTTTCTACAAACTTTAAACTTCTAAGGTAAGAACCCATCCAAAACCGAACCATCGCTGTTGTTTTGTTGTCATTTGTTGTTGATGTGGCATATTTCATGTGTAGTGCTGTAAAACGAGCTCCAAGGAATAAATGTAAATCTGGAACTCCTTTTCCTCCATTTGTGTGCGTCTTTTTCATCTCCTCCCTCCTCAGCCTCTCCCATTTGGATCCCCACAGAAAATAGAATATAGCCCTGTCCAGGGCCTGCAGGAACCGTCTTGGGGGGTAAAAAACAGAACATAAAAGTAGCATTAGTGGTAAAATGACAGCTTTTATTATTAAAATCTTTCCTTCTATTGTCAATTTCCTTAGGCTCCAAAAGCCCAACCTTTGTTTTGCCTTCCTTAAAACCTCTTCCCAATTTCCTTTCCCTCTTCCTTCACCGTCGAACTTTACTCCTAAAATTTTTAACTCAGTGCTTTTAATTGTTATCTCCAGTCCTTTCCTGTCTATGGGTGTCCATGGTCCGTAGAACTGTGCTTGTGTTTTTCCTCTATTGAGTTTAGCCCCACTTGCCCTCCCAAACCAGTCTGTCAAGTCTAAGGTCCTTTGAATCGATAAAATGTCCGTACATAAAATGTTCACGTCATCCATATAGAGTGCAGTCTTTGCAGTCTGTCCCCCTGTCCCTGGAATAGAAAGTCCTCTGATCCGTTGATCCCTTCTCAAACCCTGTGCTAATGGTTCTATGCACATTACAAACAGGAGAGGAGATAATGGACAGCCCTGACGGACGCCGCAGCGTATATTAACTGCTTTTGTAAGATGTCCGCTTAACAGGATTCTGCTATTTATATCCCTATATAGCAATCCCACCCAAGCTAAAAATCTCTCTGGAAAACCCATTTTATTCAGTACTTTAAACAAGTACTGGTGCGAGACCCGGTCGAATGCTTTTTCAAAATCTAAATTTAACACCGCTAAACGAATATTTCTGTCTCTCGCGTAACAGATGGCGTCTCTAATCAGTACGAGGCTGTCCGTGATCTTTCTTCCTTGTACAGCACAGGTTTGATCCGGGTGGATCAGCTCTGCTAAAATCCCTGACAAGCGTGTTGCTAAAATCTTACTAAAAAGTTTACAGTCGACATTTAAAAGAGTAATAGGGCGCCAATTTCGCAAGTCTTCTTTTTCGTCTTTTTTATATAAAAGTGTCACAATGCCTGTCCTAAAACTGTCCGGTAAAAGATCGCTATCGTCAAAGTCATTAAAAACCGCTAGAAGGTCTTCAGCTAAAATGTCCCAAAATGTCTCATAAAATTCTAAGGGAAGTCCGTCTGCACCTGGGGACTTGCCTTTTTTAAAACTTTTCAGGCCTTTTGTAATTTCTAAGATGTTAAAATCTCTACTTAAAAGTTCTTTTTCCTTCACTGTTTTTTCCACCAGGGTTAGCACTTCATTTACTGTTTCTTCATCTATCTTTTTTTCCTCATACAATGCATCATAAAAGTCTTCCACTCCTTTTAAAATATCCCTTGTATTAGTCATCAGTTTTCCTTCTTTATTTTTTATACTTACAATTGCCCCACTTTTACTCACAATCTTCTTAAAAAAATACCTTGTGCATTTTTCACCTTCCTCAACCTCTCTTTCCTTGCTTCTAAGAATGACTCCTTTGCTTGTTATTTCTGATAAGATCGTCATCTCTTTTTTTACCTCTTTAATTTCTTCGTTAAAATCAAAGCCTACATTTAAAAGGTTAAAATAACGTTGTAAACGTTTTTGCAACCCCACCATCTTTTTCTTTTCTTTGGTTTTCTTTCTATTTCCTGCCCAAATAAAAAATGTCTTGGTCTTTTCCTTCACCATCTCCCACCACTGTGCTCTTGAATCAAAAAAGTCTTGAAGGGTCTGCCATTTACTATACTGCTGCTTATATTCATTTGCTACTTCTTTGTCTTGTAACAGGGAGCAGTTTAACTTCCACAGACCCTTCCCTACCGTCACACCCGGGGGGAGTGTAAGAGTGCATGACAGCATAGCGTGGTCAGAAAAGAAAACAGGGGAGATTCTAGCATCTCTCGGTGGGCACTCTCTGGTGAAGACATAGTCGATTCGAGAAGCTTTGGAGCCATCACTACTGAACCAAGTGTGGCCCTCCGCTTTTGGATGCATCGTCTTAAAACAGTCCGTTAATCTAAAATCTTTTACTATGTCTTGCAGTAGATGTGTTGTTTTGTCAGTTTTAAAAGCTTTCCCCGCTCCTCTCCTATCTCCTTTTCCTAAGATGCAATTAAAATCCCCGGCTAAGATTAAGGGGTTTCTCCCTAAAAGGTGGGGTTGCATATCTTCTAAAAGGCTGTATCTGTCATTCTTTTCTGTGTTCCCATAAAAATTTAGTACATTAAAATCCCTCCCTAAAAATGTCAAATTGGCTAAAAGGGCCCGCCCGTCTCTTAATATTGTGCTCCCCTTCACCAATATTTGTGTGTTTTTTATCAGGATGGCTATTCCGTCTGCTTTGTTTTGGTTTGAACCACTCCATAAGGAGGGTCCTTGCTGCCATTTATCCTCCCACTTCTTGTAGTTCTTTAAAAAGGGTAAGGCACATTCCTGTAATAAAAACACATCAGAGGGTTGTGTACTTAAAAAATTTAAGACCATTTGTGCTCTCGTTTGTGACTTCACACTTCTCACATTTACAGTTGAGATGGTGATGTTCGTGAGCATTAAAATGAGTATAAAGGACGACAGATACAGCATTTTAAAGTTTTAAAATTTTAAAAACCAACTATCCATTAAAAACCAAATTTTCTTGTAAAACAAACTCTTCCTGCATTCCCACCAGCGGGGAGACAGGGGGGTGAGTTTGTTTTCCTTCTGAGTCACAGGGTGAGCTCCTGGGTGTGGATGATTTCAGCTCAATCGCTAAGAAAGAAATCTCATTTGCTGTATGACTTGGGAATAATCTATTCAGGTCGTCTGACGAGGAGGAGTCAGAGAATCTTCCCATTTTATCTTTATCTATTTCTTTCAAGAGAGGGGAGTGTGCCACTCTCTTTTTATTCTTCGATTGAGCACAGGGGAGTTGCTCGCTTAATTGACTTTTTGTTTGCAACTCGTCTGTGTCCTCCCCTGCATTTTCACTTCCTTCTATATTGTCTTCACCTGTCCCTTCCAATTGATTTTCCACGCCCTGTTGTATTTCACTCATTTGCTCCACCCCTTCGTTACCTCTGTCATCTGTTCTCTCTTCACCACTCACCAGATTTGGCGGGAGATTTGAGTTTTTTGGCTCCGCCCCCTCGTTGTCTTTTTGTCTACTTTCCTCAACCGCCATTTTGTGTGCTTTAACTTTGTTAGCAAAAGACTTTGGGCAATCTCTGTAGAGATGAGCGGAGTCTCCACAGAGATTGCAACTTCTGCCATTGGGACACTCTTCAAAAGTGTGCCCAATTTCTCTGCATTTTCTACAAAACACTTTTTGACATGCCTCTACCAGGTGCCCAAACTCTCCACACCTGCGGCACAGCTTGGGCATCCCCTGGTAGTGGATGTAGCCTCTGTTTTCACCAAGAACTATCATTGATGGCAGATGTCTTAGGCCCTGATAGCCCTGGGGATCTTCCCACTGTTTGATCGGGATTCTCCAGGAGCAGTTCCAAATACCATCCTCATCCACCACCTTCATAGCCTGGCTCTTTACAGTGCAAAATCTACCCAGCCATACACAAATGTCTTCTCCAGTCACAGTCTCATTGAACATCCTAACAATCACAACCTTGTGAGTGTTGTCAGTTAGCTTCTCAACTTTAAACATGGAGAACTGGGTCTTTACATTCTCAAATCTATTCCAAAATTCAGATAACAAGGCTGTATTTCTAAAACTAACGTCAAAGCCTTTATTAAAAGGCAGGGAGAAAATACAATTCAAATCTTGGGGTGTGTAATTCAACGCTTTCTGAACGTATTTACGTGAAAAATCTAGACGGGACATTTCAATCGTCTTGACATTTTCTAAAAAGGTAAAACGCACGCTGTGGTGCCTCCGCATGCCGGCACGAGCAGCCGACATGATGGAGGCACCGCCAGCCTAAAAGGTTTAAAACTATACAATAAATAAGCAAATAAATAAATAAGTAAAAGGATAAAAAAGGGTCTTACCTTAAAATCTGTACAATTCAAAGCAGCAAAAACAATTTACCTCCTGAAGGTTGTGGGGCCCGGGACACAAAAATCTCGAGCCAAGAAACCTCAAGAGGCGATCGCAACTCCACCTGACAACCAGATACTTGATCTTAGCCAAAAGGCCGAGAAGCGATGCCGCAATGACGCCGAGGCGGGGGAGCCGCCAAAGGCCACGCCCACCTGGGCCGCGGCGAGAGGGCCTAAGGTCGCCAACAAACAAGCTCACCGAAAACGGATCACAACGGAGTGCACAACACGACACTTTGGAGTGCAACCTGGGATTTTGGATCATCATCGTTCAAAAGCACGGAATGGCTCGTAACTCCTAAACCGTCCGTCGCAGACCCAAGTGTCTTACATCACCGGAATCCTTGGCTCGGGCCGAACGAGACGCACGCCTCGGATCGGATGGTCGCGCTGGCGAGATTTTCGGGTATTTGGGATTTTCCGAAAAACCTACTTTTGCACAGTAGTCCTGGGTCGTTTGCCCAATCTGACCCAAAGCGGTGCCGAAAGATTCTCTGGAGTCTGACTGCCGACAGTGTCCGGGAAAAAAGTCGGAATTTCGATTCACGTTGGCGACGGGACGCCAAGACGTTGGCGGTGGGCGAGGCGGGCTTTACTTGAATGGCTATAACTCTCCGACGGCAAAGAGACAATTACACCCAAGTGGGTACACCTGTGTACGGGCTCAGCCTGTGGTCACGTGAAAAGGGATGTGGCGACTGGCCACTTGGTGGCGCTGTAAACAGAAAAAAACAACAGCTTGAATACGGCCATAGACGACTGTGTATCACGTGATTTTTCACACGTGCACAAGGTATTCATACCACATGATAGAACTCCTCATTCTGAACAACTTTGGACCACTGCTGTCAATCAAAGCGTTCGTTAAATATTGGAGATTATGTGAAGAATGAAAAAAAAAGAAGAAAAAAAAACAAGCCTCCCAGGTTGTTTTCTATCTCTCAATCAACCACTGCAGTTCGGTTCTCTGGACTTCCAAGGTTTCATCAACCATCAGGAGAAGAAGGAAAAATGATTGGAGCTTTAACAATCTGCTCTTTTAACCAGTGTGTGTGTCCAGGGGAGAGCGCGAACGCAGTCCCCCACTACCATAAATTATGCAGTCGAGATTCCCACATTTGGGGAATTCGCAGGGGTCAGCACAACCGGAGTGCAATGGCCGAGCCTCGCCCTGGGTGAACCACCTCCCTGATCATGGTGTCTCCCCTGCCAGGTAAGTATGAATTCCCAGGCCTCCAGTCAGAGGCACCCTGTCCCTCTTCGCAATCCTCACCAACGGTCGGACAATCGAACACACACCTGATTCAACTCATCAGCTCGTTAGCAAAAGACTCCAAGAGATAAGAGAGACATCAAAAATGTGCAGTGACGGGCTTCTTTTTTTTCTTCTTTTCTTTTTTTCATGCTCCGGAACCGGCTCCATGAGCCAAAGATCGATTTAATACGCAGTCCCCGGATAGTGGACGAATCAGATATGAAACTGATAAGAACAGAGTTTATTTATTTATTTATTTATTTTTGAATTTGTTATTTTCACACCACCGTTACCAGTATTGGATATGATCACCTACGACAGCCATACACAGCAATATACACTACTTCCATGAACATCTGCTGTCACACAAGACTAAAACATTTCTCTCATTGAACACTTTAAAGGGGGTGCACCGTTCCCAGAAGTACTGCAATACCGGGTCGATGCGTGGAGTGGACGGAGCAAGCCCCTATTCCATCTCCCAGTTCCAAAAATCAATTTAATATATGGTGCCCGGGTAGGGCACGTATCAGATATTAAACTGATAAGAACAGATACTACACTTGATCTTAGCCAAAAGGCCGAGAAGCGATGCCGCAATGACGCCGAGGCGGGGGAGCCGCCAAAGGCCACGCCCACCTGGGCCGCGGCGAGAGGGCCTAAGGTCGCCAACAAACAAGCTCACCGAAAACGGATCACAACGGAGTGCACAACACGACACTTTGGAGTGCAACCTGGGATTTTGGATCATCATCGTTCAAAAGCACGGAATGGCTCGTAACTCCTAAACCGTCCGTCGCAGACCCAAGTGTCTTACATCACCGGAATCCTTGGCTCGGGCCGAACGAGACGCACGCCTCGGATCGGATGGTCGCGCTGGCGAGATTTTCGGGTATTTGGGATTTTCCGAAAAACCTACTTTTGCACAGTAGTCCTGGGTCGTTTGCCCAATCTGACCCAAAGCGGTGCCGAAAGATTCTCTGGAGTCTGACTGCCGACAGTGTCCGGGAAAAAAGTCGGAATTTCGATTCACGTTGGCGACGGGACGCCAAGACGTTGGCGGTGGGCGAGGCGGGCTTTACTTGAATGGCTATAACTCTCCGACGGCAAAGAGACAATTACACCCAAGTGGGTACACCTGTGTACGGGCTCAGCCTGTGGTCACGTGAAAAGGGATGTGGCGACTGGCCACTTGGTGGCGCTGTAAACAGAAAAAAACAACAGCTTGAATACGGCCATAGACGACTGTGTATCACGTGATTTTTCACACGTGCACAAGGTATTCATACCACATGATAGAACTCCTCATTCTGAACAACTTTGGACCACTGCTGTCAATCAAAGCGTTCGTTAAATATTGGAGATTATGTGAAGAATGAAAAAAAAAGAAGAAAAAAAAACAAGCCTCCCAGGTTGTTTTCTATCTCTCAATCAACCACTGCAGTTCGGTTCTCTGGACTTCCAAGGTTTCATCAACCATCAGGAGAAGAAGGAAAAATGATTGGAGCTTTAACAATCTGCTCTTTTAACCAGTGTGTGTGTCCAGGGGAGAGCGCGAACGCAGTCCCCCACTACCATAAATTATGCAGTCGAGATTCCCACATTTGGGGAATTCGCAGGGGTCAGCACAACCGGAGTGCAATGGCCGAGCCTCGCCCTGGGTGAACCACCTCCCTGATCATGGTGTCTCCCCTGCCAGGTAAGTATGAATTCCCAGGCCTCCAGTCAGAGGCACCCTGTCCCTCTTCGCAATCCTCACCAACGGTCGGACAATCGAACACACACCTGATTCAACTCATCAGCTCGTTAGCAAAAGACTCCAAGAGATAAGAGAGACATCAAAAATGTGCAGTGACGGGCTTCTTTTTTTTCTTCTTTTCTTTTTTTCATGCTCCGGAACCGGCTCCATGAGCCAAAGATCGATTTAATACGCAGTCCCCGGATAGTGGACGAATCAGATATGAAACTGATAAGAACAGAGTTTATTTATTTATTTATTTATTTTTGAATTTGTTATTTTCACACCACCGTTACCAGTATTGGATATGATCACCTACGACAGCCATACACAGCAATATACACTACTTCCATGAACATCTGCTGTCACACAAGACTAAAACATTTCTCTCATTGAACACTTTAAAGGGGGTGCACCGTTCCCAGAAGTACTGCAATACCGGGTCGATGCGTGGAGTGGACGGAGCAAGCCCCTATTCCATCTCCCAGTTCCAAAAATCAATTTAATATATGGTGCCCGGATAGGGCACGTATCAGATATTAAACTGATAAGAACAGATACTACACTTGATCTTAGCCAAAAGGCCGAGAAGCGATGCCGCAATGACGCCGAGGCGGGGGAGCCGCCAAAGGCCACGCCCACCTGGGCCGCGGCGAGAGGGCCTAAGGTCGCCAACAAACAAGCTCACCGAAAACGGATCACAACGGAGTGCACAACACGACACTTTGGAGTGCAACCTGGGATTTTGGATCATCATCGTTCAAAAGCACGGAATGGCTCGTAACTCCTAAACCGTCCGTCGCAGACCCAAGTGTCTTACATCACCGGAATCCTTGGCTCGGGCCGAACGAGACGCACGCCTCGGATCGGATGGTCGCGCGGCGAGATTTTCGGGTATTTGGGATTTTCCGAAAAACCTACTTTTGCACAGTAGTCCTGGGTCGTTTGCCCAATCTGACCCAAAGCGGTGCCGAAAGATTCTCTGGAGTCTGACTGCCGACAGTGACCGGGAAAAAAGTCGGAATTTCGATTCACGTTGGCGACGGGACGCCAAGACGTTGGCGGTGGGCGAGGCGGGCTTTACTTGAATGGCTATAACTCTCCGACGGCAAAGAGACAATTACACCCAAGTGGGTACACCTGTGTACGGGCTCAGCCTGTGGTCACGTGAAAAGGGATGTGGCGACTGGCCACTTGGTGGCGCTGTAAACAGAAAAAAACAACAGCTTGAATACGGCCATAGACGACTGTGTATCACGTGATTTTTCACACGTGCACAAGGTATTCATACCACATGATAGAACTCCTCATTCTGAACAACTTTGGACCACTGCTGTCAATCAAAGCGTTCGTTAAATATTGGAGATTATGTGAAGAATGAAAAAAAAAGAAGAAAAAAAAACAAGCCTCCCAGGTTGTTTTCTATCTCTCAATCAACCACTGCAGTTCGGTTCTCTGGACTTCCAAGGTTTCATCAACCATCAGGAGAAGAAGGAAAAATGATTGGAGCTTTAACAATCTGCTCTTTTAACCAGTGTGTGTGTCCAGGGGAGAGCGCGAACGCAGTCCCCCACTACCATAAATTATGCAGTCGAGATTCCCACATTTGGGGAATTCGCAGAGGTCAGCACAACCGGAGTGCAATGGCCGAGCCTCGCCCTGGGTGAACCACCTCCCTGATCATGGTGTCTCCCCTGCCAGGTAAGTATGAATTCCCAGGCCTCCAGTCAGAGGCACCCTGTCCCTCTTCGCAATCCTCACCAACGGTCGGACAATCGAACACACACCTGATTCAACTCATCAGCTCGTTAGCAAAAGACTCCAAGAGATAAGAGAGACATCAAAAATGTGCAGTGACGGGCTTCTTTTTTTTCTTCTTTTCTTTTTTTCATGCTCCGGAACCGGCTCCATGAGCCAAAGATCGATTTAATACGCAGTCCCCGGATAGTGGACGAATCAGATATGAAACTGATAAGAACAGAGTTTATTTATTTATTTATTTATTTTTGAATTTGTTATTTTCACACCACCGTTACCAGTATTGGATATGATCACCTACGACAGCCATACACAGCAATATACACTACTTCCATGAACATCTGCTGTCACACAAGACTAAAACATTTCTCTCATTGAACACTTTAAAGGGGGTGCACCGTTCCCAGAAGTACTGCAATACCGGGTCGATGCGTGGAGTGGACGGAGCAAGCCCCTATTCCATCTCCCAGTTCCAAAAATCAATTTAATATATGGTGCCCGGATAGGGCACGTATCAGATATTAAACTGATAAGAACAGATACTACACTTGATCTTAGCCAAAAGGCCGAGAAGCGATGCCGCAATGACGCCGAGGCGGGGGAGCCGCCAAAGGCCACGCCCACCTGGGCCGCGGCGAGAGGGCCTAAGGTCGCCAACAAACAAGCTCACCGAAAACGGATCACAACGGAGTGCACAACACGACACTTTGGAGTGCAACCTGGGATTTTGGATCATCATCGTTCAAAAGCACGGAATGGCTCGTAACTCCTAAACCGTCCGTCGCAGACCCAAGTGTCTTACATCACCGGAATCCTTGGCTCGGGCCGAACGAGACGCACGCCTCGGATCGGATGGTCGCGCTGGCGAGATTTTCGGGTATTTGGGATTTTCCGAAAAACCTACTTTTGCACAGTAGTCCTGGGTCGTTTGCCCAATCTGACCCAAAGCGGTGCCGAAAGATTCTCTGGAGTCTGACTGCCGACAGTGACCGGGAAAAAAGTCGGAATTTCGATTCACGTTGGCGACGGGACGCCAAGACGTTGGCGGTGGGCGAGGCGGGCTTTACTTGAATGGCTATAACTCTCCGACGGCAAAGAGACAATTACACCCAAGTGGGTACACCTGTGTACGGGCTCAGCCTGTGGTCACGTGAAAAGGGATGTGGCGACTGGCCACTTGGTGGCGCTGTAAACAGAAAATAACAACAGCTTGAAAAGAACAACAGCAAGATGACTGTGTATCACGTGATTTTTCACACGTGCACAAGGTAAGGTATTCATACCACATGATAGAACTCCTCATTCTGAACAACTTTGGACCACTGCTGTCAATCAAAGCGTTCGTTAAATATTGGAGATTATGTGAAGAATGAAAAAAAAAGAAGAAAAAAAAACAAGCCTCCCAGGTTGTTTTCTATCTCTCAATCAACCACTGCAGTTCGGTTCTCTGGACTTCCAAGGTTTCATCAACCATCAGGAGAAGAAGGAAAAATGATTGGAGCTTTAACAATCTGCTCTTTTAACCAGTGTGTGTGTCCAGGGGAGAGCGCGAACGCAGTCCCCCACTACCATAAATTATGCAGTCGAGATTCCCACATTTGGGGAATTCGCAGGGGTCAGCACAACCGGAGTGCAATGGCCGAGCCTCGCCCTGGGTGAACCACCTCCCTGATCATGGTGTCTCCCCTGCCAGGTAAGTATGAATTCCCGGGCCTCCAGTCAGAGGCACCCTGTCCCTCTTCGCAATCCTCACCAACGGTCGGACAATCGAACACACACCTGATTCAACTCATCAGCTCGTTAGCAAAAGACTCCAAGAGATAAGAGAGACATCAAAAATGTGCAGTGACGGGCTTCTTTTTTTTCTTCTTTTCTTTTTTTCATGCTCCGGAACCGGCTCCATGAGCCAAAGATCGATTTAATACGCAGTCCCCGGATAGTGGACGAATCAGATATGAAACTGATAAGAACAGAGTTTATTTATTTATTTATTTATTTTTGAATTTGTTATTTTCACACCACCGTTACCAGTATTGGATATGATCACCTACGACAGCCATACACTACTTCCATGAACATCTGCTGTCACACAAGACTAAAACATTTCTCTCATTGAACACTTTAAAGGGGGTGCACCGTTCCCAGAAGTACTGCAATACCGGGTCGATGCGTGGAGTGGACGGAGCAAGCCCCTATTCCATCTCCCAGTTCCAAAAATCAATTTAATATATGGTGCCCGGGTAGGGCACGTATCAGATATTAAACTGATAAGAACAGATACTACACTTGATCTTAGCCAAAAGGCCGAGAAGCGATGCCGCAATGACGCCGAGGCGGGGGAGCCGCCAAAGGCCACGCCCACCTGGGCCGCGGCGAGAGGGCCTAAGGTCGCCAACAAACAAGCTCACCGAAAACGGATCACAACGGAGTGCACAACACGACACTTTGGAGTGCAACCTGGGATTTTGGATCATCATCGTTCAAAAGCACGGAATGGCTCGTAACTCCTAAACCGTCCGTCGCAGACCCAAGTGTCTTACATCACCGGAATCCTTGGCTCGGGCCGAACGAGACGCACGCCTCGGATCGGATGGTCGCGCTGGCGAGATTTTCGGGTATTTGGGATTTTCCGAAAAACCTACTTTTGCACAGTAGTCCTGGGTCGTTTGCCCAATCTGACCCAAAGCGGTGCCGAAAGATTCTCTGGAGTCTGACTGCCGACAGTGTCCGGGAAAAAAGTCGGAATTTCGATTCACGTTGGCGACGGGACGCCAAGACGTTGGCGGTGGGCGAGGCGGGCTTTACTTGAATGGCTATAACTCTCCGACGGCAAAGAGACAATTACACCCAAGTGGGTACACCTGTGTACGGGCTCAGCCTGTGGTCACGTGAAAAGGGATGTGGCGACTGGCCACTTGGTGGCGCTGTAAACAGAAAAAAACAACAGCTTGAATACGGCCATAGACGACTGTGTATCACGTGATTTTTCACACGTGCACAAGGTATTCATACCACATGATAGAACTCCTCATTCTGAACAACTTTGGACCACTGCTGTCAATCAAAGCGTTCGTTAAATATTGGAGATTATGTGAAGAATGAAAAAAAAAGAAGAAAAAAAAACAAGCCTCCCAGGTTGTTTTCTATCTCTCAATCAACCACTGCAGTTCGGTTCTCTGGACTTCCAAGGTTTCATCAACCATCAGGAGAAGAAGGAAAAATGATTGGAGCTTTAACAATCTGCTCTTTTAACCAGTGTGTGTGTCCAGGGGAGAGCGCGAACGCAGTCCCCCACTACCATAAATTATGCAGTCGAGATTCCCACATTTGGGGAATTCGCAGGGGTCAGCACAACCGGAGTGCAATGGCCGAGCCTCGCCCTGGGTGAACCACCTCCCTGATCATGGTGTCTCCCCTGCCAGGTAAGTATGAATTCCCGGGCCTCCAGTCAGAGGCACCCTGTCCCTCTTCGCAATCCTCACCAACGGTCGGACAATCGAACACACACCTGATTCAACTCATCAGCTCGTTAGCAAAAGACTCCAAGAGATAAGAGAGACATCAAAAATGTGCAGTGACGGGCTTCTTTTTTTTCTTCTTTTCTTTTTTTCATGCTCCGGAACCGGCTCCATGAGCCAAAGATCGATTTAATACGCAGTCCCCGGATAGTGGACGAATCAGATATGAAACTGATAAGAACAGAGTTTATTTATTTATTTATTTATTTTTGAATTTGTTATTTTCACACCACCGTTACCAGTATTGGATATGATCACCTACGACAGCCATACACAGCAATATACACTACTTCCATGAACATCTGCTGTCACACAAGACTAAAACATTTCTCTCATTGAACACTTTAAAGGGGGTGCACCGTTCCCAGAAGTACTGCAATACCGGGTCGATGCGTGGAGTGGACGGAGCAAGCCCCTATTCCATCTCCCAGTTCCAAAAATCAATTTAATATATGGTGCCCGGGTAGGGCACGTATCAGATATTAAACTGATAAGAACAGATACTACACTTGATCTTAGCCAAAAGGCCGAGAAGCGATGCCGCAATGACGCCGAGGCGGGGGAGCCGCCAAAGGCCACGCCCACCTGGGCCGCGGCGAGAGGGCCTAAGGTCGCCAACAAACAAGCTCACCGAAAACGGATCACAACGGAGTGCACAACACGACACTTTGGAGTGCAACCTGGGATTTTGGATCATCATCGTTCAAAAGCACGGAATGGCTCGTAACTCCTAAACCGTCCGTCGCAGACCCAAGTGTCTTACATCACCGGAATCCTTGGCTCGGGCCGAACGAGACGCACGCCTCGGATCGGATGGTCGCGCTTGCGAGATTTTCGGGTATTTGGGATTTTCCGAAAAACCTACTTTTGCACAGTAGTCCTGGGTCGTTTGCCCAATCTGACCCAAAGCGGTGCCGAAAGATTCTCTGGAGTCTGACTGCCGACAGTGTCCGGGAAAAAAGTCGGAATTTCGATTCACGTTGGCGACGGGACGCCAAGACGTTGGCGGTGGGCGAGGCGGGCTTTACTTGAATGGCTATAACTCTCCGACGGCAAAGAGACAATTACACCCAAGTGGGTACACCTGTGTACGGGCTCAGCCTGTGGTCACGTGAAAAGGGATGTGGCGACTGGCCACTTGGTGGCGCTGTAAACAGAAAAAAACAACAGCTTGAATACGGCCATAGACGACTGTGTATCACGTGATTTTTCACACGTGCACAAGGTATTCATACCACATGATAGAACTCCTCATTCTGAACAACTTTGGACCACTGCTGTCAATCAAAGCGTTCGTTAAATATTGGAGATTATGTGAAGAATGAAAAAAAAAGAAGAAAAAAAAACAAGCCTCCCAGGTTGTTTTCTATCTCTCAATCAACCACTGCAGTTCGGTTCTCTGGACTTCCAAGGTTTCATCAACCATCAGGAGAAGAAGGAAAAATGATTGGAGCTTTAACAATCTGCTCTTTTAACCAGTGTGTGTGTCCAGGGGAGAGCGCGAACGCAGTCCCCCACTACCATAAATTATGCAGTCGAGATTCCCACATTTGGGGAATTCGCAGGGGTCAGCACAACCGGAGTGCAATGGCCGAGCCTCGCCCTGGGTGAACCACCTCCCTGATCATGGTGTCTCCCCTGCCAGGTAAGTATGAATTCCCAGGCCTCCAGTCAGAGGCACCCTGTCCCTCTTCGCAATCCTCACCAACGGTCGGACAATCGAACACACACCTGATTCAACTCATCAGCTCGTTAGCAAAAGACTCCAAGAGATAAGAGAGACATCAAAAATGTGCAGTGACGGGCTTCTTTTTTTTCTTCTTTTCTTTTTTTCATGCTCCGGAACCGGCTCCATGAGCCAAAGATCGATTTAATACGCAGTCCCCGGATAGTGGACGAATCAGATATGAAACTGATAAGAACAGAGTTTATTTATTTATTTATTTATTTTTGAATTTGTTATTTTCACACCACCGTTACCAGTATTGGATATGATCACCTACGACAGCCATACACAGCAATATACACTACTTCCATGAACATCTGCTGTCACACAAGACTAAAACATTTCTCTCATTGAACACTTTAAAGGGGGTGCACCGTTCCCAGAAGTACTGCAATACCGGGTCGATGCGTGGAGTGGACGGAGCAAGCCCCTATTCCATCTCCCAGTTCCAAAAATCAATTTAATATATGGTGCCCGGATAGGGCACGTATCAGATATTAAACTGATAAGAACAGATACTACACTTGATCTTAGCCAAAAGGCCGAGAAGCGATGCCGCAATGACGCCGAGGCGGGGGAGCCGCCAAAGGCCACGCCCACCTGGGCCGCGGCGAGAGGGCCTAAGGTCGCCAACAAACAAGCTCACCGAAAACGGATCACAACGGAGTGCACAACACGACACTTTGGAGTGCAACCTGGGATTTTGGATCATCATCGTTCAAAAGCACGGAATGGCTCGTAACTCCTAAACCGTCCGTCGCAGACCCAAGTGTCTTACATCACCGGAATCCTTGGCTCGGGCCGAACGAGACGCACGCCTCGGATCGGATGGTCGCGCGGCGAGATTTTCGGGTATTTGGGATTTTCCGAAAAACCTACTTTTGCACAGTAGTCCTGGGTCGTTTGCCCAATCTGACCCAAAGCGGTGCCGAAAGATTCTCTGGAGTCTGACTGCCGACAGTGACCGGGAAAAAAGTCGGAATTTCGATTCACGTTGGCGACGGGACGCCAAGACGTTGGCGGTGGGCGAGGCGGGCTTTACTTGAATGGCTATAACTCTCCGACGGCAAAGAGACAATTACACCCAAGTGGGTACACCTGTGTACGGGCTCAGCCTGTGGTCACGTGAAAAGGGATGTGGCGACTGGCCACTTGGTGGCGCTGTAAACAGAAAAAAACAACAGCTTGAATACGGCCATAGACGACTGTGTATCACGTGATTTTTCACACGTGCACAAGGTATTCATACCACATGATAGAACTCCTCATTCTGAACAACTTTGGACCACTGCTGTCAATCAAAGCGTTCGTTAAATATTGGAGATTATGTGAAGAATGAAAAAAAAAGAAGAAAAAAAAACAAGCCTCCCAGGTTGTTTTCTATCTCTCAATCAACCACTGCAGTTCGGTTCTCTGGACTTCCAAGGTTTCATCAACCATCAGGAGAAGAAGGAAAAATGATTGGAGCTTTAACAATCTGCTCTTTTAACCAGTGTGTGTGTCCAGGGGAGAGCGCGAACGCAGTCCCCCACTACCATAAATTATGCAGTCGAGATTCCCACATTTGGGGAATTCGCAGGGGTCAGCACAACCGGAGTGCAATGGCCGAGCCTCGCCCTGGGTGAACCACCTCCCTGATCATGGTGTCTCCCCTGCCAGGTAAGTATGAATTCCCAGGCCTCCAGTCAGAGGCACCCTGTCCCTCTTCGCAATCCTCACCAACGGTCGGACAATCGAACACACACCTGATTCAACTCATCAGCTCGTTAGCAAAAGACTCCAAGAGATAAGAGAGACATCAAAAATGTGCAGTGACGGGCTTCTTTTTTTTCTTCTTTTCTTTTTTTCATGCTCCGGAACCGGCTCCATGAGCCAAAGATCGATTTAATACGCAGTCCCCGGATAGTGGACGAATCAGATATGAAACTGATAAGAACAGAGTTTATTTATTTATTTATTTATTTTTGAATTTGTTATTTTCACACCACCGTTACCAGTATTGGATATGATCACCTACGACAGCCATACACAGCAATATACACTACTTCCATGAACATCTGCTGTCACACAAGACTAAAACATTTCTCTCATTGAACACTTTAAAGGGGGTGCACCGTTCCCAGAAGTACTGCAATACCGGGTCGATGCGTGGAGTGGACGGAGCAAGCCCCTATTCCATCTCCCAGTTCCAAAAATCAATTTAATATATGGTGCCCGGATAGGGCACGTATCAGATATTAAACTGATAAGAACAGATACTACACTTGATCTTAGCCAAAAGGCCGAGAAGCGATGCCGCAATGACGCCGAGGCGGGGGAGCCGCCAAAGGCCACGCCCACCTGGGCCGCGGCGAGAGGGCCTAAGGTCGCCAACAAACAAGCTCACCGAAAACGGATCACAACGGAGTGCACAACACGACACTTTGGAGTGCAACCTGGGATTTTGGATCATCATCGTTCAAAAGCACGGAATGGCTCGTAACTCCTAAACCGTCCGTCGCAGACCCAAGTGTCTTACATCACCGGAATCCTTGGCTCGGGCCGAACGAGACGCACGCCTCGGATCGGATGGTCGCGCTGGCGAGATTTTCGGGTATTTGGGATTTTCCGAAAAACCTACTTTTGCACAGTAGTCCTGGGTCGTTTGCCCAATCTGACCCAAAGCGGTGCCGAAAGATTCTCTGGAGTCTGACTGCCGACAGTGACCGGGAAAAAAGTCGGAATTTCGATTCACGTTGGCGACGGGACGCCAAGACGTTGGCGGTGGGCGAGGCGGGCTTTACTTGAATGGCTATAACTCTCCGACGGCAAAGAGACAATTACACCCAAGTGGGTACACCTGTGTACGGGCTCAGCCTGTGGTCACGTGAAAAGGGATGTGGCGACTGGCCACTTGGTGGCGCTGTAAACAGAAAATAACAACAGCTTGAAAAGAACAACAGCAAGATGACTGTGTATCACGTGATTTTTCACACGTGCACAAGGTAAGGTATTCATACCACATGATAGAACTCCTCATTCTGAACAACTTTGGACCACTGCTGTCAATCAAAGCGTTCGTTAAATATTGGAGATTATGTGAAGAATGAAAAAAAAAGAAGAAAAAAAAACAAGCCTCCCAGGTTGTTTTCTATCTCTCAATCAACCACTGCAGTTCGGTTCTCTGGACTTCCAAGGTTTCATCAACCATCAGGAGAAGAAGGAAAAATGATTGGAGCTTTAACAATCTGCTCTTTTAACCAGTGTGTGTGTCCAGGGGAGAGCGCGAACGCAGTCCCCCACTACCATAAATTATGCAGTCGAGATTCCCACATTTGGGGAATTCGCAGGGGTCAGCACAACCGGAGTGCAATGGCCGAGCCTCGCCCTGGGTGAACCACCTCCCTGATCATGGTGTCTCCCCTGCCAGGTAAGTATGAATTCCCGGGCCTCCAGTCAGAGGCACCCTGTCCCTCTTCGCAATCCTCACCAACGGTCGGACAATCGAACACACACCTGATTCAACTCATCAGCTCGTTAGCAAAAGACTCCAAGAGATAAGAGAGACATCAAAAATGTGCAGTGACGGGCTTCTTTTTTTTCTTCTTTTCTTTTTTTCATGCTCCGGAACCGGCTCCATGAGCCAAAGATCGATTTAATACGCAGTCCCCGGATAGTGGACGAATCAGATATGAAACTGATAAGAACAGAGTTTATTTATTTATTTATTTATTTTTGAATTTGTTATTTTCACACCACCGTTACCAGTATTGGATATGATCACCTACGACAGCCATACACAGCAATATACACTACTTCCATGAACATCTGCTGTCACACAAGACTAAAACATTTCTCTCATTGAACACTTTAAAGGGGGTGCACCGTTCCTAGAAGTACTGCAATACCGGGTCGATGCGTGGAGTGGACGGAGCAAGCCCCTATTCCATCTCCCAGTTCCAAAAATCAATTTAATATATGGTGCCCGGGTAGGGCACGTATCAGATATTAAACTGATAAGAACAGATTTTTTTCTTTTGACATATTTTTATTGTAACAATTCTTTCATTTATACCATACATCTTTTTTGTAAACCACGTTTTTACAGAATGTTTACATAATTATTTGTTTTGTTTAAAGATAAATAAGATAAATAAACAGTTTCTGTTGTCCATGTATATAATTTAAATTAAAAGCATTCTGGTAAAACACATGGAGAAATTAATAAAAATGGTAATACATGAAATAAATATCTTGATAAAACAATTAAAACAAACTTAAAAACTCTCTCTTCCATTGTACAAGAACGGGTATGTCCTTATAAACCTTTTGAACCATCAACTCAGTTCCTCAAAACCAGTCCCAAAGACCTGGCCTTTCTGGGCCCAGAGGAGATCCTCTTAAACCGAGGCACCGCTGCTCCGCCGAAGATGTTGTGGGGGGCATCTACGGGCAGTCAAGGCTCGTGGCTGTGGGGACCTTCCCCTGTGAGGCTCTGGCCCCCACGTCCGAATGGCGACATGCGGTGTAGTCCTGCAGCCTTGATTTTGCCAGCTGGATGGTGGCGTGGAGGGACACCTGCATGCGCTTCCCTACCAGCAGGTTTCTGGAGGTCCAAATGGCGTCTTTAATGCAACAAATGGTGAGCCAGAGCGCGGTCTGTGTTTGTGCTGGCATTTGCTGGCTCACCTCACCTCTGACCATTGGGTAGTTTGGGACCCCCCCTGCTGGCAGGTACGGGAATTGCTGGGGGCCAGCTGTTGCCCACAGGTCCCTCACAGCGCTGCACTCCCAGAGCGCGTGCCTCACGGTCTCGGGCGCGCCACACCCGGGCCGCGGGCAGATGGGGTTCCTCGACATGCCTCGGGAGTGCATCACGGCCCTGACCGGGAGGATCTCATGGGCAACCATCCACGCCAGGTCCCGGTGTCGGTTCTGGAGAGCTGAGTGGGACACATTGCGCCAAACCTTTTGGGCTTCACTTAAGGTGAGCCCGCGCACTGGACACACTTGTTCCCGTTCCTGCACAAGGGAGAGGATAGAGCGGTGATTAGTTAAAACAGTCACGTTTTCTTTTTCCAAATTAAAATTCTTTAAAAACTTTTTTATGTGAGCGTATGCAGGGGGTTGGTCAAATGCAAGTGGTGTTGTCAAGTCTGTTGGTAAAATTTTGATGGATCTTAAAAAGGACCCCACCCAGAACCGGGCCATGGCTGCTGTTTTGTCTTGTCTGGATGGGGCCAGGGCATACTTTATGTGTAATGCAGTGTATTGGGCTCCTAAAAACAAATAAGGGTCTGGGACGCCTTTTCCTCCGTTTTTTGGTGCTTTCTTCATGGTTACTCTTTTTAGCCTCTCCCATTTGGATCCCCACAAAAAATAAAACATGGACCGGTCCAGGGATAAAAGAAAGAATCTAGGGGGAAAGAAAACAGAACATAGCAATAAAAACAATGGTAAAATCACAGCTTTTAGAATTAAAACCTTTCCTTCAAAAGTCAGCTGTCTCAGTCCCCAGAACCCCAATTTTTTCCTCACTTTTCCAGTCACATCATGCCAGTTTCCACTCCCTCCCCCGTCTCTGTCAAATTTGATGCCCAGTATTTTTATGTCTGTCTTTTTAAAAGTGATGTCCAGTCCAACAGTCTTGCTTGGTTCCCATGGGCCATAGAACTGCACCTGGGTCTTGTCTCTGTTCAGTCTAGCTCCAGACGCTTTCCCAAACCAGTCTGTCAAGTCCATTGTCCTCTGTATTGATGAAACGTCAGTGCATAAAAGATTGATATCGTCCATATATAAAACAGTCTTTGCAGTCAGTCCTCCAGTCCCGGGTATGGTCAGTCCCGTTATCCACTTGTCCCTTCTCAAGATCTGCGCTAGGGGTTCGATGCAAGCCACATACAGGAGAGGAGATAACGGACAGCCCTGACGGACACCACTGCGTACATCTATCGCTTTTGAAAGATTCCCATTAACTAGGATTCTGCTGGTTATATCCCTGTACAGCAATCCCACCCAAGCTAAGAATCTCCCAGGAAAGCCCATTTTCCCCAATACTTGAAACAAGTAATGGTGCGAGACTCTGTCAAATGCTTTTTCGAAATCTAGATTTAACACTATCAGCCGAATGTTTCTGTCTCTCGCATAACAGATGGTATCTCTTATCAGTACGAGGCTGTCTGTGATCTTCCTCCCAGGGACGGCGCAGGCTTGATCCGGGTGGATCAATTCTGCTAAAACTGTTGACATTCGTATTGTTAAAAGTTTGCTAAAAAGTTTACAGTCAAAGTTTAAAAGGGTTATAGGACGCCAGTTTTTTAGATCCGTCTTGTCATCTTTTTTGTGTAATAATGTCATTATACCCATTCTAAAACTGTCTGGAAATCGGTCGAGGTTATCAAGGTCATTAAAAACAGCCAGTAGGTCTAGTCTTAAAATGTCCCAAAAGGTCAGATAAAATTCTAGGGGAAGTCCGTCGGCTCCGGGGGACTTCCCCCTTTTAAATTTTTTTATACTTTTGTCCATCTCAGGGAGATTAAAATCATTTGTCAAACCTGCACTATCTTTTACAGTATTCTCTATAAAGGTTAGAGTTTCATTTAAAATCACATCATCACTTGCCTTTTCCCCATAGAGTTCCTCATAAAAACTTTCTACTACTGTTAAAATACCATTTGTGTCTGTCACCATTTCTCTTTCTTTATTTCTTAATTTCACCATGGCTCCACCTCTATTGAGTATTTTCTTAAAAAAGTATCTTGTGCATTTCTCTCCCTGCTCTATTTCCTTTTCTTTACTTCTAAAAATAATTCCTCTACTTTTAACTTCTGCCAGTTCAGACATTTCTTTTTTAACTTCTTTTATTTCATCATTAAAATCAAACCCCTGATTAAAAAGATGAAAATAGCGTTGTAACCTCTTTTGCAGTCCCACCATTTGTCTCTTTTCCTTACATGTTTTCTTTTTCCCTGCCCATCTAAAAAAAGTCTTGGTCTTTCCCTTCACCATCTCCCACCACTGTGCTCTTGAGTCAAATAAGTCTTGTAGGGTCTGCCAATTGCTATACTGCTCCCTGTATTCTTTTACTATTTCTGGGTCTTCCAACAGGGAGCGGTTTAGCTTCCACAGACCTCTACCTGTTGTCACACCGGGGGGAAGTGATAGGGTGCAAGAAAGCATAGTGTGATCTGAAAAGAAAAGAGGGGTTAATCTGGCATCCATTAATGACCAGTCTCTGGTAAAAATGTAATCAATGCGGGAGGCTCTGGTACCATCACCACTAAACCAGGTGTGGCCCACATTGTTGGGATGCATGGATTTAAAAGCGTCAGTCAGTCTAAAATCTTTTATTATGTTTTGCAATAAAACTGTAGTCTTGTCCTCTTTAAAATCCTCTGATGCCCCTTTCCTATCTTTCCTCTGTAAAACACAATTAAAATCTCCTGCAAAAATTAAAGGATTCTTGCCTAGTAAGTGGGACTGCAGATCTATTAAAAGGCTGTATCTGTCATTCTTTTCTGTGTTCCCATAAAAGTTTAGTACATTAAAATCCCTCCCTAAAAAAGTCAAATTGGCTAAAAGTGCCCGTCCATCTCTTAATATTGTGCTCCCCTTCACCAATATTTGTGTGTTTTTTATCAGGATGGCCACTCCGTCTGCTTTGTTTTGGTTTGAACCACTCCATAAGGAGGGTCCTTGCTGCCATTTATCTTCCCACTTCTTATAGTCTTTTAAAAAGGGTAAGGCACATTCCTGTAATAAAAACACATCAGAAGGCTGTGTACTTAAGAAATTTAAAACCATTTGTGCTCTCGTTTGTGACTTCACACTTCTCACGTTTACAGTTGAGATGGTGATGTTTGTGAGCATTAAAATGAGTATAAAAAAAGACAGATACAACATTTTAAAAGTTTTAAAAGTTTAAAAACAAACTATCCATTAAAAAACAAGTTTTCTTGTAAAACAAACTCTTCCTGCATTCCCACCAGAGGGGAGGCAGGGGGGTGAGTTTGTTTTCCTTCTGAGTCACAGGGTGAGCTCCTGGGTGTGGATGATTTCAGCTCAATCGCTAAGAAAGAAATCTCATTTGCTGTATGACTTGGAAATAATCTATTCAGATCGTCTGACGAGGAAGAGTCAGAGAATCTTCCCATTTTATCTTTCTCTATTTCTTTCAAGAGGGGGGAGTGTGCCACTCTCTTTTTCTTACTTGATTGAGCACAGGGGAGTTGATCGCTTAATTGACTTTTTGTTTGTACCTTGTCTGTGTCCTCCCCAGCATTTTCACTTACTTCTGTGTTGTCTTCACCTGTCTCTTCCATTTGATCTTCCTCACCCTGTTGTACTTCACTCCTTTGCTCCACCCCTTCGTTACCTCTGTCACCTGTTCCCTCTCCACCAATCACCAGATTTGGCGGGAAAATTGAATCTTTTGGCTCCGCCCCCTTGTTATCCTTTTGTCTGCTTTCCTCAACCGCCATTTTGTTTGCTTTAACTTTGTTAGCAAAAGACTTAGGGCAATCTCTGTAGAGGTGAGCGGAGTCTCCACAGAGATTGCAACTTCTGCCATTGGGGCACTCTTCAAAAGTGTGCCCAATTTCTCTGCATTTTTTACAAAACACCTTTTGACAAGCCTCTACCAGGTGCCCGAACTCTCCACACTTGCGGCACAGCTTGGGCATTCCCTGGTAGTGGATGTAGCCTCTGTTTTCACCAAGAACTATCATTGATGGCAGATGTCTTAGGCCCTGATAGCCCTGGGGATCTTCCCACTGTTTGATCGGGATTCTCCAGGAGCAGTTCCAAATACCATCCTCATCCACCACCTTCATAGCCTGGCTCTTTACAGTGCAAAATCTACCCAGCCATACACAAATGTCTTCTCCAGTCACAGTCTCATTGAACATCCTAACAATCACAACCTTGTGTGTGTTGTCAGATAGCTTCTCAACTTTAAACATGGAGAACTGGGTCTTTACCTTCTCAAATCTATGGCAAAATTCTGACAACAGTGCTGCATTTCTAAAACTAACATCAAAGCCTTTATTAAAAGGCAGGGATAAAATACAATTTAAATCTTGAGGTGCGTAATTCAAAGCTTTCTGAACATATTTCCGAGAAAAATCTAAACGGGAAATTTCAATCGGCTTGCCTTCATGTTCTAAAAGGGTAAAACGCACGCTGTGGTGCCTCCGCATGCCGGCACGAGCAGCCGACATGGTGGAGGCACCACAAGCCTGTTAAAACGAGAAGGATTAAAAATATTAATAGAGAGCGGGTTAAAAAGGAGAACAATAAATACTAAACAATAAACAATTTAAAAATACAGCAGAATGTCAAAATAAAAGAGCAATAAGAAGGACTTACTTTAAAATCAAAAGTTCACTCCAGGAGTTGTTCCAACAACGGAATAGAACGCCCGAAATGTCTCTCCACTGGATATAACCCTAAGCCACTAAACCGGCAAAAGGCTCGCTCCTATAGAGAGTCGATCCCTGTCTCAACCCTTGAAACTGCCAAAAGGCCGAGAAGCGATGCCGCAATGACGCCGAGGCGGGGGAGCCGCCAAAGGCCACGCCCACCTGGGCCGCGGCGAGAGGGCCTAAGGTCGCCAACAAACAAGCTCACCGAAAACGGATCACAACGGAGTGCACAACACGACACTTTGGAGTGCAACCTGGGATTTTGGATCATCATCGTTCAAAAGCACGGAATGGCTCGTAACTCCTAAACCGTCCGTCGCAGACCCAAGTGTCTTACATCACCGGAATCCTTGGCTCGGGCCGAACGAGACGCACGCCTCGGATCGGATGGTCGCGCTGGCGAGATTTTCGGGTATTTGGGATTTTCCGAAAAACCTACTTTTGCACAGTAGTCCTGGGTCGTTTGCCCAATCTGACCCAAAGCGGTGCCGAAAGATTCTCTGGAGTCTGACTGCCGACAGTGACCGGGAAAAAAGTCGGAATTTTGATTCACGTTGGCGACGGGACGCCAAGACGTTGGCGGTGGGCGAGGCGGGCTTTACTTGAATGGCTATAACTCTCCGACGGCAAAGAGACAATTACACCCAAGTGGGTACACCTGTGTACGGGCTCAGCCTGTGGTCACGTGAAAAGGGATGTGGCGACTGGCCACTTGGTGGCGCTGTAAACAGAAAATAACAACAGCTTGAAAAGAACAACAGCAAGATGACTGTGTATCACGTGATTTTTCACACGTGCACAAGGTAAGGTATTCATACCACATGATAGAACTCCTCATTCTGAACAACTTTGGACCACTGCTGTCAATCAAAGCGTTCGTTAAATATTGGAGATTATGTGAAGAATGAAAAAAAAAGAAGAAAAAAAAACAAGCCTCCCAGGTTGTTTTCTATCTCTCAATCAACCACTGCAGTTCGGTTCTCTGGACTTCCAAGGTTTCATCAACCATCAGGAGAAGAAGGAAAAATGATTGGAGCTTTAACAATCTGCTCTTTTAACCAGTGTGTGTGTCCAGGGGAGAGCGCGAACGCAGTCCCCCACTACCATAAATTATGCAGTCGAGATTCCCACATTTGGGGAATTCGCAGGGGTCAGCACAACCGGAGTGCAATGGCCGAGCCTCGCCCTGGGTGAACCACCTCCCTGATCATGGTGTCTCCCCTGCCAGGTAAGTATGAATTCCCGGGCCTCCAGTCAGAGGCACCCTGTCCCTCTTCGCAATCCTCACCAACGGTCGGACAATCGAACACACACCTGATTCAACTCATCAGCTCGTTAGCAAAAGACTCCAAGAGATAAGAGAGACATCAAAAATGTGCAGTGACGGGCTTCTTTTTTTTCTTCTTTTCTTTTTTTCATGCTCCGGAACCGGCTCCATGAGCCAAAGATCGATTTAATACGCAGTCCCCGGATAGTGGACGAATCAGATATGAAACTGATAAGAACAGAGTTTATTTATTTATTTATTTATTTTTGAATTTGTTATTTTCACACCACCGTTACCAGTATTGGATATGATCACCTACGACAGCCATACACAGCAATATACACTACTTCCATGAACATCTGCTGTCACACAAGACTAAAACATTTCTCTCATTGAACACTTTAAAGGGGGTGCACCGTTCCCAGAAGTACTGCAATACCGGGTCGATGCGTGGAGTGGACGGAGCAAGCCCCTATTCCATCTCCCAGTTCCAAAAATCAATTTAATATATGGTGCCCGGGTAGGGCACGTATCAGATATTAAACTGATAAGAACAGATACTACACTTGATCTTAGCCAAAAGGCCGAGAAGCGATGCCGCAATGACGCCGAGGCGGGGGAGCCGCCAAAGGCCACGCCCACCTGGGCCGCGGCGAGAGGGCCTAAGGTCGCCAACAAACAAGCTCACCGAAAACGGATCACAACGGAGTGCACAACACGACACTTTGGAGTGCAACCTGGGATTTTGGATCATCATCGTTCAAAAGCACGGAATGGCTCGTAACTCCTAAACCGTCCGTCGCAGACCCAAGTGTCTTACATCACCGGAATCCTTGGCTCGGGCCGAACGAGACGCACGCCTCGGATCGGATGGTCGCGCTGGCGAGATTTTCGGGTATTTGGGATTTTCCGAAAAACCTACTTTTGCACAGTAGTCCTGGGTCGTTTGCCCAATCTGACCCAAAGCGGTGCCGAAAGATTCTCTGGAGTCTGACTGCCGACAGTGACCGGGAAAAAAGTCGGAATTTCGATTCACGTTGGCGACGGGACGCCAAGACGTTGGCGGTGGGCGAGGCGGGCTTTACTTGAATGGCTATAACTCTCCGACGGCAAAGAGACAATTACACCCAAGTGGGTACACCTGTGTACGGGCTCAGCCTGTGGTCACGTGAAAAGGGATGTGGCGACTGGCCACTTGGTGGCGCTGTAAACAGAAAAAAACAACAGCTTGAATACGGCCATAGACGACTGTGTATCACGTGATTTTTCACACGTGCACAAGGTATTCATACCACATGATAGAACTCCTCATTCTGAACAACTTTGGACCACTGCTGTCAATCAAAGCGTTCGTTAAATATTGGAGATTATGTGAAGAATGAAAAAAAAACAAGCCTCCCAGGTTGTTTTCTATCTCTCAATCAACCACTGCAGTTCGGTTCTCTGGACTTCCAAGGTTTCATCAACCATCAGGAGAAGAAGGAAAAATGATTGGAGCTTTAACAATCTGCTCTTTTAACCAGTGTGTGTGTCCAGGGGAGAGCGCGAACGCAGTCCCCCACTACCATAAATTATGCAGTCGAGATTCCCACATTTGGGGAATTCGCAGGGGTCAGCACAACCGGAGTGCAATGGCCGAGCCTCGCCCTGGGTGAACCACCTCCCTGATCATGGTGTCTCCCCTGCCAGGTAAGTATGAATTCCCGGGCCTCCAGTCAGAGGCACCCTGTCCCTCTTCGCAATCCTCACCAACGGTCGGACAATCGAACACACACCTGATTCAACTCATCAGCTCGTTAGCAAAAGACTCCAAGAGATAAGAGAGACATCAAAAATGTGCAGTGACGGGCTTCTTTTTTTTCTTCTTTTCTTTTTTTCATGCTCCGGAACCGGCTCCATGAGCCAAAGATCGATTTAATACGCAGTCCCCGGATAGTGGACGAATCAGATATGAAACTGATAAGAACAGAGTTTATTTATTTATTTATTTATTTTTGAATTTGTTATTTTCACACCACCGTTACCAGTATTGGATATGATCACCTACGACAGCCATACACAGCAATATACACTACTTCCATGAACATCTGCTGTCACACAAGACTAAAACATTTCTCTCATTGAACACTTTAAAGGGGGTGCACCGTTCCCAGAAGTACTGCAATACCGGGTCGATGCGTGGAGTGGACGGAGCAAGCCCCTATTCCATCTCCCAGTTCCAAAAATCAATTTAATATATGGTGCCCGGGTAGGGCACGTATCAGATATTAAACTGATAAGAACAGATACTACACTTGATCTTAGCCAAAAGGCCGAGAAGCGATGCCGCAATGACGCCGAGGCGGGGGAGCCGCCAAAGGCCACGCCCACCTGGGCCGCGGCGAGAGGGCCTAAGGTCGCCAACAAACAAGCTCACCGAAAACGGATCACAACGGAGTGCACAACACGACACTTTGGAGTGCAACCTGGGATTTTGGATCATCATCGTTCAAAAGCACGGAATGGCTCGTAACTCCTAAACCGTCCGTCGCAGACCCAAGTGTCTTACATCACCGGAATCCTTGGCTCGGGCCGAACGAGACGCACGCCTCGGATCGGATGGTCGCGCTGGCGAGATTTTCGGGTATTTGGGATTTTCCGAAAAACCTACTTTTGCACAGTAGTCCTGGGTCGTTTGCCCAATCTGACCCAAAGCGGTGCCGAAAGATTCTCTGGAGTCTGACTGCCGACAGTGACCGGGAAAAAAGTCGGAATTTCGATTCACGTTGGCGACGGGACGCCAAGACGTTGGCGGTGGGCGAGGCGGGCTTTACTTGAATGGCTATAACTCTCCGACGGCAAAGAGACAATTACACCCAAGTGGGTACACCTGTGTACGGGCTCAGCCTGTGGTCACGTGAAAAGGGATGTGGCGACTGGCCACTTGGTGGCGCTGTAAACAGAAAAAAACAACAGCTTGAATACGGCCATAGACGACTGTGTATCACGTGATTTTTCACACGTGCACAAGGTATTCATACCACATGATAGAACTCCTCATTCTGAACAACTTTGGACCACTGCTGTCAATCAAAGCGTTCGTTAAATATTGGAGATTATGTGAAGAATGAAAAAAAAACAAGCCTCCCAGGTTGTTTTCTATCTCTCAATCAACCACTGCAGTTCGGTTCTCTGGACTTCCAAGGTTTCATCAACCATCAGGAGAAGAAGGAAAAATGATTGGAGCTTTAACAATCTGCTCTTTTAACCAGTGTGTGTGTCCAGGGGAGAGCGCGAACGCAGTCCCCCACTACCATAAATTATGCAGTCGAGATTCCCACATTTGGGGAATTCGCAGGGGTCAGCACAACCGGAGTGCAATGGCCGAGCCTCGCCCTGGGTGAACCACCTCCCTGATCATGGTGTCTCCCCTGCCAGGTAAGTATGAATTCCCGGGCCTCCAGTCAGAGGCACCCTGTCCCTCTTCGCAATCCTCACCAACGGTCGGACAATCGAACACACACCTGATTCAACTCATCAGCTCGTTAGCAAAAGACTCCAAGAGATAAGAGAGACATCAAAAATGTGCAGTGACGGGCTTCTTTTTTTTCTTCTTTTCTTTTTTTCATGCTCCGGAACCGGCTCCATGAGCCAAAGATCGATTTAATACGCAGTCCCCGGATAGTGGACGAATCAGATATGAAACTGATAAGAACAGAGTTTATTTATTTATTTATTTATTTTTGAATTTGTTATTTTCACACCACCGTTACCAGTATTGGATATGATCACCTACGACAGCCATACACAGCAATATACACTACTTCCATGAACATCTGCTGTCACACAAGACTAAAACATTTCTCTCATTGAACACTTTAAAGGGGGTGCACCGTTCCCAGAAGTACTGCAATACCGGGTCGATGCGTGGAGTGGACGGAGCAAGCCCCTATTCCATCTCCCAGTTCCAAAAATCAATTTAATATATGGTGCCCGGGTAGGGCACGTATCAGATATTAAACTGATAAGAACAGATACTACACTTGATCTTAGCCAAAAGGCCGAGAAGCGATGCCGCAATGACGCCGAGGCGGGGGAGCCGCCAAAGGCCACGCCCACCTGGGCCGCGGCGAGAGGGCCTAAGGTCGCCAACAAACAAGCTCACCGAAAACGGATCACAACGGAGTGCACAACACGACACTTTGGAGTGCAACCTGGGATTTTGGATCATCATCGTTCAAAAGCACGGAATGGCTCGTAACTCCTAAACCGTCCGTCGCAGACCCAAGTGTCTTACATCACCGGAATCCTTGGCTCGGGCCGAACGAGACGCACGCCTCGGATCGGATGGTCGCGCTGGCGAGATTTTCGGGTATTTGGGATTTTCCGAAAAACCTACTTTTGCACAGTAGTCCTGGGTCGTTTGCCCAATCTGACCCAAAGCGGTGCCGAAAGATTCTCTGGAGTCTGACTGCCGACAGTGACCGGGAAAAAAGTCGGAATTTCGATTCACGTTGGCGACGGGACGCCAAGACGTTGGCGGTGGGCGAGGCGGGCTTTACTTGAATGGCTATAACTCTCCGACGGCAAAGAGACAATTACACCCAAGTGGGTACACCTGTGTACGGGCTCAGCCTGTGGTCACGTGAAAAGGGATGTGGCGACTGGCCACTTGGTGGCGCTGTAAACAGAAAAAAACAACAGCTTGAATACGGCCATAGACGACTGTGTATCACGTGATTTTTCACACGTGCACAAGGTATTCATACCACATGATAGAACTCCTCATTCTGAACAACTTTGGACCACTGCTGTCAATCAAAGCGTTCGTTAAATATTGGAGATTATGTGAAGAATGAAAAAAAAACAAGCCTCCCAGGTTGTTTTCTATCTCTCAATCAACCACTGCAGTTCGGTTCTCTGGACTTCCAAGGTTTCATCAACCATCAGGAGAAGAAGGAAAAATGATTGGAGCTTTAACAATCTGCTCTTTTAACCAGTGTGTGTGTCCAGGGGAGAGCGCGAACGCAGTCCCCCACTACCATAAATTATGCAGTCGAGATTCCCACATTTGGGGAATTCGCAGGGGTCAGCACAACCGGAGTGCAATGGCCGAGCCTCGCCCTGGGTGAACCACCTCCCTGATCATGGTGTCTCCCCTGCCAGGTAAGTATGAATTCCCGGGCCTCCAGTCAGAGGCACCCTGTCCCTCTTCGCAATCCTCACCAACGGTCGGACAATCGAACACACACCTGATTCAACTCATCAGCTCGTTAGCAAAAGACTCCAAGAGATAAGAGAGACATCAAAAATGTGCAGTGACGGGCTTCTTTTTTTTCTTCTTTTCTTTTTTTCATGCTCCGGAACCGGCTCCATGAGCCAAAGATCGATTTAATACGCAGTCCCCGGATAGTGGACGAATCAGATATGAAACTGATAAGAACAGAGTTTATTTATTTATTTATTTATTTTTGAATTTGTTATTTTCACACCACCGTTACCAGTATTGGATATGATCACCTACGACAGCCATACACAGCAATATACACTACTTCCATGAACATCTGCTGTCACACAAGACTAAAACATTTCTCTCATTGAACACTTTAAAGGGGGTGCACCGTTCCCAGAAGTACTGCAATACCGGGTCGATGCGTGGAGTGGACGGAGCAAGCCCCTATTCCATCTCCCAGTTCCAAAAATCAATTTAATATATGGTGCCCGGGTAGGGCACGTATCAGATATTAAACTGATAAGAACAGATACTACACTTGATCTTAGCCAAAAGGCCGAGAAGCGATGCCGCAATGACGCCGAGGCGGGGGAGCCGCCAAAGGCCACGCCCACCTGGGCCGCGGCGAGAGGGCCTAAGGTCGCCAACAAACAAGCTCACCGAAAACGGATCACAACGGAGTGCACAACACGACACTTTGGAGTGCAACCTGGGATTTTGGATCATCATCGTTCAAAAGCACGGAATGGCTCGTAACTCCTAAACCGTCCGTCGCAGACCCAAGTGTCTTACATCACCGGAATCCTTGGCTCGGGCCGAACGAGACGCACGCCTCGGATCGGATGGTCGCGCTGGCGAGATTTTCGGGTATTTGGGATTTTCCGAAAAACCTACTTTTGCACAGTAGTCCTGGGTCGTTTGCCCAATCTGACCCAAAGCGGTGCCGAAAGATTCTCTGGAGTCTGACTGCCGACAGTGACCGGGAAAAAAGTCGGAATTTCGATTCACGTTGGCGACGGGACGCCAAGACGTTGGCGGTGGGCGAGGCGGGCTTTACTTGAATGGCTATAACTCTCCGACGGCAAAGAGACAATTACACCCAAGTGGGTACACCTGTGTACGGGCTCAGCCTGTGGTCACGTGAAAAGGGATGTGGCGACTGGCCACTTGGTGGCGCTGTAAACAGAAAAAAACAACAGCTTGAATACGGCCATAGACGACTGTGTATCACGTGATTTTTCACACGTGCACAAGGTATTCATACCACATGATAGAACTCCTCATTCTGAACAACTTTGGACCACTGCTGTCAATCAAAGCGTTCGTTAAATATTGGAGATTATGTGAAGAATGAAAAAAAAACAAGCCTCCCAGGTTGTTTTCTATCTCTCAATCAACCACTGCAGTTCGGTTCTCTGGACTTCCAAGGTTTCATCAACCATCAGGAGAAGAAGGAAAAATGATTGGAGCTTTAACAATCTGCTCTTTTAACCAGTGTGTGTGTCCAGGGGAGAGCGCGAACGCAGTCCCCCACTACCATAAATTATGCAGTCGAGATTCCCACATTTGGGGAATTCGCAGGGGTCAGCACAACCGGAGTGCAATGGCCGAGCCTCGCCCTGGGTGAACCACCTCCCTGATCATGGTGTCTCCCCTGCCAGGTAAGTATGAATTCCCGGGCCTCCAGTCAGAGGCACCCTGTCCCTCTTCGCAATCCTCACCAACGGTCGGACAATCGAACACACACCTGATTCAACTCATCAGCTCGTTAGCAAAAGACTCCAAGAGATAAGAGAGACATCAAAAATGTGCAGTGACGGGCTTCTTTTTTTTCTTCTTTTCTTTTTTTCATGCTCCGGAACCGGCTCCATGAGCCAAAGATCGATTTAATACGCAGTCCCCGGATAGTGGACGAATCAGATATGAAACTGATAAGAACAGAGTTTATTTATTTATTTATTTATTTTTGAATTTGTTATTTTCACACCACCGTTACCAGTATTGGATATGATCACCTACGACAGCCATACACAGCAATATACACTACTTCCATGAACATCTGCTGTCACACAAGACTAAAACATTTCTCTCATTGAACACTTTAAAGGGGGTGCACCGTTCCCAGAAGTACTGCAATACCGGGTCGATGCGTGGAGTGGACGGAGCAAGCCCCTATTCCATCTCCCAGTTCCAAAAATCAATTTAATATATGGTGCCCGGGTAGGGCACGTATCAGATATTAAACTGATAAGAACAGATACTACACTTGATCTTAGCCAAAAGGCCGAGAAGCGATGCCGCAATGACGCCGAGGCGGGGGAGCCGCCAAAGGCCACGCCCACCTGGGCCGCGGCGAGAGGGCCTAAGGTCGCCAACAAACAAGCTCACCGAAAACGGATCACAACGGAGTGCACAACACGACACTTTGGAGTGCAACCTGGGATTTTGGATCATCATCGTTCAAAAGCACGGAATGGCTCGTAACTCCTAAACCGTCCGTCGCAGACCCAAGTGTCTTACATCACCGGAATCCTTGGCTCGGGCCGAACGAGACGCACGCCTCGGATCGGATGGTCGCGCTGGCGAGATTTTCGGGTATTTGGGATTTTCCGAAAAACCTACTTTTGCACAGTAGTCCTGGGTCGTTTGCCCAATCTGACCCAAAGCGGTGCCGAAAGATTCTCTGGAGTCTGACTGCCGACAGTGACCGGGAAAAAAGTCGGAATTTCGATTCACGTTGGCGACGGGACGCCAAGACGTTGGCGGTGGGCGAGGCGGGCTTTACTTGAATGGCTATAACTCTCCGACGGCAAAGAGACAATTACACCCAAGTGGGTACACCTGTGTACGGGCTCAGCCTGTGGTCACGTGAAAAGGGATGTGGCGACTGGCCACTTGGTGGCGCTGTAAACAGAAAAAAACAACAGCTTGAATACGGCCATAGACGACTGTGTATCACGTGATTTTTCACACGTGCACAAGGTATTCATACCACATGATAGAACTCCTCATTCTGAACAACTTTGGACCACTGCTGTCAATCAAAGCGTTCGTTAAATATTGGAGATTATGTGAAGAATGAAAAAAAAACAAGCCTCCCAGGTTGTTTTCTATCTCTCAATCAACCACTGCAGTTCGGTTCTCTGGACTTCCAAGGTTTCATCAACCATCAGGAGAAGAAGGAAAAATGATTGGAGCTTTAACAATCTGCTCTTTTAACCAGTGTGTGTGTCCAGGGGAGAGCGCGAACGCAGTCCCCCACTACCATAAATTATGCAGTCGAGATTCCCACATTTGGGGAATTCGCAGGGGTCAGCACAACCGGAGTGCAATGGCCGAGCCTCGCCCTGGGTGAACCACCTCCCTGATCATGGTGTCTCCCCTGCCAGGTAAGTATGAATTCCCGGGCCTCCAGTCAGAGGCACCCTGTCCCTCTTCGCAATCCTCACCAACGGTCGGACAATCGAACACACACCTGATTCAACTCATCAGCTCGTTAGCAAAAGACTCCAAGAGATAAGAGAGACATCAAAAATGTGCAGTGACGGGCTTCTTTTTTTTCTTCTTTTCTTTTTTTCATGCTCCGGAACCGGCTCCATGAGCCAAAGATCGATTTAATACGCAGTCCCCGGATAGTGGACGAATCAGATATGAAACTGATAAGAACAGAGTTTATTTATTTATTTATTTATTTTTGAATTTGTTATTTTCACACCACCGTTACCAGTATTGGATATGATCACCTACGACAGCCATACACAGCAATATACACTACTTCCATGAACATCTGCTGTCACACAAGACTAAAACATTTCTCTCATTGAACACTTTAAAGGGGGTGCACCGTTCCCAGAAGTACTGCAATACCGGGTCGATGCGTGGAGTGGACGGAGCAAGCCCCTATTCCATCTCCCAGTTCCAAAAATCAATTTAATATATGGTGCCCGGGTAGGGCACGTATCAGATATTAAACTGATAAGAACAGATACTACACTTGATCTTAGCCAAAAGGCCGAGAAGCGATGCCGCAATGACGCCGAGGCGGGGGAGCCGCCAAAGGCCACGCCCACCTGGGCCGCGGCGAGAGGGCCTAAGGTCGCCAACAAACAAGCTCACCGAAAACGGATCACAACGGAGTGCACAACACGACACTTTGGAGTGCAACCTGGGATTTTGGATCATCATCGTTCAAAAGCACGGAATGGCTCGTAACTCCTAAACCGTCCGTCGCAGACCCAAGTGTCTTACATCACCGGAATCCTTGGCTCGGGCCGAACGAGATGCACGCCTCGGATCGGATGGTCGCGCTGGCGAGATTTTCAGGTATTTGGGATTTTCCGAAAAACCTACTTTTGCACAGTAGTCCTGGGTCGTTTGCCCAATCTGACCCAAAGCGGTGCCGAAAGATTCTCTGGAGTCTGACTGCCGACAGTGACCGGGAAAAAAGTCGGAATTTCGATTCACGTTGGCGACGGGACGCCAAGACGTTGGCGGTGGGCGAGGCGGGCTTTACTTGAATGGCTATAACTCTCCGACGGCAAAGAGACAATTACACCCAAGTGGGTACACCTGTGTACGGGCTCAGCCTGTGGTCACGTGAAAAGGGATGTGGCGACTGGCCACTTGGTGGCGCTGTAAACAGAAAAAAACAACAGCTTGAATACGGCCATAGACGACTGTGTATCACGTGATTTTTCACACGTGCACAAGGTATTCATACCACATGATAGAACTCCTCATTCTGAACAACTTTGGACCACTGCTGTCAATCAAAGCGTTCGTTAAATATTGGAGATTATGTGAAGAATGAAAAAAAAACAAGCCTCCCAGGTTGTTTTCTATCTCTCAATCAACCACTGCAGTTCGGTTCTCTGGACTTCCAAGGTTTCATCAACCATCAGGAGAAGAAGGAAAAATGATTGGAGCTTTAACAATCTGCTCTTTTAACCAGTGTGTGTGTCCAGGGGAGAGCGCGAACGCAGTCCCCCACTACCATAAATTATGCAGTCGAGATTCCCACATTTGGGGAATTCGCAGGGGTCAGCACAACCGGAGTGCAATGGCCGAGCCTCGCCCTGGGTGAACCATGGTGTCTCCCCTGCCAGGTAAGTATGAATTCCCGGGCCTCCAGTCAGAGGCACCCTGTCCCTCTTCGCAATCCTCACCAACGGTCGGACAATCGAACACACACCTGATTCAACTCATCAGCTCGTTAGCAAAAGACTCCAAGAGATAAGAGAGACATCAAAAATGTGCAGTGACGGGCTTCTTTTTTTTCTTCTTTTCTTTTTTTCATGCTCCGGAACCGGCTCCATGAGCCAAAGATCGATTTAATACGCAGTCCCCGGATAGTGGACGAATCAGATATGAAACTGATAAGAACAGAGTTTATTTATTTATTTATTTATTTTTGAATTTGTTATTTTCACACCACCGTTACCAGTATTGGATATGATCACCTACGACAGCCATACACAGCAATATACACTACTTCCATGAACATCTGCTGTCACACAAGACTAAAACATTTCTCTCATTGAACACTTTAAAGGGGGTGCACCGTTCCCAGAAGTACTGCAATACCGGGTCGATGCGTGGAGTGGACGGAGCAAGCCCCTATTCCATCTCCCAGTTCCAAAAATCAATTTAATATATGGTGCCCGGGTAGGGCACGTATCAGATATTAAACTGATAAGAACAGATTTTTTCTTTCGAAAAAAGTTTATTGACACATTTTCATTCTTTACATTTCCTCATTTTTCTTTAAAAAATTGCACATGTCTTGTAAAACAAAAATGACACAATTAAGGGTTAAAAATCAGTATTGGGTGGTGTGTCGTGTGAAAGTCCATGTGTGTAAAATGTTGGTTTAAAAGAAGGTAAAATGAATGAAAATAAATAGCAATAAATGATGTAAACAATAAAACATGCCAACTAAAACATCATCTCTTGTACAGGATCGCGGGTGAGTCCCTATCAAGATTGTCCATTCACTCCAGGTCTCCAGAACAGGCCCCGGACCTCCCGCTTCCGGTGCCCAGCGGAGATCCCCTCCCTCCGGCCCGCTGGCCCGCTGTTCCCGTAGCCGGTGTGGTGAGGGTGCATCTACGGGCGGCCAGGTACGGTGGTGGCCGGGACCTTTCCATGCGACCCCAGCCCCCCCATCCGAATGACGACGTCCGGCGCCTCCTGCAGCGTTGATCTTATAAGTTGCTCGCACGCGTGGAGGGGCACCGTAACGCGTTTCCCCACCAGCAGGTTTCTGGTGGTCCAGATGGCATCCTTGATATGGTTGAGGGTGAGCCAGAGCGAGGTAAATTGTTTTGATGTGAGGTCCTTCAAGCCCTGACCCACCCCCAGGATGGCGAGCTTGTATTCCATCTGGACACTACCCGCTGGCAGGCACGGGAAAACCAGGGGGCTGGTCCTGGCCCACAGGTCCCGCGCAGCACCGCACTCCCAGAGCAGATGGTAGACGGTCTCCGGGGAACCACATCCGGACCGTGGGCAGATGGAGTTTTTGGCCATGCCTCTGGAGTGCATGACCGCCCTGACCGGGAGGATCTCATGAGCCACCATCCACGATAAGTCCTTATGCCTGTTCTGGAGAGCTGGGTGGGCTGCGTTCCTCCAAACATCTTTGGCCTCACCTAGTGTGAGGCCTGGAACCGGACTCACCGATTCCCGATCCTGCACAAGAGAGATAAGAGACTTGTGGTTAGTTAAAATGGTGGCATCATTGGTCTCTAAAAGGTACTTTTTTAAAAATTTCTTTATAAAACTGTATTCTTTAGGCAAGTTAAAAGACACTGGACATTTAAGATCAATGGGTAAAATTTTCAAAGTTCTTAGGTAAGACCCCATCCAGAATCGGGTCATGGCTGCTGTCTTGTGTTCTCTGGATGGGGTCAGGGCGTATTGGATGTGGAGGGCGGCAAAGCGGCTGCCTAAAAACAGGTGGGGGTCTGGGAGGCCTTTCCCGCCATTCTCTTTTTTCTTTTTGACGACCTCCCTCTTTAGTCGTTCCCACTTGGACCCCCACAGGAAATAAAATACCGCCCTCTCCAGGTTGGCCAGGAATCGTCTTGGGGGACTAAAAACAGAACAGACAAGTAAAATCAGTGGTAAAATCACGGATTTAAAAATTAAAATCTTGCCTTCTAACGTCAATTGTCTTAGTCCCCAAAACCCCAGTCTTTGCCTGACTTTCCCTAACATGTCAGTCCAGTTTCCCTGTCCTCCACCCTCTTTGTCAAATTTGACTCCTAAAATTTTCATGTTATTGTCTTTAAAATTCAAATCAAGTCCACCTGTGTCCACGTCACCCCACGGCCCGAAGAGCTGGGCCTCGGACTTACTCCTATTGAGCTTGGCGCCCGAGGCCCGACCGTACCAGTCAGTCAAGTCCATTGCTCTTCGTACTGATAAAAAGTCAGTCGCTAAAAGGGTCACGTCATCCATATATAAAACACAGGTCGCCGTCAGTCCACCAGTTCCGGGGATGTCTAGTCCTTTAATCCATTTGTCCCTTCTCAAGATTTGTGCCAGTGGCTCAATGCAAGCCACATACAGAAGGGGAGATAAAGGACACCCCTGACGGACGCCGCTGTAGAGTTTTACAGCTTTGGATAAATGCCCATTAACCGAAATCCTGCTAGACAGATCGTTGTAAAGCAATCCCACCCAGGCTATAAACCTCCCGGGAAAACCCATTTTTCCCAGTACCTGAAGCAGGTACTGGTGCGAGACGCGGTCAAAGGCTTTTTCGAAATCTAAATTTAGGACTACTAGCCGAATGTTTCTGTCTCTCGCAAAACAGATGGCGTCTCTGATCAGTACCAGGCTGTCCGTGATCTTCCTGCCGGGCACAGCGCATGCTTGATCCAGGTGGATTACGTCCTCTAAAACAGTCGACATACGTGTAGCTAAAATCTTACTAAAAAGTTTACAATCATAATTTAAAAGAGTGATTGGTCGCCAGTTTCTCAAGTCAGTCTTGTCTCCTTTTTTGTGTAGTAGAGTAACTATCCCTACTCTAAAGCTGTCCGGAAGTCTGTCAAGAGTCTCAAATTCTTTAAAAACTGTCAATACGTCGTGTGCTAAAATGTCCCAGAAAGTCAGATAAAACTCAAAGGGGAGTCCATCCATGCCTGGGGACTTCCCCTTTTTAAAACCTTTTAGTGCTTTGTGCATTTCTAAAAGAGTAAAATCCTGGGATAAAAGCACATCTGGACTCTTTACCTTTTTGTCTAAAAACCCTAAAACTTCCTCTAAGATGCCATTGTGTACCTCTTTAGTGCTATATAAATTATTGTAAAAACGTTCAATTTCCCCTAAAATCTGATCTGTTGTATTTACTTCCCCCCCTGTAAAAGTTTTTAAAGTATTAATCGACCCTCCCCGTGTTATTGTCTTTTTAAAAAAATATCTAGTACACTTTTCCCCTTCTTCTATTTCTCTCTCCTTACATCTTAAAATGACACCTTTACTCTGAGTTTCGGACAAATCTGACATTTCTTTCTTTACTTCTTTGATTTCATTTGTAAAATCCATTCCACGGTTTAAAAGGTTAAAATATCTCTGCAGTCTTTTTTGCAGCCCCATCATGCGTCTTTTTTCTTTGTTCTTTTTTCCTTTTCCAATTTGTTTAAAAAACCGTCCTGTCCTTTGTTTCACCATCTCCCACCACTGTGCACGTGAGTCGTAAAAGTCCTGGAGGGTCTGCCATTGGCTGAACTGCTCCCTATACTCTTCAACCACTTCCTCATCCTCTAATAGGGAGCAGTTCAGCTTCCACAGCCCTCCCCCTACAGTCACACCCGTGGGTAGTGAAAGGGTGCAGGAGAGCATCATGTGATCAGAAAAGAAGAGGGGGGTCAATGTAGCATCGGTCGGCGGGCAGTCCCTTGTAAAAACATAGTCAATTCGAGAGGCTCTGGCGCCGTCACCACTGAACCAGGTGAAGCCCTCCTCTCTTTGATGCATTGTTTTAAAGCAGTCAACTAACTTAAAATCTTTGACTATATTTTGTAATAAAACCGATGTCTTATCGACCTTAAAATCCTCTCCTACCCTTTTTCTGTCCTTTCTTGATAGAACACAATTAAAATCCCCTGCTACCACTAGGGGCGCCCTACCTAGCATGTGGGGCTGCAGGTCTTCTAAAAGCTCATACCTATTGTTTTTCCCTGTAAAACCATACACATTTAAAATGTTAAAATCCTTACCTAAAAAGGTCAGATTAGCTAAAATTGCCCGCCCATCCCTCACCACAGTGCTGTCCTTCACCAAAATATTGGGATTTTTAATTAAAATAGCAACACCGTCATTTTTGTTAAAATTGGACCCACTCCAGATGGATAGTCCTGGGGTCCAAATCTCCTCCCACTTCCTGTAGTTTGTTAAAAAGGGCAGACCACATTCTTGCAATAAAAACACATCTGACTTAAAAGATTTTAAAAAGGATAACACACTCTGTGCTCGTATATTGCTCTTCACACTTCTCACATTGATTGTGGAGATAGTGAGAGCCATGAGCAATATGGTTAAAAGGGTGTGAGACATTTAAAAGCAACCAAGTGACTACAGAGATATAATTAAAATCATGTTACATCTTGTTGCATTTGCCTTTCCTTTTCCCCAGAAGACCTGGGATCAGGGGAGCAAGTGCTTGACGCCACGGGGCTCGCAGAGAGTACCTCTTGCGACTCCTTTGGCGACGATGTTCTCAGCTTAAAATGCAGAAAAGAGACTTCATTTGGAGAATCTGCGGGCCACATACGGTCTAGATCTTCCGTGGGAGAACTATCTAGCCGATGCGCTACCCGCAGCTTTTTCTCCTCTGTTTGAACCAGAGGAGATCTCGCAGTTCTTTTCTGCACTTGAGCATTTGGGAGTGAAAAAACACTTTCACTCCCACTGGAGGGCATACTCACCTCCGAGACGGTGTTGAGGGAGGAAACCGTTTCATCCTCTCCGCTTTCTGTTTCATTTCCTTTTTCTTGTTCGGGAGTGGTTTCCTCCCCCTGTTCCGTATCAATCCGTGACTCTGCCCCTGTGGCCGCCCCACTTCCTTTTTCCTGACCAATCCCTGAGGCTGGCTGAGAATTTGAAATTCCCGCCAAAACCTCAGGGACCGCCTCCTCCTCCCTTTGTTCTTTTGTTTGCCATGCTTGTGGGGCGGCCATTTTGTTGCTTTTAAGTTTGTTGGCGAAACTTTTTGGGCAATCTCTGTAGAGATGGTTTGATTCTCCACACAGGTTGCACCGCCTGCCATTGGTACACTCCTCAAAGTTGTGACCAATTTCTCTGCATTTCCCACATATAATTTCCTGGCATGCTTCAGCTAAGTGCCCAAACTTTCCACACTTCCTGCATAATTTGGGCATGCCCTGGTAATGAATGTAGCCTCTGTTCTCGCCAAGCACAATCATTGAAGGCAGATGATTCAGGCCCTGGTAGCCCCCGGCGTCTTCCCATTGTTTAATGGGAATTCGCCAAGAGCATGTCCAGATGCCGTCCTCATCTAAAACCTTAACTGGCTGGCTTCGAACGGTGCAAAATCTACCCAGCCATACACAAATGTCTTCCCCAGTCACTGTCTCATTAAACATTCTAACAATCACAGTTTTAAGTGTGTTATCAGAGAGCTTTTCAACAGTAAACATAGAGAACTGGGATTTAGCTGCTTCAAATCTGTGCCAAAACTCATTCAGGTGGGAAACCGCTCTAAAGCTAACATCATAACCTTTGTTGAGGGGCAGAGTCACAATACAATTTAAATCCTCAGGTTTAAAATTTAAAGTCTTTTGGATCAGCTTCCTGGAGAAATCAAGACGTGACATCCCCAGTAGCTTCCCCTCAACCTCTTTAAAAAGGAAACGCACGCTGTGGTGCCTCCGCATGCCGGCACGAGCAGCCGACATGGTGGAGACACCAACAGCCTAAAAACTTAAAGGAACAATAAATAAATAAATAGATAAATAGATAAAATGTCTTACCTTAAAACTGTACAGTCGTAAAAACAGCTGGATCAATGTACCTCCTAAAAGTTGTGTGGCTCGGGATACAAGGCTAATCTCGAGCCAAGAAACCTCCAAGAGGCGATCGCTGTCTCCACCTGACGACCAGATACGTGATCTTAGCCAAAAGGCCGAGAAGCGATGCCGCAATGACGCCGAGGCGGGGGAGCCGCCAAAGGCCACGCCCACCTGGGCCGCGGCGAGAGGGCCTAAGGTCGCCAACAAACAAGCTCACCGAAAACGGATCACAACGGAGTGCACAACACGACACTTTGGAGTGCAACCTGGGATTTTGGATCATCATCGTTCAAAAGCACGGAATGGCTCGTAACTCCTAAACCGTCCGTCGCAGACCCAAGTGTCTTACATCACCGGAATCCTTGGCTCGGGCCGAACGAGACGCACGCCTCGGATCGGATGGTCGCGCTGGCGAGATTTTCGGGTATTTGGGATTTTCCGAAAAACCTACTTTTGCACAGTAGTCCTGGGTCGTTTGCCCAATCTGACCCAAAGCGGTGCCGAAAGATTCTCTGGAGTCTGACTGCCGACAGTGACCGGGAAAAAAGTCGGAATTTCGATTCACGTTGGCGACGGGACGCCAAGACGTTGGCGGTGGGCGAGGCGGGCTTTACTTGAATGGCTATAACTCTCCGACGGCAAAGAGACAATTACACCCAAGTGGGTACACCTGTGTACGGGCTCAGCCTGTGGTCACGTGAAAAGGGATGTGGCGACTGGCCACTTGGTGGCGCTGTAAACAGAAAAAAACAACAGCTTGAATACGGCCATAGACGACTGTGTATCACGTGATTTTTCACACGTGCACAAGGTATTCATACCACATGATAGAACTCCTCATTCTGAACAACTTTGGACCACTGCTGTCAATCAAAGCGTTCGTTAAATATTGGAGATTATGTGAAGAATGAAAAAAAAAGAAGAAAAAAAAACAAGCCTCCCAGGTTGTTTTCTATCTCTCAATCAACCACTGCAGTTCGGTTCTCTGGACTACCAAGGTTTCATCAACCATCAGGAGAAGAAGGAAAAATGATTGGAGCTTTAACAATCTGCTCTTTTAACCAGTGTGTGTGTCCAGGGGAGAGCGCGAACGCAGTCCCCCACTACCATAAATTATGCAGTCGAGATTCCCACATTTGGGGAATTCGCAGGGGTCAGCACAACCGGAGTGCAATGGCCGAGCCTCGCCCTGGGTGAACCACCTCCCTGATCATGGTGTCTCCCCTGCCAGGTAAGTATGAATTCCCGGGCCTCCAGTCAGAGGCACCCTGTCCCTCTTCGCAATCCTCACCAACGGTCGGACAATCGAACACACACCTGATTCAACTCATCAGCTCGTTAGCAAAAGACTCCAAGAGATAAGAGAGACATCAAAAATGTGCAGTGACGGGCTTCTTTTTTTTCTTCTTTTCTTTTTTTCATGCTCCGGAACCGGCTCCATGAGCCAAAGATCGATTTAATACGCAGTCCCCGGATAGTGGACGAATCAGATATGAAACTGATAAGAACAGAGTTTATTTATTTATTTATTTATTTTTGAATTTGTTATTTTCACACCACCGTTACCAGTATTGGATATGATCACCTACGACAGCCATACACAGCAATATACACTACTTCCATGAACATCTGCTGTCACACAAGACTAAAACATTTCTCTCATTGAACACTTTAAAGGGGGTGCACCGTTCCCAGAAGTACTGCAATACCGGGTCGATGCGTGGAGTGGACGGAGCAAGCCCCTATTCCATCTCCCAGTTCCAAAAATCAATTTAATATATGGTGCCCGGGTAGGGCACGTATCAGATATTAAACTGATAAGAACAGATTTTTTTCTTTCGAAAAAAGTTTATTGACACATTTTCATTCTTTACATTTTCTCATTTTTCTTTTAAAAATTACACATGTCTTATAAAACAAAAATGACACAATTAAGGGTTAAAAATCAGTATTGGGTGGTGTGTCGTGTGAAAGTCCATGTGTGTAAAATGTTGGTTTAAAAGAAGGTAAAATGAATGAAAATAAATAGCAATAAATGATGTAAAACAATAAAACATGCCAACTAAAACATCATCTCTTGTACAGGATCGCGGGTGAGTCCCTATCAAGATTGTCCATTCACTCCAGGTCTCCAGAACAGGCTCCGGACCTCCCGCTTCCGGTGCCCAGCGGAGATCCCCTCCCTCCGGCCCGCTGGCCCGCTGTTCCCGTAGCCGGTGTGGTGAGGGTGCATCTACGGGCGGCCAGGTACGGTGGTGGCCGGGACCTTTCCATGCGACCCCAGCCCCCCCATCCGAATGACGACGTCCGGCGCCTCCTGCAGCGTTGATCTTATAAGTTGCTCGCACGCGTGGAGGGGCACCGTAACGCGTTTCCCCACCAGCAGGTTTCTGGTGGTCCAGATGGCATCCTTGATATGGTTGAGGGTGAGCCAGAGCGAGGTAAATTGTTTTGATGTGAGGTCCTTCAAGCCCTGACCCACCCCCAGGATGGCGAGCTTGTATTCCATCTGGACACTACCCGCTGGCAGGCACGGGAAAACCAGGGGGCTGGTCCTGGCCCACAGGTCCCGCGCAGCACCGCACTCCCAGAGCAGATGGTAGACGGTCTCCGGGGAACCACATCCGGACCGTGGGCAGATGGAGTTTTTGGCCATGCCTCTGGAGTGCATGACCGCTGACCGGGAGGATCTCATGAGCCACCATCCACGATAAGTCCTTATGCCTGTTCTGGAGAGCTGGGTGGGCTGCGTTCCTCCAAACATCTTTGGCCTCACCTAGTGTGAGGCCTGGAACCGGACTCACCGATTCCCGATCCTGCACAAGAGAGATAAGAGACTTGTGGTTAGTTAAAATGGTGGCATCATTGGTCTCTAAAAGGTACTTTTTTAAAAATTTCTTTATAAAACTGTATTCTTTAGGCAAGTTAAAAGACACTGGACATTTAAGATCAATGGGTAAAATTTTCAAAGTTCTTAGGTAAGACCCCATCCAGAATCGGGTCATGGCTGCTGTCTTGTGTTCTCTGGATGGGGTCAGGGCGTATTGGATGTGGAGGGCGGCAAAGCGGCTGCCTAAAAACAGGTGGGGGTCTGGGAGGCCTTTCCCGCCATTCTCTTTTTTCTTTTTGACGACCTCCCTCTTTAGTCGTTCCCACTTGGACCCCCACAGGAAATAAAATACCGCCCTCTCCAGGTTGGCCAGGAATCGTCTTGGGGGACTAAAAACAGAACAGACAAGTAAAATCAGTGGTAAAATCACGGATTTAAAAATTAAAATCTTGCCTTCTAACGTCAATTGTCTTAGTCCCCAAAACCCCAGTCTTTGCCTGACTTTCCCTAACATGTCAGTCCAGTTTCCCTGTCCTCCACCCTCTTTGTCAAATTTGACTCCTAAAATTTTCATGTTATTGTCTTTAAAATTCAAATCAAGTCCACCTGTGTCCACGTCACCCCACGGCCCGAAGAGCTGGGCCTCGGACTTGCTCCTATGGAGCTTGGCGCCCGAGGCCCGACCGTACCAGTCAGTCAAGTCCATTGCTCTTCGTACTGATACAAGGTCAGTCGCTAAAAGGGTCACGTCATCCATATATAAAACACAGGTCGCCGTCAGTCCACCAGTTCCTGGGATGTCTAGTCCTTTAATCCATTTATCCCTTCTCAAGATTTGTGCCAGTGGCTCAATACAAGCCACATACAGAAGGGGAGATAAAGGACACCCCTGTCGGACGCCGCTGTAGAGTTTTACAGCTTTGGATAAATGCCCATTAACCAAAATACTGCTAGACAGATCGTTGTACAGCAATCCCACCCAGGCTATAAACCTCCCAGGAAACCCCATTTTTCCCAGTACCTGAAGCAGGTACTGGTGCGAGACGCGGTCAAAGGCTTTTTCAAAATCTAAATTTAGGACTACTAGCCGAATGTTTCTGTCTCTCGCATAACAGATGGCGTCTCTGATCAGTACCAGGCTGTCCGTGATCTTCCTGCCGGGCACAGCACATGCTTGATCCAGGTGGATTACGTCCTCTAAAACAGTCGACATACGTGTAGCTAAAATCTTACTAAAAAGTTTGCAATCATAATTTAAAAGGGTGATTGGTCGCCAGTTTCTCAAGTCAGTCTTGTCTCCTTTTTTGTGTAGTAAAGTGACTATCCCTACTCTAAAGCTGTCCGGAAGTCTGTCAAGAGTCTCAAATTCTTTAAAAACTGTCAATAAGTCGTGTGCTAAAATGTCCCAGAAAGTCAGATAAAACTCAAAGGGGAGTCCATCCATACCTGGGGACTTCCCCTTTTTAAAACCTTTTAAAGCTTTGTGCATTTCTAAAAGAGTAAAATCTTGGGATAAAAGCACATCTGGACTCTTTACCTTTTTATCTAAAAATCCTAAAACTTCCTCTAAGATGCCATTGTGTACCTCTTTAGTGCTGTATAAATTATTGTAAAAACTTTCAATTTCCCCTAAAATCAGATCTGTTGTATTTACCTCCCCACCTGTAAAAGTTTTTAAAGTATTGATTGACCCTCCCCGTGTTATTGTCTTTTTAAAAAAATATCTAGTACACTTTTCCCCTTCTTCTATTTCTCTCTCCTTACATCTTAAAATGACACCTTTACTCTTAGTTTCGGACAAATCTGACATTTCTTTCTTTACTTCTTTTATTTCTTCTGTAAAATCCAATCCACTGTTTAAAAGGTTAAAATATCTCTGCAGTCTTTTTTGCAGCCCCATCATGCGTCTTTTTTCTTTGTTCTTTTTATCTTTTCCAATTTGTTTAAAAAACCGTCCTGTCTTTTGTTTCACCATCTCCCACCACTGTGCACGTGAGTCGTAAAAGTCCTGGAGGGTCTGCCATTGGCTGAACTGCTCCCTATACTCTTTGACCACTTCCTCATCCTCCAATAGGGAGCAGTTCAGCTTCCACAGCCCTCCCCCTACAGTCACACCTGTGGGTAGTGAAAGAGTGCAGGACAGCATCATGTGATCAGAGAAGAAGAGGGGGGTCAATGTAGCATCGGTCGGCGGGCAGTCCCTTGTAAAAACATAGTCAATTCGAGAGGCTCTGGCACCGTCACCACTGAACCAGGTGAAGCCCTCCTCTCTTTGATGCATTGTTTTAAAGCAGTCAACTAACTTAAAATCTTTGACTATATTTTGCAATAAAACCGATGTCTTGTCGACCTTAAAATCCTCTCCTACCCTCTTTCTGTCCTTTCTTGATAAAACACAATTAAAATCCCCTGCTACCACTAGGGGAGCCCTACCTAGCATGTGGGGCTGCAGGTCTTCTAAAAGCTCATACCTGTTGTTTTTTCCTGTAAAACCATACACATTTAAAATGTTAAAATCCTTACCTAAAAAAGTCAGATTAGCTAAAATTGCCCGCCCATCCCTCACCACAGTGCTGCCCTTCACCAAAACATTGGGATTTTTAATTAAAATAGCAACACCGTCATTTTTGTTAAAATTGGACCCACACCAGATGGAAGGTCCTGGGGTCCAAATCTCCTCCCACTTCCTGTAATTTGTTAAAAAAGGCAGACCACATTCTTGCAATAAAAACACATCTGACTTAAAAGATTTTAAAAGGGATAACACGCTCTGTGCTCGTATATTACTCTTCACACTTCTCACATTGATTGTGGAGATAGTGAGAGCCATGAGCAGTATGGTTAAAAAGGTGTGAGACATTTAAAAGAAAACCATGGGACTACAGAGATATAATTAAAATCATGTTACATCTTGTTGCACTTGCCTTTCCTTTTGCCCAGAGAACCTGGGATCAAGGGGGAAAGTGCTTGACGCCTCAGGGCTCGCAGAGAGGACCTCTTGCGACTCCTTTGGCGACGATGTTCTTAGCTTGAAATGCAGAAAAGAGACTTCATTTGGAGATTCTGCGGGCCAGATACGGTCTAGATCTTCCATGGGGGAACTATCTAGCCGATGCGCTACCCGCAGCTTTTTCTCCTCTGTTTGAACCCGAGGAGATCTCGCAGTTCTTTTCTGCACTTGAGCATTAGGGAGCGAACAGTCTGTTTCACTCCCACTAGTGGACACACTAACCTCAGACACGGTTACTAGGGAGGAAGCCATTTCCTCCTCTACATCCTCCATACTGTCATCTTTTTCATTTTGAGGATTGGCTTCCTCCCCCTCACCAACTGCCAGAATTGACTCCGCCCCTGTGGCCGCCCCACTTCCTCCTTCCTGTCCAATCCCTGAGGCTGGCTGGGGGTTTGAATTTCCCGCCAAAACCTCAGGGCCCGCCTCCTCAATTGTTTGTTCTTTGGGTGGGGCGGCCATTTTGTTGCTTTTTAACTTGTTGGCAAAACTTTTAGGGCAGTCTCTGTAGAGATGGGATGATTCTCCACAGAGGTTGCACTTTCTGCCATTTTGGCACTCTTCAAAAATGTGCCCAATTTCTCTGCACTTCCTACACACTACTTCTTGGCATGCCTCGGCGAGATGTCCAAGTTGACCACACTTGCGGCATAGCTTGGGCATCCCTTGGTAATGGATGTAGCCTCTATTCTCTCCCAACACAATCATTGAAGGTATTTGACTCAGGCCATGGTAGCTGTTGGGATCTGCCCATTGTTTTATGGGCACTCTCCACGCACAGCTCCAGATACCGTCTTCATCTAAAACCTTGACTGGTTGTCCACGAATAGAGCAATATCTTGCCAACCATACAGCAATGTCATCTCCACTTACTGTTTCATTAAACATCCTGACAATCACAGCCTTCAGTGAATTATCAGTCAGTTTTTCCACAGTGAACATGGAGAAATTGGCTTTACACATTTCAAACCGAGTCCAAAAAGTACTTAGCAAGGAAGCCGAAGCAAAGCTTACATCAAAACCATGATTCAGGGGCAGAGTCAACAGGCAGTTTATGTCCACAACTTTAAAACCAAGAATCTGTTGGATGCACTTCCTAGAAAAGTCCAATCTGGACATGGCCAGGAGAGTGCCATCCTCTTTTGCTTTGAATTTAAAACGCACGCTGTGGTGCCTCCTCACGCCGGCACGAGCAGCCGACATGTTGGAGGCACCACCAGCCTGCTGCGGCTAAAACTCAACAATAAATATACAATAAATAAATTAAAACCTGCTTACCTTAAAACAAGATTCCTCGCAGAAACGAGTCGTCACTTAAAAGCCGCTTGTCAATGTACCTCCTGAAGGATGTAGGTCCCGTGTGACAAGCCACACACGAAAGAATAAGAACAGATACTACACTTGATCTTAGCCAAAAGGCCGAGAAGCGATGCCGCAATGACGCCGAGGCGGGGGAGCCACCAAAGGCCACGCCCACCTGGGCCGCGGCGAGAGGGCCTAAGGTCGCCAACAAACAAGCTCACCGAAAACGGATCACAACGGAGTGCACAACACGACACTTTGGAGTGCAACCTGGGATTTTGGATCATCATCGTTCAAAAGCACGGAATGGCTCGTAACTCCTAAACCGTCCGTCGCAGACCCAAGTGTCTTACATCACCGGAATCCTTGGCTCGGGCCGAACGAGACGCACGCCTCGGATCGGATGGTCGCGCTGGCGAGATTTTCGGGTATTCAGATATTCAACAGCTTGAATATTTGGGATTTTCCGAAAAACCTACTTTTGCACAGTAGTCCTGGGTCGTTTGCCCAATCTGACCCAAAGCGGTGCCGAAAGATTCTCTGGAGTCTGACTGCCGACAGTGACCGGGAAAAAAGTCGGAATTTCGATTCACGTTGGCGACGGGACGCCAAGACGTTGGCGGTGGGCGAGGCGGGCTTTACTTGAATGGCTATAACTCTCCGACGGCAAAGAGACAATTACACCCAAGTGGGTACACCTGTGTACGGGCTCAGCCTGTGGTCACGTGAAAAGGGATGTGGCGACTGGCCACTTGGTGGCGCTGTAAACAGAAAAAAACAACAGCTTGAATACGGCCATAGACGACTGTGTATCACGTGATTTTTCACACGTGCACAAGGTATTCATACCACATGATAGAACTCCTCATTCTGAACAACTTTGGACCACTGCTGTCAATCAAAGCGTTCGTTAAATATTGGAGATTATGTGAAGAATGAAAAAAAAAGAAGAAAAAAAAACAAGCCTCCCAGGTTGTTTTCTATCTCTCAATCAACCACTGCAGTTCGGTTCTCTGGACTTCCAAGGTTTCATCAACCATCAGGAGAAGAAGGAAAAATGATTGGAGCTTTAACAATCTGCTCTTTTAACCAGTGTGTGTGTCCAGGGGAGAGCGCGAACGCAGTCCCCCACTACCATAAATTATGCAGTCGAGATTCCCACATTTGGGGAATTCGCAGGGGTCAGCACAACCGGAGTGCAATGGCCGAGCCTCGCCCTGGGTGAACCACCTCCCTGATCATGGTGTCTCCCCTGCCAGGTAAGTATGAATTCCCGGGCCTCCAGTCAGAGGCACCCTGTCCCTCTTCGCAATCCTCACCAACGGTCGGACAATCGAACACACACCTGATTCAACTCATCAGCTCGTTAGCAAAAGACTCCAAGAGATAAGAGAGACATCAAAAATGTGCAGTGACGGGCTTCTTTTTTTTCTTCTTTTCTTTTTTTCATGCTCCGGAACCGGCTCCATGAGCCAAAGATCGATTTAATACGCAGTCCCCGGATAGTGGACGAATCAGATATGAAACTGATAAGAACAGAGTTTATTTATTTATTTATTTATTTTTGAATTTGTTATTTTCACACCACCGTTACCAGTATTGGATATGATCACCTACGACAGCCATACACAGCAATATACACTACTTCCATGAACATCTGCTGTCACACAAGACTAAAACATTTCTCTCATTGAACACTTTAAAGGGGGTGCACCGTTCCCAGAAGTACTGCAATACCGGGTCGATGCGTGGAGTGGACGGAGCAAGCCCCTATTCCATCTCCCAGTTCCAAAAATCAATTTAATATATGGTGCCCGGGTAGGGCACGTATCAGATATTAAACTGATAAGAACAGATTTTTTTCTTTCGAAAAAAGTTTATTGACACATTTTCATTCTTTACATTTTCTCATTTTTCTTTTAAAAATTACACATGTCTTATAAAACAAAAATGACACAATTAAGGGTTAAAAATCAGTATTGGGTGGTGTGTCGTGTGAAAGTCCATGTGTGTAAAATGTTGGTTTAAAAGAAGGTAAAATGAATGAAAATAAATAGCAATAAATGATGTAAAACAATAAAACATGCCAACTAAAACATCATCTCTTGTACAGGATCGCGGGTGAGTCCCTATCAAGATTGTCCATTCACTCCAGGTCTCCAGAACAGGCTCCGGACCTCCCGCTTCCGGTGCCCAGCGGAGATCCCCTCCCTCCGGCCCGCTGGCCCGCTGTTCCCGTAGCCGGTGTGGTGAGGGTGCATCTACGGGCGGCCAGGTACGGTGGTGGCCGGGACCTTTCCATGCGACCCCAGCCCCCCCATCCGAATGACGACGTCCGGCGCCTCCTGCAGCGTTGATCTTATAAGTTGCTCGCACGCGTGGAGGGGCACCGTAACGCGTTTCCCCACCAGCAGGTTTCTGGTGGTCCAGATGGCATCCTTGATATGGTTGAGGGTGAGCCAGAGCGAGGTAAATTGTTTTGATGTGAGGTCCTTCAAGCCCTGACCCACCCCCAGGATGGCGAGCTTGTATTCCATCTGGACACTACCCGCTGGCAGGCACGGGAAAACCAGGGGGCTGGTCCTGGCCCACAGGTCCCGCGCAGCACCGCACTCCCAGAGCAGATGGTAGACGGTCTCCGGGGAACCACATCCGGACCGTGGGCAGATGGAGTTTTTGGCCATGCCTCTGGAGTGCATGACCGCTGACCGGGAGGATCTCATGAGCCACCATCCACGATAAGTCCTTATGCCTGTTCTGGAGAGCTGGGTGGGCTGCGTTCCTCCAAACATCTTTGGCCTCACCTAGTGTGAGGCCTGGAACCGGACTCACCGATTCCCGATCCTGCACAAGAGAGATAAGAGACTTGTGGTTAGTTAAAATGGTGGCATCATTGGTCTCTAAAAGGTACTTTTTTAAAAATTTCTTTATAAAACTGTATTCTTTAGGCAAGTTAAAAGACACTGGACATTTAAGATCAATGGGTAAAATTTTCAAAGTTCTTAGGTAAGACCCCATCCAGAATCGGGTCATGGCTGCTGTCTTGTGTTCTCTGGATGGGGTCAGGGCGTATTGGATGTGGAGGGCGGCAAAGCGGCTGCCTAAAAACAGGTGGGGGTCTGGGAGGCCTTTCCCGCCATTCTCTTTTTTCTTTTTGACGACCTCCCTCTTTAGTCGTTCCCACTTGGACCCCCACAGGAAATAAAATACCGCCCTCTCCAGGTTGGCCAGGAATCGTCTTGGGGGACTAAAAACAGAACAGACAAGTAAAATCAGTGGTAAAATCACGGATTTAAAAATTAAAATCTTGCCTTCTAACGTCAATTGTCTTAGTCCCCAAAACCCCAGTCTTTGCCTGACTTTCCCTAACATGTCAGTCCAGTTTCCCTGTCCTCCACCCTCTTTGTCAAATTTGACTCCTAAAATTTTCATGTTATTGTCTTTAAAATTCAAATCAAGTCCACCTGTGTCCACGTCACCCCACGGCCCGAAGAGCTGGGCCTCGGACTTGCTCCTATGGAGCTTGGCGCCCGAGGCCCGACCGTACCAGTCAGTCAAGTCCATTGCTCTTCGTACTGATACAAGGTCAGTCGCTAAAAGGGTCACGTCATCCATATATAAAACACAGGTCGCCGTCAGTCCACCAGTTCCTGGGATGTCTAGTCCTTTAATCCATTTATCCCTTCTCAAGATTTGTGCCAGTGGCTCAATACAAGCCACATACAGAAGGGGAGATAAAGGACACCCCTGTCGGACGCCGCTGTAGAGTTTTACAGCTTTGGATAAATGCCCATTAACCAAAATACTGCTAGACAGATCGTTGTACAGCAATCCCACCCAGGCTATAAACCTCCCAGGAAACCCCATTTTTCCCAGTACCTGAAGCAGGTACTGGTGCGAGACGCGGTCAAAGGCTTTTTCAAAATCTAAATTTAGGACTACTAGCCGAATGTTTCTGTCTCTCGCATAACAGATGGCGTCTCTGATCAGTACCAGGCTGTCCGTGATCTTCCTGCCGGGCACAGCACATGCTTGATCCAGGTGGATTACGTCCTCTAAAACAGTCGACATACGTGTAGCTAAAATCTTACTAAAAAGTTTGCAATCATAATTTAAAAGGGTGATTGGTCGCCAGTTTCTCAAGTCAGTCTTGTCTCCTTTTTTGTGTAGTAAAGTGACTATCCCTACTCTAAAGCTGTCCGGAAGTCTGTCAAGAGTCTCAAATTCTTTAAAAACTGTCAATAAGTCGTGTGCTAAAATGTCCCAGAAAGTCAGATAAAACTCAAAGGGGAGTCCATCCATACCTGGGGACTTCCCCTTTTTAAAACCTTTTAAAGCTTTGTGCATTTCTAAAAGAGTAAAATCTTGGGATAAAAGCACATCTGGACTCTTTACCTTTTTATCTAAAAATCCTAAAACTTCCTCTAAGATGCCATTGTGTACCTCTTTAGTGCTGTATAAATTATTGTAAAAACTTTCAATTTCCCCTAAAATCAGATCTGTTGTATTTACCTCCCCACCTGTAAAAGTTTTTAAAGTATTGATTGACCCTCCCCGTGTTATTGTCTTTTTAAAAAAATATCTAGTACACTTTTCCCCTTCTTCTATTTCTCTCTCCTTACATCTTAAAATGACACCTTTACTCTTAGTTTCGGACAAATCTGACATTTCTTTCTTTACTTCTTTTATTTCTTCTGTAAAATCCAATCCACTGTTTAAAAGGTTAAAATATCTCTGCAGTCTTTTTTGCAGCCCCATCATGCGTCTTTTTTCTTTGTTCTTTTTATCTTTTCCAATTTGTTTAAAAAACCGTCCTGTCTTTTGTTTCACCATCTCCCACCACTGTGCACGTGAGTCGTAAAAGTCCTGGAGGGTCTGCCATTGGCTGAACTGCTCCCTATACTCTTTGACCACTTCCTCATCCTCCAATAGGGAGCAGTTCAGCTTCCACAGCCCTCCCCCTACAGTCACACCTGTGGGTAGTGAAAGAGTGCAGGACAGCATCATGTGATCAGAGAAGAAGAGGGGGGTCAATGTAGCATCGGTCGGCGGGCAGTCCCTTGTAAAAACATAGTCAATTCGAGAGGCTCTGGCACCGTCACCACTGAACCAGGTGAAGCCCTCCTCTCTTTGATGCATTGTTTTAAAGCAGTCAACTAACTTAAAATCTTTGACTATATTTTGCAATAAAACCGATGTCTTGTCGACCTTAAAATCCTCTCCTACCCTCTTTCTGTCCTTTCTTGATAAAACACAATTAAAATCCCCTGCTACCACTAGGGGAGCCCTACCTAGCATGTGGGGCTGCAGGTCTTCTAAAAGCTCATACCTGTTGTTTTTTCCTGTAAAACCATACACATTTAAAATGTTAAAATCCTTACCTAAAAAAGTCAGATTAGCTAAAATTGCCCGCCCATCCCTCACCACAGTGCTGCCCTTCACCAAAACATTGGGATTTTTAATTAAAATAGCAACACCGTCATTTTTGTTAAAATTGGACCCACACCAGATGGAAGGTCCTGGGGTCCAAATCTCCTCCCACTTCCTGTAATTTGTTAAAAAAGGCAGACCACATTCTTGCAATAAAAACACATCTGACTTAAAAGATTTTAAAAGGGATAACACGCTCTGTGCTCGTATATTACTCTTCACACTTCTCACATTGATTGTGGAGATAGTGAGAGCCATGAGCAGTATGGTTAAAAAGGTGTGAGACATTTAAAAGAAAACCATGGGACTACAGAGATATAATTAAAATCATGTTACATCTTGTTGCACTTGCCTTTCCTTTTGCCCAGAGAACCTGGGATCAAGGGGGAAAGTGCTTGACGCCTCAGGGCTCGCAGAGAGGACCTCTTGCGACTCCTTTGGCGACGATGTTCTTAGCTTGAAATGCAGAAAAGAGACTTCATTTGGAGATTCTGCGGGCCAGATACGGTCTAGATCTTCCATGGGGGAACTATCTAGCCGATGCGCTACCCGCAGCTTTTTCTCCTCTGTTTGAACCCGAGGAGATCTCGCAGTTCTTTTCTGCACTTGAGCATTAGGGAGCGAACAGTCTGTTTCACTCCCACTAGTGGACACACTAACCTCAGACACGGTTACTAGGGAGGAAGCCATTTCCTCCTCTACATCCTCCATACTGTCATCTTTTTCATTTTGAGGATTGGCTTCCTCCCCCTCACCAACTGCCAGAATTGACTCCGCCCCTGTGGCCGCCCCACTTCCTCCTTCCTGTCCAATCCCTGAGGCTGGCTGGGGGTTTGAATTTCCCGCCAAAACCTCAGGGCCCGCCTCCTCAATTGTTTGTTCTTTGGGTGGGGCGGCCATTTTGTTGCTTTTTAACTTGTTGGCAAAACTTTTAGGGCAGTCTCTGTAGAGATGGGATGATTCTCCACAGAGGTTGCACTTTCTGCCATTTTGGCACTCTTCAAAAATGTGCCCAATTTCTCTGCACTTCCTACACACTACTTCTTGGCATGCCTCGGCGAGATGTCCAAGTTGACCACACTTGCGGCATAGCTTGGGCATCCCTTGGTAATGGATGTAGCCTCTACTCTCTCCCAACACAATCATTGAAGGTATTTGACTCAGGCCATGGTAGCTGTTGGGATCTGCCCATTGTTTTATGGGCACTCTCCACGCACAGCTCCAGATACCGTCTTCATCTAAAACCTTGACTGGTTGTCCACGAATAGAGCAATATCTTGCCAACCATACAGCAATGTCATCTCCACTTACTGTTTCATTAAACATCCTGACAATCACAGCCTTCAGTGAATTATCAGTCAGTTTTTCCACAGTGAACATGGAGAAATTGGCTTTACACATTTCAAACCGAGTCCAAAAAGTACTTAGCAAGGAAGCCGAAGCAAAGCTTACATCAAAACCATGATTCAGGGGCAGAGTCAACAGGCAGTTTATGTCCACAACTTTAAAACCAAGAATCTGTTGGATGCACTTCCTAGAAAAGTCCAATCTGGACATGGCCAGGAGAGTGCCATCCTCTTTTGCTTTGAATTTAAAACGCACGCTGTGGGGCCTCCTCACGCCGGCACGAGCAGCCGACATGTTGGAGGCACCACCAGCCTGCTGCGGCTAAAACTCAACAATAAATATACAATAAATAAATTAAAACCTGCTTACCTTAAAACAAGATTCCTCGCAGAAACGAGTCGTCACTTAAAAGCCGCTTGTCAATGTACCTCCTGAAGGATGTAGGTCCCGTGTGACAAGCCACACACGAAAGAATAAGAACAGATACTACACTTGATCTTAGCCAAAAGGCCGAGAAGCGATGCCGCAATGACGCCGAGGCGGGGGAGCCACCAAAGGCCACGCCCACCTGGGCCGCGGCGAGAGGGCCTAAGGTCGCCAACAAACAAGCTCACCGAAAACGGATCACAACGGAGTGCACAACACGACACTTTGGAGTGCAACCTGGGATTTTGGATCATCATCGTTCAAAAGCACGGAATGGCTCGTAACTCCTAAACCGTCCGTCGCAGACCCAAGTGTCTTACATCACCGGAATCCTTGGCTCGGGCCGAACGAGACGCACGCCTCGGATCGGATGGTCGCGCTGGCGAGATTTTCGGGTATTCAGATATTCAACAGCTTGAATATTTGGGATTTTCCGAAAAACCTACTTTTGCACAGTAGTCCTGGGTCGTTTGCCCAATCTGACCCAAAGCGGTGCCGAAAGATTCTCTGGAGTCTGACTGCCGACAGTGACCGGGAAAAAAGTCGGAATTTCGATTCACGTTGGCGACGGGACGCCAAGACGTTGGCGGTGGGCGAGGCGGGCTTTACTTGAATGGCTATAACTCTCCGACGGCAAAGAGACAATTACACCCAAGTGGGTACACCTGTGTACGGGCTCAGCCTGTGGTCACGTGAAAAGGGATGTGGCGACTGGCCACTTGGTGGCGCTGTAAACAGAAAAAAACAACAGCTTGAATACGGCCATAGACGACTGTGTATCACGTGATTTTTCACACGTGCACAAGGTATTCATACCACATGATAGAACTCCTCATTCTGAACAACTTTGGACCACTGCTGTCAATCAAAGCGTTCGTTAAATATTGGAGATTATGTGAAGAATGAAAAAAAAAGAAGAAAAAAAAACAAGCCTCCCAGGTTGTTTTCTATCTCTCAATCAACCACTGCAGTTCGGTTCTCTGGACTTCCAAGGTTTCATCAACCATCAGGAGAAGAAGGAAAAATGATTGGAGCTTTAACAATCTGCTCTTTTAACCAGTGTGTGTGTCCAGGGGAGAGCGCGAACGCAGTCCCCCACTACCATAAATTATGCAGTCGAGATTCCCACATTTGGGGAATTCGCAGGGGTCAGCACAACCGGAGTGCAATGGCCGAGCCTCGCCCTGGGTGAACCACCTCCCTGATCATGGTGTCTCCCCTGCCAGGTAAGTATGAATTCCCGGGCCTCCAGTCAGAGGCACCCTGTCCCTCTTCGCAATCCTCACCAACGGTCGGACAATCGAACACACACCTGATTCAACTCATCAGCTCGTTAGCAAAAGACTCCAAGAGATAAGAGAGACATCAAAAATGTGCAGTGACGGGCTTCTTTTTTTTCTTCTTTTCTTTTTTTCATGCTCCGGAACCGGCTCCATGAGCCAAAGATCGATTTAATACGCAGTCCCCGGATAGTGGACGAATCAGATATGAAACTGATAAGAACAGAGTTTATTTATTTATTTATTTATTTTTGAATTTGTTATTTTCACACCACCGTTACCAGTATTGGATATGATCACCTACGACAGCCATACACAGCAATATACACTACTTCCATGAACATCTGCTGTCACACAAGACTAAAACATTTCTCTCATTGAACACTTTAAAGGGGGTGCACCGTTCCCAGAAGTACTGCAATACCGGGTCGATGCGTGGAGTGGACGGAGCAAGCCCCTATTCCATCTCCCAGTTCCAAAAATCAATTTAATATATGGTGCCCGGGTAGGGCACGTATCAGATATTAAACTGATAAGAACAGATACTACACTTGATCTTAGCCAAAAGGCCGAGAAGCGATGCCGCAATGACGCCGAGGCGGGGGAGCCGCCAAAGGCCACGCCCACCTGGGCCGCGGCGAGAGGGCCTAAGGTCGCCAACAAACAAGCTCACCGAAAACGGATCACAACGGAGTGCACAACACGACACTTTGGAGTGCAACCTGGGATTTTGGATCATCATCGTTCAAAAGCACGGAATGGCTCGTAACTCCTAAACCGTCCGTCGCAGACCCAAGTGTCTTACATCACCGGAATCCTTGGCTCGGGCCGAACGAGACGCACGCCTCGGATCGGATGGTCGCGCTGGCGAGATTTTCGGGTATTCAGATATTCAACAGCTTGAATATTTGGGATTTTCCGAAAAACCTACTTTTGCACAGTAGTCCTGGGTCGTTTGCCCAATCTGACCCAAAGCGGTGCCGAAAGATTCTCTGGAGTCTGACTGCCGACAGTGACCGGGAAAAAAGTCGGAATTTCGATTCACGTTGGCGACGGGACGCCAAGACGTTGGCGGTGGGCGAGGCGGGCTTTACTTGAATGGCTATAACTCTCCGACGGCAAAGAGACAATTACACCCAAGTGGGTACACCTGTGTACGGGCTCAGCCTGTGGTCACGTGAAAAGGGATGTGGCGACTGGCCACTTGGTGGCGCTGTAAACAGAAAAAAACAACAGCTTGAATACGGCCATAGACGACTGTGTATCACGTGATTTTTCACACGTGCACAAGGTATTCATACCACATGATAGAACTCCTCATTCTGAACAACTTTGGACCACTGCTGTCAATCAAAGCGTTCGTTAAATATTGGAGATTATGTGAAGAATGAAAAAAAAAGAAGAAAAAAAACAAGCCTCCCAGGTTGTTTTCTATCTCTCAATCAACCACTGCAGTTCGGTTCTCTGGACTTCCAAGGTTTCATCAACCATCAGGAGAAGAAGGAAAAATGATTGGAGCTTTAACAATCTGCTCTTTTAATCAGTGTGTGTGTCCAGGGGAGAGCGCGAACGCAGTCCCCCACTACCATAAATTATGCAGTCGAGATTCCCACATTTGGGGAATTCGCAGGGGTCAGCACAACCGGAGTGCAATGGCCGAGCCTCGCCCTGGGTGAACCACCTCCCTGATCATGGTGTCTCCCCTGCCAGGTAAGTATGAATTCCCGGGCCTCCAGTCAGAGGCACCCTGTCCCTCTTCGCAATCCTCACCAACGGTCGGACAATCGAACACACACCTGATTCAACTCATCAGCTCGTTAGCAAAAGACTCCAAGAGATAAGAGAGACATCAAAAATGTGCAGTGACGGGCTTCTTTTTTTTCTTCTTTTCTTTTTTTCATGCTCCGGAACCGGCTCCATGAGCCAAAGATCGATTTAATACGCAGTCCCCGGATAGTGGACGAATCAGATATGAAACTGATAAGAACAGAGTTTATTTATTTATTTATTTATTTTTGAATTTGTTATTTTCACACCACCGTTACCAGTATTGGATATGATCACCTACGACAGCCATACACAGCAATATACACTACTTCCATGAACATCTGCTGTCACACAAGACTAAAACATTTCTCTCATTGAACACTTTAAAGGGGGTGCACCGTTCCCAGAAGTACTGCAATACCGGGTCGATGCGTGGAGTGGACGGAGCAAGCCCCTATTCCATCTCCCAGTTCCAAAAATCAATTTAATATATGGTGCCCGGGTAGGGCACGTATCAGATATTAAACTGATAAGAACAGATACTACACTTGATCTTAGCCAAAAGGCCGAGAAGCGATGCCGCAATGACGCCGAGGCGGGGGAGCCGCCAAAGGCCACGCCCACCTGGGCCGCGGCGAGAGGGCCTAAGGTCGCCAACAAATAAGCTCACCGAAAACGGATCACAACGGAGTGCACAACACGACACTTTGGAGTGCAACCTGGGATTTTGGATCATCATCGTTCAAAAGCACGGAATGGCTCGTAACTCCTAAACCGTCCATCGCAGACCCAAGTGTCTTACATCACCGGAATCCTTGGCTCGGGCCGAACGAGACGCACGCCTCGGATCGGATGGTCGCGCTGGCGAGATTTTCGGGTATTTGGGATTTTCCGAAAAACCTACTTTTGCACAGTAGTCCTGGGTCGTTTGCCCAATCTGACCCAAAGCGGTGTCGAAAGATTCTCTGGAGTCTGACTGCCGACAGTGACCGGGAAAAAAGTCGGAATTTCGATTCACGTTGGCGACGGGACGCCAAGACGTTGGCGGTGGGCGAGGCGGGCTTTACTTGAATGGCTATAACTCTCCGACGGCAAAGAGACAATTACACCCAAGTGGGTACACCTGTGTACGGGCTCAGCCTGTGGTCACGTGAAAAGGGATGTGGCGACTGGCCACTTGGTGGCGCTGTAAACAGAAAATAACAACAGCTTGAAAAGAACAACAGCAAGATGACTGTGTATCACGTGATTTTTCACACGTGCACAAGGTAAGGTATTCATACCACATGATAGAACTCCTCATTCTGAACAACTTTGGACCACTGCTGTCAATCAAAGCGTTCGTTAAATATTGGAGATTATGTGAAGAATGAAAAAAAAAGAAGAAAAAAAAACAAGCCTCCCAGGTTGTTTTCTATCTCTCTATCAACCACTGCAGTTCGGTTCTCTGGACTTCCAAGGTTTCATCAACCATCAGGAGAAGAAGGAAAAATGATTGGAGCTTTAACAATCTGCTCTTTTAATCAGTGTGTGTGTCCAGGGGAGAGCGCGAACGCAGTCCCCCACTACCATAAATTATGCAGTCGAGATTCCCACATTTGGGGAATTCGCAGGGGTCAGCACAACCGGAGTGCAATGGCCGAGCCTCGCCCCGGGGTGAACCACCTCCCTGATCATGGTGTCTCCCCTGCCAGGTAAGTATGAATTCCCGGGCCTCCAGTCAGAGGCACCCTGTCCCTCTTCGCAATCCTCACCAACGGTCGGACAATCGAACACACACCTGATTCAACTCATCAGCTCGTTAGCAAAAGACTCCAAGAGATAAGAGAGACATCAAAAATGTGCAGTGACGGGCTTCTTTTTTTTCTTCTTTTCTTTTTTTCATGCTCCATGAGCCAAAGATCGATTTAATACGCAGTCCACGGATAGTGGACGAATCAGATATGAAACTGATAAGAACAGAGTTTATTTATTTATTTATTTATTTTTGAATTTGTTATTTTCACACCACCGTTACCAGTATTGGATATGATCACCTACGACAGCCATACACAGCAATATACACTACTTCCATGAACATCTGCTGTCACACAAGACTAAAACATTTCTCTCATTGAACACTTTAAAGGGGGTGCACCGTTCCCAGAAGTACTGCAATACCGGGTCGATGCGTGGAGTGGACGGAGCAAGCCCCTATTCCATCTCCCAGTTCCAAAAATCAATTTAATATATGGTGCCCGGGTAGGGCACGTATCAGATATTAAACTGATAAGAACAGATTTTTTCTTTTGACATATTTTTATTGTAACAATTCTTTCATTTATACCATACATCTTTTTTGTAAACCACGTTTTTACAGAATGTTTACATAATTATTTGTTTTGTTTAAAGATAAATAAGATAAATAAACAGTTTCTGTTGTCCATGTATATAATTTAAATTAAAAGCATTCTGGTAAAACACATGGAGAAATTAATAAAAATGGTAATACATGAAATAAATATCTTGATAAAACAATTAAAACAAACTTAAAAACTCTCTCTTCCATTGTACAAGAACGGGTATGTCCTTATAAACCTTTTGAACCATCAACTCAGTTCCTCAAAACCAGTCCCAAAGACCTGGCCTTTCTGGGCCCAGAGGAGATCCTCTTAAACCGAGGCACCGCTGCTCCGCCGAAGATGTTGTGGGGGGCATCTACGGGCAGTCAAGGCTCGTGGCTGTGGGGACCTTCCCCTGTGAGGCTCTGGCCCCCACGTCCGAATGGCGACATGCGGTGTAGTCCTGCAGCCTTGATTTTGCCAGCTGGATGGTGGCGTGGAGGGACACCTGCATGCGCTTCCCTACCAGCAGGTTTCTGGAGGTCCAAATGGCGTCTTTAATGCAACAAATGGTGAGCCAGAGCGCGGTCTGTGTTTGTGCTGGCATTTGCTGGCTCACCTCACCTCTGACCATTGGGTAGTTTGGGACCCCCCCTGCTGGCAGGTACGGGAATTGCTGGGGGCCAGCTGTTGCCCACAGGTCCCTCACAGCGCTGCACTCCCAGAGCGCGTGCCTCACGGTCTCGGGCGCGCCACACCCGGGCCGCGGGCAGATGGGGTTCCTCGACATGCCTCGGGAGTGCATCACGGCCCTGACCGGGAGGATCTCATGGGCAACCATCCACGCCAGGTCCCGGTGTCGGTTCTGGAGAGCTGAGTGGGACACATTGCGCCAAACCTTTTGGGCTTCACTTAAGGTGAGCCCGCGCACTGGACACACTTGTTCCCGTTCCTGCACAAGGGAGAGGATAGAGCGGTGAATAGTTAAAACAGTCACGTTTTCTTTTTCCAAATTAAAATTCTTTAAAAACTTTTTTATGTGAGCGTATGCAGGGGGTTGGTCAAATGCAAGTGGTGTTGTCAAGTCTGTTGGTAAAATTTTGATGGATCTTAAAAAGGACCCCACCCAGAACCGGGCCATGGCTGCTGTTTTGTCTTGTCTGGATGGGGCCAGGGCATACTTTATGTGTAATGCAGTGTATTGGGCTCCTAAAAACAAATAAGGGGCTGGGACGCCTTTTCCTCCGTTTTTTGGTGCTTTCTTCATGGTTACTCTTTTTAGCCTCTCCCATTTGGATCCCCACAAAAAATAAAACATGGACCGGTCCAGGGATAAAAGAAAGAATCTAGGGGGAAAGAAAACAGAACATAGCAATAAAAACAATGGTAAAATCACAGCTTTTAGAATTAAAACCTTTCCTTCAAAAGTCAGCTGTCTCAGTCCCCAGAACCCCAATTTTTTCCTCACTTTTCCAGTCACATCATGCCAGTTTCCACTCCCTCCCCCGTCTCTGTCAAATTTGATGCCCAGTATTTTTATGTCTGTCTTTTTAAAAGTGATGTCCAGTCCAACAGTCTTGCTTGGTTCCCATGGGCCATAGAACTGCACCTGGGTCTTGTCTCTGTTCAGTCTAGCTCCAGACGCTTTCCCAAACCAGTCTGTCAAGTCCATTGTCCTCTGTATTGATGAAACGTCAGTGCATAAAAGATTGATATCGTCCATATATAAAACAGTCTTTGCAGTCAGTCCTCCAGTCCCGGGTATGGTCAGTCCCGTTATCCACTTGTCCCTTCTCAAGATCTGCGCTAGGGGTTCGATGCAAGCCACATACAGGAGAGGAGATAACGGACAGCCCTGACGGACACCACTGCGTACATCTATCGCTTTTGAAAGATTCCCATTAACTAGGATTCTGCTGGTTATATCCCTGTACAGCAATCCCACCCAAGCTAAGAATCTCCCAGGAAAGCCCATTTTCCCCAATACTTGAAACAAGTAATGGTGCGAGACTCTGTCAAATGCTTTTTCGAAATCTAGATTTAACACTATCAGCCGAATGTTTCTGTCTCTCGCATAACAGATGGTATCTCTTATCAGTACGAGGCTGTCTGTGATCTTCCTCCCAGGGACGGCGCAGGCTTGATCCGGGTGGATCAATTCTGCTAAAACTGTTGACATTCGTATTGTTAAAAGTTTGCTAAAAAGTTTACAGTCAAAGTTTAAAAGGGTTATAGGACGCCAGTTTTTTAGATCCGTCTTGTCATCTTTTTTGTGTAATAGTGTCATTATACCCATTCTAAAACTGTCTGGAAATCGGTCGAGGTTATCAAGGTCATTAAAAACAGCCAGTAGGTCTAGTCTTAAAATGTCCCAAAAGGTCAGATAAAATTCTAGGGGAAGTCCGTCGGCTCCGGGGGACTTCCCCCTTTTACATTTTTTTATACTTTTGTCCATCTCAGGGAGATTAAAATCATTTGTCAAACCTGCACTATCTTTTACAGTATTCTCTATAAAGGTTAGAGTTTCATTTAAAATCACATCATCACTTGCCTTTTCCCCATAGAGTTCCTCATAAAAACTTTCTACTACTGTTAAAATACCATTTGTGTCTGTCACCATTTCTCTTTCTTTATTTCTTAATTTCACCATGGCTCCACCTCTATTGAGTATTTTCTTAAAAAAGTATCTTGTGCATTTCTCTCCCTGCTCTATTTCCTTTTCTTTACTTCTAAAAATAATTCCTCTACTTTTAACTTCTGCCAGTTCAGACATTTCTTTTTTAACTTCTTTTATTTCATCATTAAAATCAAACCCCTGATTAAAAAGATGAAAATAGCGTTGTAACCTCTTTTGCAGTCCCACCATTTGTCTCTTTTCCTTACATGTTTTCTTTTTCCCTGCCCATCTAAAAAAAGTCTTGGTCTTTCCCTTCACCATCTCCCACCACTGTGCTCTTGAGTCAAATAAGTCTTGTAGGGTCTGCCAATTGCTATACTGCTCCCTGTATTCTTTTACTATTTCTGGGTCTTCCAACAGGGAGCGGTTTAGCTTCCACAGACCTCTACCTGTTGTCACACCGGGGGGAAGTGATAGGGTGCAAGAAAGCATAGTGTGATCTGAAAAGAAAAGAGGGGTTAATCTGGCATCCATTAATGACCAGTCTCTGGTAAAAATGTAATCAATGCGGGAGGCTCTGGTACCATCACCACTAAACCAGGTGTGGCCCACATTGTTGGGATGCATGGATTTAAAAGCGTCAGTCAGTCTAAAATCTTTTATTATGTTTTGCAATAAAACTGTAGTCTTGTCCTCTTTAAAATCCTCTGATGCCCCTTTCCTATCTTTCCTCTGTAAAACACAATTAAAATCTCCTGCAAAAATTAAAGGATTCTTGCCTAGTAAGTGGGACTGCAGATCTATTAAAAGGCTGTATCTGTCATTCTTTTCTGTGTTCCCATAAAAGTTTAGTACATTAAAATCCCTCCCTAAAAAAGTCAAATTGGCTAAAAGTGCCCGTCCATCTCTTAATATTGTGCTCCCCTTCACCAATATTTGTGTGTTTTTTATCAGGATGGCCACTCCGTCTGCTTTGTTTTGGTTTGAACCACTCCATAAGGAGGGTCCTTGCTGCCATTTATCTTCCCACTTCTTATAGTCTTTTAAAAAGGGTAAGGCACATTCCTGTAATAAAAACACATCAGAAGGCTGTGTACTTAAGAAATTTAAAACCATTTGTGCTCTCGTTTGTGACTTCACACTTCTCACGTTTACAGTTGAGATGGTGATGTTTGTGAGCATTAAAATGAGTATAAAAAAAGACAGATACAACATTTTAAAAGTTTTAAAAGTTTAAAAACAAACTATCCATTAAAAAACAAGTTTTCTTGTAAAACAAACTCTTCCTGCATTCCCACCAGAGGGGAGGCAGGGGGGTGAGTTTGTTTTCCTTCTGAGTCACAGGGTGAGCTCCTGGGTGTGGATGATTTCAGCTCAATCGCTAAGAAAGAAATCTCATTTGCTGTATGACTTGGAAATAATCTATTCAGATCGTCTGACGAGGAAGAGTCAGAGAATCTTCCCATTTTATCTTTCTCTATTTCTTTCAAGAGGGGGGAGTGTGCCACTCTCTTTTTCTTACTTGATTGAGCACAGGGGAGTTGATCGCTTAATTGACTTTTTGTTTGTACCTTGTCTGTGTCCTCCCCAGCATTTTCACTTACTTCTGTGTTGTCTTCACCTGTCTCTTCCATTTGATCTTCCTCACCCTGTTGTACTTCACTCCTTTGCTCCACCCCTTCGTTACCTCTGTCACCTGTTCCCTCTCCACCAATCACCAGATTTGGCGGGAAAATTGAATCTTTTGGCTCCGCCCCCTTGTTATCCTTTTGTCTGCTTTCCTCAACCGCCATTTTGTTTGCTTTAACTTTGTTAGCAAAAGACTTAGGGCAATCTCTGTAGAGGTGAGCGGAGTCTCCACAGAGATTGCAACTTCTGCCATTGGGGCACTCTTCAAAAGTGTGCCCAATTTCTCTGCATTTTTTACAAAACACCTTTTGACAAGCCTCTACCAGGTGCCCGAACTCTCCACACTTGCGGCACAGCTTGGGCATTCCCTGGTAGTGGATGTAGCCTCTGTTTTCACCAAGAACTATCATTGATGGCAGATGTCTTAGGCCCTGATAGCCCTGGGGATCTTCCCACTGTTTGATCGGGATTCTCCAGGAGCAGTTCCAAATACCATCCTCATCCACCACCTTCATAGCCTGGCTCTTTACAGTGCAAAATCTACCCAGCCATACACAAATGTCTTCTCCAGTCACAGTCTCATTGAACATCCTAACAATCACAACCTTGTGTGTGTTGTCAGATAGCTTCTCAACTTTAAACATGGAGAACTGGGTCTTTACCTTCTCAAATCTATGGCAAAATTCTGACAACAGTGCTGCATTTCTAAAACTAACATCAAAGCCTTTATTAAAAGGCAGGGATAAAATACAATTTAAATCTTGAGGTGCGTAATTCAAAGCTTTCTGAACATATTTCCGAGAAAAATCTAAACGGGAAATTTCAATCGGCTTGCCTTCATGTTCTAAAAGGGTAAAACGCACGCTGTGGTGCCTCCGCATGCCGGCACGAGCAGCCGACATGGTGGAGGCACCACAAGCCTGTTAAAACAAGAAGGATTAAAAATATTAATAGAGAGCGGGTTAAAAAGGAGAACAATAAATACTAAACAATAAACAATTAAAAAATACAGCAGAATGTCAAAATAAAAGAGCAATAAGAAGGACTTACTTTAAAATCAAAAGTTCACTCCAGGAGTTGTTCCAACAACGGAATAGAACGCCCGAAATGTCTCTCCACTGGATATAACCCTAAGCCACTAACCGGCAAAAGGCTCGCTCCTATAGAGAGTCGATCCCTGTCTCAACCCTTGAACTTGCCAAAAGGCCGAGAAGCGATGCCGCAATGACGCCGAGGCGGGGGAGCCGCCAAAGGCCACGCCCACCTGGGCCGCGGCGAGAGGGCCTAAGGTCGCCAACAAACAAGCTCACCGAAAACGGATCACAACGGAGTGCACAACACGACACTTTGGAGTGCAACCTGGGATTTTGGATCATCATCGTTCAAAAGCACGGAATGGCTCGTAACTCCTAAACCGTCCGTCGCAGACCCAAGTGTCTTACATCACCGGAATCCTTGGCTCGGGCCGAACGAGACGCACGCCTCGGATCGGATGGTCGCGCTGGCGAGATTTTCGGGTATTTGGGATTTTCCTTTTGCACAGTAGTCCTGGGTCGTTTGCCCAATCTGACCCAAAGCGGTGCCGAAAGATTCTCTGGAGTCTGACTGCCGACAGTGACCGGGAAAAAAGTCGGAATTTCGATTCACGTTGGCGACGGGACGCCAAGACGTTGGCGGTGGGCGAGGCGGGCTTTACTTGAATGGCTATAACTCTCCGACGGCAAAGAGACAATTACACCCAAGTGGGTACACCTGTGTACGGGCTCAGCCTGTGGTCACGTGAAAAGGGATGTGGCGACTGGCCACTTGGTGGCGCTGTAAACAGAAAAAAACAACAGCTTGAATACGGCCATAGACGACTGTGTATCACGTGATTTTTCACACGTGCACAAGGTATTCATACCACATGATAGAACTCCTCATTCTGAACAACTTTGGACCACTGCTGTCAATCAAAGCGTTCGTTAAATATTGGAGATTATGTGAAGAATGAAAAAAAAAGAAGAAAAAAAAACAAGCCTCCCAGGTTGTTTTCTATCTCTCAATCAACCACTGCAGTTCGGTTCTCTGGACTTCCAAGGTTTCATCAACCATCAGGAGAAGAAGGAAAAATGATTGGAGCTTTAACAATCTGCTCTTTTAACCAGTGTGTGTGTCCAGGGGAGAGCGCGAACGCAGTCCCCCACTACCATAAATTATGCAGTCGAGATTCCCACATTTGGGGAATTCGCAGGGGTCAGCACAACCGATTCATCCTGATTCAACTCATCAGCTCGTTAGCAAAAGACTCCAAGAGATAAGAGAGACATCAAAAATGTGCAGTGACGGGCTTCTTTTTTTTCTTCTTTTCTTTTTTTCATGCTCCGGAACCGGCTCCATGAGCCAAAGATCGATTTAATACGCAGTCCCCGGATAGTGGACGAATCAGATATGAAACTGATAAGAACAGAGTTTATTTATTTATTTATTTATTTTTGAATTTGTTATTTTCACACCACCGTTACCAGTATTGGATATGATCACCTACGACAGCCATACACAGCAATATACACTACTTCCATGAACATCTGCTGTCACACAAGACTAAAACATTTCTCTCATTGAACACTTTAAAGGGGGTGCACCGTTCCCAGAAGTACTGCAATACCGGGTCGATGCGTGGAGTGGACGGAGCAAGCCCCTATTCCATCTCCCAGTTCCAAAAATCAATTTAATATATGGTGCCCGGGTAGGGCACGTATCAGATATTAAACTGATAAGAACAGATACTACACTTGATCTTAGCCAAAAGGCCGAGAAGCGATGCCGCAATGACGCCGAGGCGGGGGAGTATTTTTTTTTATTTATTTATTTATTTTTTTATTTTTTTATTCACAATATTTTTCCACTTCACCCCACAAACACATATATTCCTCTTTCTCCATCCTTATTTTCCACATTTTAGTTTCCATTAACACCTTGTATTTCAACTCATACCACAACTGTTTTGATGTTCTACCTTCTTTTTTCTTTTTTACTTGAGCATTTCTTTCTTCCCACAATATCTCTTTACCGATACTTATCATACACCAAATTATTTCCCCTTTTTTACACTGTACCAACCCTTCTCCTCTTATAATTAAATCAGGATTCAAAACACTATCTATTATTACTAACCTTAACAATTGTTGTGTTCTTTTCCAAAAACAATGAGCTAAATAACATTCCCAAAAAACATGTTGCAGAGTCTCGACCCATGGGCAACCTCTTGGACAACATCTAATACGTGTGGATCCTTGATTATACAGTCTTTCTCTCACCGGCAATCTATTCAATGCTGCCAACCAATTCAGATCTTTCCTCTCATTACTTAGATCTTTATGCTGAATACATTCCCACTTAACTTTTTTCTTTCTCAATTCTGCTTTTTGTGTTACTACCATCTCCTCTTTTAAATCTTGATATAATTGTTTATGATTTTTTAGTACCTCTTCCTTTACACACCCAGGATGTGCTCTTAAAAACAAAATTAGCTTTTCATATTGCCAAGGTCTACTCTCAGCCTTTGGTCCTCTATTGTCTAAGGGAACGATTTTCCTTAATGGCAAAGCTGCCCACAATTTTACAAAATACATGGCTTTATGCTGCACATTGTCTATTAGCATCTTACATAAAAAACAAACATACAATACTTCTAACTTTAACGGAATACACACCACCTCTCTACCTCCCTCTTCTATCTCTAGATACATCTGTTCCCTCTTAACAGGTTCGTACTTCCCTCCCCATATAAATGAAAAGACCAACCTGGTCAAAATTAGTTTACTTTTGGTAGGAATTGGAAAGATTAGGGCTAAGTAAATCAAACTAGACAACAGGTCTATCTTAACTACTAACCCCTTCCCCGTAATACTAAGCTTTCTGCACTTCCAAATATTCAATTTCTTTTTCACCCTCTCAATTTTTTCCTCCCAGTTTAATTTAGCCGAATCTTTATGATAAAATGTAACCCCCAAAATTTTAATTCCCGTAGGACACACCGAAAAACCGTGCCTCACCTCTTTCCTTCCTTTCCATTTTCCACAAAACATTAATGATGATTTGGCATGATTTATGGCTGAGCCAGTAGCTGCACAGTACATTCCCAATATTTGTACAATTTTCTCCAGCCCTCTATCTGTAGATATAAATACAGTTGTATCGTCTGCATACTGAGACACTTTTACCCGTTCACCCAAACCTCCTGGAATGTGTACTCCCTCAATGTGTTGCTCATTCCTTATTCTTTCTGCTAAAGGCTCTATAAACAAGACATATAACAATGGAGACAATGGGCATCCCTGCCTCACGCCACCTCTTTGTTCAATCGGCTCACTCAAAAACCCATTTATCTTCACCCTACTATAGACTTTATTATATAGGACCCTAACCCATGAAATAAAGCCTTCCCCAACATTCATTTTCTCTAATACTTTAAATAAAAATTCATGGTTAACCCTATCAAACGCTTTCTCCTGGTCTAAACTCAGTAGGCATAAAGGCAGATCCCTCTCCTCCACCCAGCTAATGATATCTCTTATGAGTAATAAATTAAAAGAACCAGCCCTTCCCTTAACCCCACAAGTTTGATCTGGGTTCACTAATATTGCCATCACCTCTCGTAACCTATTTGTTAAACATTTGCTTAAGATTTTATAATCAGTTGTTAATACAGTTATTGGTCTCCAATTTCTAATATCTTTTTTTTCACCTTTCTTGTGGATTAGATGTATAACCCCAGAGCTCATGGACCCAACTAGCTTACCTGTCTTATACATCTCTCTGTATACCAACACCAAATCTCTTTTTATTATGTCCCAAAAGCACCCATAAAACTCTTTAGGCAACCCATCCCCCCCTGGTGTTTTATTTCCTTTCATGGAAGTAAGGGCTGCTTTAATTTCCTCTTCCTTAATCTCACCTTCTATTCCCTCCCTATGTTCCTCAGATAAAACTCTCTTTATACCTCCCAAAAATTCATCTCCCCTCCTCCCATCTACCTCTCTTTTAGAAAACAGGTCCTTATAAAAGGCACAAACATACTTAAATATGTTTTCTTTCCCTTTAACCTCTCCTTTTTCTGACATAAACCCATCAATTATTTCCCCTTTTTGTTTCTGTTTTATTGTTTGAAAAAAATATTTAGTTACTTTTTCATCTTTTTCCCTTTCTTCTATCTTTGCTAAAAATGCAAACTCCTTTGCCTTTTTAGTATAGTACCTTTTAATTTTCTCCTTTATCTCCGCAATTTCCTCCTCTCTCACCCCTAACCCTCCATTTTGATTAGCCATTATTTTTTGCAATCTATTATTATCCCTCCAAACCTCCTTTCTTTCCTGTCTTCTTTTCTTTTCTGTATATCTTATGCAAAAACCAGCAATTTCTATTTTCAGCACTTCCCACCATTCTAAAAGTGATACATACCCCACTTTAAACTCTTGCCATAATTTATAAAAATCTTTAAATTCCTTTCTAAAGATGTCATCTTCCAGCAGACTAATATTCATTTTCCAATAACCCTTACCCATATTTACCTCATTATTTACTATTGTGACTAACACCATTTCATGATCTGAACACCAACATGGTAAAATCCTCAGCTCTTTTATTTCTATCCCCTGTGTAATAAAAAAATAATCTAGTCTACCTCTATTCCCCCTCGTATTACCCCATGTAAACCCTGAATCGTCTTTATTACCTTTCCTATATGCATCCTGTAAGGAATGCTCTTTTAATTCCTTTTTTAAATAAATCCCTGAAAAGTCGACTTCCCCATTTTTTTCCAAACTATCCAAAGTTACATTAAAATCTCCTCCCATTATTACACATCTATTGGTATCCCACAAATTTGGTAAGTTTTTGAAAAACTCCAAACGTTTGCTTCTAACACAGGGTGCATATACGTTAATAAAACGAAATCTATACTCACCCCATCGTGGATCTAAACATTGTAATCTCCCCGGCACCAGTGAAACATAATTCTCTATCATAAATCTATTATTCCTAAACACAATCCCCAACCCATCCGAATGTACGTTCCCAATACTCCAATATGAGACCCCGGAAGTCCATTCTTTAGTAAAAGTTCTTGTATCTTCTTCACCTTTCAGATGACACTCTTGTAGGAACGCCACCTCAAAGTTCATGGATAGTAAGGAAAAGAACAAAGCGCCCCTCTTTCCAGCATCTCTCAGACCTCTCACATTGAGGGATACAAATTTTAAGTCTGTCATTTATGAAAATCAGCAGGTAATGATTTCTTTTTCTTTCCATTTCCTTTCCCCTTGTCTGTCCCTTCTACGAACCCAGTGGTCCCTATAAAAAGCTCCACATCTTCTCTCGATAGATAACCACCAGACAGCAACCCTGCCTCCACAACCTCCACCTCTTCCTCCAATGTTGACAAAGGAGGCACCAACGGGGATCCAGGCGTCGATGACCCACCCGCAATCTCAAACAAGCCCGCAGACTCCTCATCATCCATTTGATGCTCCAGCACACTAAACGGATTTAATGTCTCTATCTTGTTTTCTTCCTCGTTTCCTTCTAATTTCCTTTTATTTGTCCTAAGAGCAAACTTCCAAGACTCTTCAACTCCTTGCTCTTTCTCATCTTCAGTTCTGTCACCCCAGGAAGTATTGATTTTATGCTGTAAGGTGTCTGGGATCACTGTATCATGTAACTCAACACCCTCCTCTTCCATTTTCTCCGACTCCTCAATAGCTGGATTCGTTAGCTCAGCTAGGACAAGGCCTGAAACAGAGTTCCTTGTTGAAACCTCTCTCGCACCCTCCATTATTTCTGTATCTGTGGGTGAACCTATCTGGCTTACTACCTCATTTTGGCCAGTAGCTGCTCCATGGTATGCTTGTATTTCCTTAATAACAATCTCAATGGGCCTAAGGTCACCTCCTTCTTCTCCTCTTACTGCACCGGCATACGTTCTTTTCCGTTTTGGGCATGTCTTGAAGAGATGATCAGTATCCCCACACTCTTTGCACACTTTAGGTTTTGGACACTCCGAAGCAGCATGACCCGGATCCTTACAATTCAGACATCTTATATTGCATTGATATTCCAAGTGTCCAAATTCCTGGCATCTCCTACAATATTGAGGCTGACCAGAATACACTATGTATCCTCTTACCCCTGCAATCTTAAAACTGGCCGGAGGATGATGAAAACCCTGAAAACCAGCTGGGTCCTCGTTGAGTAACACTTGATACTGCCTTTGTCCATTCCACACCCCGAATCTGTCTCTTCTATATCTTGCCGTAGATATTATTCTGACATGATTTTGAAGAAAAGATTCCACCTCTTCATCTTCCATGTTCATGTCAAACATATTGATTGTCAAGATCCGGAAATTGTTTCTTCCCAAAGACTGCATTCTAAAATTATCCAGAGGATGCTCACCTTCTTTTTCTCTGACCTTTCCCAGAAATCCCTGGAACAGATTGCTGTCTTTCATCGTGACATCAAAATACTTATCTTTGCCATTTCTTTGAATTCCAAGAATCCCCGGAGGCTCAATCTTCAACAAATCAATGATGACTTTTTGGATGAATTCCTCCCTTTCTGACATCTCTTCTTCTCTGGATTCTTCCCAGTAGAGTCTCGCCGTGTTCTTTATCCTTCTCTCAAAAACTCCCTCCGCCATCTCTTCACCACTCTTTCACAAACCTTTTAGCCACCAAGAACTGCGGTCATGCCACTTGCACTTGATCTTAGCCAAAAGGCCGAGAAGCGATGCCGCAATGACGCCGAGGCGGGGGAGCCGCCAAAGGCCACGCCCACCATGGCCGCGGCGAGAGGGCCTAAGGTCGCCAACAAACAAGCTCACCGAAAACGGATCACAACGGAGTGCACAACACGACACTTTGGAGTGCAACCTGGGATTTTGGATCATCATCGTTCAAAAGCACGGAATGGCTCGTAACTCCTAAACCGTCCGTCGCAGACCCAAGTGTCTTACATCACCGGAATCCTTGGCTCGGGCCGAACGAGACGCACGCCTCGGATCGGATGGTCGCGCTGGCGAGATTTTCGGGTATTTGGGATTTTCCGAAAAACCTACTTTTGCACAGTAGTCCTGGGTCGTTTGCCCAATCTGACCCAAAGCGGTGCCGAAAGATTCTCTGGAGTCTGACTGCCGACAGTGACCGGGAAAAAAGTCGGAATTTCGATTCACGTTGGCGACGGGACGCCAAGACGTTGGCGGTGGGCGAGGCGGGCTTTACTTGAATGGCTATAACTCTCCGACGGCAAAGAGACAATTACACCCAAGTGGGTACACCTGTGTACGGGCTCAGCCTGTGGTCACGTGAAAAGGGATGTGGCGACTGGCCACTTGGTGGCGCTGTAAACAGAAAAAAACAACAGCTTGAATACGGCCATAGACGACTGTGTATCACGTGATTTTTCACACGTGCACAAGGTATTCATACCACATGATAGAACTCCTCATTCTGAACAACTTTGGACCACTGCTGTCAATCAAAGCGTTCGTTAAATATTGGAGATTATGTGAAGAATGAAAAAAAAACAAGCCTCCCAGGTTGTTTTCTATCTCTCAATCAACCACTGCAGTTCGGTTCTCTGGACTTCCAAGGTTTCATCAACCATCAGGAGAAGAAGGAAAAATGATTGGAGCTTTAACAATCTGCTCTTTTAACCAGTGTGTGTGTCCAGGGGAGAGCGCGAACGCAGTCCCCCACTACCATAAATTATGCAGTCGAGATTCCCACATTTGGGGAATTCGCAGGGGTCAGCACAACCGGAGTGCAATGGCCGAGCCTCGCCCTGGGTGAACCACCTCCCTGATCATGGTGTCTCCCCTGCCAGGTAAGTATGAATTCCCGGGCCTCCAGTCAGAGGCACCCTGTCCCTCTTCGCAATCCTCACCAACGGTCGGACAATCGAACACACACCTGATTCAACTCATCAGCTCGTTAGCAAAAGACTCCAAGAGATAAGAGAGACATCAAAAATGTGCAGTGACGGGCTTCTTTTTTTTCTTCTTTTCTTTTTTTCATGCTCCGGAACCGGCTCCATGAGCCAAAGATCGATTTAATACGCAGTCCCCGGATAGTGGACGAATCCGATATGAAACTGATAAGAACAGAGTTTATTTATTTATTTATTTATTTTTGAATTTGTTATTTTCACACCACCGTTACCAGTATTGGATATGATCACCTACGACAGCCATACACAGCAATATACACTACTTCCATGAACATCTGCTGTCACACAAGACTAAAACATTTCTCTCATTGAACACTTTAAAGGGGGTGCACCGTTCCCAGAAGTACTGCAATACCGGGTCGATGCGTGGAGTGGACGGAGCAAGCCCCTATTCCATCTCCCAGTTCCAAAAATCAATTTAATATATGGTGCCCGGGTAGGGCACGTATCAGATATTAAACTGATAAGAACAGATTTTTCTTTCGAAAAAAGTTTATTGACACATTTTCATTCTTTACATTTCCTCATTTTTCTTTTAAAAATTACACATGTCTTATAAAACAAAAATGACACAATTAAGGGTTAAAAATCAGTATTGGGTGGTGTGTCGTGTGAAAGTCCATGTGTGTAAAATGTTGGTTTAAAAGAAGGTAAAATGAATGAAAATAAATAGCAATAAATGATGTAAAACAATAAAACATGCCAACTAAAACATCATCTCTTGTACAGGCTCGCGGGTGAGTCCCTATCAAGATTGTCCATTCACTCCAGGTCTCCAGAACAGGCTCCGGACCTCCCGCTTCCGGTGCCCAGCGGAGATCCCCTCCCTCCGGCCCGCTGGCCCGCTGTTCCCGTAGCCGGTGTGGTGAGGGTGCATCTACGGGCGGCCAGGTACGGTGGTGGCCGGGACCTTTCCATGCGACCCCAGCCCCCCCATCCGAATGACGACGTCCGGCGCCTCCTGCAGCGTTGATCTTATAAGTTGCTCGCACGCGTGGAGGGGCACCGTAACGCGTTTCCCCACCAGCAGGTTTCTGGTGGTCCAGATGGCATCCTTGATATGGTTGAGGGTGAGCCAGAGCGAGGTAAATTGTTTTGATGTGAGGTCCTTCAAGCCCTGACCCACCCCCAGGATGGCGAGCTTGTATTCCATCTGGACACTACCCGCTGGCAGGCACGGGAAAACCAGGGGGCTGGTCCTGGCCCACAGGTCCCGCGCAGCACCGCACTCCCAGAGCAGATGGTAGACGGTCTCCGGGGAACCACATCCGGACCGTGGGCAGATGGAGTTTTTGGCCATGCCTCTGGAGTGCATGACCGCCCTGACCGGGAGGATCTCATGAGCCACCATCCACGATAAGTCCTTATGCCTGTTCTGGAGAGCTGGGTGGGCTGCGTTCCTCCAAACATCTTTGGCCTCACCTAGTGTGAGGCCTGGAACCGGACTCACCGATTCCCGATCCTGCACAAGAGAGATAAGAGACTTGTGGTTAGTTAAAATGGTGGCATCATTGGTCTCTAAAAGGTACTTTTTTAAAAATTTCTTTATAAAACTGTATTCTTTAGGCAAGTTAAAAGACACTGGACATTTAAGATCAATGGGTAAAATTTTCAAAGTTCTTAGGTAAGACCCCATCCAGAATCGGGTCATGGCTGCTGTCTTGTGTTCTCTGGATGGGGTCAGGGCGTATTGGATGTGGAGGGCGGCAAAGCGGCTGCCTAAAAACAGGTGGGGGTCTGGGAGGCCTTTCCCGCCATTCTCTTTTTTCTTTTTGACGACCTCCCTCTTTAGTCGTTCCCACTTGGACCCCCACAGGAAATAAAATACCGCCCTCTCCAGGTTGGCCAGGAATCGTCTTGGGGGACTAAAAACAGAACAGACAAGTAAAATCAGTGGTAAAATCACGGATTTAAAAATTAAAATCTTGCCTTCTAACGTCAATTGTCTTAGTCCCCAAAACCCCAGTCTTTGCCTGACTTTCCCTAACATGTCAGTCCAGTTTCCCTGTCCTCCACCCTCTTTGTCAAATTTGACTCCTAAAATTTTCATGTTATTGTCTTTAAAATTCAAATCAAGTCCACCTGTGTCCACGTCACCCCACGGCCCGAAGAGCTGGGCCTCGGACTTGCTCCTATTGAGCTTGGCGCCCGAGGCCCGACCGTACCAGTCAGTCAAGTCCATTGCTCTTCGTACTGATACAAGGTCAGTCGCTAAAAGGGTCACGTCATCCATATATAAAACACAGGTCGCCGTCAGTCCACCAGTTCCTGGGATGTCTAGTCCTTTAATCCATTTATCCCTTCTCAAGATTTGTGCCAGTGGCTCAATACAAGCCACATACAGAAGGGGAGATAAAGGACACCCCTGACGGACGCCGCTGTAGAGTTTTACAGCTTTGGATAAATGCCCATTAACCAAAATACTGCTAGACAGATCGTTGTACAGCAATCCCACCCAGGCTATAAACCTCCCAGGAAACCCCATTTTTCCCAGTACCTGAAGCAGGTACTGGTGCGAGACGCGGTCAAAGGCTTTTTCGAAATCTAAATTTAGGACTACTAGCCGAATGTTTCTGTCTCTCGCATAACAGATGGCGTCTCTGATCAGTACCAGGCTGTCCGTGATCTTCCTGCCGGGCACAGCACATGCTTGATCCAGGTGGATTACGTCCTCTAAAACAGTCGACATACGTGTAGCTAAAATCTTACTAAAAAGTTTGCAATCATAATTTAAAAGGGTGATTGGTCGCCAGTTTCTCAAGTCAGTCTTGTCTCCTTTTTTGTGTAGTAAAGTGACTATCCCTACTCTAAAGCTGTCCGGAAGTCTGTCAAGAGTCTCAAATTCTTTAAAAACTGTCAATAAGTCGTGTGCTAAAATGTCCCAGAAAGTCAGATAAAACTCAAACTCAACCACATCTGATAAGAACAGATTTTTTCTTTTGACATATTTTTATTGTAACAATTCTTTCATTTATACCATACATCTTTTTTTGTAAACCACGTTTTTACAGAATGTTTACATAATTATTTGTTCTGTTTAAAGATAAATAAAATAAATAAACAGTTTCTGTTGTCTATGTATATAATATAAAATAAAAGCATTCTGGTAAAACACATGGAGAAATGAATAAAAATGGTAATACATGAAATAAATAACTTGATAAAACAATTAAAACAAACTTAAAAACTCTCTCTTCCATTGTACAAGAACAGGTATGTCCTTATAAACCTTTTGAACCATCAACTCAGTTCCTCAAAACCAGTCCCAAAGACCTGGCCTTTCTGGGCCCAGAGGAGATCCTCTTAAACCGAGGCACCGCTGCTCCGCCGAAGATGTTGTGGGGGGCATCTACGGGCAGTCAGGGCTCGTGGCTGTGGGGACCTTCCCCTGTGAGGCTCTGGCCCCCACGTCCGAATGGCGACATGCGGTGTAGTCCTGCAGCCTTGATTTTGCCAGCTGGATGGTGGCGTGGAGGGACACCTGCATGCGCTTCCCTACCAGCAGGTTTCTGGAGGTCCAAATGGCGTCTTTAATGCAACAGATGGTGAGCCAGAGCTTGGTCTGTGTTTGTGCTGGCATTTGCTGGCTCACCTCACCTCTGACCATTGGGTAGTTTGGGACCCCCCCTGCTGGCAGGTACGGGAATTGCTGGGGGCCAGCTGTTGCCCACAGGTCCCTCACAGCGCTGCACTCCCAGAGCGCGTGCCTCACGGTCTCGGGCGCGCCACACCCGGGCCGCGGGCAGATGGGGTTCCTCGACATGCCTCGGGAGTGCATCACGGCCCTGACCGGGAGGATCTCATGGGCAACCATCCACGCCAGGTCCCGGTGTCGGTTCTGGAGAGCTGAGTGGGACACATTGCGCCAAAGCTTTTGGGCTTCACTTAAGGTGAGCCCGCGCACTGGACACACTTGTTCCTGTTCCTGCACAAGGGAGAGGATAGAGCGGTGATTAGTTAAAACAGTCACGTTTTCTTTTTCCAAATTAAAATTCTTTAAAAACTTTTTTATGTGAGCGTATGCAGGGGGTTGGTCAAATGCAAGTGGTATTGTCAAGTCTGTTGGTAAAATTTTGATGGATCTTAAAAAGGACCCCACCCAGAACCGGGCCATGGCTGCTGTTTTGTCTTGTCTGGATGGGGCCAGGGCATACTTTATGTGTAGTGCAGTGTATTGGGCTCCTAAAAACAAATAGGGGTCTGGGACGCCTTTTCCTCCGTTTTTTGGTGCTTTCTTCATGGTTACTCTTTTTAGCCTCTCCCATTTGGATCCCCACAAAAAATAAAACATGGACCGGTCCAGGGATAAAAGAAAGAATCTAGGGGGAAAGAAAACAGAACATAGCAATAAAAACAATGGTAAAATCACAGCTTTTAGAATTAAAACCTTTCCTTCATAAGTCAGCTGTCTCAGTCCCCAGAACCCCAATTTTTTCCTCACTTTTCCAATCACATCATGCCAGTTTCCACTCCCTCCCCCGTCTCTGTCAAATTTGATGCCCAGTATTTTTATGTCTGTCTTTTTAAAAGTGATGTCCAGTCCAACAGTCTTGCTTGGTTCCCATGGGCCATAGAACTGCACCTGGGTCTTGTCTCTGTTTAGTCTAGCTCCAGACGCTTTCCCAAACCAGTCTGTCAAGTCCATTGTCCTCTGTATTGATGAAACGTCAGTGCATAAAAGATTGATATCGTCCATATATAAAACAGTCTTTGCAGTCAGTCCTCCGGTCCCAGGTATGGTCAGACCCGTTATCCACTTGTCCCTTCTCAAGATCTGCGCTAGGGGTTCGATGCAAGCCACATACAGGAGAGGAGATAACGGACAGCCCTGACGGACACCACTGCGTACATCTATCGCTTTTGAAAGATTCCCATTAACTAGGATTCTGCTGGTTATATCCCTGTACAGCAATCCCACCCAAGCTAAGAATCTCCCAGGAAAGCCCATTTTCCCCAATACTTGAAACAAGTAATGGTGCGAGACTCTGTCAAATGCTTTTTCGAAATCTAGATTTAACACTATCAGCCGAATGTTTCTGTCTCTCGCATAACAGATGGTATCTCTTATCAGTACGAGGCTGTCTGTGATCTTCCTCCCAGGGACGGCGCAGGCTTGATCCGGGTGGATCAATTCTGCTAAAACTGTTGACATTCGTATTGTTAAAAGTTTGCTAAAAAGTTTACAGTCAAAGTTTAAAAGGGTTATAGGACGCCAGTTTTTTAGATCCGTCTTGTCATCTTTTTTGTGTAATAGTGTCGTTATACCCATTCTAAAACTGTCTGGAAGTCGATCGAGGTTATCAAGGTCATTAAAAATAGCCAGTAGGTCTAGTCTTAAAATGTCCCAAAAGGTCAGATAAAATTCTAGGGGAAGTCCGTCGGCTCCGGGGGACTTCCCCCTTTTGAATTTTTTTATACTTTTGTCCATCTCAGGGAGATTAAAATCATTTGTCAAACCTGCACTATCTTTTACAGTATTCTCTATAAAGGTTAGAGTTTCATTTAAAATCACATCATCACTTGCCTTTTCCCCATAGAGTTCCTCATAAAAACTTTCTACTACCGTTAAAATACCATTTGTGTCTGTCATCATTTCTCTTTCTTTATTTCTTAATTTCACCATGGCTCCACCTCTATTGAGTATTTTCTTAAAAAAGTATCTTGTGCATTTCTCTCCCTGCTCTATTTCCTTTTCTTTACTTCTAAAAATAATTCCTCTACTTTTAACTTCTGCCAGTTCAGACATTTCTTTTTTAACTTCTTTTATTTCATCATTAAAATCAAACCCCTGATTAAAAAGATGAAAATAGCGTTGTAACCTCTTTTGCAGTCCCACCATTTGTCTCTTTTCCTTACATGTTTTCTTTTTCCCTGCCCATCTAAAAAAAGTCTTGGTCTTTCCCTTCACCATCTCCCACCACTGTGCTCTTGAGTCAAATAAGTCTTGTAGGGTCTGCCAATTGCTATACTGCTCCCTGTATTCTTTTACTATTTCTGGGTCTTCCAACAGGGAGCAGTTTAGCTTCCATAGACCTCTACCTGTTGTCACACCGGGGGGAAGTGATAGGGTGCAAGAAAGCATAGTGTGATCTGAAAAGAAAAGAGGGGTTAATCTGGCATCCATTAATGACCAGTCTCTGGTAAAAATGTAATCAATGCGGGAGGCTCTGGTACCATCACCACTAAACCAGGTGTGGCCCACATTGTTGGGATGCATGGATTTAAAAGCGTCAGTCAGTCTAAAATCTTTTATTATATTTTGCAATAAAACTGTAGTCTTGTCCTCTTTAAAATCCTCTGCTGCCCCTTTCCTATCTTTCCTCTGTAAAACACAATTAAAATCTCCTGCAAAAATTAAAGGATTCTTGCCTAGTAAGTGGGACTGCAGATCTATTAAAAGGCTATATCTGTCATTCTTTTCTGTGTTCCCATAAAAGTTTAGTACATTAAAATCCCTCCCTAAAAAAGTCAAATTGGCTAAAAGTGCCCGTCCGTCTCTTAATATTGTGCTCCCCTTCACCAATATTTGTGTGTTTTTTATCAGGATGGCCACTCCGTCTGCTTTGTTTTGGTTTGAACCACTCCATAAGGAGGGTCCTTGCTGCCATTTATCTTCCCACTTCTTATAGTCTTTTAAAAAGGGTAAGGCACATTCCTGTAATAAAAACACATCAGAAGGCTGTGTACTTAAGAAATTTAAAACCATTTGTGCTCTCGTTTGTGACTTCACACTCCTCACGTTTACAGTTGAGATGGTGATGTTCGTGAGCATTAAAATGAGTATAAAAGAAGACAGATACAACATTTTAAAAGTTTAAAAAATTTAAAAACAAACTATCCATTAAAAAACAAGTTTTCTTGTAAAACAAACTCTTCCTGCATTCCCACCAGAGGGGAGGCAGGGGGGTGAGTTTGTTTTCCTTCTGAGTCACAGGGTGAGCTCCTGGGTGTGGATGATTTCAGCTCAAACGCTAAGAAAGAAATCTCATTTGCTGTCTGACTTGGAAATAATCTATTCAGATCGTCTGACGAGGAAGAGTCAGAGAATCTTCCCATTTTATCTTTCTCTATTTCTTTCAAGAGAGGGGAGTGTGCCACTCTCTTTTTCTTACTTGATTGAGCACAGGGGAGTTGATCGCTTAATTGACTTTTTGTTTGTACCTTGTCTGTGTCCTCCCCAGCATTTTCACTTACTTCTGTGTTGTCTTCACCTGTCTCTTCCATTTGATCTTCCTCACCCTGTTGTACTTCACTCCTTTGCTCCACCCCTTCGTTACCTCTGTCACCTGTTCCCTCTCCACCAATCACCAGATTTGGCGGGAAATTTGAATCTTTTGGCTCCGCCCCCTTGTTATCCTTTTGTCTGCTTTCCTCAACCGCCATTTTGTTTGCTTTAACTTTGTTAGCAAAAGACTTAGGGCAATCTCTGTAGAGGTGAGCGGAGTCTCCACAGAGATTGCAACTTCTGCCATTGGGGCACTCTTCAAAAGTGTGCCCAATTTCTCTGCATTTTTTACAAAACACCTTTTGACAAGCCTCTACCAGGTGCCCGAACTCTCCACACTTGCGGCACAGCTTGGGCATTCCCTGATAGTGGATGTAGCCTCTGTTTTCACCAAGAACTATCATTGATGGCAGATGTCTTAGGCCCTGATAGCCCTGGGGATCTTCCCACTGTTTGATCGGGATTCTCCAGGAGCAGTTCCAAATACCATCCTCATCCACCACCTTCATAGCCTGGCTCTTTACAGTGCAAAATCTACCCAGCCATACACAAATGTCTTCTCCAGTCACAGTCTCATTGAACATCCTAACAATCACAACCTTGTGTGTGTTGTCAGATAGCTTCTCAACTTTAAACATGGAGAACTGGGTCTTTACCTTCTCAAATCTATGGCAAAATTCTGACAACAGTGCTGCATTTCTAAAACTAACATCAAAGCCTTTATTAAAAGGCAGGGATAAAATACAATTTAAATCTTGAGGTGCGTAATTCAAAGCTTTCTGAACATATTTCCGAGAAAAATCTAAACGGGAAATGTCAACCGGCTTGCCTTCATGTTCTAAAAGGGTAAAACGCACGCTGTGGTGCCTCCGCATGCCGGCACGAGCAGCCGACATGGTGGAGGCACCACAAGCCTGTTAAAACGAGAAGAATTAAAAACAATAATAGAGAGCAGATTAAAAAGGAGAACAATAAATACTAAACAATAAACAATTTAAAAATACAGCAGAATGTCAAAATAAAAGAGCAATAAGAAGGACTTACTTTAAAATCAAAAGTTCACTCCAGGAGTTGTTCCAACAACGGAAAAAAACGCCCGAAATGTCTCTCCACTGGATATAACCCTAAGCCACTAAACCGGCAAAAGGCTCGCTCCTATAGAGAGTCGATCCCTGTCTCGACCCTTGAACTTGCCAAAAGGCCGAGAAGCGATGCCGCAATGACGCCGAGGCGGGGGAGCCACCAAAGGCCACGCCCACCTGGGCCGCGGCGAGAGGGCCTAAGGTCGCCAACAAACAAGCTCACCGAAAACGGATCACAACGGAGTGCACAACACGACACTTTGGAGTGCAACCTGGGATTTTGGATCATCATCGTTCAAAAGCACGGAATGGCTCGTAACTCCTAAACCGTCCGTCGCAGACCCAAGTGTCTTACATCACCGGAATCCTTGGCTCGGGCCGAACGAGACGCACGCCTCGGATCGGATGGTCGCGCTGGCGAGATTTTCGGGTATTTGGGATTTTCCTTTTGCACAGTAGTCCTGGGTCGTTTGCCCAATCTGACCCAAAGCGGTGCCGAAAGATTCTCTGGAGTCTGACTGCCGACAGTGACCGGGAAAAAAGTCGGAATTTCGATTCACGTTGGCGACGGGACGCCAAGACGTTGGCGGTGGGCGAGGCGGGCTTTACTTGAATGGCTATAACTCTCCGACGGCAAAGAGACAATTACACCCAAGTGGGTACACCTGTGTACGGGCTCAGCCTGTGGTCACGTGAAAAGGGATGTGGCGACTGGCCACTTGGTGGCGCTGTAAACAGAAAAAAACAACAGCTTGAATACGGCCATAGACGACTGTGTATCACGTGATTTTTCACACGTGCACAAGGTATTCATACCACATGATAGAACTCCTCATTCTGAACAACTTTGGACCACTGCTGTCAATCAAAGCGTTCGTTAAATATTGGAGATTATGTGAAGAATGAAAAAAAAAGAAGAAAAAAAAACAAGCCTCCCAGGTTGTTTTCTATCTCTCAATCAACCACTGCAGTTCGGTTCTCTGGACTTCCAAGGTTTCATCAACCATCAGGAGAAGAAGGAAAAATGATTGGAGCTTTAACAATCTGCTCTTTTAACCAGTGTGTGTGTCCAGGGGAGAGCGCGAACGCAGTCCCCCACTACCATAAATTATGCAGTCGAGATTCCCACATTTGGGGAATTCGCAGGGGTCAGCACAACCGGAGTGCAATGGCCGAGCCTCGCCCTGGGTGAACCACCTCCCTGATCATGGTGTCTCCCCTGCCAGGTAAGTATGAATTCCCAGGCCTCCAGTCAGAGGCACCCTGTCCCTCTTCGCAATCCTCACCAACGGTCGGACAATCGAACACACACCTGATTCAACTCATCAGCTCGTTAGCAAAAGACTCCAAGAGATAAGAGAGACATCAAAAATGTGCAGTGACGGGCTTCTTTTTTTTCTTCTTTTCTTTTTTTCATGCTCCGGAACCGGCTCCATGAGCCAAAGATCGATTTAATACGCAGTCCCCGGATAGTGGACGAATCAGATATGAAACTGATAAGAACAGAGTTTATTTATTTATTTATTTATTTTTGAATTTGTTATTTTCACACCACCGTTACCAGTATTGGATATGATCACCTACGACAGCCATACACAGCAATATACACTACTTCCATGAACATCTGCTGTCACACAAGACTAAAACATTTCTCTCATTGAACACTTTAAAGGGGGTGCACCGTTCCCAGAAGTACTGCAATACCGGGTCGATGCGTGGAGTGGACGGAGCAAGCCCCTATTCCATCTCCCAGTTCCAAAAATCAATTTAATATATGGTGCCCGGGTAGGGCACGTATCAGATATTAAACTGATAAGAACAGATTTTTCTTTTGACATATTTTTATTGTAACAATTCTTTCATTTATACCATACATCTTTTTTGTAAACCACGTTTTTACAGAATGTTTACATAATTATTTGTTTTGTTTAAAGATAAATAAGATAAATAAACAGTTTCTGTTGTCCATGTATATAATTTAAATTAAAAGCATTCTGGTAAAACACATGGAAAAATTAATAAAAATGGTAATACATGAAGTAAATATCTTGATAAAACAATTAAAACAAACTTAAAAACTCTCTCTTCCATTGTACAAGAACGGGTATGTCCTTATAAACCTTTTGAACCATCAACTCAGTTCCTCAAAACCAGTCCCAAAGACCTGGCCTTTCTGGGCCCAGAGGAGATCCTCTTAAACCGAGGCACCGCTGCTCCGCCGAAGATGTTGTGGGGGGCATCTACGGGCAGTCAGGGCTCGTGGCTGTGGGGACCTTCCCCTGTGAGGCTCTGGCCCCCACGTCCGAATGGCGACATGCGGTGTAGTCCTGCAGCCTTGATTTTGCCAGCTGGATGGTGGCGTGGAGGGACACCTGCATGCGCTTCCCTACCAGCAGGTTTCTGGAGGTCCAAATGGCGTCTTTAATGCAACAAATGGTGAGCCAGAGCGCGGTCTGTGTTTGTGCTGGCATTTGCTGGCTCACCTCACCTCTGACCATTGGGTAGTTTGGGACCCCCCCTGCTGGCAGGTACGGGAATTGCTGGGGGCCAGCTGTTGCCCACAGGTCCCTCACAGCGCTGCACTCCCAGAGCGCGTGCCTCACGGTCTCGGGCGCGCCACACCCGGGCCGCGGGCAGATGGGGTTCCTCGACATGCCTCGGGAGTGCATCACGGCCCTGACCGGGAGGATCTCATGGGCAACCATCCACGCCAGGTCCCGGTGTCGGTTCTGGAGAGCTGAGTGGGACACATTGCGCCAAACCTTTTGGGCTTCACTTAAGGTGAGCCCGCGCACTGGACACACTTGTTCCCGTTCCTGCACAAGGGAGAGGATAGAGCGGTGATTAGTTAAAACAGTCACGTTTTCTTTTTCCAAATTAAAATTCTTTAAAAACTTTTTTATGTGAGCGTATGCAGGGGGTTGGTCAAATGCAAGTGGTGTTGTCAAGTCTGTTGGTAAAATTTTGATGGATCTTAAAAAGGACCCCACCCAGAACCGGGCCATGGCTGCTGTTTTGTCTTGTCTGGATGGGGCCAGGGCATACTTTATGTGTAATGCAGTGTATTGGGCTCCTAAAAACAAATAAGGGTCTGGGACGCCTTTTCCTCCGTTTTTTGGTGCTTTCTTCATGGTTACTCTTTTTAGCCTCTCCCATTTGGATCCCCACAAAAAATAAAACATGGACCGGTCCAGGGATAAAAGAAAGAATCTAGGGGGAAAGAAAACAGAACATAGCAATAAAAACAATGGTAAAATCACAGCTTTTAGAATTAAAACCTTTCCTTCAAAAGTCAGCTGTCTCAGTCCCCAGAACCCCAATTTTTTCCTCACTTTTCCAGTCACATCATGCCAGTTTCCACTCCCTCCCCCGTCTCTGTCAAATTTGATGCCCAGTATTTTTATGTCTGTCTTTTTTAAAAGTGATGTCCAGTCCAACAGTCTTGCTTGGTTCCCATGGGCCATAGAACTGCACCTGGGTCTTGTCTCTGTTCAGTCTAGCTCCAGACGCTTTCCCAAACCAGTCTGTCAAGTCCATTGTCCTCTGTATTGATGAAACGTCAGTGCATAAAAGATTGATATCGTCCATATATAAAACAGTCTTTGCAGTCAGTCCTCCAGTCCCGGGTATGGTCAGTCCCGTTATCCACTTGTCCCTTCTCAAGATCTGCGCTAGGGGTTCGATGCAAGCCACATACAGGAGAGGAGATAACGGACAGCCCTGACGGACACCACTGCGTACATCTATCGCTTTTGAAAGATTCCCATTAACTAGGATTCTGCTGGTTATATCCCTGTACAGCAATCCCACCCAAGCTAAGAATCTCCCAGGAAAGCCCATTTTCCCCAATACTTGAAACAAGTAATGGTGCGAGACTCTGTCAAATGCTTTTTCGAAATCTAGATTTAACACTATCAGCCGAATGTTTCTGTCTCTCGCATAACAGATGGTATCTCTTATCAGTACGAGGCTGTCTGTGATCTTCCTCCCAGGGACGGCGCAGGCTTGATCCGGGTGGATCAATTCTGCTAAAACTGTTGACATTCGTATTGTTAAAAGTTTGCTAAAAAGTTTACAGTCAAAGTTTAAAAGGGTTATAGGACGCCAGTTTTTTAGATCCGTCTTGTCATCTTTTTTGTGTAATAATGTCATTATACCCATTCTAAAACTGTCTGGAAATCGGTCGAGGTTATCAAGGTCATTAAAAACAGCCAGTAGGTCTAGTCTTAAAATGTCCCAAAAGGTCAGATAAAATTCTAGGGGAAGTCCGTCGGCTCCGGGGGACTTCCCCCTTTTAAATTTTTTTATACTTTTGTCCATCTCAGGGAGATTAAAATCATTTGTCAAACCTGCACTATCTTTTACAGTATTCTCTATAAAGGTTAGAGTTTCATTTAAAATCACATCATCACTTGCCTTTTCCCCATAGAGTTCCTCATAAAAACTTTCTACTACTGTTAAAAAACCATTTGTGTCTGTCACCATTTCTCTTTCTTTATTTCTTAATTTCACCATGGCTCCACCTCTATTGAGTATTTTCTTAAAAAAGTATCTTGTGCATTTCTCTCCCTGCTCTATTTCCTTTTCTTTACTTCTAAAAATAATTCCTCTACTTTTAACTTCTGCCAGTTCAGACATTTCTTTTTTAACTTCTTTTATTTCATCATTAAAATCAAACCCCTGATTAAAAAGATGAAAATAGCGTTGTAACCTCTTTTGCAGTCCCACCATTTGTCTCTTTTCCTTACATGTTTTCTTTTTCCCTGCCCATCTAAAAAAAGTCTTGGTCTTTCCCTTCACCATCTCCCACCACTGTGCTCTTGAGTCAAATAAGTCTTGTAGGGTCTGCCAATTGCTATACTGCTCCCTGTATTCTTTTACTATTTCTGGGTCTTCCAACAGGGAGCGGTTTAGCTTCCACAGACCTCTACCTGTTGTCACACCGGGGGGAAGTGATAGGGTGCAAGAAAGCATAGTGTGATCTGAAAAGAAAAGAGGGGTTAATCTGGCATCCATTAATGACCAGTCTCTGGTAAAAATGTAATCAATGCGGGAGGCTCTGGTACCATCACCACTAAACCAGGTGTGGCCCACATTGTTGGGATGCATGGATTTAAAAGCGTCAGTCAGTCTAAAATCTTTTATTATGTTTTGCAATAAAACTGTAGTCTTGTCCTCTTTAAAATCCTCTGATGCCCCTTTCCTATCTTTCCTCTGTAAAACACAATTAAAATCTCCTGCAAAAATTAAAGGATTCTTGCCTAGTAAGTGGGACTGCAGATCTATTAAAAGGCTGTATCTGTCATTCTTTTCTGTGTTCCCATAAAAGTTTAGTACATTAAAATCCCTCCCTAAAAAAGTCAAATTGGCTAAAAGTGCCCGTCCATCTCTTAATATTGTGCTCCCCTTCACCAATATTTGTGTGTTTTTTATCAGGATGGCCACTCCGTCTGCTTTGTTTTGGTTTGAACCACTCCATAAGGAGGGTCCTTGCTGCCATTTATCTTCCCACTTCTTATAGTCTTTTAAAAAGGGTAAGGCACATTCCTGTAATAAAAACACATCAGAAGGCTGTGTACTTAAGAAATTTAAAACCATTTGTGCTCTCGTTTGTGACTTCACACTTCTCACGTTTACAGTTGAGATGGTGATGTTTGTGAGCATTAAAATGAGTATAAAAAAAGACAGATACAACATTTTAAAAGTTTTAAAGTTTAAAAACAAACTATCCATTAAAAAACAAGTTTTCTTGTAAAACAAACTCTTCCTGCATTCCCACCAGAGGGGAGGCAGGGGGGTGAGTTTGTTTTCCTTCTGAGTCACAGGGTGAGCTCCTGGGTGTGGATGATTTCAGCTCAATCGCTAAGAAAGAAATCTCATTTGCTGTATGACTTGGAAATAATCTATTCAGATCGTCTGACGAGGAAGAGTCAGAGAATCTTCCCATTTTATCTTTCTCTATTTCTTTCAAGAGGGGGGAGTGTGCCACTCTCTTTTTCTTACTTGATTGAGCACAGGGGAGTTGATCGCTTAATTGACTTTTTGTTTGTACCTTGTCTGTGTCCTCCCCAGCATTTTCACTTACTTCTGTGTTGTCTTCACCTGTCTCTTCCATTTGATCTTCCTCACCCTGTTGTACTTCACTCCTTTGCTCCACCCCTTCGTTACCTCTGTCACCTGTTCCCTCTCCACCAATCACCAGATTTGGCGGGAAAATTGAATCTTTTGGCTCCGCCCCCTTGTTATCCTTTTGTCTGCTTTCCTCAACCGCCATTTTGTTTGCTTTAACTTTGTTAGCAAAAGACTTAGGGCAATCTCTGTAGAGGTGAGCGGAGTCTCCACAGAGATTGCAACTTCTGCCATTGGGGCACTCTTCAAAAGTGTGCCCAATTTCTCTGCATTTTTTACAAAACACCTTTTGACAAGCCTCTACCAGGTGCCCGAACTCTCCACACTTGCGGCACAGCTTGGGCATTCCCTGGTAGTGGATGTAGCCTCTGTTTTCACCAAGAACTATCATTGATGGCAGATGTCTTAGGCCCTGATAGCCCTGGGGATCTTCCCACTGTTTGATCGGGATTCTCCAGGAGCAGTTCCAAATACCATCCTCATCCACCACCTTCATAGCCTGGCTCTTTACAGTGCAAAATCTACCCAGCCATACACAAATGTCTTCTCCAGTCACAGTCTCATTGAACATCCTAACAATCACAACCTTGTGTGTGTTGTCAGATAGCTTCTCAACTTTAAACATGGAGAACTGGGTCTTTACCTTCTCAAATCTATGGCAAAATTCTGACAACAGTGCTGCATTTCTAAAACTAACATCAAAGCCTTTATTAAAAGGCAGGGATAAAATACAATTTAAATCTTGAGGTGCGTAATTCAAAGCTTTCTGAACATATTTCCGAGAAAAATCTAAACGGGAAATTTCAATCGGCTTGCCTTCATGTTCTAAAAGGGTAAAACGCACGCTGTGGTGCCTCCGCATGCCGGCACGAGCAGCCGACATGGTGGAGGCACCACAAGCCTGTTAAAACGAGAAGGATTAAAAATATTAATAGAGAGCGGGTTAAAAAGGAGAACAATAAATACTAAACAATAAACAATTTAAAAATACAGCAGAATGTCAAAATAAAAGAGCAATAAGAAGGACTTACTTTAAAATCAAAAGTTCACTCTAGGAGTTGTTCCAACAACGGAATAGAACGCCCGAAATGTCTCTCCACTGGATATAACCCTAAGCCACTAAACCGGCAAAAGGCTCGCTCCTATAGAGAGTCGATCCCTGTCTCAACCCTTGAACTTGCCAAAAGGCCGAGAAGCGATGCCGCAATGACGCCGAGGCGGGGGAGCCGCCAAAGGCCACGCCCACCTGGGCCGCGGCGAGAGGGCCTAAGGTCGCCAACAAACAAGCTCACCGAAAACGGATCACAACGGAGTGCACAACACGACACTTTGGAGTGCAACCTGGGATTTTGGATCATCATCGTTCAAAAGCACGGAATGGCTCGTAACTCCTAAACCGTCCGTCGCAGACCCAAGTGTCTTACATCACCGGAATCCTTGGCTCGGGCCGAACGAGACGCACGCCTCGGATCGGATGGTCGCGCTGGCAAGATTTTCGGGTATTTGGGATTTTCCGAAAAACCTACTTTTGCACAGTAGTCCTGGGTCGTTTGCCCAATCTGACCCAAAGCGGTGCCGAAAGATTCTCTGGAGTCTGACTGCCGACAGTGACCGGGAAAAAAGTCGGAATTTCGATTCACGTTGGCGACGGGACGCCAAGACGTTGGCGGTGGGCGAGGCGGGCTTTACTTGAATGGCTATAACTCTCCGACGGCAAAGAGACAATTACACCCAAGTGGGTACACCTGTGTACGGGCTCAGCCTGTGGTCACGTGAAAAGGGATGTGGCGACTGGCCACTTGGTGGCGCTGTAAACAGAAAAAAACAACAGCTTGAATACGGCCATAGACGACTGTGTATCACGTGATTTTTCACACGTGCACAAGGTATTCATACCACATGATAGAACTCCTCATTCTGAACAACTTTGGACCACTGCTGTCAATCAAAGCGTTCGTTAAATATTGGAGATTATGTGAAGAATGAAAAAAAAACAAGCCTCCCAGGTTGTTTTCTATCTCTCAATCAACCACTGCAGTTCGGTTCTGTGGACTTCCAAGGTTTCATCAACCATCAGGAGAAGAAGGAAAAATGATTGGAGCTTTAACAATCTGCTCTTTTAACCAGTGTGTGTGTCCAGGGGAGAGCGCGAACGCAGTCCCCCACTACCATAAATTATGCAGTCGAGATTCCCACATTTGGGGAATTCGCAGGGGTCAGCACAACCGGAGTGCAATGGCCGAACCTCGCCCTGGGTGAACCACCTCCCTGATCATGGTGTCTCCCCTGCCAGGTAAGTATGAATTCCCGGGCCTCCAGTCAGAGGCACCCTGTCCCTCTTCGCAATCCTCACCAACGGTCGGACAATCGAACACACACCTGATTCAACTCATCAGCTCGTTAGCAAAAGACTCCAAGAGATAAGAGAGACATCAAAAATGTGCAGTGACGGGCTTCATTTTTTTCTTCTTTTCTTTTTTTCATGCTCCGGAACCGGCTCCATGAGCCAAAGATCGATTTAATACGCAGTCCCCGGATAGTGGACGAATCAGATATGAAACTGATAAGAACAGAGTTTATTTATTTATTTATTTATTTTTGAATTTGTTATTTTCACACCACCGTTACCAGTATTGGATATGATCACCTACGACAGCCATACACAGCAATATACACTACTTCCATGAACATCTGCTGTCACACAAGACTAAAACATTTCTCTCATTGAACACTTTAAAGGGGGTGCACCGTTCCCAGAAGTACTGCAATACCGGGTCGATGCGTGGAGTGGACGGAGCAAGCCCCTATTCCATCTCCCAGTTCCAAAAATCAATTTAATATATGGTGCCCGGGTAGGGCACGTATCAGATATTAAACTGATAAGAACAGATACTACACTTGATCTTAGCCAAAAGGCCGAGAAGCGATGCCGCAATGACGCCGAGGCGGGGGAGCCGCCAAAGGCCACGCCCACCTGGGCCGCGGCGAGAGGGCCTAAGGTCGCCAACAAACAAGCTCACCGAAAACGGATCACAACGGAGTGCACAACACGACACTTTGGAGTGCAACCTGGGATTTTGGATCATCATCGTTCAAAAGCACGGAATGGCTCGTAACTCCTAAACCGTCCGTCGCAGACCCAAGTGTCTTACATCACCGGAATCCTTGGCTCGGGCCGAACGAGACGCACGCCTCGGATCGGATGGTCGCGCTGGCGAGATTTTCGGGTATTTGGGATTTTCCGAAAAACCTACTTTTGCACAGTAGTCCTGGGTCGTTTGCCCAATCTGACCCAAAGCGGTGCCGAAAGATTCTCTGGAGTCTGACTGCCGACAGTGTCCGGGAAAAAAGTCGGAATTTCGATTCACGTTGGCGACGGGACGCCAAGACGTTGGCGGTGGGCGAGGCGGGCTTTACTTGAATGGCTATAACTCTCCGACGGCAAAGAGACAATTACACCCAAGTGGGTACACCTGTGTACGGGCTCAGCCTGTGGTCACGTGAAAAGGGATGTGGCGACTGGCCACTTGGTGGCGCTGTAAACAGAAAAAAACAACAGCTTGAATACGGCCATAGACGACTGTGTATCACGTGATTTTTCACACGTGCACAAGGTATTCATACCACATGATAGAACTCCTCATTCTGAACAACTTTGGACCACTGCTGTCAATCAAAGCGTTCGTTAAATATTGGAGATTATGTGAAGAATGAAAAAAAAAGAAGAAAAAAAAACAAGCCTCCCAGGTTGTTTTCTATCTCTCAATCAACCACTGCAGTTCGGTTCTCTGGACTTCCAAGGTTTCATCAACCATCAGGAGAAGAAGGAAAAATGATTGGAGCTTTAACAATCTGCTCTTTTAACCAGTGTGTGTGTCCAGGGGAGAGCGCGAACGCAGTCCCCCACTACCATAAATTATGCAGTCGAGATTCCCACATTTGGGGAATTCGCAGGGGTCAGCACAACCGGAGTGCAATGGCCGAGCCTCGCCCTGGGTGAACCACCTCCCTGATCATGGTGTCTCCCCTGCCAGGTAAGTATGAATTCCCAGGCCTCCAGTCAGAGGCACCCTGTCCCTCTTCGCAATCCTCACCAACGGTCGGACAATCGAACACACACCTGATTCAACTCATCAGCTCGTTAGCAAAAGACTCCAAGAGATAAGAGAGACATCAAAAATGTGCAGTGACGGGCTTCTTTTTTTTCTTCTTTTCTTTTTTTCATGCTCCGGAACCGGCTCCATGAGCCAAAGATCGATTTAATACGCAGTCCCCGGATAGTGGACGAATCAGATATGAAACTGATAAGAACAGAGTTTATTTATTTATTTATTTATTTTTGAATTTGTTATTTTCACACCACCGTTACCAGTATTGGATATGATCACCTACGACAGCCATACACAGCAATATACACTACTTCCATGAACATCTGCTGTCACACAAGACTAAAACATTTCTCTCATTGAACACTTTAAAGGGGGTGCACCGTTCCCAGAAGTACTGCAATACCGGGTCGATGCGTGGAGTGGACGGAGCAAGCCCCTATTCCATCTCCCAGTTCCAAAAATCAATTTAATATATGGTGCCCGGGTAGGGCACGTATCAGATATTAAACTGATAAGAACAGATACTACACTTGATCTTAGCCAAAAGGCCGAGAAGCGATGCCGCAATGACGCCGAGGCGGGGGAGCCGCCAAAGGCCACGCCCACCTGGGCCGCGGCGAGAGGGCCTAAGGTCGCCAACAAACAAGCTCACCGAAAACGGATCACAACGGAGTGCACAACACGACACTTTGGAGTGCAACCTGGGATTTTGGATCATCATCGTTCAAAAGCACGGAATGGCTCGTAACTCCTAAACCGTCCGTCGCAGACCCAAGTGTCTTACATCACCGGAATCCTTGGCTCGGGCCGGACGAGACGCACGCCTCGGATCGGATGGTCGCGCTGGCGAGATTTTCGGGTATTTGGGATTTTCCGAAAAACCTACTTTTGCACAGTAGTCCTGGGTCGTTTGCCCAATCTGACCCAAAGCGGTGCCGAAAGATTCTCTGGAGTCTGACTGCCGACAGTGACCGGGAAAAAAGTCGGAATTTCGATTCACGTTGGCGACGGGACGCCAAGACGTTGGCGGTGGGCGAGGCGGGCTTTACTTGAATGGCTATAACTCTCCGACGGCAAAGAGACAATTACACCCAAGTGGGTACACCTGTGTACGGGCTCAGCCTGTGGTCACGTGAAAAGGGATGTGGCGACTGGCCACTTGGTGGCGCTGTAAACAGAAAAAAACAACAGCTTGAATACGGCCATAGACGACTGTGTATCACGTGATTTTTCACACGTGCACAAGGTATTCATACCACATGATAGAACTCCTCATTCTGAACAACTTTGGACCACTGCTGTCAATCAAAGCGTTCGTTAAATATTGGAGATTATGTGAAGAATGAAAAAAAAAGAAGAAAAAAAAACAAGCCTCCCAGGTTGTTTTCTATCTCTCAATCAACCACTGCAGTTCGGTTCTCTGGACTTCCAAGGTTTCATCAACCATCAGGAGAAGAAGGAAAAATGATTGGAGCTTTAACAATCTGCTCTTTTAACCAGTGTGTGTGTCCAGGGGAGAGCGCGAACGCAGTCCCCCACTACCATAAATTATGCAGTCGAGATTCCCACATTTGGGGAATTCGCAGGGGTCAGCACAACCGGAGTGCAATGGCCGAGCCTCGCCCTGGGTGAACCACCTCCCTGATCATGGTGTCTCCCCTGCCAGGTAAGTATGAATTCCCGGGCCTCCAGTCAGAGGCACCCTGTCCCTCTTCGCAATCCTCACCAACGGTCGGACAATCGAACACACACCTGATTCAACTCATCAGCTCGTTAGCAAAAGACTCCAAGAGATAAGAGAGACATCAAAAATGTGCAGTGACGGGCTTCTTTTTTTTCTTCTTTTCTTTTTTTCATGCTCCGGAACCGGCTCCATGAGCCAAAGATCGATTTAATACGCAGTCCCCGGATAGTGGACGAATCAGATATGAAACTGATAAGAACAGAGTTTATTTATTTATTTATTTATTTTTGAATTTGTTATTTTCACACCACCGTTACCAGTATTGGATATGATCACCTACGACAGCCATACACAGCAATATACACTACTTCCATGAACATCTGCTGTCACACAAGACTAAAACATTTCTCTCATTGAACACTTTAAAGGGGGTGCACCGTTCCCAGAAGTACTGCAATACCGGGTCGATGCGTGGAGTGGACGGAGCAAGCCCCTATTCCATCTCCCAGTTCCAAAAATCAATTTAATATATGGTGCCCGGGTAGGGCACGTATCAGATATTAAACTGATAAGAACAGATACTACACTTGATCTTAGCCAAAAGGCCGAGAAGCGATGCCGCAATGACGCCGAGGCGGGGGAGCCGCCAAAGGCCACGCCCACCTGGGCCGCGGCGAGAGGGCCTAAGGTCGCCAACAAACAAGCTCACCGAAAACGGATCACAACGGAGTGCACAACACGACACTTTGGAGTGCAACCTGGGATTTTGGATCATCATCGTTCAAAAGCACGGAATGGCTCGTAACTCCTAAACCGTCCGTCGCAGACCCAAGTGTCTTACATCACCGGAATCCTTGGCTCGGGCCGGACGAGACGCACGCCTCGGATCGGATGGTCGCGCTTGCGAGATTTTCGGGTATTTGGGATTTTCCGAAAAACCTACTTTTGCACAGTAGTCCTGGGTCGTTTGCCCAATCTGACCCAAAGCGGTGCCGAAAGATTCTCTGGAGTCTGACTGCCGACAGTGACCGGGAAAAAAGTCGGAATTTCGATTCACGTTGGCGACGGGACGCCAAGACGTTGGCGGTGGGCGAGGCGGGCTTTACTTGAATGGCTATAACTCTCCGACGGCAAAGAGACAATTACACCCAAGTGGGTACACCTGTGTACGGGCTCAGCCTGTGGTCACGTGTAAAGGGATGTGGCGACTGGCCACTTGGTGGCGCTGTAAACAGAAAAAAACAACAGCTTGAATACGGCCATAGACGACTGTGTATCACGTGATTTTTCACACGTGCACAAGGTATTCATACCACATGATAGAACTCCTCATTCTGAACAACTTTGGACCACTGCTGTCAATCAAAGCGTTCGTTAAATATTGGAGATTATGTGAAGAATGAAAAAAAAAGAAGAAAAAAAAACAAGCCTCCCAGGTTGTTTTCTATCTCTCAATCAACCACTGCAGTTCGGTTCTCTGGACTTCCAAGGTTTCATCAACCATCAGGAGAAGAAGGAAAAATGATTGGAGCTTTAACAATCTGCTCTTTTAACCAGTGTGTGTGTCCAGGGGAGAGCGCGAACGCAGTCCCCCACTACCATAAATTATGCAGTCGAGATTCCCACATTTGGGGAATTCGCAGGGGTCAGCACAACCGGAGTGCAATGGCCGAGCCTCGCCCTGGGTGAACCACCTCCCTGATCATGGTGTCTCCCCTGCCAGGTAAGTATGAATTCCCGGGCCTCCAGTCAGAGGCACCCTGTCCCTCTTCGCAATCCTCACCAACGGTCGGACAATCGAACACACACCTGATTCAACTCATCAGCTCGTTAGCAAAAGACTCCAAGAGATAAGAGAGACATCAAAAATGTGCAGTGACGGGCTTCTTTTTTTTCTTCTTTTCTTTTTTTCATGCTCCGGAACCGGCTCCATGAGCCAAAGATCGATTTAATACGCAGTCCCCGGATAGTGGACGAATCAGATATGAAACTGATAAGAACAGAGTTTATTTATTTATTTATTTATTTTTGAATTTGTTATTTTCACACCACCGTTACCAGTATTGGATATGATCACCTACGACAGCCATACACAGCAATATACACTACTTCCATGAACATCTGCTGTCACACAAGACTAAAACATTTCTCTCATTGAACACTTTAAAGGGGGTGCACCGTTCCCAGAAGTACTGCAATACCGGGTCGATGCGTGGAGTGGACGGAGCAAGCCCCTATTCCATCTCCCAGTTCCAAAAATCAATTTAATATATGGTGCCCGGGTAGGGCACGTATCAGATATTAAACTGATAAGAACAGATACTACACTTGATTTTAGCCAAAAGGCCGAGAAGCGATGCCGCAATGACGCCGAGGCGGGGGAGCCGCCAAAGGCCACGCCCACCTGGGCCGCGGCGAGAGGGCCTAAGGTCGCCAACAAACAAGCTCACCGAAAACGGATCACAACGGAGTGCACAACACGACACTTTGGAGTGCAACCTGGGATTTTGGATCATCATCGTTCAAAAGCACGGAATGGCTCGTAACTCCTAAACCGTCCGTCGCAGACCCAAGTGTCTTACATCACCGGAATCCTTGGCTCGGGCCGAACGAGACGCACGCCTCGGATCGGATGGTCGCGCTGGCGAGATTTTCGGGTATTTGGGATTTTCCGAAAAACCTACTTTTGCACAGTAGTCCTGGGTCGTTTGCCCAATCTGACCCAAAGCGGTGCCGAAAGATTCTCTGGAGTCTGACTGCCGACAGTGTCCGGGAAAAAAGTCGGAATTTCGATTCACGTTGGCGACGGGACGCCAAGACGTTGGCGGTGGGCGAGGCGGGCTTTACTTGAATGGCTATAACTCTCCGACGGCAAAGAGACAATTACACCCAAGTGGGTACACCTGTGTACGGGCTCAGCCTGTGGTCACGTGAAAAGGGATGTGGCGACTGGCCACTTGGTGGCGCTGTAAACAGAAAAAAACAACAGCTTGAATACGGCCATAGACGACTGTGTATCACGTGATTTTTCACACGTGCACAAGGTATTCATACCACATGATAGAACTCCTCATTCTGAACAACTTTGGACCACTGCTGTCAATCAAAGCGTTCGTTAAATATTGGAGATTATGTGAAGAATGAAAAAAAAAGAAGAAAAAAAAACAAGCCTCCCAGGTTGTTTTCTATCTCTCAATCAACCACTGCAGTTCGGTTCTCTGGACTTCCAAGGTTTCATCAACCATCAGGAGAAGAAGGAAAAATGATTGGAGCTTTAACAATCTGCTCTTTTAACCAGTGTGTGTGTCCAGGGGAGAGCGCGAACGCAGTCCCCCACTACCATAAATTATGCAGTCGAGATTCCCACATTTGGGGAATTCGCAGGGGTCAGCACAACCGGAGTGCAATGGCCGAGCCTCGCCCTGGGTGAACCACCTCCCTGATCATGGTGTCTCCCCTGCCAGGTAAGTATGAATTCCCAGGCCTCCAGTCAGAGGCACCCTGTCCCTCTTCGCAATCCTCACCAACGGTCGGACAATCGAACACACACCTGATTCAACTCATCAGCTCGTTAGCAAAAGACTCCAAGAGATAAGAGAGACATCAAAAATGTGCAGTGACGGGCTTCTTTTTTTTCTTCTTTTCTTTTTTTCATGCTCCGGAACCGGCTCCATGAGCCAAAGATCGATTTAATACGCAGTCCCCGGATAGTGGACGAATCAGATATGAAACTGATAAGAACAGAGTTTATTTATTTATTTATTTATTTTTGAATTTGTTATTTTCACACCACCGTTACCAGTATTGGATATGATCACCTACGACAGCCATACACTACTTCCATGAACATCTGCTGTCACACAAGACTAAAACATTTCTCTCATTGAACACTTTAAAGGGGGTGCACCGTTCCCAGAAGTACTGCAATACCGGGTCGATGCGTGGAGTGGACGGAGCAAGCCCCTATTCCATCTCCCAGTTCCAAAAATCAATTTAATATATGGTGCCCGGGTAGGGCACGTATCAGATATTAAACTGATAAGAACAGATACTACACTTGATCTTAGCCAAAAGGCCGAGAAGCGATGCCGCAATGACGCCGAGGCGGGGGAGCCGCCAAAGGCCACGCCCACCTGGGCCGCGGCGAGAGGGCCTAAGGTCGCCAACAAACAAGCTCACCGAAAACGGATCACAACGGAGTGCACAACACGACACTTTGGAGTGCAACCTGGGATTTTGGATCATCATCGTTCAAAAGCACGGAATGGCTCGTAACTCCTAAACCGTCCGTCGCAGACCCAAGTGTCTTACATCACCGGAATCCTTGGCTCGGGCCGAACGAGACGCACGCCTCGGATCGGATGGTCGCGCTGGCGAGATTTTCGGGTATTTGGGATTTTCCGAAAAACCTACTTTTGCACAGTAGTCCTGGGTCGTTTGCCCAATCTGACCCAAAGCGGTGCCGAAAGATTCTCTGGAGTCTGACTGCCGACAGTGTCCGGGAAAAAAGTCGGAATTTCGATTCACGTTGGCGACGGGACGCCAAGACGTTGGCGGTGGGCGAGGCGGGCTTTACTTGAATGGCTATAACTCTCCGACGGCAAAGAGACAATTACACCCAAGTGGGTACACCTGTGTACGGGCTCAGCCTGTGGTCACGTGAAAAGGGATGTGGCGACTGGCCACTTGGTGGCGCTGTAAACAGAAAAAAACAACAGCTTGAATACGGCCATAGACGACTGTGTATCACGTGATTTTTCACACGTGCACAAGGTATTCATACCACATGATAGAACTCCTCATTCTGAACAACTTTGGACCACTGCTGTCAATCAAAGCGTTCGTTAAATATTGGAGATTATGTGAAGAATGAAAAAAAAAGAAGAAAAAAAAACAAGCCTCCCAGGTTGTTTTCTATCTCTCAATCAACCACTGCAGTTCGGTTCTCTGGACTTCCAAGGTTTCATCAACCATCAGGAGAAGAAGGAAAAATGATTGGAGCTTTAACAATCTGCTCTTTTAACCAGTGTGTGTGTCCAGGGGAGAGCGCGAACGCAGTCCCCCACTACCATAAATTATGCAGTCGAGATTCCCACATTTGGGGAATTCGCAGGGGTCAGCACAACCGGAGTGCAATGGCCGAGCCTCGCCCTGGGTGAACCACCTCCCTGATCATGGTGTCTCCCCTGCCAGGTAAGTATGAATTCCCGGGCCTCCAGTCAGAGGCACCCTGTCCCTCTTCGCAATCCTCACCAACGGTCGGACAATCGAACACACACCTGATTCAACTCATCAGCTCGTTAGCAAAAGACTCCAAGAGATAAGAGAGACATCAAAAATGTGCAGTGACGGGCTTCTTTTTTTTCTTCTTTTCTTTTTTTCATGCTCCGGAACCGGCTCCATGAGCCAAAGATCGATTTAATACGCAGTCCCCGGATAGTGGACGAATCAGATATGAAACTGATAAGAACAGAGTTTATTTATTTATTTATTTATTTTTGAATTTGTTATTTTCACACCACCGTTACCAGTATTGGATATGATCACCTACGACAGCCATACACAGCAATATACACTACTTCCATGAACATCTGCTGTCACACAAGACTAAAACATTTCTCTCATTGAACACTTTAAAGGGGGTGCACCGTTCCCAGAAGTACTGCAATACCGGGTCGATGCGTGGAGTGGACGGAGCAAGCCCCTATTCCATCTCCCAGTTCCAAAAATCAATTTAATATATGGTGCCCGGGTAGGGCACGTATCAGATATTAAACTGATAAGAACAGATTTTTTTTTTTTTTTGACATATTTTTATTGTAACAATTCTTTCATTTATACCATACATCTTTTTTGTAAACCACGTTTTTACAGAATGTTTACATAATTATTTGTTTTGTTTAAAGATAAATAAGATAAATAAACAGTTTCTGTTGTCCATGTATATAATTTAAATTAAAAGCATTCTGGTAAAACACATGGAGAAATTAATAAAAATGGTAATACATGAAATAAATATCTTGATAAAACAATTAAAACAAACTTAAAAACTCTCTCTTCCATTGTACAAGAACGGGTATGTCCTTATAAACCTTTTGAACCATCAACTCAGTTCCTCAAAACCAGTCCCAAAGACCTGGCCTTTCTGGGCCCAGAGGAGATCCTCTTAAACCGAGGCACCGCTGCTCCGCCGAAGATGTTGTGGGGGGCATCTACGGGCAGTCAGGGCTCGTGGCTGTGGGGACCTTCCCCTGTGAGGCTCTGGCCCCCACGTCCGAATGGCGACATGCGGTGTAGTCCTGCAGCCTTGATTTTGCCAGCTGGATGGTGGCGTGGAGGGACACCTGCATGCGCTTCCCTACCAGCAGGTTTCTGGAGGTCCAAATGGCGTCTTTAATGCAACAAATGGTGAGCCAGAGCGCGGTCTGTGTTTGTGCTGGCATTTGCTGGCTCACCTCACCTCTGACCATTGGGTAGTTTGGGACCCCCCCTGCTGGCAGGTACGGGAATTGCTGGGGGCCAGCTGTTGCCCACAGGTCCCTCACAGCGCTGCACTCCCAGAGCGCGTGCCTCACGGTCTCGGGCACGCCACACCCGGGCCGCGGGCAGATGGGGTTCCTCGACATGCCTCGGGAGTGCATCACGGCCCTGACCGGGAGGATCTCATGGGCAACCATCCACGCCAGGTCCCGGTGTCGGTTCTGGAGAGCTGAGTGGGACACATTGCGCCAAACCTTTTGGGCTTCACTTAAGGTGAGCCCGCGCACTGGACACACTTGTTCCCGTTCCTGCACAAGGGAGAGGATAGAGCGGTGATTAGTTAAAACAGTCACGTTTTCTTTTTCCAAATTAAAATTCTTTAAAAACTTTTTTATGTGAGCGTATGCAGGGGGTTGGTCAAATGCAAGTGGTGTTGTCAAGTCTGTTGGTAAAATTTTGATGGATCTTAAAAAGGACCCCACCCAGAACCGGGCCATGGCTGCTGTTTTGTCTTGTCTGGATGGGGCCAGGGCATACTTTATGTGTAATGCAGTGTATTGGGCTCCTAAAAACAAATAAGGGTCTGGGACGCCTTTTCCTCCGTTTTTTGGTGCTTTCTTCATGGTTACTCTTTTTAGCCTCTCCCATTTGGATCCCCACAAAAAATAAAACATGGACCGGTCCAGGGATAAAAGAAAGAATCTAGGGGGAAAGAAAACAGAACATAGCAATAAAAACAATGGTAAAATCACAGCTTTTAGAATTAAAACCTTTCCTTCAAAAGTCAGCTGTCTCAGTCCCCAGAACCCCAATTTTTTCCTCACTTTTCCAGTCACATCATGCCAGTTTCCACTCCCTCCCCCGTCTCTGTCAAATTTGATGCCCAGTATTTTTATGTCTGTCTTTTTAAAAGTGATGTCCAGTCCAACAGTCTTGCTTGGTTCCCATGGGCCATAGAACTGCACCTGGGTCTTGTCTCTGTTCAGTCTAGCTCCAGACGCTTTCCCAAACCAGTCTGTCAAGTCCATTGTCCTCTGTATTGATGAAACGTCAGTGCATAAAAGATTGATATCGTCCATATATAAAACAGTCTTTGCAGTCAGTCCTCCAGTCCCGGGTATGGTCAGTCCCGTTATCCACTTGTCCCTTCTCAAGATCTGCGCTAGGGGTTCGATGCAAGCCACATACAGGAGAGGAGATAACGGACAGCCCTGACGGACACCACTGCGTACATCTATCGCTTTTGAAAGATTCCCATTAACTAGGATTCTGCTGGTTATATCCCTGTACAGCAATCCCACCCAAGCTAAGAATCTCCCAGGAAAGCCCATTTTCCCCAATACTTGAAACAAGTAATGGTGCGAGACTCTGTCAAATGCTTTTTCGAAATCTAGATTTAACACTATCAGCCGAATGTTTCTGTCTCTCGCATAACAGATGGTATCTCTTATCAGTACGAGGCTGTCTGTGATCTTCCTCCCAGGGACGGCGCAGGCTTGATCCGGGTGGATCAATTCTGCTAAAACTGTTGACATTCGTATTGTTAAAAGTTTGCTAAAAAGTTTACAGTCAAAGTTTAAAAGGGTTATAGGACGCCAGTTTTTTAGATCCGTCTTGTCATCTTTTTTGTGTAATAGTGTCATTATACCCATTCTAAAACTGTCTGGAAATCGGTCGAGGTTATCAAGGTCATTAAAAACAGCCAGTAGGTCTAGTCTTAAAATGTCCCAAAAGGTCAGATAAAATTCTAGGGGAAGTCCGTCGGCTCCGGGGGACTTCCCCCTTTTACATTTTTTTATACTTTTGTCCATCTCAGGGAGATTAAAATCATTTGTCAAACCTGCACTATCTTTTACAGTATTCTCTATAAAGGTTAGAGTTTCATTTAAAATCACATCATCACTTGCCTTTTCCCCATAGAGTTCCTCATAAAAACTTTCTACTACTGTTAAAATACCATTTGTGTCTGTCACCATTTCTCTTTCTTTATTTCTTAATTTCACCATGGCTCCACCTCTATTGAGTATTTTCTTAAAAAAGTATCTTGTGCATTTCTCTCCCTGCTCTATTTCCTTTTCTTTACTTCTAAAAATAATTCCTCTACTTTTAACTTCTGCCAGTTCAGACATTTCTTTTTTAACTTCTTTTATTTCATCATTAAAATCAAACCCCTGATTAAAAAGATGAAAATAGCGTTGTAACCTCTTTTGCAGTCCCACCATTTGTCTCTTTTCCTTACATGTTTTCTTTTTCCCTGCCCATCTAAAAAAAGTCTTGGTCTTTCCCTTCACCATCTCCCACCACTGTGCTCTTGAGTCAAATAAGTCTTGTAGGGTCTGCCAATTGCTATACTGCTCCCTGTATTCTTTTACTATTTCTGGGTCTTCCAACAGGGAGCGGTTTAGCTTCCACGGACCTCTACCTGTTGTCACACCGGGGGGAAGTGATAGGGTGCAAGAAAGCATAGTGTGATCTGAAAAGAAAAGAGGGGTTAATCTGGCATCCATTAATGACCAGTCTCTGGTAAAAATGTAATCAATGCGGGAGGCTCTGGTACCATCACCACTAAACCAGGTGTGGCCCACATTGTTGGGATGCATGGATTTAAAAGCGTCAGTCAGTCTAAAATCTTTTATTATGTTTTGCAATAAAACTGTAGTCTTGTCCTCTTTAAAATCCTCTGATGCCCCTTTCCTATCTTTCCTCTGTAAAACACAATTAAAATCTCCTGCAAAAATTAAAGGATTCTTGCCTAGTAAGTGGGACTGCAGATCTATTAAAAGGCTGTATCTGTCATTCTTTTCTGTGTTCCCATAAAGTTTAGTACATTAAAATCCCTCCCTAAAAAAAGTCAAATTGGCTAAAAGTGCCCGTCCATCTCTTAATATTGTGCTCCCCTTCACCAATATTTGTGTGTTTTTTATCAGGATGGCCACTCCGTCTGCTTTGTTTTGGTTTGAACCACTCCATAAGGAGGGTCCTTGCTGCCATTTATCTTCCCACTTCTTATAGTCTTTTAAAAAGGGTAAGGCACATTCCTGTAATAAAAACACATCAGAAGGCTGTGTACTTAAGAAATTTAAAACCATTTGTGCTCTCGTTTGTGACTTCACACTTCTCACGTTTACAGTTGAGATGGTGATGTTTGTGAGCATTAAAATGAGTATAAAAAAAGACAGATACAACATTTTAAAAGTTTTAAAAGTTTAAAAACAAACTATCCATTAAAAAACAAGTTTTCTTGTAAAACAAACTCTTCCTGCATTCCCACCAGAGGGGAGGCAGGGGGGTGAGTTTGTTTTCCTTCTGAGTCACAGGGTGAGCTCCTGGGTGTGGATGATTTCAGCTCAATCGCTAAGAAAGAAATCTCATTTGCTGTATGACTTGGAAATAATCTATTCAGATCGTCTGACGAGGAAGAGTCAGAGAATCTTCCCATTTTATCTTTCTCTATTTCTTTCAAGAGGGGGGAGTGTGCCACTCTCTTTTTCTTACTTGATTGAGCACAGGGGAGTTGATCGCTTAATTGACTTTTTGTTTGTACCTTGTCTGTGTCCTCCCCAGCATTTTCACTTACTTCTGTGTTGTCTTCACCTGTCTCTTCCATTTGATCTTCCTCACCCTGTTGTACTTCACTCCTTTGCTCCACCCCTTCGTTACCTCTGTCACCTGTTCCCTCTCCACCAATCACCAGATTTGGCGGGAAAATTTAATCTTTTGGCTCCGCCCCCTTGTTATCCTTTTGTCTGCTTTCCTCAACCGCCATTTTGTTTGCTTTAACTTTGTTAGCAAAAGACTTAGGGCAATCTCTGTAGAGGTGAGCGGAGTCTCCACAGAGATTGCAACTTCTGCCATTGGGGCACTCTTCAAAAGTGTGCCCAATTTCTCTGCATTTTTTACAAAACACCTTTTGACAAGCCTCTACCAGGTGCCCGAACTCTCCACACTTGCGGCACAGCTTGGGCATTCCCTGGTAGTGGATGTAGCCTCTGTTTTCACCAAGAACTATCATTGATGGCAGATGTCTTAGGCCCTGATAGCCCTGGGGATCTTCCCACTGTTTGATCGGGATTCTCCAGGAGCAGTTCCAAATACCATCCTCATCCACCACCTTCATAGCCTGGCTCTTTACAGTGCAAAATCTACCCAGCCATACACAAATGTCTTCTCCAGTCACAGTCTCATTGAACATCCTAACAATCACAACCTTGTGTGTGTTGTCAGATAGCTTCTCAACTTTAAACATGGAGAACTGGGTCTTTACCTTCTCAAATCTATGGCAAAATTCTGACAACAGTGCTGCATTTCTAAAACTAACATCAAAGCCTTTATTAAAAGGCAGGGATAAAATACAATTTAAATCTTGAGGTGCGTAATTCAAAGCTTTCTGAACATATTTCCGAGAAAAATCTAAACGGGAAATTTCAATCGGCTTGCCTTCATGTTCTAAAAGGGTAAAACGCACGCTGTGGTGCCTCCGCATGCCGGCACGAGCAGCCGACATGGTGGAGGCACCACAAGCCTGTTAAAACGAGAAGGATTAAAAATATTAATAGAGAGCGGGTTAAAAAGGAGAACAATAAATACTAAACAATTTAAAAATACAGCAGAATGTCAAAATAAAAGAGCAATAAGAAGGACTTACTTTAAAATCAAAAGTTCACTCCAGGAGTTGTTCCAACAACGGAATAGAACGCCCGAAATGTCTCTCCACTGGATATAACCCTAAGCCACTAAACCGGCAAAAGGCTCGCTCCTATAGAGAGTCGATCCCTGTCTCAACCCTTGAACTTGCCAAAAGGCCGAGAAGCGATGCCGCAATGACGCCGAGGCGGGGGAGCCGCCAAAGGCCACGCCCACCTGGGCCGCGGCGAGAGGGCCTAAGGTCGCCAACAAACAAGCTCACCGAAAACGGATCACAACGGAGTGCACAACACGACACTTTGGAGTGCAACCTGGGATTTTGGATCATCATCGTTCAAAAGCACGGAATGGCTCGTAACTCCTAAACCGTCCGTCGCAGACCCAAGTGTCTTACATCACCGGAATCCTTGGCTCGGGCCGGACGAGACGCACGCCTCGGATCGGATGGTCGCGCTGGCGAGATTTTCGGGTATTTGGGATTTTCCGAAAAACCTACTTTTGCACAGTAGTCCTGGGTCGTTTGCCCAATCTGACCCAAAGCGGTGCCGAAAGATTCTCTGGAGTCTGACTGCCGACAGTGACCGGGAAAAAAGTCGGAATTTCGATTCACGTTGGCGACGGGACGCCAAGACGTTGGCGGTGGGCGAGGCGGGCTTTACTTGAATGGCTATAACTCTCCGACGGCAAAGAGACAATTACACCCAAGTGGGTACACCTGTGTACGGGCTCAGCCTGTGGTCACGTGAAAAGGGATGTGGCGACTGGCCACTTGGTGGCGCTGTAAACAGAAAAAAACAACAGCTTGAATACGGCCATAGACGACTGTGTATCACGTGATTTTTCACACGTGCACAAGGTATTCATACCACATGATAGAACTCCTCATTCTGAACAACTTTGGACCACTGCTGTCAATCAAAGCGTTCGTTAAATATTGGAGATTATGTGAAGAATGAAAAAAAAAGAAGAAAAAAAAACAAGCCTCCCAGGTTGTTTTCTATCTCTCAATCAACCACTGCAGTTCGGTTCTCTGGACTTCCAAGGTTTCATCAACCATCAGGAGAAGAAGGAAAAATGATTGGAGCTTTAACAATCTGCTCTTTTAACCAGTGTGTGTGTCCAGGGGAGAGCGCGAACGCAGTCCCCCACTACCATAAATTATGCAGTCGAGATTCCCACATTTGGGGAATTCGCAGGGGTCAGCACAACCGGAGTGCAATGGCCGAGCCTCGCCCTGGGTGAACCACCTCCCTGATCATGGTGTCTCCCCTGCCAGGTAAGTATGAATTCCCGGGCCTCCAGTCAGAGGCACCCTGTCCCTCTTCGCAATCCTCACCAACGGTCGGACAATCGAACACACACCTGATTCAACTCATCAGCTCGTTAGCAAAAGACTCCAAGAGATAAGAGAGACATCAAAAATGTGCAGTGACGGGCTTCTTTTTTTTCTTCTTTTCTTTTTTTCATGCTCCGGAACCGGCTCCATGAGCCAAAGATCGATTTAATACGCAGTCCCCGGATAGTGGACGAATCAGATATGAAACTGATAAGAACAGAGTTTATTTATTTATTTATTTATTTTTGAATTTGTTATTTTCACACCACCGTTACCAGTATTGGATATGATCACCTACGACAGCCATACACAGCAATATACACTACTTCCATGAACATCTGCTGTCACACAAGACTAAAACATTTCTCTCATTGAACACTTTAAAGGGGGTGCACCGTTCCCAGGAGTACTGCAATACCGGGTCGATGCGTGGAGTGGACGGAGCAAGCCCCTATTCCATCTCCCAGTTCCAAAAATCAATTTAATATATGGTGCCCGGGTAGGGCACGTATCAGATATTAAACTGATAAGAACAGATACTACACTTGATCTTAGCCAAAAGGCCGAGAAGCGATGCTGCAATGACGCCGAGGCGGGGGAGCCGCCAAAGGCCACGCCCACCTGGGCCGCGGCGAGAGGGCCTAAGGTCGCCAACAAACAAGCTCACCGAAAACGGATCACAACGGAGTGCACAACACGACACTTTGGAGTGCAACCTGGGATTTTGGATCATCATCGTTCAAAAGCACGGAATGGCTCGTAACTCCTAAACCGTCCGTCGCAGACCCAAGTGTCTTACATCACCGGAATCCTTGGCTCGGGCCGAACGAGACGCACGCCTCGGATCGGATGGTCGCGCTGGCGATATTTTCGGGTATTTGGGATTTTCCCGAAAAACCTACTTTTGCACAGTAGTCCTGGGTCGTTTGCCCAATCTGACCCAAAGCGGTGCCGAAAGATTCTCTGGAGTCTGACTGCCGACAGTGACCGGGAAAAAAGTCGGAATTTCGATTCACGTTGGCGACGGGACGCCAAGACGTTGGCGGTGGGCGAGGCGGGCTTTACTTGAATGGCTATAACTCTCCGACGGCAAAGAGACAATTACACCCAAGTGGGTACACCTGTGTACGGGCTCAGCCTGTGGTCACGTGAAAAGGGATGTGGCGACTGGCCACTTGGTGGCGCTGTAAACAGAAAAAAACAACAGCTTGAATACGGCCATAGACGACTGTGTATCACGTGATTTTTCACACGTGCACAAGGTATTCATACCACATGATAGAACTCCTCATTCTGAACAACTTTGGACCACTGCTGTCAATCAAAGCGTTCGTTAAATATTGGAGATTATGTGAAGAATGAAAAAAAAACAAGCCTCCCAGGTTGTTTTCTATCTCTCAATCAACCACTGCAGTTCGGTTCTCTGGACTTCCAAGGTTTCATCAACCATCAGGAGAAGAAGGAAAAATGATTGGAGCTTTAACAATCTGCTCTTTTAACCAGTGTGTGTGTCCAGGGGAGAGCGCGAACGCAGTCCCCCACTACCATAAATTATGCAGTCGAGATTCCCACATTTGGGGAATTCGCAGGGGTCAGCACAACCGGAGTGCAATGGCCGAGCCTCGCCCTGGGTGAACCACCTCCCTGATCATGGTGTCTCCCCTGCCAGGTAAGTATGAATTCCCGGGCCTCCAGTCAGAGGCACCCTGTCCCTCTTCGCAATCCTCACCAACGGTCGGACAATCGAACACACACCTGATTCAACTCATCAGCTCGTTAGCAAAAGACTCCAAGAGATAAGAGAGACATCAAAAATGTGCAGTGACGGGCTTCTTTTTTTTCTTCTTTTCTTTTTTTCATGCTCCATGAGCCAAAGATCGATTTAATACGCAGTCCCCGGATAGTGGACGAATCAGATATGAAACTGATAAGAACAGAGTTTATTTATTTATTTATTTATTTTTGAATTTGTTATTTTCACACCACCGTTACCAGTATTGGATATGATCACCTACGACAGCCATACACAGCAATATACACTACTTCCATGAACATCTGCTGTCACACAAGACTAAAACATTTCTCTCATTGAACACTTTAAAGGGGGTGCACCGTTCCCAGAAGTACTGCAATACCGGGTCGATGCGTGGAGTGGACGGAGCAAGCCCCTATTCCATCTCCCAGTTCCAAAAGTCAATTTAATATATGGTGCCCGGGTAGGGCACGTATCAGACATTAAACTGATAAGAACAGATTTTTCTTTTGACATATTTTTATTGTAACAATTCTTTCATTTATACCATACATCTTTTTTGTAAACCACGTTTTTACAGAATGTTTACATAATTATTTGTTTTGTTTAAAGATAAATAAGATAAATAAACAGTTTCTGTTGTCCATGTATATAATTTAAATTAAAAGCATTCTGGTAAAACACATGGAGAAATTAATAAAAATGGTAATACATGAAATAAATATCTTGATAAAACAATTAAAACAAACTTAAAAACTCTCTCTTCCATTGTACAAGAACGGGTATGTCCTTATAAACCTTTTGAACCATCAACTCAGTTCCTCAAAACCAGTCCCAAAGACCTGGCCTTTCTGGGCCCAGAGGAGATCCTCTTAAACCGAGGCACCGCTGCTCCGCCGAAGATGTTGTGGGGGGCATCTACGGGCAGTCAAGGCTCGTGGCTGTGGGGACCTTCCCCTGTGAGGCTCTGGCCCCCACGTCCGAATGGCGACATGCGGTGTAGTCCTGCAGCCTTGATTTTGCCAGCTGGATGGTGGCGTGGAGGGACACCTGCATGCGCTTCCCTACCAGCAGGTTTCTGGAGGTCCAAATGGCGTCTTTAATGCAACAAATGGTGAGCCAGAGCGCGGTCTGTGTTTGTGCTGGCATTTGCTGGCTCACCTCACCTCTGACCATTGGGTAGTTTGGGACCCCCCCTGCTGGCAGGTACGGGAATTGCTGGGGGCCAGCTGTTGCCCACAGGTCCCTCACAGCGCTGCACTCCCAGAGCGCGTGCCTCACGGTCTCGGGCGCGCCACACCCGGGCCGCGGGCAGATGGGGTTCCTCGACATGCCTCGGGAGTGCATCACGGCCCTGACCGGGAGGATCTCATGGGCAACCATCCACGCCAGGTCCCGGTGTCGGTTCTGGAGAGCTGAGTGGGACACATTGCGCCAAACCTTTTGGGCTTCACTTAAGGTGAGCCCGCGCACTGGACACACTTGTTCCCGTTCCTGCACAAGGGAGAGGATAGAGCGGTGATTAGTTAAAACAGTCACGTTTTCTTTTTCCAAATTAAAATTCTTTAAAAACTTTTTTATGTGAGCGTATGCAGGGGGTTGGTCAAATGCAAGTGGTGTTGTCAAGTCTGTTGGTAAAATTTTGATGGATCTTAAAAAGGACCCCACCCAGAACCGGGCCATGGCTGCTGTTTTGTCTTGTCTGGATGGGGCCAGGGCATACTTTATGTGTAATGCAGTGTATTGGGCTCCTAAAAACAAATAAGGGTCTGGGACGCCTTTTCCTCCGTTTTTTGGTGCTTTCTTCATGGTTACTCTTTTTAGCCTCTCCCATTTGGATCCCCACAAAAAATAAAACATGGACCGGTCCAGGGATAAAAGAAAGAATCTAGGGGGAAAGAAAACAGAACATAGCAATAAAAACAATGGTAAAATCACAGCTTTTAGAATTAAAACCTTTCCTTCAAAAGTCAGCTGTCTCAGTCCCCAGAACCCCAATTTTTTCCTCACTTTTCCAGTCACATCATGCCAGTTTCCACTCCCTCCCCCGTCTCTGTCAAATTTGATGCCCAGTATTTTTATGTCTGTCTTTTTAAAAGTGATGTCCAGTCCAACAGTCTTGCTTGGTTCCCATGGGCCATAGAACTGCACCTGGGTCTTGTCTCTGTTCAGTCTAGCTCCAGACGCTTTCCCAAACCAGTCTGTCAAGTCCATTGTCCTCTGTATTGATGAAACGTCAGTGCATAAAAGATTGATATCGTCCATATATAAAACAGTCTTTGCAGTCAGTCCTCCAGTCCCGGGTATGGTCAGTCCCGTTATCCACTTGTCCCTTCTCAAGATCTGCGCTAGGGGTTCGATGCAAGCCACATACAGGAGAGGAGATAACGGACAGCCCTGACGGACACCACTGCGTACATCTATCGCTTTTGAAAGATTCCCATTAACTAGGATTCTGCTGGTTATATCCCTGTACAGCAATCCCACCCAAGCTAAGAATCTCCCAGGAAAGCCCATTTTCCCCAATACTTGAAACAAGTAATGGTGCGAGACTCTGTCAAATGCTTTTTCGAAATCTAGATTTAACACTATCAGCCGAATGTTTCTGTCTCTCGCATAACAGATGGTATCTCTTATCAGTACGAGGCTGTCTGTGATCTTCCTCCCAGGGACGGCGCAGGCTTGATCCGGGTGGATCAATTCTGCTAAAACTGTTGACATTCGTATTGTTAAAAGTTTGCTAAAAAGTTTACAGTCAAAGTTTAAAAGGGTTATAGGACGCCAGTTTTTTAGATCCGTCTTGTCATCTTTTTTGTGTAATAGTGTCATTATACCCATTCTAAAACTGTCTGGAAATCGGTCGAGGTTATCAAGGTCATTAAAAACAGCCAGTAGGTCTAGTCTTAAAATGTCCCAAAAGGTCAGATAAAATTCTAGGGGAAGTCCGTCGGCTCCGGGGGACTTCCCCCTTTTACATTTTTTTATACTTTTGTCCATCTCAGGGAGATTAAAATCATTTGTCAAATCTGCACTATCTTTTACAGTATTCTCTATAAAGGTTAGAGTTTCATTTAAAATCACATCATCACTTGCCTTTTCCCCATAGAGTTCCTCATAAAAACTTTCTACTACTGTTAAAATACCATTTGTGTCTGTCACCATTTCTCTTTCTTTATTTCTTAATTTCACCATGGCTCCACCTCTATTGAGTATTTTCTTAAAAAAGTATCTTGTGCATTTCTCTCCCTGCTCTATTTCCTTTTCTTTACTTCTAAAAATAATTCCTCTACTTTTAACTTCTGCCAGTTCAGACATTTCTTTTTTAACTTCTTTTATTTCATCATTAAAATCAAACCCCTGATTAAAAAGATGAAAATAGCGTTGTAACCTCTTTTGCAGTCCCACCATTTGTCTCTTTTCCTTACATGTTTTCTTTTTCCCTGCCCATCTAAAAAAAGTCTTGGTCTTTCCCTTCACCATCTCCCACCACTGTGCTCTTGAGTCAAATAAGTCTTGTAGGGTCTGCCAATTGCTATACTGCTCCCTGTATTCTTTTACTATTTCTGGGTCTTCCAACAGGGAGCGGTTTAGCTTCCACAGACCTCTACCTGTTGTCACACCGGGGGGAAGTGATAGGGTGCAAGAAAGCATAGTGTGATCTGAAAAGAAAAGAGGGGTTAATCTGGCATCCATTAATGACCAGTCTCTGGTAAAAATGTAATCAATGCGGGAGGCTCTGGTACCATCACCACTAAACCAGGTGTGGCCCACATTGTTGGGATGCATGGATTTAAAAGCGTCAGTCAGTCTAAAATCTTTTATTATGTTTTGCAATAAAACTGTAGTCTTGTCCTCTTTAAAATGCTCTGATGCCCCTTTCCTATCTTTCCTCTGTAAAACACAATTAAAATCTCCTGCAAAAATTAAAGGATTCTTGCCTAGTAAGTGGGACTGCAGATCTATTAAAAGGCTGTATCTGTCATTCTTTTCTGTGTTCCCATAAAAGTTTAGTACATTAAAATCCCTCCCTAAAAAAGTCAAATTGGCTAAAAGTGCCCGTCCATCTCTTAATATTGTGCTCCCCTTCACCAATATTTGTGTGTTTTTTATCAGGATGGCCACTCCGTCTGCTTTGTTTTGGTTTGAACCACTCCATAAGGAGGGTCCTTGCTGCCATTTATCTTCCCACTTCTTATAGTCTTTTAAAAAGGGTAAGGCACATTCCTGTAATAAAAACACATCAGAAGGCTGTGTACTTAAGAAATTTAAAACCATTTGTGCTCTCGTTTGTGACTTCACACTTCTCACGTTTACAGTTGAGATGGTGATGTTTGTGAGCATTAAAATGAGTATAAAAAAAGACAGATACAACATTTTAAAAGTTTTAAAAGTTTAAAAACAAACTATCCATTAAAAAACAAGTTTTCTTGTAAAACAAACTCTTCCTGCATTCCCACCAGAGGGGAGGCAGGGGGGTGAGTTTGTTTTCCTTCTGAGTCACAGGGTGAGCTCCTGGGTGTGGATGATTTCAGCTCAATCGCTAAGAAAGAAATCTCATTTGCTGTATGACTTGGAAATAATCTATTCAGATCGTCTGACGAGGAAGAGTCAGAGAATCTTCCCATTTTATCTTTCTCTATTTCTTTCAAGAGGGGGGAGTGTGCCACTCTCTTTTTCTTACTTGATTGAGCACAGGGGAGTTGATCGCTTAATTGACTTTTTGTTTGTACCTTGTCTGTGTCCTCCCCAGCATTTTCACTTACTTCTGTGTTGTCTTCACCTCGTGAGCTTAGAATTATAAGGTTCTATCTCCGTTTAGGGTAGTTCTGAGATATTGAGCATCAAAGTTTTTACATCCCAGCTGGCAAAACTGTTATGTAGTATAATCTACTATTATAGCTCAACAAGACCATCACCCTACAGGTACTTTGAGGATAGAATATCAAAATCCTGGCACATTTGGAAATGGGATTTTTTAAGATGGCCCAAATGGAGATAGAACCTTATAATTCTGAGAGCTCTGATTCTGTTTGGAATTATAAGGTTCTATCTCCACTTTTACAAATAAAACCCCACATTTCAAAGAATAAATGTATATAACCATTGATTTTAATCAATTTATATATTTATAATACAAGCACACAGCTTGATTGGATTTTTGATTTTGGTTGGATATTGAATCTACTGTAGATAGAACCTTATAATCCCAACTCGGTTTATGTTTTTGTGAGATGGAACCTTTTTATTTGATTAATTATTATTAACTACAAAATTTTTTTTTTTTTGACAAAAATAACACCACACAGGCATTAATAAACACCTAATGGATCAGATTATGTCAAAAACTCAATTTCGACCAAAAGTGGAGATAGAACCTTATAATTCTAAGCTCACGACCTGTCTCTTCCATTTGATCTTCCTCACCCTGTTGTACTTCACTCCTTTGCTCCACCCCTTCGTTACCTCTGTCACCTGTTCCCTCTCCACCAATCACCAGATTTGGCGGGAAAATTGAATATTTTGGCTCCGCCCCCTTGTTATCCTTTTGTCTGCTTTCCTCAACCGCCATTTTGTTTGCTTTAACTTTGTTAGCAAAAGACTTAGGGCAATCTCTGTAGAGGTGAGCGGAGTCTCCACAGAGATTGCAACTTCTGCCATTGGGGCACTCTTCAAAAGTGTGCCCAATTTCTCTGCATTTTTTACAAAACACCTTTTGACAAGCCTCTACCAGGTGCCCGAACTCTCCACACTTGCAGCACAGCTTGGGCATTCCCTGGTAGTGGATGTAGCCTCTGTTTTCACCAAGAACTATCATTGATGGCAGATGTCTTAGGCCCTGATAGCCCTGGGGATCTTCCCACTGTTTGATCGGGATTCTCCAGGAGCAGTTCCAAATACCATCCTCATCCACCACCTTCATAGCCTGGCTCTTTACAGTGCAAAATCTACCCAGCCATACACAAATGTCTTCTCCAGTCACAGTCTCATTGAACATCCTAACAATCACAACCTTGTGTGTGTTGTCAGATAGCTTCTCAACTTTAAACATGGAGAACTGGGTCTTTACCTTCTCAAATCTATGGCAAAATTCTGACAACAGTGCTGCATTTCTAAAACTAACATCAAAGCCTTTATTAAAAGGCAGGGATAAAATACAATTTAAATCTTGAGGTGCGTAATTCAAAGCTTTCTGAACATATTTCCGAGAAAAATCTAAACGGGAAATTTCAATCGGCTTGCCTTCATGTTCTAAAAGGGTAAAACGCACGCTGTGGTGCCTCCGCATGCCGGCACGAGCAGCCGACATGGTGGAGGCACCACAAGCCTGTTAAAACGAGAAGGATTAAAAATATTAATAGAGAGCGGGTTAAAAAGGAGAACAATAAATACTAAACAATAAACAATTTAAAAATACAGCAGAATGTCAAAATAAAAGAGCAATAAGAAGGACTTACTTTAAAATCAAAAGTTCACTCCAGGAGTTGTTCCAACAACGGAATAGAACGCCCGAAATGTCTCTCCACTGGATATAACCCTAAGCCACTAAACCGGCAAAAGGCTCGCTCCTATAGAGAGTCGATCCCTGTCTCAACCCTTGAACTTGCCAAAAGGCCGAGAAACGATGCCGCAATGACGCCGAGGCGGGGGAGCCACCAAAGGCCACGCCCACCTGGGCCGCGGCGAGAGGGCCTAAGGTCGCCAACAAACAAGCTCACCGAAAACGGATCACAACGGAGTGCACAACACGACACTTTGGAGTGCAACCTGGGATTTTGGATCATCATCGTTCAAAAGCACGGAATGGCTCGTAACTCCTAAACCGTCCGTCGCAGACCCAAGTGTCTTACATCACCGGAATCCTTGGCTCGGGCCGAACGAGACGCACGCCTCGGATCGGATGGTCGCGCTGGCGAGATTTTCGGGTATTTGGGATTTTCCGAAAAACCTACTTTTGCACAGTAGTCCTGGGTCGTTTGCCCAATCTGACCCAAAGCGGTGCCGAAAGATTCTCTGGAGTCTGACTGCCGACAGTGACCGGGAAAAAAGTCGGAATTTCGATTCACGTTGGCGACGGGACGCCAAGACGTTGGCGGTGGGCGAGGCGGGCTTTACTTGAATGGCTATAACTCTCCGACGGCAAAGAGACAATTACACCCAAGTGGGTACACCTGTGTACGGGCTCAGCCTGTGGTCACGTGAAAAGGGATGTGGCGACTGGCCACTTGGTGGCGCTGTAAACAGAAAAAAACAACAGCTTGAATACGGCCATAGACGACTGTGTATCACGTGATTTTTCACACGTGCACAAGGTAAGGTATTCATACCACATGATAGAACTCCTCATTCTGAACAACTTTGGACCACTGCTGTCAATCAAAGCGTTCGTTAAATATTGGAGATTATGTGAAGAATGAAAAAAAAAGAAGAAAAAAAAACAAGCCTCCCAGGTTGTTTTCTATCTCTCAATCAACCACTGCAGTTCGGTTCTCTGGACTTCCAAGGTTTCATCAACCATCAGGAGAAGAAGGAAAAATGATTGGAGCTTTAACAATCTGCTCTTTTAACCAGTGTGTGTGTCCAGGGGAGAGCGCGAACGCAGTCCCCCACTACCATAAATTATGCAGTCGAGATTCCCACATTTGGGGAATTCGCAGGGGTCAGCACAACCGGAGTGCAATGGCCGAGTCTCGCCCTGGGTGAACCACCTCCCTGATCATGGTGTCTCCCCTGCCAGGTAAGTATGAATTCCCGGGCCTCCAGTCAGAGGCACCCTGTCCCTCTTCGCAATCCTCACCAACGGTCGGACAATCGAACACACACCTGATTCAACTCATCAGCTCGTTAGCAAAAGACTCCAAGAGATAAGAGAGACATCAAAAATGTGCAGTGACGGGCTTCTTTTTTTTCTTCTTTTCTTTTTTTCATGCTCCGGAACCGGCTCCATGAGCCAAAGATCGATTTAATACGCAGTCCCCGGATAGTGGACGAATCAGATATGAAACTGATAAGAACAGAGTTTATTTATTTATTTATTTATTTTTGAATTTGTTATTTTCACACCACCGTTACCAGTATTGGATATGATCACCTACGACAGCCATACACAGCAATATACACTACTTCCATGAACATCTGCTGTCACACAAGACTAAAACATTTCTCTCATTGAACACTTTAAAGGGGGTGCACCGTTCCCAGAAGTACTGCAATACCGGGTCGATGCGTGGAGTGGACGGAGCAAGCCCCTATTCCATCTCCCAGTTCCAAAAATCAATTTAATATATGGTGCCCGGGTAGGGCACGTATCAGATATTAAACTGATAAGAACAGATTTTTTCTTTTGACATATTTTTATTGTAACAATTCTTTCATTTATACCATACATCTTTTTTGTAAACCACGTTTTTACAGAATGTTTACATAATTATTTGTTTTGTTTAAAGATAAATAAGATAAATAAACAGTTTCTGTTGTCCATGTATATAATTTAAATTAAAAGCATTCTGGTAAAACACATGGAGAAATTAATAAAAATGGTAATACATGAAATAAATATCTTGATAAAACAATTAAAACAAACTTAAAAACTCTCTCTTCCATTGTACAAGAACGGGTATGTCCTTATAAACCTTTTGAACCATCAACTCAGTTCCTCAAAACCAGTCCCAAAGACCTGGCCTTTCTGGGCCCAGAGGAGATCCTCTTAAACCGAGGCACCGCTGCTCCGCCGAAGATGTTGTGGGGGGCATCTACGGGCAGTCAAGGCTCGTGGCTGTGGGGACCTTCCCCTGTGAGGCTCTGGCCCCCACGTCCGAATGGCGACATGCGGTGTAGTCCTGCAGCCTTGATTTTGCCAGCTGGATGGTGGCGTGGAGGGACACCTGCATGCGCTTCCCTACCAGCAGGTTTCTGGAGGTCCAAATGGCGTCTTTAATGCAACAAATGGTGAGCCAGAGCGCGGTCTGTGTTTGTGCTGGCATTTGCTGGCTCACCTCACCTCTGACCATTGGGTAGTTTGGGACCCCCCCTGCTGGCAGGTACGGGAATTGCTGGGGGCCAGCTGTTGCCCACAGGTCCCTCACAGCGCTGCACTCCCAGAGCGCGTGCCTCACGGTCTCGGGCGCGCCACACCCGGGCCGCGGGCAGATGGGGTTCCTCGACATGCCTCGGGAGTGCATCACGGCCCTGACCGGGAGGATCTCATGGGCAACCATCCACGCCAGGTCCCGGTGTCGGTTCTGGAGAGCTGAGTGGGACACATTGCGCCAAACCTTTTGGGCTTCACTTAAGGTGAGCCCGCGCACTGGACACACTTGTTCCCGTTCCTGCACAAGGGAGAGGATAGAGCGGTGATTAGTTAAAACAGTCACGTTTTCTTTTTCCAAATTAAAATTCTTTAAAAACTTTTTTATGTGAGCGTATGCAGGGGGTTGGTCAAATGCAAGTGGTGTTGTCAAGTCTGTTGGTAAAATTTTGATGGATCTTAAAAAGGACCCCACCCAGAACCGGGCCATGGCTGCTGTTTTGTCTTGTCTGGATGGGGCCAGGGCATACTTTATGTGTAATGCAGTGTATTGGGCTCCTAAAAACAAATAAGGGTCTGGGACGCCTTTTCCTCCGTTTTTTGGTGCTTTCTTCATGGTTACTCTTTTTAGCCTCTCCCATTTGGATCCCCACAAAAAATAAAACATGGACCGGTCCAGGGATAAAAGAAAGAATCTAGGGGGAAAGAAAACAGAACATAGCAATAAAAACAATGGTAAAATCACAGCTTTTAGAATTAAAACCTTTCCTTCAAAAGTCAGCTGTCTCAGTCCCCAGAACCCCAATTTTTTCCTCACTTTTCCAGTCACATCATGCCAGTTTCCACTCCCTCCCCCGTCTCTGTCAAATTTGATGCCCAGTATTTTTATGTCTGTCTTTTTAAAAGTGATGTCCAGTCCAACAGTCTTGCTTGGTTCCCATGGGCCATAGAACTGCACCTGGGTCTTGTCTCTGTTCAGTCTAGCTCCAGACGCTTTCCCAAACCAGTCTGTCAAGTCCATTGTCCTCTGTATTGATGAAACGTCAGTGCATAAAAGATTGATATCGTCCATATATAAAACAGTCTTTGCAGTCAGTCCTCCAGTCCCGGGTATGGTCAGTCCCGTTATCCACTTGTCCCTTCTCAAGATCTGCGCTAGGGGTTCGATGCAAGCCACATACAGGAGAGGAGATAACGGACAGCCCTGACGGACACCACTGCGTACATCTATCACTTTTGAAAGATTCCCATTAACTAGGATTCTGCTGGTTATATCCCTGTACAGCAATCCCACCCAAGCTAAGAATCTCCCAGGAAAGCCCATTTTCCCCAATACTTGAAACAAGTAATGGTGCGAGACTCTGTCAAATGCTTTTTCGAAATCTAGATTTAACACTATCAGCCGAATGTTTCTGTCTCTCGCATAACAGATGGTATCTCTTATCAGTACGAGGCTGTCTGTGATCTTCCTCCCAGGGACGGCGCAGGCTTGATCCGGGTGGATCAATTCTGCTAAAACTGTTGACATTCGTATTGTTAAAAGTTTGCTAAAAAGTTTACAGTCAAAGTTTAAAAGGGTTATAGGACGCCAGTTTTTTTTTGATCCGTCTTGTCATCTTTTTTGTGTAATAGTGTCATTATACCCATTCTAAAACTGTCTGGAAATCGGTCGAGGTTATCAAGGTCATTAAAAACAGCCAGTAGGTCTAGTCTTAAAATGTCCCAAAAGGTCAGATAAAATTCTAGGGGAAGTCCGTCGGCTCCGGGGGACTTCCCCCTTTTAAATTTTTTTATACTTTTGTCCATCTCAGGGAGATTAAAATCATTTGTCAATCCTGCATTATCTTTTACAGTATTCTCTATAAAGGTTAGAGTTTCATTTAAAATCACATCATCACTTGCCTTTTCCCCATAGAGTTCCTCATAAAAACTTTCTACTACTGTTAAAATACCATTTGTGTCTGTCACCATTTCTCTTTCTTTATTTCTTAATTTCACCATGGCTCCACCTCTATTGAGTATTTTCTTAAAAAAGTATCTTGTGCATTTCTCTCCCTGCTCTATTTCCTTTTCTTTACTTCTAAAAATAATTCCTCTACTTTTAACTTCTGCCAGTTCAGACATTTCTTTTTTAACTTCTTTTATTTCATCATTAAAATCAAACCCCTGATTAAAAAGATGAAAATAGCGTTGTAACCTCTTTTGCAGTCCCACCATTTGTCTCTTTTCCTTACATGTTTTCTTTTTCCCTGCCCATCTAAAAAAAGTCTTGGTCTTTCCCTTCACCATCTCCCACCACTGTGCTCTTGAGTCAAATAAGTCTTGTAGGGTCTGCCAATTGCTATACTGCTCCCTGTATTCTTTTACTATTTCTGGGTCTTCCAACAGGGAGCGGTTTAGCTTCCACAGACCTCTACCTGTTGTCACACCGGGGGGAAGTGATAGGGTGCAAGAAAGCATAGTGTGATCTGAAAAGAAAAGAGGGGTTAATCTGGCATCCATTAATGACCAGTCTCTGGTAAAAATGTAATCAATGCGGGAGGCTCTGGTACCATCACCACTAAACCAGGTGTGGCCCACATTGTTGGGATGCATGGATTTAAAAGCGTCAGTCAGTCTAAAATCTTTTATTATGTTTTGCAATAAAACTGTAGTCTTGTCCTCTTTAAAATCCTCTGATGCCCCTTTCCTATCTTTCCTCTGTAAAACACAATTAAAATCTCCTGCAAAAATTAAAGGATTCTTGCCTAGTAAGTGGGACTGCAGATCTATTAAAAGGCTGTATCTGTCATTCTTTTCTGTGTTCCCATAAAAGTTTAGTACATTAAAATCCCTCCCTAAAAAAGTCAAATTGGCTAAAAGTGCCCGTCCATCTCTTAATATTGTGCTCCCCTTCACCAATATTTGTGTGTTTTTTATCAGGATGGCCACTCCGTCTGCTTTGTTTTGGTTTGAACCACTCCATAAGGAGGGTCCTTGCTGCCATTTATCTTCCCACTTCTTATAGTCTTTTAAAAAGGGTAAGGCACATTCCTGTAATAAAAACACATCAGAAGGCTGTGTACTTAAGAAATTTAAAACCATTTGTGCTCTCGTTTGTGACTTCACACTTCTCACGTTTACAGTTGAGATGGTGATGTTTGTGAGCATTAAAATGAGTATAAAAAAAGACAGATACAACATTTTAAAAGTTTTAAAAGTTTAAAAACAAACTATCCATTAAAAAACAAGTTTTCTTGTAAAACAAACTCTTCCTGCATTCCCACCAGAGGGGAGGCAGGGGGGTGAGTTTGTTTTCCTTCTGAGTCACAGGGTGAGCTCCTGGGTGTGGATGATTTCAGCTCAATCGCTAAGAAAGAAATCTCATTTGCTGTATGACTTGGAAATAATCTATTCAGATCGTCTGACGAGGAAGAGTCAGAGAATCTTCCCATTTTATCTTTCTCTATTTCTTTCAAGAGGGGGGAGTGTGCCACTCTCTTTTTCTTACTTGATTGAGCACAGGGGAGTTGATCGCTTAATTGACTTTTTGTTTGTACCTTGTCTGTGTCCTCCCCAGCATTTTCACTTACTTCTGTGTTGTCTTCACCTGTCTCTTCCATTTGATCTTCCTCACCCTGTTGTACTTCACTCCTTTGCTCCACCCCTTCGTTACCTCTGTCACCTGTTCCCTCTCCACCAATCACCAGATTTGGCGGGAAAATTGAATCTTTTGGCTCCGCCCCCTTGTTATCCTTTTGTCTGCTTTCCTCAACCGCCATTTTGTTTGCTTTAACTTTGTTAGCAAAAGACTTAGGGCAATCTCTGTAGAGGTGAGCGGAGTCTCCACAGAGATTGCAACTTCTGCCATTGGGGCACTCTTCAAAAGTGTGCCCAATTTCTCTGCATTTTTTACAAAACACCTTTTGACAAGCCTCTACCAGGTGCCCGAACTCTCCACACTTGCGGCACAGCTTGGGCATTCCCTGGTAGTGGATGTAGCCTCTGTTTTCACCAAGAACTATCATTGATGGCAGATGTCTTAGGCCCTGATAGCCCTGGGGATCTTCCCACTGTTTGATCGGGATTCTCCAGGAGCAGTTCCAAATACCATCCTCATCCACCACCTTCATAGCCTGGCTCTTTACAGTGCAAAATCTACCCAGCCATACACAAATGTCTTCTCCAGTCACAGTCTCATTGAACATCCTAACAATCACAACCTTGTGTGTGTTGTCAGATAGCTTCTCAACTTTAAACATGGAGAACTGGGTCTTTACCTTCTCAAATCTATGGCAAAATTCTGACAACAGTGCTGCATTTCTAAAACTAACATCAAAGCCTTTATTAAAAGGCAGGGATAAAATACAATTTAAATCTTGAGGTGCGTAATTCAAAGCTTTCTGAACATATTTCCGAGAAAAATCTAAACGGGAAATTTCAATCGGCTTGCCTTCATGTTCTAAAAGGGTAAAACGCACGCTGTGGTGCCTCCGCATGCCGGCACGAGCAGCCGACATGGTGGAGGCACCACAAGCCTGTTAAAACGAGAAGGATTAAAAATATTAATAGAGAGCGGGTTAAAAAGGAGAACAATAAATACTAAACAATAAACAATTTAAAAATACAGCAGAATGTCAAAATAAAAGAGCAATAAGAAGGACTTACTTTAAAATCAAAAGTTCACTCCAGGAGTTGTTCCAACAACGGAATAGAACGCCCGAAATGTCTCTCCACTGGATATAACCCTAAGCCACTAAACCGGCAAAAGGCTCGCTCCTATAGAGAGTCGATCCCTGTCTCAACCCTTGAACTTGCCAAAAGGCCGAGAAGCGATGCCGCAATGACGCCGAGGCGGGGGAGCCGCCAAAGGCCACGCCCACCTGGGCCGCGGCGAGAGGGCCTAAGGTCGCCAACAAACAAGCTCACCGAAAACGGATCACAACGGAGTGCACAACACGACACTTTGGAGTGCAACCTGGGATTTTGGATCATCATCGTTCAAAAGCACGGAATGGCTCGTAACTCCTAAACCGTCCGTCGCAGACCCAAGTGTCTTACATCACCGGAATCCTTGGCTCGGGCCGAACGAGACGCACGCCTCGGATCGGATGGTCGCGCTGGCGAGATTTTCGGGTATTTGGGATTTTCCGAAAAACCTACTTTTGCACAGTAGTCCTGGGTCGTTTGCCCAATCTGACCCAAAGCGGTGCCGAAAGATTCTCTGGAGTCTGACTGCCGACAGTGACCGGGAAAAAAGTCGGAATTTCGATTCACGTTGGCGACGGGACGCCAAGACGTTGGCGGTGGGCGAGGCGGGCTTTACTTGAATGGCTATAACTCTCCGACGGCAAAGAGACAATTACACCCAAGTGGGTACACCTGTGTACGGGCTCAGCCTGTGGTCACGTGAAAAGGGATGTGGCGACTGGCCACTTGGTGGCGCTGTAAACAGAAAAAAACAACAGCTTGAATACGGCCATAGACGACTGTGTATCACGTGATTTTTCACACGTGCACAAGGTATTCATACCACATGATAGAACTCCTCATTCTGAACAACTTTGGACCACTGCTGTCAATCAAAGCGTTCGTTAAATATTGGAGATTATGTGAAGAATGAAAAAAAAAGAAGAAAAAAAAACAAGCCTCCCAGGTTGTTTTCTATCTCTCAATCAACCACTGCAGTTCGGTTCTCTGGACTTCCAAGGTTTCATCAACCATCAGGAGAAGAAGGAAAAATGATTGGAGCTTTAACAATCTGCTCTTTTAACCAGTGTGTGTGTCCAGGGGAGAGCGCGAACGCAGTCCCCCACTACCATAAATTATGCAGTCGAGATTCCCACATTTGGGGAATTCGCAGGGGTCAGCACAACCGGAGTGCAATGGCCGAGCCTCGCCCTGGGTGAACCACCTCCCTGATCATGGTGTCTCCCCTGCCAGGTAAGTATGAATTCCCGGGCCTCCAGTCAGAGGCACCCTGTCCCTCTTCGCAATCCTCACCAACGGTCGGACAATCGAACACACACCTGATTCAACTCATCAGCTCGTTAGCAAAAGACTCCAAGAGATAAGAGAGACATCAAAAATGTGCAGTGACTGGCTTCTTTTTTTTCTTCTTTTCTTTTTTTCATGCTCCGGAACCGGCTCCATGAGCCAAAGATCGATTTAATACGCAGTCCCCGGATAGTGGACGAATCAGATATGAAACTGATAAGAACAGAGTTTATTTATTTATTTATTTATTTTTGAATTTGTTATTTTCACACCACCGTTACCAGTATTGGATATGATCACCTACGACAGCCATACACAGCAATATACACTACTTCCATGAACATCTGCTGTCACACAAGACTAAAACATTTCTCTCATTGAACACTTTAAAGGGGGTGCACCGTTCCCAGAAGTACTGCAATACCGGGTCGATGCGTGGAGTGGACGGAGCAAGCCCCTATTCCATCTCCCAGTTCCAAAAGTCAATTTAATATATGGTGCCCGGGTAGGGCACGTATCAGACATTAAACTGATAAGAACAGATACTACACTTGATCTTAGCCAAAAGGCCGAGAAGCGATGCCGCAATGACGCCGAGGCGGGGGAGCCGCCAAAGGCCACGCCCACCTGGGCCGCGGCGAGAGGGCCTAAGGTCGCCAACAAACAAGCTCACCGAAAACGGATCACAACGGAGTGCACAACACGACACTTTGGAGTGCAACCTGGGATTTTGGATCATCATCGTTCAAAAGCACGGAATGGCTCGTAACTCCTAAACCGTCCGTCGCAGACCCAAGTGTCTTACATCACCGGAATCCTTGGCTCGGGCCGAACGAGACGCACGCCTCGGATCGGATGGTCGCGCTGGCGAGATTTTCGGGTATTTGGGATTTTCCGAAAAACCTACTTTTGCACAGTAGTCCTGGGTCGTTTGCCCAATCTGACCCAAAGCGGTGCCGAAAGATTCTCTGGAGTCTGACTGCCGACAGTGACCGGGAAAAAAGTCGGAATTTCGATTCACGTTGGCGACGGGACGCCAAGACGTTGGCGGTGGGCGAGGCGGGCTTTACTTGAATGGCTATAACTCTCCGACGGCAAAGAGACAATTACACCCAAGTGGGTACACCTGTGTACGGGCTCAGCCTGTGGTCACGTGAAAAGGGATGTGGCGACTGGCCACTTGGTGGCGCTGTAAACAGAAAATAACAACAGCTTGAATACGGCCATAGACGACTGTGTATCACGTGATTTTTCACACGTGCACAAGGTAAGGTATTCATACCACATGATAGAACTCCTCATTCTGAACAACTTTGGACCACTGCTGTCAATCAAAGCGTTCGTTAAATATTGGAGATTATGTGAAGAATGAAAAAAAAAGAAGAAAAAAAAGCCTCCCAGGTTGTTTTCTATCTCTCAATCAACCACTGCAGTTCGGTTCTCTGGACTTCCAAGGTTTCATCAACCATCAGGAGAAGAAGGAAAAATGATTGGAGCTTTAACAATCTGCTCTTTTAACCAGTGTGTGTGTCCAGGGGAGAGCGCGAACGCAGTCCCCCACTACCATAAATTATGCAGTCGAGATTCCCACATTTGGGGAATTCGCAGGGGTCAGCACAACCGGAGTGCAATGGCCGAGCCTCGCCCTGGGTGAACCACCTCCCTGATCATGGTGTCTCCCCTGCCAGGTAAGTATGAATTCCCGGGCCTCCAGTCAGAGGCACCCTGTCCCTCTTCGCAATCCTCACCAACGGTCGGACAATCGAACACACACCTGATTCAACTCATCAGCTCGTTAGCAAAAGACTCCAAGAGATAAGAGAGACATCAAAAATGTGCAGTGACGGGCTTCTTTTTTTTCTTCTTTTCTTTTTTTCATGCTCCGGAACCGGCTCCATGAGCCAAAGATCGATTTAATACGCAGTCCCCGGATAGTGGACGAATCAGATATGAAACTGATAAGAACAGAGTTTATTTATTTATTTATTTATTTTTGAATTTGTTATTTTCACACCACCGTTACCAGTATTGGATATGATCACCTACGACAGCCATACACAGCAATATACACTACTTCCATGAACATCTGCTGTCACACAAGACTAAAACATTTCTCTCATTGAACACTTTAAAGGGGGTGCACCGTTCTCAGAAGTACTGCAATACCGGGTCGATGCGTGGAGTGGACGGAGCAAGCCCCTATTCCATCTCCCAGTTCCAAAAATCAATTTAATATATGGTGCCCGGGTAGGGCACGTATCAGATATTAAACTGATAAGAACAGATACTACACTTGATCTTAGCCAAAAGGCCGAGAAGCGATGCCGCAATGACGCCGAGGCGGGGGAGCCGCCAAAGGCCAAGCCCACCTGGGCCGCGGCGAGAGGGCCTAAGGTCGCCAACAAACAAGCTCACCGAAAACGGATCACAACGGAGTGCACAACACGACACTTTGGAGTGCAACCTGGGATTTTGGATCATCATCGTTCAAAAGCACGGAATGGCTCGTAACTCCTAAACCGTCCGTCGCAGACCCAAGTGTCTTACATCACCGGAATCCTTGGCTCGGGCCGAACGAGACGCACGCCTCGGATCGGATGGTCGCGCTGGCGAGATTTTCGGGTATTTGGGATTTTCCTTTTGCACAGTAGTCCTGGGTCGTTTGCCCAATCTGACCCAAAGCGGTGCCGAAAGATTCTCTGGAGTCTGACTGCCGACAGTGACCGGGAAAAAAGTCGGAATTTCGATTCACGTTGGCGACGGGACGCCAAGACGTTGGCGGTGGGCGAGGCGGGCTTTACTTGAATGGCTATAACTCTCCGACGGCAAAGAGACAATTACACCCAAGTGGGTACACCTGTGTACGGGCTCAGCCTGTGGTCACGTGAAAAGGGATGTGGCGACTGGCCACTTGGTGGCGCTGTAAACAGAAAAAAACAACAGCTTGAATACGGCCATAGACGACTGTGTATCACGTGATTTTTCACACGTGCACAAGGTATTCATACCACATGATAGAACTCCTCATTCTGAACAACTTTGGACCACTGCTGTCAATCAAAGCGTTCGTTAAATATTGGAGATTATGTGAAGAATGAAAAAAAAAGAAGAAAAAAAAACAAGCCTCCCAGGTTGTTTTCTATCTCTCAATCAACCACTGCAGTTCGGTTCTCTGGACTTCCAAGGTTTCATCAACCATCAGGAGAAGAAGGAAAAATGATTGGAGCTTTAACAATCTGCTCTTTTAACCAGTGTGTGTGTCCAGGGGAGAGCGCGAACGCAGTCCCCCACTACCATAAATTATGCAGTCGAGATTCCCACATTTGGGGAATTCGCAGGGGTCAGCACAACCGGAGTGCAATGGCCGAGCCTCGCCCTGGGTGAACCACCTCCCTGATCATGGTGTCTCCCCTGCCAGGTAAGTATGAATTCCCGGGCCTCCAGTCAGAGGCACCCTGTCCCTCTTCGCAATCCTCACCAACGGTCGGACAATCGAACACACACCTGATTCAACTCATCAGCTCGTTAGCAAAAGACTCCAAGAGATAAGAGAGACATCAAAAATGTGCAGTGACTGGCTTCTTTTTTTTCTTCTTTTCTTTTTTTCATGCTCCGGAACCGGCTCCATGAGCCAAAGATCGATTTAATACGCAGTCCCCGGATAGTGGACGAATCAGATATGAAACTGATAAGAACAGAGTTTATTTATTTATTTATTTATTTTTGAATTTGTTATTTTCACACCACCGTTACCAGTATTGGATATGATCACCTACGACAGCCATACACAGCAATATACACTACTTCCATGAACATCTGCTGTCACACAAGACTAAAACATTTCTCTCATTGAACACTTTAAAGGGGGTGCACCGTTCCCAGAAGTACTGCAATACCGGGTCGATGCGTGGAGTGGACGGAGCAAGCCCCTATTCCATCTCCCAGTTCCAAAAGTCAATTTAATATATGGTGCCCGGGTAGGGCACGTATCAGACATTAAACTGATAAGAACAGATACTACACTTGATCTTAGCCAAAAGGCCGAGAAGCGATGCCGCAATGACGCCGAGGCGGGGGAGCCGCCAAAGGCCACGCCCACCTGGGCCGCGGCGAGAGGGCCTAAGGTCGCCAACAAACAAGCTCACCGAAAACGGATCACAACGGAGTGCACAACACGACACTTTGGAGTGCAACCTGGGATTTTGGATCATCATCGTTCAAAAGCACGGAATGGCTCGTAACTCCTAAACCGTCCGTCGCAGACCCAAGTGTCTTACATCACCGGAATCCTTGGCTCGGGCCGAACGAGACGCACGCCTCGGATCGGATGGTCGCGCTGGCGAGATTTTCGGGTATTTGGGATTTTCCGAAAAACCTACTTTTGCACAGTAGTCCTGGGTCGTTTGCCCAATCTGACCCAAAGCGGTGCCGAAAGATTCTCTGGAGTCTGACTGCCGACAGTGACCGGGAAAAAAGTCGGAATTTCGATTCACGTTGGCGACGGGACGCCAAGACGTTGGCGGTGGGCGAGGCGGGCTTTACTTGAATGGCTATAACTCTCCGACGGCAAAGAGACAATTACACCCAAGTGGGTACACCTGTGTACGGGCTCAGCCTGTGGTCACGTGAAAAGGGATGTGGCGACTGGCCACTTGGTGGCGCTGTAAACAGAAAAAAACAACAGCTTGAATACGGCCATAGACGACTGTGTATCACGTGATTTTTCACACGTGCACAAGGTATTCATACCACATGATAGAACTCCTCATTCTGAACAACTTTGGACCACTGCTGTCAATCAAAGCGTTCGTTAAATATTGGAGATTATGTGAAGAATGAAAAAAAAAGAAGAAAAAAAAGCCTCCCAGGTTGTTTTCTATCTCTCAATCAACCACTGCAGTTCGGTTCTCTGGACTTCCAAGGTTTCATCAACCATCAGGAGAAGAAGGAAAAATGATTGGAGCTTTAACAATCTGCTCTTTTAACCAGTGTGTGTGTCCAGGGGAGAGCGCGAACGCAGTCCCCCACTACCATAAATTATGCAGTCGAGATTCCCACATTTGGGGAATTCGCAGGGGTCAGCACAACCGGAGTGCAATGGCCGAGCCTCGCCCTGGGTGAACCACCTCCCTGATCATGGTGTCTCCCCTGCCAGGTAAGTATGAATTCCCGGGCCTCCAGTCAGAGGCACCCTGTCCCTCTTCGCAATCCTCACCAACGGTCGGACAATCGAACACACACCTGATTCAACTCATCAGCTCGTTAGCAAAAGACTCCAAGAGATAAGAGAGACATCAAAAATGTGCAGTGACGGGCTTCTTTTTTTTCTTCTTTTCTTTTTTTCATGCTCCGGAACCGGCTCCATGAGCCAAAGATCGATTTAATACGCAGTCCCCGGATAGTGGACGAATCAGATATGAAACTGATAAGAACAGAGTTTATTTATTTATTTATTTATTTTTGAATTTGTTATTTTCACACCACCGTTACCAGTATTGGATATGATCACCTACGACAGCCATACACAGCAATATACACTACTTCCATGAACATCTGCTGTCACACAAGACTAAAACATTTCTCTCATTGAACACTTTAAAGGGGGTGCACCGTTCCCAGAAGTACTGCAATACCGGGTCGATGCGTGGAGTGGACGGAGCAAGCCCCTATTCCATCTCCCAGTTCCAAAAATCAATTTAATATATGGTGCCCGGGTAGGGCACGTATCAGATATTAAACTGATAAGAACAGATACTACACTTGATCTTAGCCAAAAGGCCGAGAAGCGATGCCGCAATGACGCCGAGGCGGGGGAGCCGCCAAAGGCCAAGCCCACCTGGGCCGCGGCGAGAGGGCCTAAGGTCGCCAACAAACAAGCTCACCGAAAACGGATCACAACGGAGTGCACAACACGACACTTTGGAGTGCAACCTGGGATTTTGGATCATCATCGTTCAAAAGCACGGAATGGCTCGTAACTCCTAAACCGTCCGTCGCAGACCCAAGTGTCTTACATCACCGGAATCCTTGGCTCGGGCCGAACGAGACGCACGCCTCGGATCGGATGGTCGCGCTGGCGAGATTTTCGGGTATTTGGGATTTTCCTTTTGCACAGTAGTCCTGGGTCGTTTGCCCAATCTGACCCAAAGCGGTGCCGAAAGATTCTCTGGAGTCTGACTGCCGACAGTGACCGGGAAAAAAGTCGGAATTTCGATTCACGTTGGCGACGGGACGCCAAGACGTTGGCGGTGGGCGAGGCGGGCTTTACTTGAATGGCTATAACTCTCCGACGGCAAAGAGACAATTACACCCAAGTGGGTACACCTGTGTACGGGCTCAGCCTGTGGTCACGTGAAAAGGGATGTGGCGACTGGCCACTTGGTGGCGCTGTAAACAGAAAAAAACAACAGCTTGAATACGGCCATAGACGACTGTGTATCACGTGATTTTTCACACGTGCACAAGGTATTCATACCACATGATAGAACTCCTCATTCTGAACAACTTTGGACCACTGCTGTCAATCAAAGCGTTCGTTAAATATTGGAGATTATGTGAAGAATGAAAAAAAAAGAAGAAAAAAAAACAAGCCTCCCAGGTTGTTTTCTATCTCTCAATCAACCACTGCAGTTCGGTTCTCTGGACTTCCAAGGTTTCATCAACCATCAGGAGAAGAAGGAAAAATGATTGGAGCTTTAACAATCTGCTCTTTTAACCAGTGTGTGTGTCCAGGGGAGAGCGCGAACGCAGTCCCCCACTACCATAAATTATGCAGTCGAGATTCCCACATTTGGGGAATTCGCAGGGGTCAGCACAACCGGAGTGCAATGGCCGAGCCTCGCCCTGGGTGAACCACCTCCCTGATCATGGTGTCTCCCCTGCCAGGTAAGTATGAATTCCCGGGCCTCCAGTCAGAGGCACCCTGTCCCTCTTCGCAATCCTCACCAACGGTCGGACAATCGAACACACACCTGATTCAACTCATCAGCTCGTTAGCAAAAGACTCCAAGAGATAAGAGAGACATCAAAAATGTGCAGTGACTGGCTTCTTTTTTTTCTTCTTTTCTTTTTTTCATGCTCCGGAACCGGCTCCATGAGCCAAAGATCGATTTAATACGCAGTCCCCGGATAGTGGACGAATCAGATATGAAACTGATAAGAACAGAGTTTATTTATTTATTTATTTATTTTTGAATTTGTTATTTTCACACCACCGTTACCAGTATTGGATATGATCACCTACGACAGCCATACACAGCAATATACACTACTTCCATGAACATCTGCTGTCACACAAGACTAAAACATTTCTCTCATTGAACACTTTAAAGGGGGTGCACCGTTCCCAGAAGTACTGCAATACCGGGTCGATGCGTGGAGTGGACGGAGCAAGCCCCTATTCCATCTCCCAGTTCCAAAAATCAATTTAATATATGGTGCCCGGGTAGGGCACGTATCAGATATTAAACTGATAAGAACAGATACTACACTTGATCTTAGCCAAAAGGCCGAGAAGCGATGCCGCAATGACGCCGAGGCGGGGGAGCCGCCAAAGGCCACGCCCACCTGGGCCGCGGCGAGAGGGCCTAAGGTCGCCAACAAACAAGCTCACCGAAAACGGATCACAACGGAGTGCACAACTCGACACTTTGGAGTGCAACCTGGGATTTTGGATCATCATCGTTCAAAAGCACGGAATGGCTCGTAACTCCTAAACCGTCCGTCGCAGACCCAAGTGTCTTACATCACCGGAATCCTTGGCTCGGGCCGAACGAGACGCACGCCTCGGATCGGATGGTCGCGCTGGCGAGATTTTCGGGTATTTGGGATTTTCCGAAAAACCTACTTTTGCACAGTAGTCCTGGGTCGTTTGCCCAATCTGACCCAAAGCGGTGCCGAAAGATTCTCTGGAGTCTGACTGCCGACAGTGACCGGGAAAAAAGTCGGAATTTCGATTCACGTTGGCGACGGGACGCCAAGACGTTGGCGGTGGGCGAGGCGGGCTTTACTTGAATGGCTATAACTCTCCGACGGCAAAGAGACAATTACACCCAAGTGGGTACACCTGTGTACGGGCTCAGCCTGTGGTCACGTGAAAAGGGATGTGGCGACTGGCCACTTGGTGGCGCTGTAAACAGAAAAAAACAACAGCTTGAATACGGCCATAGACGACTGTGTATCACGTGATTTTTCACACGTGCACAAGGTATTCATACCACATGATAGAACTCCTCATTCTGAACAACTTTGGACCACTGCTGTCAATCAAAGCGTTCGTTAAATATTGGAGATTATGTGAAGAATGAAAAAAAAAGAAGAAAAAAAAACAAGCCTCCCAGGTTGTTTTCTATCTCTCAATCAACCACTGCAGTTCGGTTCTCTGGACTTCCAAGGTTTCATCAACCATCAGGAGAAGAAGAAAAAATGATTGGAGCTTTAACAATCTGCTCTTTTAACCAGTGTGTGTGTCCAGGGGAGAGCGCGAACGCAGTCCCCCACTACCATAAATTATGCAGTCGAGATTCCGGCATTTGGGGAATTCGCAGGGGTCAGCACAACCGGAGTGCAATGGCCGAGCCTCGCCCTGGGTGAACCACCTCCCTGATCATGGTGTCTCCCCTGCCAGGTAAGTATGAATTCCCGGGCCTCCAGTCAGAGGCACCCTGTCCCTCTTCGCAATCCTCACCAACGGTCGGACAATCGAACACACACCTGATTCAACTCATCAGCTCGTTAGCAAAAGACTCCAAGAGATAAGAGAGACATCAAAAATGTGCAGTGACGGGCTTCTTTTTTTTCTTCTTTTCTTTTTTTCATGCTCCGGAACCGGCTCCATGAGCCAAAGATCGATTTAATACGCAGTCCCCGGATAGTGGACGAATCAGATATGAAACTGATAAGAACAGAGTTTATTTATTTATTTATTTATTTTTGAATTTGTTATTTTCACACCACCGTTACCAGTATTGGATATGATCACCTACGACAGCCATACACAGCAATATGCACTACTTCCATGAACATCTGCTGTCACACAAGACTAAAACATTTCTCTCATTGAACACTTTAAAGGGGGTGCACCGTTCCCAGAAGTACTGCAATACCGGGTCGATGCGTGGAGTGGACGGAGCAAGCCCCTATTCCATCTCCCAGTTCCAAAAATCAATTTAATATATGGTGCCCGGGTAGGGCACGTATCAGATATTAAACTGATAAGAACAGATACTACACTTGATCTTAGCCAAAAGGCCGAGAAGCGATGCCGCAATGACGCCGAGGCGGGGGAGCCGCCAAAGGCCAAGCCCACCTGGGCCGCGGCGAGAGGGCCTAAGGTCGCCAACAAACAAGCTCACCGAAAACGGATCACAACGGAGTGCACAACACGACACTTTGGAGTGCAACCTGGGATTTTGGATCATCATCGTTCAAAAGCACGGAATGGCTCGTAACTCCTAAACCGTCCGTCGCAGACCCAAGTGTCTTACATCACCGGAATCCTTGGCTCGGGCCGAACGAGACGCACGCCTCGGATCGGATGGTCGCGCTGGCGAGATTTTCGGGTATTTGGGATTTTCCTTTTGCACAGTAGTCCTGGGTCGTTTGCCCAATCTGACCCAAAGCGGTGCCGAAAGATTCTCTGGAGTCTGACTGCCGACAGTGACCGGGAAAAAAGTCGGAATTTCGATTCACGTTGGCGACGGGACGCCAAGACGTTGGCGGTGGGCGAGGCGGGCTTTACTTGAATGGCTATAACTCTCCGACGGCAAAGAGACAATTACACCCAAGTGGGTACACCTGTGTACGGGCTCAGCCTGTGGTCACGTGAAAAGGGATGTGGCGACTGGCCACTTGGTGGCGCTGTAAACAGAAAAAAACAACAGCTTGAATACGGCCATAGACGACTGTGTATCACGTGATTTTTCACACGTGCACAAGGTATTCATACCACATGATAGAACTCCTCATTCTGAACAACTTTGGACCACTGCTGTCAATCAAAGCGTTCGTTAAATATTGGAGATTATGTGAAGAATGAAAAAAAAAGAAGAAAAAAAAACAAGCCTCCCAGGTTGTTTTCTATCTCTCAATCAACCACTGCAGTTCGGTTCTCTGGACTTCCAAGGTTTCATCAACCATCAGGAGAAGAAGGAAAAATGATTGGAGCTTTAACAATCTGCTCTTTTAACCAGTGTGTGTGTCCAGGGGAGAGCGCGAACGCAGTCCCCCACTACCATAAATTATGCAGTCGAGATTCCCACATTTGGGGAATTCGCAGGGGTCAGCACAACCGGAGTGCAATGGCCGAGCCTCGCCCTGGGTGAACCACCTCCCTGATCATGGTGTCTCCCCTGCCAGGTAAGTATGAATTCCCGGGCTTCCAGTCAGAGGCACCCTGTCCCTCTTCGCAATCCTCACCAACGGTCGGACAATCGAACACACACCTGATTCAACTCATCAGCTCGTTAGCAAAAGACTCCAAGAGATAAGAGAGACATCAAAAATGTGCAGTGACTGGCTTCTTTTTTTTCTTCTTTTCTTTTTTTCATGCTCCGGAACCGGCTCCATGAGCCAAAGATCGATTTAATACGCAGTCCCCGGATAGTGGACGAATCAGATATGAAACTGATAAGAACAGAGTTTATTTATTTATTTATTTATTTTTGAATTTGTTATTTTCACACCACCGTTACCAGTATTGGATATGATCACCTACGACAGCCATACACAGCAATATACACTACTTCCATGAACATCTGCTGTCACACAAGACTAAAACATTTCTCTCATTGAACACTTTAAAGGGGGTGCACCGTTCCCAGAAGTACTGCAATACCGGGTCGATGCGTGGAGTGGACGGAGCAAGCCCCTATTCCATCTCCCAGTTCCAAAAATCAATTTAATATATGGTGCCCGGGTAGGGCACGTATCAGATATTAAACTGATAAGAACAGATACTACACTTGATCTTAGCCAAAAGGCCGAGAAGCGATGCCGCAATGACGCCGAGGCGGGGGAGCCGCCAAAGGCCACGCCCACCTGGGCCGCGGCGAGAGGGCCTAAGGTCGCCAACAAACAAGCTCACCGAAAACGGATCACAACGGAGTGCACAACTCGACACTTTGGAGTGCAACCTGGGATTTTGGATCATCATCGTTCAAAAGCACGGAATGGCTCGTAACTCCTAAACCGTCCGTCGCAGACCCAAGTGTCTTACATCACCGGAATCCTTGGCTCGGGCCGAACGAGACGCACGCCTCGGATCGGATGGTCGCGCTGGCGAGATTTTCGGGTATTTGGGATTTTCCGAAAAACCTACTTTTGCACAGTAGTCCTGGGTCGTTTGCCCAATCTGACCCAAAGCGGTGCCGAAAGATTCTCTGGAGTCTGACTGCCGACAGTGACCGGGAAAAAAGTCGGAATTTCGATTCACGTTGGCGACGGGACGCCAAGACGTTGGCGGTGGGCGAGGCGGGCTTTACTTGAATGGCTATAACTCTCCGACGGCAAAGAGACAATTACACCCAAGTGGGTACACCTGTGTACGGGCTCAGCCTGTGGTCACGTGAAAAGGGATGTGGCGACTGGCCACTTGGTGGCGCTGTAAACAGAAAAAAACAACAGCTTGAATACGGCCATAGACGACTGTGTATCACGTGATTTTTCACACGTGCACAAGGTATTCATACCACATGATAGAACTCCTCATTCTGAACAACTTTGGACCACTGCTGTCAATCAAAGCGTTCGTTAAATATTGGAGATTATGTGAAGAATGAAAAAAAAAGAAGAAAAAAAAACAAGCCTCCCAGGTTGTTTTCTATCTCTCAATCAACCACTGCAGTTCGGTTCTCTGGACTTCCAAGGTTTCATCAACCATCAGGAGAAGAAGAAAAAATGATTGGAGCTTTAACAATCTGCTCTTTTAACCAGTGTGTGTGTCCAGGGGAGAGCGCGAACGCAGTCCCCCACTACCATAAATTATGCAGTCGAGATTCCGGCATTTGGGGAATTCGCAGGGGTCAGCACAACCGGAGTGCAATGGCCGAGCCTCGCCCTGGGTGAACCACCTCCCTGATCATGGTGTCTCCCCTGCCAGGTAAGTATGAATTCCCGGGCCTCCAGTCAGAGGCACCCTGTCCCTCTTCGCAATCCTCACCAACGGTCGGACAATCGAACACACACCTGATTCAACTCATCAGCTCGTTAGCAAAAGACTCCAAGAGATAAGAGAGACATCAAAAATGTGCAGTGACGGGCTTCTTTTTTTTCTTCTTTTCTTTTTTTCATGCTCCGGAACCGGCTCCATGAGCCAAAGATCGATTTAATACGCAGTCCCCGGATAGTGGACGAATCAGATATGAAACTGATAAGAACAGAGTTTATTTATTTATTTATTTATTTTTGAATTTGTTATTTTCACACCACCGTTACCAGTATTGGATATGATCACCTACGACAGCCATACACAGCAATATGCACTACTTCCATGAACATCTGCTGTCACACAAGACTAAAACATTTCTCTCATTGAACACTTTAAAGGGGGTGCACCGTTCCCAGAAGTACTGCAATACCGGGTCGATGCGTGGAGTGGACGGAGCAAGCCCCTATTCCATCTCCCAGTTCCAAAAATCAATTTAATATATGGTGCCCGGGTAGGGCACGTATCAGATATTAAACTGATAAGAACAGATACTACACTTGATCTTAGCCAAAAGGCCGAGAAGCGATGCCGCAATGACGCCGAGGCGGGGGAGCCGCCAAAGGCCAAGCCCACCTGGGCCGCGGCGAGAGGGCCTAAGGTCGCCAACAAACAAGCTCACCGAAAACGGATCACAACGGAGTGCACAACACGACACTTTGGAGTGCAACCTGGGATTTTGGATCATCATCGTTCAAAAGCACGGAATGGCTCGTAACTCCTAAACCGTCCGTCGCAGACCCAAGTGTCTTACATCACCGGAATCCTTGGCTCGGGCCGAACGAGACGCACGCCTCGGATCGGATGGTCGCGCTGGCGAGATTTTCGGGTATTTGGGATTTTCCTTTTGCACAGTAGTCCTGGGTCGTTTGCCCAATCTGACCCAAAGCGGTGCCGAAAGATTCTCTGGAGTCTGACTGCCGACAGTGACCGGGAAAAAAGTCGGAATTTCGATTCACGTTGGCGACGGGACGCCAAGACGTTGGCGGTGGGCGAGGCGGGCTTTACTTGAATGGCTATAACTCTCCGACGGCAAAGAGACAATTACACCCAAGTGGGTACACCTGTGTACGGGCTCAGCCTGTGGTCACGTGAAAAGGGATGTGGCGACTGGCCACTTGGTGGCGCTGTAAACAGAAAAAAACAACAGCTTGAATACGGCCATAGACGACTGTGTATCACGTGATTTTTCACACGTGCACAAGGTATTCATACCACATGATAGAACTCCTCATTCTGAACAACTTTGGACCACTGCTGTCAATCAAAGCGTTCGTTAAATATTGGAGATTATGTGAAGAATGAAAAAAAAAGAAGAAAAAAAAGCCTCCCAGGTTGTTTTCTATCTCTCAATCAACCACTGCAGTTCGGTTCTCTGGACTTCCAAGGTTTCATCAACCATCAGGAGAAGAAGGAAAAATGATTGGAGCTTTAACAATCTGCTCTTTTAACCAGTGTGTGTGTCCAGGGGAGAGCGCGAACGCAGTCCCCCACTACCATAAATTATGCAGTCGAGATTCCCACATTTGGGGAATTCGCAGGGGTCAGCACAACCGGAGTGCAATGGCCGAGCCTCGCCCTGGGTGAACCACCTCCCTGATCATGGTGTCTCCCCTGCCAGGTAAGTATGAATTCCCGGGCCTCCAGTCAGAGGCACCCTGTCCCTCTTCGCAATCCTCACCAACGGTCGGACAATCGAACACACACCTGATTCAACTCATCAGCTCGTTAGCAAAAGACTCCAAGAGATAAGAGAGACATCAAAAATGTGCAGTGACTGGCTTCTTTTTTTTCTTCTTTTCTTTTTTTCATGCTCCGGAACCGGCTCCATGAGCCAAAGATCGATTTAATACGCAGTCCCCGGATAGTGGACGAATCAGATATGAAACTGATAAGAACAGAGTTTATTTATTTATTTATTTATTTTTGAATTTGTTATTTTCACACCACCGTTACCAGTATTGGATATGATCACCTACGACAGCCATACACAGCAATATACACTACTTCCATGAACATCTGCTGTCACACAAGACTAAAACATTTCTCTCATTGAACACTTTAAAGGGGGTGCACCGTTCCCAGAAGTACTGCAATACCGGGTCGATGCGTGGAGTGGACGGAGCAAGCCCCTATTCCATCTCCCAGTTCCAAAAATCAATTTAATATATGGTGCCCGGGTAGGGCACGTATCAGATATTAAACTGATAAGAACAGATACTACACTTGATCTTAGCCAAAAGGCCGAGAAGCGATGCCGCAATGACGCCGAGGCGGGGGAGCCGCCAAAGGCCACGCCCACCTGGGCCGCGGCGAGAGGGCCTAAGGTCGCCAACAAACAAGCTCACCGAAAACGGATCACAACGGAGTGCACAACTCGACACTTTGGAGTGCAACCTGGGATTTTGGATCATCATCGTTCAAAAGCACGGAATGGCTCGTAACTCCTAAACCGTCCGTCGCAGACCCAAGTGTCTTACATCACCGGAATCCTTGGCTCGGGCCGAACGAGACGCACGCCTCGGATCGGATGGTCGCGTTGGCGAGATTTTCGGGTATTTGGGATTTTCCGAAAAACCTACTTTTGCACAGTAGTCCTGGGTCGTTTGCCCAATCTGACCCAAAGCGGTGCCGAAAGATTCTCTGGAGTCTGACTGCCGACAGTGACCGGGAAAAAAGTCGGAATTTCGATTCACGTTGGCGACGGGACGCCAAGACGTTGGCGGTGGGCGAGGCGGGCTTTACTTGAATGGCTATAACTCTCCGACGGCAAAGAGACAATTACACCCAAGTGGGTACACCTGTGTACGGGCTCAGCCTGTGGTCACGTGAAAAGGGATGTGGCGACTGGCCACTTGGTGGCGCTGTAAACAGAAAAAAACAACAGCTTGAATACGGCCATAGACGACTGTGTATCACGTGATTTTTCACACGTGCACAAGGTATTCATACCACATGATAGAACTCCTCATTCTGAACAACTTTGGACCACTGCTGTCAATCAAAGCGTTCGTTAAATATTGGAGATTATGTGAAGAATGAAAAAAAAAGAAGAAAAAAAAGCCTCCCAGGTTGTTTTCTATCTCTCAATCAACCACTGCAGTTCGGTTCTCTGGACTTCCAAGGTTTCATCAACCATCAGGAGAAGAAGGAAAAATGATTGGAGCTTTAACAATCTGCTCTTTTAACCAGTGTGTGTGTCCAGGGGAGAGCGCGAACGCAGTCCCCCACTACCATAAATTATGCAGTCGAGATTCCCACATTTGGGGAATTCGCAGGGGTCAGCACAACCGGAGTGCAATGGCCGAGCCTCGCCCTGGGTGAACCACCTCCCTGATCATGGTGTCTCCCCTGCCAGGTAAGTATGAATTCCCGGGCCTCCAGTCAGAGGCACCCTGTCCCTCTTCGCAATCCTCACCAACGGTCGGACAATCGAACACACACCTGATTCAACTCATCAGCTCGTTAGCAAAAGACTCCAAGAGATAAGAGAGACATCAAAAATGTGCAGTGACGGGCTTCTTTTTTTTCTTCTTTTCTTTTTTTCATGCTCCGGAACCGGCTCCATGAGCCAAAGATCGATTTAATACGCAGTCCCCGGATAGTGGACGAATCAGATATGAAACTGATAAGAACAGAGTTTATTTATTTATTTATTTATTTTTGAATTTGTTATTTTCACACCACCGTTACCAGTATTGGATATGATCACCTACGACAGCCATACACAGCAATATACACTACTTCCATGAACATCTGCTGTCACACAAGACTAAAACATTTCTCTCATTGAACACTTTAAAGGGGGTGCACCGTTCCCAGAAGTACTGCAATACCGGGTCGATGCGTGGAGTGGACGGAGCAAGCCCCTATTCCATCTCCCAGTTCCAAAAATCAATTTAATATATGGTGCCCGGGTAGGGCACGTATCAGATATTAAACTGATAAGAACAGATACTACACTTGATCTTAGCCAAAAGGCCGAGAAGCGATGCCGCAATGACGCCGAGGCGGGGGAGCCGCCAAAGGCCAAGCCCACCTGGGCCGCGGCGAGAGGGCCTAAGGTCGCCAACAAACAAGCTCACCGAAAACGGATCACAACGGAGTGCACAACACGACACTTTGGAGTGCAACCTGGGATTTTGGATCATCATCGTTCAAAAGCACGGAATGGCTCGTAACTCCTAAACCGTCCGTCGCAGACCCAAGTGTCTTACATCACCGGAATCCTTGGCTCGGGCCGAACGAGACGCACGCCTCGGATCGGATGGTCGCGCTGGCGAGATTTTCGGGTATTTGGGATTTTCCTTTTGCACAGTAGTCCTGGGTCGTTTGCCCAATCTGACCCAAAGCGGTGCCGAAAGATTCTCTGGAGTCTGACTGCCGACAGTGACCGGGAAAAAAGTCGGAATTTCGATTCACGTTGGCGACGGGACGCCAAGACGTTGGCGGTGGGCGAGGCGGGCTTTACTTGAATGGCTATAACTCTCCGACGGCAAAGAGACAATTACACCCAAGTGGGTACACCTGTGTACGGGCTCAGCCTGTGGTCACATGAAAAGGGATGTGGCGACTGGCCACTTGGTGGCGCTGTAAACAGAAAAAAACAACAGCTTGAATACGGCCATAGACGACTGTGTATCACGTGATTTTTCACACGTGCACAAGGTATTCATACCACATGATAGAACTCCTCATTCTGAACAACTTTGGACCACTGCTGTCAATCAAAGCGTTCGTTAAATATTGGAGATTATGTGAAGAATGAAAAAAAAAGAAGAAAAAAAAACAAGCCTCCCAGGTTGTTTTCTATCTCTCAATCAACCACTGCAGTTCGGTTCTCTGGACTTCCAAGGTTTCATCAACCATCAGGAGAAGAAGGAAAAATGATTGGAGCTTTAACAATCTGCTCTTTTAACCAGTGTGTGTGTCCAGGGGAGAGCGCGAACGCAGTCCCCCACTACCATAAATTATGCAGTCGAGATTCCCACATTTGGGGAATTCGCAGGGGTCAGCACAACCGGAGTGCAATGGCCGAGCCTCGCCCTGGGTGAACCACCTCCCTGATCATGGTGTCTCCCCTGCCAGGTAAGTATGAATTCCCGGGCCTCCAGTCAGAGGCACCCTGTCCCTCTTCGCAATCCTCACCAACGGTCGGACAATCGAACACACACCTGATTCAACTCATCAGCTCGTTAGCAAAAGACTCCAAGAGATAAGAGAGACATCAAAAATGTGCAGTGACTGGCTTCTTTTTTTTCTTCTTTTCTTTTTTTCATGCTCCGGAACCGGCTCCATGAGCCAAAGATCGATTTAATACGCAGTCCCCGGATAGTGGACGAATCAGATATGAAACTGATAAGAACAGAGTTTATTTATTTATTTATTTATTTTTGAATTTGTTATTTTCACACCACCATTACCAGTATTGGATATGATCACCTACGACAGCCATACACAGCAATATACACTACTTCCATGAACATCTGCTGTCACACAAGACTAAAACATTTCTCTCATTGAACACTTTAAAGGGGGTGCACCGTTCCCAGAAGTACTGCAATACCGGGTCGATGCGTGGAGTGGACGGAGCAAGCCCCTATTCCATCTCCCAGTTCCAAAAATCAATTTAATATATGGTGCCCGGGTAGGGCACGTATCAGATATTAAACTGATAAGAACAGATACTACACTTGATCTTAGCCAAAAGGCCGAGAAGCGATGCCGCAATGACGCCGAGGCGGGGGAGCCGCCAAAGGCCACGCCCACCTGGGCCGCGGCGAGAGGGCCTAAGGTCGCCAACAAACAAGCTCACCGAAAACGGATCACAACGGAGTGCACAACTCGACACTTTGGAGTGCAACCTGGGATTTTGGATCATCATCGTTCAAAAGCACGGAATGGCTCGTAACTCCTAAACCGTCCGTCGCAGACCCAAGTGTCTTACATCACCGGAATCCTTGGCTCGGGCCGAACGAGACGCACGCCTCGGATCGGATGGTCGCGCTGGCGAGATTTTCGGGTATTTGGGATTTTCCGAAAAACCTACTTTTGCACAGTAGTCCTGGGTCGTTTGCCCAATCTGACCCAAAGCGGTGCCGAAAGATTCTCTGGAGTCTGACTGCCGACAGTGACCGGGAAAAAAGTCGGAATTTCGATTCACGTTGGCGACGGGACGCCAAGACGTTGGCGGTGGGCGAGGCGGGCTTTACTTGAATGGCTATAACTCTCCGACGGCAAAGAGACAATTACACCCAAGTGGGTACACCTGTGTACGGGCTCAGCCTGTGGTCACGTGAAAAGGGATGTGGCGACTGGCCACTTGGTGGCGCTGTAAACAGAAAAAAACAACAGCTTGAATACGGCCATAGACGACTGTGTATCACGTGATTTTTCACACGTGCACAAGGTATTCATACCACATGATAGAACTCCTCATTCTGAACAACTTTGGACCACTGCTGTCAATCAAAGCGTTCGTTAAATATTGGAGATTATGTGAAGAATGAAAAAAAAAGAAGAAAAAAAAACAAGCCTCCCAGGTTGTTTTCTATCTCTCAATCAACCACTGCAGTTCGGTTCTCTGGACTTCCAAGGTTTCATCAACCATCAGGAGAAGAAGAAAAAATGATTGGAGCTTTAACAATCTGCTCTTTTAACCAGTGTGTGTGTCCAGGGGAGAGCGCGAACGCAGTCCCCCACTACCATAAATTATGCAGTCGAGATTCCGGCATTTGGGGAATTCGCAGGGGTCAGCACAACCGGAGTGCAATGGCCGAGCCTCGCCCTGGGTGAACCACCTCCTGATCATGGTGTCTCCCCTGCCAGGTAAGTATGAATTCCCGGGCCTCCAGTCAGAGGCACCCTGTCCCTCTTCGCAATCCTCACCAACGGTCGGACAATCGAACACACACCTGATTCAACTCATCAGCTCGTTAGCAAAAGACTCCAAGAGATAAGAGAGACATCAAAAATGTGCAGTGACGGGCTTCTTTTTTTTCTTCTTTTCTTTTTTTCATGCTCCGGAACCGGCTCCATGAGCCAAAGATCGATTTAATACGCAGTCCCCGGATAGTGGACGAATCAGATATGAAACTGATAAGAACAGAGTTTATTTATTTATTTATTTATTTTTGAATTTGTTATTTTCACACCACCGTTACCAGTATTGGATATGATCACCTACGACAGCCATACACAGCAATATACACTACTTCCATGAACATCTGCTGTCACACAAGACTAAAACATTTCTCTCATTGAACACTTTAAAGGGGGTGCACCGTTCCCAGAAGTACTGCAATACCGGGTCGATGCGTGGAGTGGACGGAGCAAGCCCCTATTCCATCTCCCAGTTCCAAAAATCAATTTAATATATGGTGCCCGGGTAGGGCACGTATCAGATATTAAACTGATAAGAACAGATACTACACTTGATCTTAGCCAAAAGGCCGAGAAGCGATGCCGCAATGACGCCGAGGCGGGGGAGCCGCCAAAGGCCAAGCCCACCTGGGCCGCGGCGAGAGGGCCTAGGGTCGCCAACAAACAAGCTCACCGAAAACGGATCACAACGGAGTGCACAACACGACACTTTGGAGTGCAACCTGGGATTTTGGATCATCATCGTTCAAAAGCACGGAATGGCTCGTAACTCCTAAACCGTCCGTCGCAGACCCAAGTGTCTTACATCACCGGAATCCTTGGCTCGGGCCGAACGAGACGCACGCCTCGGATCGGATGGTCGCGCTGGCGAGATTTTCGGGTATTTGGGATTTTCCTTTTGCACAGTAGTCCTGGGTCGTTTGCCCAATCTGACCCAAAGCGGTGCCGAAAGATTCTCTGGAGTCTGACTGCCGACAGTGACCGGGAAAAAAGTCGGAATTTCGATTCACGTTGGCGACGGGACGCCAAGACGTTGGCGGTGGGCGAGGCGGGCTTTACTTGAATGGCTATAACTCTCCGACGGCAAAGAGACAATTACACCCAAGTGGGTACACCTGTGTACGGGCTCAGCCTGTGGTCACGTGAAAAGGGATGTGGCGACTGGCCACTTGGTGGCGCTGTAAACAGAAAAAAACAACAGCTTGAATACGGCCATAGACGACTGTGTATCACGTGATTTTTCACACGTGCACAAGGTATTCATACCACATGATAGAACTCCTCATTCTGAACAACTTTGGACCACTGCTGTCAATCAAAGCGTTCGTTAAATATTGGAGATTATGTGAAGAATGAAAAAAAAAGAAGAAAAAAAAACAAGCCTCCCAGGTTGTTTTCTATCTCTCAATCAACCACTGCAGTTCGGTTCTCTGGACTTCCAAGGTTTCATCAACCATCAGGAGAAGAAGGAAAAATGATTGGAGCTTTAACAATCTGCTCTTTTAACCAGTGTGTGTGTCCAGGGGAGAGCGCGAACGCAGTCCCCCACTACCATAAATTATGCAGTCGAGATTCCCACATTTGGGGAATTCGCAGGGGTCAGCACAACCGGAGTGCAATGGCCGAGCCTCGCCCTGGGTGAACCACCTCCCTGATCATGGTGTCTCCCCTGCCAGGTAAGTATGAATTCCCGGGCCTCCAGTCAGAGGCACCCTGTCCCTCTTCGCAATCCTCACCAACGGTCGGACAATCGAACACACACCTGATTCAACTCATCAGCTCGTTAGCAAAAGACTCCAAGAGATAAGAGAGACATCAAAAATGTGCAGTGACTGGCTTCTTTTTTTTCTTCTTTTCTTTTTTTCATGCTCCGGAACCGGCTCCATGAGCCAAAGATCGATTTAATACGCAGTCCCCGGATAGTGGACAAATCAGATATGAAACTGATAAGAACAGAGTTTATTTATTTATTTATTTATTTTTGAATTTGTTATTTTCACACCACCGTTACCAGTATTGGATATGATCACCTACGACAGCCATACACAGCAATATACACTACTTCCATGAACATCTGCTGTCACACAAGACTAAAACATTTCTCTCATTGAACACTTTAAAGGGGGTGCACCGTTCCCAGAAGTACTGCAATACCGGGTCGATGCGTGGAGTGGACGGAGCAAGCCCCTATTCCATCTCCCAGTTCCAAAAATCAATTTAATATATGGTGCCCGGGTAGGGCACGTATCAGATATTAAACTGATAAGAACAGATACTACACTTGATCTTAGCCAAAAGGCCGAGAAGCGATGCCGCAATGACGCCGAGGCGGGGGAGCCGCCAAAGGCCACGCCCACCTGGGCCGCGGCGAGAGGGCCTAAGGTCGCCAACAAACAAGCTCACCGAAAACGGATCACAACGGAGTGCACAACTCGACACTTTGGAGTGCAACCTGGGATTTTGGATCATCATCGTTCAAAAGCACGGAATGGCTCGTAACTCCTAAACCGTCCGTCGCAGACCCAAGTGTCTTACATCACCGGAATCCTTGGCTCGGGCCGAACGAGACGCACGCCTCGGATCGGATGGTCGCGCTGGCGAGATTTTCGGGTATTTGGGATTTTCCGAAAAACCTACTTTTGCACAGTAGTCCTGGGTCGTTTGCCCAATCTGACCCAAAGCGGTGCCGAAAGATTCTCTGGAGTCTGACTGCCGACAGTGACCGGGAAAAAAGTCGGAATTTCGATTCACGTTGGCGACGGGACGCCAAGACGTTGGCGGTGGGCGAGGCGGGCTTTACTTGAATGGCTATAACTCTCCGACGGCAAAGAGACAATTACACCCAAGTGGGTACACCTGTGTACGGGCTCAGCCTGTGGTCACGTGAAAAGGGATGTGGCGACTGGCCACTTGGTGGCGCTGTAAACAGAAAAAAACAACAGCTTGAATACGGCCATAGACGACTGTGTATCACGTGATTTTTCACACGTGCACAAGGTATTCATACCACATGATAGAACTCCTCATTCTGAACAACTTTGGACCACTGCTGTCAATCAAAGCGTTCGTTAAATATTGGAGATTATGTGAAGAATGAAAAAAAAAGAAGAAAAAAAAACAAGCCTCCCAGGTTGTTTTCTATCTCTCAATCAACCACTGCAGTTCGGTTCTCTGGACTTCCAAGGTTTCATCAACCATCAGGAGAAGAAGGAAAAATGATTGGAGCTTTAACAATCTGCTCTTTTAACCAGTGTGTGTGTCCAGGGGAGAGCGCGAACGCAGTCCCCCACTACCATAAATTATGCAGTCGAGATTCCCACATTTGGGAATTCGCAGGGGTCAGCACAACCGGAGTGCAATGGCCGAGCCTCGCCCTGGGTGAACCACCTCCCTGATCATGGTGTCTCCCCTGCCAGGTAAGTATGAATTCCCGGGCCTCCAGTCAGAGGCACCCTGTCCCTCTTCGCAATCCTCACCAACGGTCGGACAATCGAACACACACCTGATTCAACTCATCAGCTCGTTAGCAAAAGACTCCAAGAGATAAGAGAGACATCAAAAATGTGCAGTGACTGGCTTCTTTTTTTTCTTCTTTTCTTTTTTTCATGCTCCGGAACCGGCTCCATGAGCCAAAGATCGATTTAATACGCAGTCCCCGGATAGTGGACGAATCAGATATGAAACTGATAAGAACAGAGTTTATTTATTTATTTATTTATTTTTGAATTTGTTATTTTCACACCACCGTTACCAGTATTGGATATGATCACCTACGACAGCCATACACAGCAATATACACTACTTCCATGAACATCTGCTGTCACACAAGACTAAAACATTTCTCTCATTGAACACTTTAAAGGGGGTGCACCGTTCCCAGAAGTACTGCAATACCGGGTCGATGCGTGGAGTGGACGGAGCAAGCCCCTATTCCATCTCCCAGTTCCAAAAATCAATTTAATATATGGTGCCCGGGTAGGGCACGTATCAGATATTAAACTGATAAGAACAGATACTACACTTGATCTTAGCCAAAAGGCCGAGAAGCGATGCCGCAATGACGCCGAGGCGGGGGAGCCGCCAAAGGCCACGCCCACCTGGGCCGCGGCGAGAGGGCCTAAGGTCGCCAACAAACAAGCTCACCGAAAACGGATCACAACGGAGTGCACAACTCGACACTTTGGAGTGCAACCTGGGATTTTGGATCATCATCGTTCAAAAGCACGGAATGGCTCGTAACTCCTAAACCGTCCGTCGCAGACCCAAGTGTCTTACATCACCGGAATCCTTGGCTCGGGCCGAACGAGACGCACGCCTCGGATCGGATGGTCGCGCTGGCGAGATTTTCGGGTATTTGGGATTTTCCGAAAAACCTACTTTTGCACAGTAGTCCTGGGTCGTTTGCCCAATCTGACCCAAAGCGGTGCCGAAAGATTCTCTGGAGTCTGACTGCCGACAGTGACCGGGAAAAAAGTCGGAATTTCGATTCACGTTGGCGACGGGACGCCAAGACGTTGGCGGTGGGCGAGGCGGGCTTTACTTGAATGGCTATAACTCTCCGACGGCAAAGAGACAATTACACCCAAGTGGGTACACCTGTGTACGGGCTCAGCCTGTGGTCACGTGAAAAGGGATGTGGCGACTGGCCACTTGGTGGCGCTGTAAACAGAAAAAAACAACAGCTTGAATACGGCCATAGACGACTGTGTATCACGTGATTTTTCACACGTGCACAAGGTATTCATACCACATGATAGAACTCCTCATTCTGAACAACTTTGGACCACTGCTGTCAATCAAAGCGTTCGTTAAATATTGGAGATTATGTGAAGAATGAAAAAAAAAGAAGAAAAAAAAACAAGCCTCCCAGGTTGTTTTCTATCTCTCAATCAACCACTGCAGTTCGGTTCTCTGGACTTCCAAGGTTTCATCAACCATCAGGAGAAGAAGAAAAAATGATTGGAGCTTTAACAATCTGCTCTTTTAACCAGTGTGTGTGTCCAGGGGAGAGCGCGAACGCAGTCCCCCACTACCATAAATTATGCAGTCGAGATTCCGGCATTTGGGGAATTCGCAGGGGTCAGCACAACCGGAGTGCAATGGCCGAGCCTCGCCCTGGGTGAACCACCTCCCTGATCATGGTGTCTCCCCTGCCAGGTAAGTATGAATTCCCGGGCCTCCAGTCAGAGGCACCCTGTCCCTCTTCGCAATCCTCACCAACGGTCGGACAATCGAACACACACCTGATTCAACTCATCAGCTCGTTAGCAAAAGACTCCAAGAGATAAGAGAGACATCAAAAATGTGCAGTGACGGGCTTCTTTTTTTTCTTCTTTTCTTTTTTTCATGCTCCGGAACCGGCTCCATGAGCCAAAGATCGATTTAATACGCAGTCCCCGGATAGTGGACGAATCAGATATGAAACTGATAAGAACAGAGTTTATTTATTTATTTATTTATTTTTGAATTTGTTATTTTCACACCACCGTTACCAGTATTGGATATGATCACCTACGACAGCCATACACAGCAATATACACTACTTCCATGAACATCTGCTGTCACACAAGACTAAAACATTTCTCTCATTGAACACTTTAAAGGGGGTGCACCGTTCCCAGAAGTACTGCAATACCGGGTCGATGCGTGGAGTGGACGGAGCAAGCCCCTATTCCATCTCCCAGTTCCAAAAATCAATTTAATATATGGTGCCCGGGTAGGGCACGTATCAGATATTAAACTGATAAGAACAGATACTACACTTGATCTTAGCCAAAAGGCCGAGAAGCGATGCCGCAATGACGCCGAGGCGGGGGAGCCGCCAAAGGCCAAGCCCACCTGGGCCGCGGCGAGAGGGCCTAAGGTCGCCAACAAACAAGCTCACCGAAAACGGATCACAACGGAGTGCACAACACGACACTTTGGAGTGCAACCTGGGATTTTGGATCATCATCGTTCAAAAGCACGGAATGGCTCGTAACTCCTAAACCGTCCGTCGCAGACCCAAGTGTCTTACATCACCGGAATCCTTGGCTCGGGCCGAACGAGACGCACGCCTCGGATCGGATGGTCGCGCTGGCGAGATTTTCGGGTATTTGGGATTTTCCTTTTGCACAGTAGTCCTGGGTCGTTTGCCCAATCTGACCCAAAGCGGTGCCGAAAGATTCTCTGGAGTCTGACTGCCGACAGTGACCGGGAAAAAAGTCGGAATTTCGATTCACGTTGGCGACGGGACGCCAAGACGTTGGCGGTGGGCGAGGCGGGCTTTACTTGAATGGCTATAACTCTCCGACGGCAAAGAGACAATTACACCCAAGTGGGTACACCTGTGTACGGGCTCAGCCTGTGGTCACGTGAAAAGGGATGTGGCGACTGGCCACTTGGTGGCGCTGTAAACAGAAAAAAACAACAGCTTGAATACGGCCATAGACGACTGTGTATCACGTGATTTTTCACACGTGCACAAGGTATTCATACCACATGATAGAACTCCTCATTCTGAACAACTTTGGACCACTGCTGTCAATCAAAGCGTTCGTTAAATATTGGAGATTATGTGAAGAATGAAAAAAAAAGAAGAAAAAAAAACAAGCCTCCCAGGTTGTTTTCTATCTCTCAATCAACCACTGCAGTTCGGTTCTCTGGACTTCCAAGGTTTCATCAACCATCAGGAGAAGAAGGAAAAATGATTGGAGCTTTAACAATCTGCTCTTTTAACCAGTGTGTGTGTCCAGGGGAGAGCGCGAACGCAGTCCCCCACTACCATAAATTATGCAGTCGAGATTCCCACATTTGGGGAATTCGCAGGGGTCAGCACAACCGGAGTGCAATGGCCGAGCCTCGCCCTGGGTGAACCACCTCCCTGATCATGGTGTCTCCCCTGCCAGGTAAGTATGAATTCCCGGGCCTCCAGTCAGAGGCACCCTGTCCCTCTTCGCAATCCTCACCAACGGTCGGACAATCGAACACACACCTGATTCAACTCATCAGCTCGTTAGCAAAAGACTCCAAGAGATAAGAGAGACATCAAAAATGTGCAGTGACTGGCTTCTTTTTTTCTTCTTTTCTTTTTTTCATGCTCCGGAACCGGCTCCATGAGCCAAAGATCGATTTAATACGCAGTCCCCGGATAGTGGACGAATCAGATATGAAACTGATAAGAACAGAGTTTATTTATTTATTTATTTATTTTTGAATTTGTTATTTTCACACCACCGTTACCAGTATTGGATATGATCACCTACGACAGCCATACACAGCAATATACACTACTTCCATGAACATCTGCTGTCACACAAGACTAAAACATTTCTCTCATTGAACACTTTAAAGGGGGTGCACCGTTCCCAGAAGTACTGCAATACCGGGTCGATGCGTGGAGTGGACGGAGCAAGCCCCTATTCCATCTCCCAGTTCCAAAAATCAATTTAATATATGGTGCCCGGGTAGGGCACGTATCAGATATTAAACTGATAAGAACAGATACTACACTTGATCTTAGCCAAAAGGCCGAGAAGCGATGCCGCAATGACGCCGAGGCGGGGGAGCCGCCAAAGGCCACGCCCACCTGGGCCGCGGCGAGAGGGCCTAAGGTCGCCAACAAACAAGCTCACCGAAAACGGATCACAACGGAGTGCACAACTCGACACTTTGGAGTGCAACCTGGGATTTTGGATCATCATCGTTCAAAAGCACGGAATGGCTCGTAACTCCTAAACCGTCCGTCGCAGACCCAAGTGTCTTACATCACCGGAATCCTTGGCTCGGGCCGAACGAGACGCACGCCTCGGATCGGATGGTCGCGCTGGCGAGATTTTCGGGTATTTGGGATTTTCCGAAAAACCTACTTTTGCACAGTAGTCCTGGGTCGTTTGCCCAATCTGACCCAAAGCGGTGCCGAAAGATTCTCTGGAGTCTGACTGCCGACAGTGACCGGGAAAAAAGTCGGAATTTCGATTCACGTTGGCGACGGGACGCCAAGACGTTGGCGGTGGGCGAGGCGGGCTTTACTTGAATGGCTATAACTCTCCGACGGCAAAGAGACAATTACACCCAAGTGGGTACACCTGTGTACGGGCTCAGCCTGTGGTCACGTGAAAAGGGATGTGGCGACTGGCCACTTGGTGGCGCTGTAAACAGAAAAAAACAACAGCTTGAATACGGCCATAGACGACTGTGTATCACGTGATTTTTCACACGTGCACAAGGTATTCATACCACATGATAGAACTCCTCATTCTGAACAACTTTGGACCACTGCTGTCAATCAAAGCGTTCGTTAAATATTGGAGATTATGTGAAGAATGAAAAAAAAAGAAGAAAAAAAAACAAGCCTCCCAGGTTGTTTTCTATCTCTCAATCAACCACTGCAGTTCGGTTCTCTGGACTTCCAAGGTTTCATCAACCATCAGGAGAAGAAGAAAAAATGATTGGAGCTTTAACAATCTGCTCTTTTAACCAGTGTGTGTGTCCAGGGGAGAGCGCGAACGCAGTCCCCCACTACCATAAATTATGCAGTCGAGATTCCGGCATTTGGGGAATTCGCAGGGGTCAGCACAACCGGAGTGCAATGGCCGAGCCTCGCCCTGGGTGAACCACCTCCCTGATCATGGTGTCTCCCCTGCCAGGTAAGTATGAATTCCCGGGCCTCCAGTCAGAGGCACCCTGTCCCTCTTCGCAATCCTCACCAACGGTCGGACAATCGAACACACACCTGATTCAACTCATCAGCTCGTTAGCAAAAGACTCCAAGAGATAAGAGAGACATCAAAAATGTGCAGTGACGGGCTTCTTTTTTTTCTTCTTTTCTTTTTTTCATGCTCCGGAACCGGCTCCATGAGCCAAAGATCGATTTAATACGCAGTCCCCGGATAGTGGACGAATCAGATATGAAACTGATAAGAACAGAGTTTATTTATTTATTTATTTATTTTTGAATTTGTTATTTTCACACCACCGTTACCAGTATTGGATATGATCACCTACGACAGCCATACACAGCAATATACACTACTTCCATGAACATCTGCTGTCACACAAGACTAAAACATTTCTCTCATTGAACACTTTAAAGGGGGTGCACCGTTCCCAGAAGTACTGCAATACCGGGTCGATGCGTGGAGTGGACGGAGCAAGCCCCTATTCCATCTCCCAGTTCCAAAAATCAATTTAATATATGGTGCCCGGGTAGGGCACGTATCAGATATTAAACTGATAAGAACAGATACTACACTTGATCTTAGCCAAAAGGCCGAGAAGCGATGCCGCAATGACGCCGAGGCGGGGGAGCCGCCAAAGGCCAAGCCCACCTGGGCCGCGGCGAGAGGGCCTAAGGTCGCCAACAAACAAGCTCACCGAAAACGGATCACAACGGAGTGCACAACACGACACTTTGGAGTGCAACCTGGGATTTTGGATCATCATCGTTCAAAAGCACGGAATGGCTCGTAACTCCTAAACCGTCCGTCGCAGACCCAAGTGTCTTACATCACCGGAATCCTTGGCTCGGGCCGAACGAGACGCACGCCTCGGATCGGATGGTCGCGCTGGCGAGATTTTCGGGTATTTGGGATTTTCCTTTTGCACAGTAGTCCTGGGTCGTTTGCCCAATCTGACCCAAAGCGGTGCCGAAAGATTCTCTGGAGTCTGACTGCCGACAGTGACCGGGAAAAAAGTCGGAATTTCGATTCACGTTGGCGACGGGACGCCAAGACGTTGGCGGTGGGCGAGGCGGGCTTTACTTGAATGGCTATAACTCTCCGACGGCAAAGAGACAATTACACCCAAGTGGGTACACCTGTGTACGGGCTCAGCCTGTGGTCACGTGAAAAGGGATGTGGCGACTGGCCACTTGGTGGCGCTGTAAACAGAAAAAAACAACAGCTTGAATACGGCCATAGACGACTGTGTATCACGTGATTTTTCACACGTGCACAAGGTATTCATACCACATGATAGAACTCCTCATTCTGAACAACTTTGGACCACTGCTGTCAATCAAAGCGTTCGTTAAATATTGGAGATTATGTGAAGAATGAAAAAAAAAGAAGAAAAAAAAACAAGCCTCCCAGGTTGTTTTCTATCTCTCAATCAACCACTGCAGTTCGGTTCTCTGGACTTCCAAGGTTTCATCAACCATCAGGAGAAGAAGGAAAAATGATTGGAGCTTTAACAATCTGCTCTTTTAACCAGTGTGTGTGTCCAGGGGAGAGCGCGAACGCAGTCCCCCACTACCATAAATTATGCAGTCGAGATTCCCACATTTGGGGAATTCGCAGGGGTCAGCACAACCGGAGTGCAATGGCCGAGCCTCGCCCTGGGTGAACCACCTCCCTGATCATGGTGTCTCCCCTGCCAGGTAAGTATGAATTCCCGGGCCTCCAGTCAGAGGCACCCTGTCCCTCTTCGCAATCCTCACCAACGGTCGGACAATCGAACACACACCTGATTCAACTCATCAGCTCGTTAGCAAAAGACTCCAAGAGATAAGAGAGACATCAAAAATGTGCAGTGACTGGCTTCTTTTTTTTCTTCTTTTCTTTTTTTCATGCTCCGGAACCGGCTCCATGAGCCAAAGATCGATTTAATACGCAGTCCCCGGATAGTGGACGAATCAGATATGAAACTGATAAGAACAGAGTTTATTTATTTATTTATTTATTTTTGAATTTGTTATTTTCACACCACCGTTACCAGTATTGGATATGATCACCTACGACAGCCATACACAGCAATATACACTACTTCCATGAACATCTGCTGTCACACAAGACTAAAACATTTCTCTCATTGAACACTTTAAAGGGGGTGCACCGTTCCCAGAAGTACTGCAATACCGGGTCGATGCGTGGAGTGGACGGAGCAAGCCCCTATTCCATCTCCCAGTTCCAAAAATCAATTTAATATATGGTGCCCGGGTAGGGCACGTATCAGATATTAAACTGATAAGAACAGATACTACACTTGATCTTAGCCAAAAGGCCGAGAAGCGATGCCGCAATGACGCCGAGGCGGGGGAGCCGCCAAAGGCCACGCCCACCTGGGCCGCGGCGAGAGGGCCTAAGGTCGCCAACAAACAAGCTCACCGAAAACGGATCACAACGGAGTGCACAACTCGACACTTTGGAGTGCAACCTGGGATTTTGGATCATCATCGTTCAAAAGCACGGAATGGCTCGTAACTCCTAAACCGTCCGTCGCAGACCCAAGTGTCTTACATCACCGGAATCCTTGGCTCGGGCCGAACGAGACGCACGCCTCGGATCGGATGGTCGCGCTGGCGAGATTTTCGGGTATTTGGGATTTTCCGAAAAACCTACTTTTGCACAGTAGTCCTGGGTCGTTTGCCCAATCTGACCCAAAGCGGTGCCGAAAGATTCTCTGGAGTCTGACTGCCGACAGTGACCGGGAAAAAAGTCGGAATTTCGATTCACGTTGGCGACGGGACGCCAAGACGTTGGCGGTGGGCGAGGCGGGCTTTACTTGAATGGCTATAACTCTCCGACGGCAAAGAGACAATTACACCCAAGTGGGTACACCTGTGTACGGGCTCAGCCTGTGGTCACGTGAAAAGGGATGTGGCGACTGGCCACTTGGTGGCGCTGTAAACAGAAAAAAACAACAGCTTGAATACGGCCATAGACGACTGTGTATCACGTGATTTTTCACACGTGCACAAGGTATTCATACCACATGATAGAACTCCTCATTCTGAACAACTTTGGACCACTGCTGTCAATCAAAGCGTTCGTTAAATATTGGAGATTATGTGAAGAATGAAAAAAAAAGAAGAAAAAAAAACAAGCCTCCCAGGTTGTTTTCTATCTCTCAATCAACCACTGCAGTTCGGTTCTCTGGACTTCCAAGGTTTCATCAACCATCAGGAGAAGAAGAAAAAATGATTGGAGCTTTAACAATCTGCTCTTTTAACCAGTGTGTGTGTCCAGGGGAGAGCGCGAACGCAGTCCCCCACTACCATAAATTATGCAGTCGAGATTCCGGCATTTGGGGAATTCGCAGGGGTCAGCACAACCGGAGTGCAATGGCCGAGCCTCGCCCTGGGTGAACCACCTCCCTGATCATGGTGTCTCCCCTGCCAGGTAAGTATGAATTCCCGGGCCTCCAGTCAGAGGCACCCTGTCCCTCTTCGCAATCCTCACCAACGGTCGGACAATCGAACACACACCTGATTCAACTCATCAGCTCGTTAGCAAAAGACTCCAAGAGATAAGAGAGACATCAAAAATGTGCAGTGACGGGCTTCTTTTTTTTCTTCTTTTCTTTTTTTCATGCTCCGGAACCGGCTCCATGAGCCAAAGATCGATTTAATACGCAGTCCCCGGATAGTGGACGAATCAGATATGAAACTGATAAGAACAGAGTTTATTTATTTATTTATTTATTTTTGAATTTGTTATTTTCACACCACCGTTACCAGTATTGGATATGATCACCTACGACAGCCATACACAGCAATATACACTACTTCCATGAACATCTGCTGTCACACAAGACTAAAACATTTCTCTCATTGAACACTTTAAAGGGGGTGCACCGTTCCCAGAAGTACTGCAATACCGGGTCGATGCGTGGAGTGGACGGAGCAAGCCCCTATTCCATCTCCCAGTTCCAAAAATCAATTTAATATATGGTGCCCGGGTAGGGCACGTATCAGATATTAAACTGATAAGAACAGATTTTTTCTTTTGACATATTTTTATTGTAACAATTCTTTCATTTATACCATACATCTTTTTTGTAAACCACGTTTTTACAGAATGTTTACATAATTATTTGTTTTGTTTAAAGATAAATAAGATAAATAAACAGTTTCTGTTGTCCATGTATATAATTTAAATTAAAAGCATTCTGGTAAAACACATGGAAAAATTAATAAAAATGGTAATACATGAAGTAAATATCTTGATAAAACAATTAAAACAAACTTAAAAACTCTCTCTTCCATTGTACAAGAACGGGTATGTCCTTATAAACCTTTTGAACCATCAACTCAGTTCCTCAAAACCAGTCCCAAAGACCTGGCCTTTCTGGGCCCAGAGGAGATCCTCTTAAACCGAGGCACCGCTGCTCCGCCGAAGATGTTGTGGGGGGCATCTACGGGCAGTCAGGGCTCGTGGCTGTGGGGACCTTCCCCTGTGAGGCTCTGGCCCCCACGTCCGAATGGCGACATGCGGTGTAGTCCTGCAGCCTTGATTTTGCCAGCTGGATGGTGGCGTGGAGGGACACCTGCATGCGCTTCCCTACCAGCAGGTTTCTGGAGGTCCAAATGGCGTCTTTAATGCAACAAATGGTGAGCCAGAGCGCGGTCTGTGTTTGTGCTGGCATTTGCTGGCTCACCTCACCTCTGACCATTGGGTAGTTTGGGACCCCCCCTGCTGGCAGGTACGGGAATTGCTGGGGGCCAGCTGTTGCCCACAGGTCCCTCACAGCGCTGCACTCCCAGAGCGCGTGCCTCACGGTCTCGGGCGCGCCACACCCGGGCCGCGGGCAGATGGGGTTCCTCGACATGCCTCGGGAGTGCATCACGGCCCTGACCGGGAGGATCTCATGGGCAACCATCCACGCCAGGTCCCGGTGTCGGTTCTGGAGAGCTGAGTGGGACACATTGCGCCAAACCTTTTGGGCTTCACTTAAGGTGAGCCCGCGCACTGGACACACTTGTTCCCGTTCCTGCACAAGGGAGAGGATAGAGCGGTGATTAGTTAAAACAGTCACGTTTTCTTTTTCCAAATTAAAATTCTTTAAAAACTTTTTTATGTGAGCGTATGCAGGGGGTTGGTCAAATGCAAGTGGTGTTGTCAAGTCTGTTGGTAAAATTTTGATGGATCTTAAAAAGGACCCCACCCAGAACCGGGCCATGGCTGCTGTTTTGTCTTGTCTGGATGGGGCCAGGGCATACTTTATGTGTAATGCAGTGTATTGGGCTCCTAAAAACAAATAAGGGTCTGGGACGCCTTTTCCTCCGTTTTTTGGTGCTTTCTTCATGGTTACTCTTTTTAGCCTCTCCCATTTGGATCCCCACAAAAAATAAAACATGGACCGGTCCAGGGATAAAAGAAAGAATCTAGGGGGAAAGAAAACAGAACATAGCAATAAAAACAATGGTAAAATCACAGCTTTTAGAATTAAAACCTTTCCTTCAAAAGTCAGCTGTCTCAGTCCCCAGAACCCCAATTTTTTCCTCACTTTTCCAGTCACATCATGCCAGTTTCCACTCCCTCCCCCGTCTCTGTCAAATTTGATGCCCAGTATTTTTATGTCTGTCTTTTTAAAAGTGATGTCCAGTCCAACAGTCTTGCTTGGTTCCCATGGGCCATAGAACTGCACCTGGGTCTTGTCTCTGTTCAGTCTAGCTCCAGACGCTTTCCCAAACCAGTCTGTCAAGTCCATTGTCCTCTGTATTGATGAAACGTCAGTGCATAAAAGATTGATATCGTCCATATATAAAACAGTCTTTGCAGTCAGTCCTCCAGTCCCGGGTATGGTCAGTCCCGTTATCCACTTGTCCCTTCTCAAGATCTGCGCTAGGGGTTCGATGCAAGCCACATACAGGAGAGGAGATAACGGACAGCCCTGACGGACACCACTGCGTACATCTATCGCTTTTGAAAGATTCCCATTAACTAGGATTCTGCTGGTTATATCCCTGTACAGCAATCCCACCCAAGCTAAGAATCTCCCAGGAAAGCCCATTTTCCCCAATACTTGAAACAAGTAATGGTGCGAGACTCTGTCAAATGCTTTTTCGAAATCTAGATTTAACACTATCAGCCGAATGTTTCTGTCTCTCGCATAACAGATGGTATCTCTTATCAGTACGAGGCTGTCTGTGATCTTCCTCCCAGGGACGGCGCAGGCTTGATCCGGGTGGATCAATTCTGCTAAAACTGTTGACATTCGTATTGTTAAAAGTTTGCTAAAAAGTTTACAGTCAAAGTTTAAAAGGGTTATAGGACGCCAGTTTTTTAGATCCGTCTTGTCATCTTTTTTGTGTAATAATGTCATTATACCCATTCTAAAACTGTCTGGAAATCGGTCGAGGTTATCAAGGTCATTAAAAACAGCCAGTAGGTCTAGTCTTAAAATGTCCCAAAAGGTCAGATAAAATTCTAGGGGAAGTCCGTCGGCTCCGGGGGACTTCCCCCTTTTAAATTTTTTTATACTTTTGTCCATCTCAGGGAGATTAAAATCATTTGTCAAACCTGCACTATCTTTTACAGTATTCTCTATAAAGGTTAGAGTTTCATTTAAAATCACATCATCACTTGCCTTTTCCCCATAGAGTTCCTCATAAAAACTTTCTACTACTGTTAAAAAACCATTTGTGTCTGTCACCATTTCTCTTTCTTTATTTCTTAATTTCACCATGGCTCCACCTCTATTGAGTATTTTCTTAAAAAAGTATCTTGTGCATTTCTCTCCCTGCTCTATTTCCTTTTCTTTACTTCTAAAAATAATTCCTCTACTTTTAACTTCTGCCAGTTCAGACATTTCTTTTTTAACTTCTTTTATTTCATCATTAAAATCAAACCCCTGATTAAAAAGATGAAAATAGCGTTGTAACCTCTTTTGCAGTCCCACCATTTGTCTCTTTTCCTTACATGTTTTCTTTTTCCCTGCCCATCTAAAAAAAGTCTTGGTCTTTCCCTTCACCATCTCCCACCACTGTGCTCTTGAGTCAAATAAGTCTTGTAGGGTCTGCCAATTGCTATACTGCTCCCTGTATTCTTTTACTATTTCTGGGTCTTCCAACAGGGAGCGGTTTAGCTTCCACAGACCTCTACCTGTTGTCACACCGGGGGGAAGTGATAGGGTGCAAGAAAGCATAGTGTGATCTGAAAAGAAAAGAGGGGTTAATCTGGCATCCATTAATGACCAGTCTCTGGTAAAAATGTAATCAATGCGGGAGGCTCTGGTACCATCACCACTAAACCAGGTGTGGCCCACATTGTTGGGATGCATGGATTTAAAAGCGTCAGTCAGTCTAAAATCTTTTATTATGTTTTGCAATAAAACTGTAGTCTTGTCCTCTTTAAAATCCTCTGATGCCCCTTTCCTATCTTTCCTCTGTAAAACACAATTAAAATCTCCTGCAAAAATTAAAGGATTCTTGCCTAGTAAGTGGGACTGCAGATCTATTAAAAGGCTGTATCTGTCATTCTTTTCTGTGTTCCCATAAAAGTTTAGTACATTAAAATCCCTCCCTAAAAAAGTCAAATTGGCTAAAAGTGCCCGTCCATCTCTTAATATTGTGCTCCCCTTCACCAATATTTGTGTGTTTTTTATCAGGATGGCCACTCCGTCTGCTTTGTTTTGGTTTGAACCACTCCATAAGGAGGGTCCTTGCTGCCATTTATCTTCCCACTTCTTATAGTCTTTTAAAAAGGGTAAGGCACATTCCTGTAATAAAAACACATCAGAAGGCTGTGTACTTAAGAAATTTAAAACCATTTGTGCTCTCGTTTGTGACTTCACACTTCTCACGTTTACAGTTGAGATGGTGATGTTTGTGAGCATTAAAATGAGTATAAAAAAAGACAGATACAACATTTTAAAAGTTTTAAAGTTTAAAAACAAACTATCCATTAAAAAACAAGTTTTCTTGTAAAACAAACTCTTCCTGCATTCCCACCAGAGGGGAGGCAGGGGGGTGAGTTTGTTTTCCTTCTGAGTCACAGGGTGAGCTCCTGGGTGTGGATGATTTCAGCTCAATCGCTAAGAAAGAAATCTCATTTGCTGTATGACTTGGAAATAATCTATTCAGATCGTCTGACGAGGAAGAGTCAGAGAATCTTCCCATTTTATCTTTCTCTATTTCTTTCAAGAGGGGGGAGTGTGCCACTCTCTTTTTCTTACTTGATTGAGCACAGGGGAGTTGATCGCTTAATTGACTTTTTGTTTGTACCTTGTCTGTGTCCTCCCCAGCATTTTCACTTACTTCTGTGTTGTCTTCACCTGTCTCTTCCATTTGATCTTCCTCACCCTGTTGTACTTCACTCCTTTGCTCCACCCCTTCGTTACCTCTGTCACCTGTTCCCTCTCCACCAATCACCAGATTTGGCGGGAAAATTGAATCTTTTGGCTCCGCCCCCTTGTTATCCTTTTGTCTGCTTTCCTCAACCGCCATTTTGTTTGCTTTAACTTTGTTAGCAAAAGACTTAGGGCAATCTCTGTAGAGGTGAGCGGAGTCTCCACAGAGATTGCAACTTCTGCCATTGGGGCACTCTTCAAAAGTGTGCCCAATTTCTCTGCATTTTTTACAAAACACCTTTTGACAAGCCTCTACCAGGTGCCCGAACTCTCCACACTTGCGGCACAGCTTGGGCATTCCCTGGTAGTGGATGTAGCCTCTGTTTTCACCAAGAACTATCATTGATGGCAGATGTCTTAGGCCCTGATAGCCCTGGGGATCTTCCCACTGTTTGATCGGGATTCTCCAGGAGCAGTTCCAAATACCATCCTCATCCACCACCTTCATAGCTTGGCTCTTTACAGTGCAAAATCTACCCAGCCATACACAAATGTCTTCTCCAGTCACAGTCTCATTGAACATCCTAACAATCACAACCTTGTGTGTGTTGTCAGATAGCTTCTCAACTTTAAACATGGAGAACTGGGTCTTTACCTTCTCAAATCTATGGCAAAATTCTGACAACAGTGCTGCATTTCTAAAACTAACATCAAAGCCTTTATTAAAAGGCAGGGATAAAATACAATTTAAATCTTGAGGTGCGTAATTCAAAGCTTTCTGAACATATTTCCGAGAAAAATCTAAACGGGAAATTTCAATCGGCTTGCCTTCATGTTCTAAAAGGGTAAAACGCACGCTGTGGTGCCTCCGCATGCCGGCACGAGCAGCCGACATGGTGGAGGCACCACAAGCCTGTTAAAACGAGAAGGATTAAAAATATTAATAGAGAGCGGGTTAAAAAGGAGAACAATAAATACTAAACAATAAACAATTTAAAAATACAGCAGAATGTCAAAATAAAAGAGCAATAAGAAGGACTTACTTTAAAATCAAAAGTTCACTCCAGGAGTTGTTCCAACAACGGAATAGAACGCCCGAAATGTCTCTCCACTGGATATAACCCTAAGCCACTAAACCGGCAAAAGGCTCGCTCCTATAGAGAGTCGATCCCTGTCTCAACCCTTGAACTTGCCAAAAGGCCGAGAAGCGATCTGATAAGAACAGATACTACACTTGATCTTAGCCAAAAGGCCGAGAAGCGATGCCGCAATGACGCCGAGGCGGGGGAGCCGCCAAAGGCCAAGCCCACCTGGGCCGCGGCGAGAGGGCCTAAGGTCGCCAACAAACAAGCTCACCGAAAACGGATCACAACGGAGTGCACAACACGACACTTTGGAGTGCAACCTGGGATTTTGGATCATCATCGTTCAAAAGCACGGAATGGCTCGTAACTCCTAAACCGTCCGTCGCAGACCCAAGTGTCTTACATCACCGGAATCCTTGGCTCGGGCCGAACGAGACGCACGCCTCGGATCGGATGGTCGCGCTGGCGAGATTTTCGGGTATTTGGGATTTTCCTTTTGCACAGTAGTCCTGGGTCGTTTGCCCAATCTGACCCAAAGCGGTGCCGAAAGATTCTCTGGAGTCTGACTGCCGACAGTGACCGGGAAAAAAGTCGGAATTTCGATTCACGTTGGCGACGGGACGCCAAGACGTTGGCGGTGGGCGAGGCGGGCTTTACTTGAATGGCTATAACTCTCCGACGGCAAAGAGACAATTACACCCAAGTGGGTACACCTGTGTACGGGCTCAGCCTGTGGTCACATGAAAAGGGATGTGGCGACTGGCCACTTGGTGGCGCTGTAAACAGAAAAAAACAACAGCTTGAATACGGCCATAGACGACTGTGTATCACGTGATTTTTCACACGTGCACAAGGTATTCATACCACATGATAGAACTCCTCATTCTGAACAACTTTGGACCACTGCTGTCAATCAAAGCGTTCGTTAAATATTGGAGATTATGTGAAGAATGAAAAAAAAAGAAGAAAAAAAAACAAGCCTCCCAGGTTGTTTTCTATCTCTCAATCAACCACTGCAGTTCGGTTCTCTGGACTTCCAAGGTTTCATCAACCATCAGGAGAAGAAGGAAAAATGATTGGAGCTTTAACAATCTGCTCTTTTAACCAGTGTGTGTGTCCAGGGGAGAGCGCGAACGCAGTCCCCCACTACCATAAATTATGCAGTCGAGATTCCCACATTTGGGGAATTCGCAGGGGTCAGCACAACCGGAGTGCAATGGCCGAGCCTCGCCCTGGGTGAACCACCTCCCTGATCATGGTGTCTCCCCTGCCAGGTAAGTATGAATTCCCGGGCCTCCAGTCAGAGGCACCCTGTCCCTCTTCGCAATCCTCACCAACGGTCGGACAATCGAACACACACCTGATTCAACTCATCAGCTCGTTAGCAAAAGACTCCAAGAGATAAGAGAGACATCAAAAATGTGCAGTGACTGGCTTCTTTTTTTTCTTCTTTTCTTTTTTTCATGCTCCGGAACCGGCTCCATGAGCCAAAGATCGATTTAATACGCAGTCCCCGGATAGTGGACGAATCAGATATGAAACTGATAAGAACAGAGTTTATTTATTTATTTATTTATTTTTGAATTTGTTATTTTCACACCACCGTTACCAGTATTGGATATGATCACCTACGACAGCCATACACAGCAATATACACTACTTCCATGAACATCTGCTGTCACACAAGACTAAAACATTTCTCTCATTGAACACTTTAAAGGGGGTGCACCGTTCCCAGAAGTACTGCAATACCGGGTCGATGCGTGGAGTGGACGGAGCAAGCCCCTATTCCATCTCCCAGTTCCAAAAATCAATTTAATATATGGTGCCCGGGTAGGGCACGTATCAGATATTAAACTGATAAGAACAGATACTACACTTGATCTTAGCCAAAAGGCCGAGAAGCGATGCCGCAATGACGCCGAGGCGGGGGAGCCGCCAAAGGCCACGCCCACCTGGGCCGCGGCGAGAGGGCCTAAGGTCGCCAACAAACAAGCTCACCGAAAACGGATCACAACGGAGTGCACAACTCGACACTTTGGAGTGCAACCTGGGATTTTGGATCATCATCGTTCAAAAGCACGGAATGGCTCGTAACTCCTAAACCGTCCGTCGCAGACCCAAGTGTCTTACATCACCGGAATCCTTGGCTCGGGCCGAACGAGACGCACGCCTCGGATCGGATGGTCGCGCTGGCGAGATTTTCGGGTATTTGGGATTTTCCGAAAAACCTACTTTTGCACAGTAGTCCTGGGTCGTTTGCCCAATCTGACCCAAAGCGGTGCCGAAAGATTCTCTGGAGTCTGACTGCCGACAGTGACCGGGAAAAAAGTCGGAATTTCGATTCACGTTGGCGACGGGACGCCAAGACGTTGGCGGTGGGCGAGGCGGGCTTTACTTGAATGGCTATAACTCTCCGACGGCAAAGAGACAATTACACCCAAGTGGGTACACCTGTGTACGGGCTCAGCCTGTGGTCACGTGAAAAGGGATGTGGCGACTGGCCACTTGGTGGCGCTGTAAACAGAAAAAAACAACAGCTTGAATACGGCCATAGACGACTGTGTATCACGTGATTTTTCACACGTGCACAAGGTATTCATACCACATGATAGAACTCCTCATTCTGAACAACTTTGGACCACTGCTGTCAATCAAAGCGTTCGTTAAATATTGGAGATTATGTGAAGAATGAAAAAAAAAGAAGAAAAAAAAACAAGCCTCCCAGGTTGTTTTCTATCTCTCAATCAACCACTGCAGTTCGGTTCTCTGGACTTCCAAGGTTTCATCAACCATCAGGAGAAGAAGAAAAAATGATTGGAGCTTTAACAATCTGCTCTTTTAACCAGTGTGTGTGTCCAGGGGAGAGCGCGAACGCAGTCCCCCACTACCATAAATTATGCAGTCGAGATTCCGGCATTTGGGGAATTCGCAGGGGTCAGCACAACCGGAGTGCAATGGCCGAGCCTCGCCCTGGGTGAACCACCTCCCTGATCATGGTGTCTCCCCTGCCAGGTAAGTATGAATTCCCGGGCCTCCAGTCAGAGGCACCCTGTCCCTCTTCGCAATCCTCACCAACGGTCGGACAATCGAACACACACCTGATTCAACTCATCAGCTCGTTAGCAAAAGACTCCAAGAGATAAGAGAGACATCAAAAATGTGCAGTGACGGGCTTCTTTTTTTTCTTCTTTTCTTTTTTTCATGCTCCGGAACCGGCTCCATGAGCCAAAGATCGATTTAATACGCAGTCCCCGGATAGTGGACGAATCAGATATGAAACTGATAAGAACAGAGTTTATTTATTTATTTATTTATTTTTGAATTTGTTATTTTCACACCACCGTTACCAGTATTGGATATGATCACCTACGACAGCCATACACAGCAATATACACTACTTCCATGAACATCTGCTGTCACACAAGACTAAAACATTTCTCTCATTGAACACTTTAAAGGGGGTGCACCGTTCCCAGAAGTACTGCAATACCGGGTCGATGCGTGGAGTGGACGGAGCAAGCCCCTATTCCATCTCCCAGTTCCAAAAATCAATTTAATATATGGTGCCCGGGTAGGGCACGTATCAGATATTAAACTGATAAGAACAGATACTACACTTGATCTTAGCCAAAAGGCCGAGAAGCGATGCCGCAATGACGCCGAGGCGGGGGAGCCGCCAAAGGCCAAGCCCACCTGGGCCGCGGCGAGAGGGCCTAAGGTCGCCAACAAACAAGCTCACCGAAAACGGATCACAACGGAGTGCACAACACGACACTTTGGAGTGCAACCTGGGATTTTGGATCATCATCGTTCAAAAGCACGGAATGGCTCGTAACTCCTAAACCGTCCGTCGCAGACCCAAGTGTCTTACATCACCGGAATCCTTGGCTCGGGCCGAACGAGACGCACGCCTCGGATCGGATGGTCGCGCTGGCGAGATTTTCGGGTATTTGGGATTTTCCTTTTGCACAGTAGTCCTGGGTCGTTTGCCCAATCTGACCCAAAGCGGTGCCGAAAGATTCTCTGGAGTCTGACTGCCGACAGTGACCGGGAAAAAAGTCGGAATTTCGATTCACGTTGGCGACGGGACGCCAAGACGTTGGCGGTGGGCGAGGCGGGCTTTACTTGAATGGCTATAACTCTCCGACGGCAAAGAGACAATTACACCCAAGTGGGTACACCTGTGTACGGGCTCAGCCTGTGGTCACGTGAAAAGGGATGTGGCGACTGGCCACTTGGTGGCGCTGTAAACAGAAAAAAACAACAGCTTGAATACGGCCATAGACGACTGTGTATCACGTGATTTTTCACACGTGCACAAGGTATTCATACCACATGATAGAACTCCTCATTCTGAACAACTTTGGACCACTGCTGTCAATCAAAGCGTTCGTTAAATATTGGAGATTATGTGAAGAATGAAAAAAAAAGAAGAAAAAAAAGCCTCCCAGGTTGTTTTCTATCTCTCAATCAACCACTGCAGTTCGGTTCTCTGGACTTCCAAGGTTTCATCAACCATCAGGAGAAGAAGGAAAAATGATTGGAGCTTTAACAATCTGCTCTTTTAACCAGTGTGTGTGTCCAGGGGAGAGCGCGAACGCAGTCCCCCACTACCATAAATTATGCAGTCGAGATTCCCACATTTGGGGAATTCGCAGGGGTCAGCACAACCGGAGTGCAATGGCCGAGCCTCGCCCTGGGTGAACCACCTCCCTGATCATGGTGTCTCCCCTGCCAGGTAAGTATGAATTCCCGGGCCTCCAGTCAGAGGCACCCTGTCCCTCTTCGCAATCCTCACCAACGGTCGGACAATCGAACACACACCTGATTCAACTCATCAGCTCGTTAGCAAAAGACTCCAAGAGATAAGAGAGACATCAAAAATGTGCAGTGACGGGCTTCTTTTTTTTCTTCTTTTCTTTTTTTCATGCTCCGGAACCGGCTCCATGAGCCAAAGATCGATTTAATACGCAGTCCCCGGATAGTGGACGAATCAGATATGAAACTGATAAGAACAGAGTTTATTTATTTATTTATTTATTTTTGAATTTGTTATTTTCACACCACCGTTACCAGTATTGGATATGATCACCTACGACAGCCATACACAGCAATATACACTACTTCCATGAACATCTGCTGTCACACAAGACTAAAACATTTCTCTCATTGAACACTTTAAAGGGGGTGCACCGTTCCCAGAAGTACTGCAATACCGGGTCGATGCGTGGAGTGGACGGAGCAAGCCCCTATTCCATCTCCCAGTTCCAAAAATCAATTTAATATATGGTGCCCGGGTAGGGCACGTATCAGATATTAAACTGATAAGAACAGATACTACACTTGATCTTAGCCAAAAGGCCGAGAAGCGATGCCGCAATGACGCCGAGGCGGGGGAGCCGCCAAAGGCCAAGCCCACCTGGGCCGCGGCGAGAGGGCCTAAGGTCGCCAACAAACAAGCTCACCGAAAACGGATCACAACGGAGTGCACAACACGACACTTTGGAGTGCAACCTGGGATTTTGGATCATCATCGTTCAAAAGCACGGAATGGCTCGTAACTCCTAAACCGTCCGTCGCAGACCCAAGTGTCTTACATCACCGGAATCCTTGGCTCGGGCCGAACGAGACGCACGCCTCGGATCGGATGGTCGCGCTGGCGAGATTTTCGGGTATTTGGGATTTTCCTTTTGCACAGTAGTCCTGGGTCGTTTGCCCAATCTGACCCAAAGCGGTGCCGAAAGATTCTCTGGAGTCTGACTGCCGACAGTGACCGGGAAAAAAGTCGGAATTTCGATTCACGTTGGCGACGGGACGCCAAGACGTTGGCGGTGGGCGAGGCGGGCTTTACTTGAATGGCTATAACTCTCCGACGGCAAAGAGACAATTACACCCAAGTGGGTACACCTGTGTACGGGCTCAGCCTGTGGTCACGTGAAAAGGGATGTGGCGACTGGCCACTTGGTGGCGCTGTAAACAGAAAAAAACAACAGCTTGAATACGGCCATAGACGACTGTGTATCACGTGATTTTTCACACGTGCACAAGGTATTCATACCACATGATAGAACTCCTCATTCTGAACAACTTTGGACCACTGCTGTCAATCAAAGCGTTCGTTAAATATTGGAGATTATGTGAAGAATGAAAAAAAAAGAAGAAAAAAAAACAAGCCTCCCAGGTTGTTTTCTATCTCTCAATCAACCACTGCAGTTCGGTTCTCTGGACTTCCAAGGTTTCATCAACCATCAGGAGAAGAAGGAAAAATGATTGGAGCTTTAACAATCTGCTCTTTTAACCAGTGTGTGTGTCCAGGGGAGAGCGCGAACGCAGTCCCCCACTACCATAAATTATGCAGTCGAGATTCCCACATTTGGGGAATTCGCAGGGGTCAGCACAACCGGAGTGCAATGGCCGAGCCTCGCCCTGGGTGAACCACCTCCCTGATCATGGTGTCTCCCCTGCCAGGTAAGTATGAATTCCCGGGCCTCCAGTCAGAGGCACCCTGTCCCTCTTCGCAATCCTCACCAACGGTCGGACAATCGAACACACACCTGATTCAACTCATCAGCTCGTTAGCAAAAGACTCCAAGAGATAAGAGAGACATCAAAAATGTGCAGTGACTGGCTTCTTTTTTTTCTTCTTTTCTTTTTTTCATGCTCCGGAACCGGCTCCATGAGCCAAAGATCGATTTAATACGCAGTCCCCGGATAGTGGACGAATCAGATATGAAACTGATAAGAACAGAGTTTATTTATTTATTTATTTATTTTTGAATTTGTTATTTTCACACCACCGTTACCAGTATTGGATATGATCACCTACGACAGCCATACACAGCAATATACACTACTTCCATGAACATCTGCTGTCACACAAGACTAAAACATTTCTCTCATTGAACACTTTAAAGGGGGTGCACCGTTCCCAGAAGTACTGCAATACCGGGTCGATGCGTGGAGTGGACGGAGCAAGCCCCTATTCCATCTCCCAGTTCCAAAAATCAATTTAATATATGGTGCCCGGGTAGGGCACGTATCAGATATTAAACTGATAAGAACAGATACTACACTTGATCTTAGCCAAAAGGCCGAGAAGCGATGCCGCAATGACGCCGAGGCGGGGGAGCCGCCAAAGGCCACGCCCACCTGGGCCGCGGCGAGAGGGCCTAAGGTCGCCAACAAACAAGCTCACCGAAAACGGATCACAACGGAGTGCACAACTCGACACTTTGGAGTGCAACCTGGGATTTTGGATCATCATCGTTCAAAAGCACGGAATGGCTCGTAACTCCTAAACCGTCCGTCGCAGACCCAAGTGTCTTACATCACCGGAATCCTTGGCTCGGGCCGAACGAGACGCACGCCTCGGATCGGATGGTCGCGCTGGCGAGATTTTCGGGTATTTGGGATTTTCCGAAAAACCTACTTTTGCACAGTAGTCCTGGGTCGTTTGCCCAATCTGACCCAAAGCGGTGCCGAAAGATTCTCTGGAGTCTGACTGCCGACAGTGACCGGGAAAAAAGTCGGAATTTCGATTCACGTTGGCGACGGGACGCCAAGACGTTGGCGGTGGGCGAGGCGGGCTTTACTTGAATGGCTATAACTCTCCGACGGCAAAGAGACAATTACACCCAAGTGGGTACACCTGTGTACGGGCTCAGCCTGTGGTCACGTGAAAAGGGATGTGGCGACTGGCCACTTGGTGGCGCTGTAAACAGAAAAAAACAACAGCTTGAATACGGCCATAGACGACTGTGTATCACGTGATTTTTCACACGTGCACAAGGTATTCATACCACATGATAGAACTCCTCATTCTGAACAACTTTGGACCACTGCTGTCAATCAAAGCGTTCGTTAAATATTGGAGATTATGTGAAGAATGAAAAAAAAAGAAGAAAAAAAAACAAGCCTCCCAGGTTGTTTTCTATCTCTCAATCAACCACTGCAGTTCGGTTCTCTGGACTTCCAAGGTTTCATCAACCATCAGGAGAAGAAGAAAAAATGATTGGAGCTTTAACAATCTGCTCTTTTAACCAGTGTGTGTGTCCAGGGGAGAGCGCGAACGCAGTCCCCCACTACCATAAATTATGCAGTCGAGATTCCGGCATTTGGGGAATTCGCAGGGGTCAGCACAACCGGAGTGCAATGGCCGAGCCTCGCCCTGGGTGAACCACCTCCCTGATCATGGTGTCTCCCCTGCCAGGTAAGTATGAATTCCCGGGCCTCCAGTCAGAGGCACCCTGTCCCTCTTCGCAATCCTCACCAACGGTCGGACAATCGAACACACACCTGATTCAACTCATCAGCTCGTTAGCAAAAGACTCCAAGAGATAAGAGAGACATCAAAAATGTGCAGTGACGGGCTTCTTTTTTTTCTTCTTTTCTTTTTTTCATGCTCCGGAACCGGCTCCATGAGCCAAAGATCGATTTAATACGCAGTCCCCGGATAGTGGACGAATCAGATATGAAACTGATAAGAACAGAGTTTATTTATTTATTTATTTATTTTTGAATTTGTTATTTTCACACCACCGTTACCAGTATTGGATATGATCACCTACGACAGCCATACACAGCAATATACACTACTTCCATGAACATCTGCTGTCACACAAGACTAAAACATTTCTCTCATTGAACACTTTAAAGGGGGTGCACCGTTCCCAGAAGTACTGCAATACCGGGTCGATGCGTGGAGTGGACGGAGCAAGCCCCTATTCCATCTCCCAGTTCCAAAAATCAATTTAATATATGGTGCCCGGGTAGGGCACGTATCAGATATTAAACTGATAAGAACAGATTTTTTCTTTTGACATATTTTTATTGTAACAATTCTTTCATTTATACCATACATCTTTTTTGTAAACCACGTTTTTACAGAATGTTTACATAATTATTTGTTTTGTTTAAAGATAAATAAGATAAATAAACAGTTTCTGTTGTCCATGTATATAATTTAAATTAAAAGCATTCTGGTAAAACACATGGAGAAATTAATAAAAATGGTAATACATGAAATAAATATCTTGATAAAACAATTAAAACAAACTTAAAAACTCTCTCTTCCATTGTACAAGAACGGGTATGTCCTTATAAACCTTTTGAACCATCAACTCAGTTCCTCAAAACCAGTCCCAAAGACCTGGCCTTTCTGGGCCCAGAGGAGATCCTCTTAAACCGAGGCACCGCTGCTCCGCCGAAGATGTTGTGGGGGGCATCTACGGGCAGTCAAGGCTCGTGGCTGTGGGGACCTTCCCCTGTGAGGCTCTGGCCCCCACGTCCGAATGGCGACATGCGGTGTAGTCCTGCAGCCTTGATTTTGCCAGCTGGATGGTGGCGTGGAGGGACACCTGCATGCGCTTCCCTACCAGCAGGTTTCTGGAGGTCCAAATGGCGTCTTTAATGCAACAAATGGTGAGCCAGAGCGCGGTCTGTGTTTGTGCTGGCATTTGCTGGCTCACCTCACCTCTGACCATTGGGTAGTTTGGGACCCCCCCTGCTGGCAGGTACGGGAATTGCTGGGGGCCAGCTGTTGCCCACAGGTCCCTCACAGCGCTGCACTCCCAGAGCGCGTGCCTCACGGTCTCGGGCGCGCCACACCCGGGCCGCGGGCAGATGGGGTTCCTCGACATGCCTCGGGAGTGCATCACGGCCCTGACCGGGAGGATCTCATGGGCAACCATCCACGCCAGGTCCCGGTGTCGGTTCTGGAGAGCTGAGTGGGACACATTGCACCAAACCTTTTGGGCTTCACTTAAGGTGAGCCCGCGCACTGGACACACTTGTTCCCGTTCCTGCACAAGGGAGAGGATAGAGCGGTGATTAGTTAAAACAGTCACGTTTTCTTTTTCCAAATTAAAATTCTTTAAAAACTTTTTTATGTGAGCGTATGCAGGGGGTTGGTCAAATGCAAGTGGTGTTGTCAAGTCTGTTGGTAAAATTTTGATGGATCTTAAAAAGGACCCCACCCAGAACCGGGCCATGGCTGCTGTTTTGTCTTGTCTGGATGGGGCCAGGGCATACTTTATGTGTAATGCAGTGTATTGGGCTCCTAAAAACAAATAAGGGTCTGGGACGCCTTTTCCTCCGTTTTTTGGTGCTTTCTTCATGGTTACTCTTTTTAGCCTCTCCCATTTGGATCCCCACAAAAAATAAAACATGGACCGGTCCAGGGATAAAAGAAAGAATCTAGGGGGAAAGAAAACAGAACATAGCAATAAAAACAATGGTAAAATCACAGCTTTTAGAATTAAAACCTTTCCTTCAAAAGTCAGCTGTCTCAGTCCCCAGAACCCCAATTTTTTCCTCACTTTTCCAGTCACATCATGCCAGTTTCCACTCCCTCCCCCGTCTCTGTCAAATTTGATGCCCAGTATTTTTATGTCTGTCTTTTTAAAAGTGATGTCCAGTCCAACAGTCTTGCTTGGTTCCCATGGGCCATAGAACTGCACCTGGGTCTTGTCTCTGTTCAGTCTAGCTCCAGACGCTTTCCCAAACCAGTCTGTCAAGTCCATTGTCCTCTGTATTGATGAAACGTCAGTGCATAAAAGATTGATATCGTCCATATATAAAACAGTCTTTGCAGTCAGTCCTCCAGTCCCGGGTATGGTCAGTCCCGTTATCCACTTGTCCCTTCTCAAGATCTGCGCTAGGGGTTCGATGCAAGCCACATACAGGAGAGGAGATAACGGACAGCCCTGACGGACACCACTGCGTACATCTATCGCTTTTGAAAGATTCCCATTAACTAGGATTCTGCTGGTTATATCCCTGTACAGCAATCCCACCCAAGCTAAGAATCTCCCAGGAAAGCCCATTTTCCCCAATACTTGAAACAAGTAATGGTGCGAGACTCTGTCAAATGCTTTTTCGAAATCTAGATTTAACACTATCAGCCGAATGTTTCTGTCTCTCGCATAACAGATGGTATCTCTTATCAGTACGAGGCTGTCTGTGATCTTCCTCCCAGGGACGGCGCAGGCTTGATCCGGGTGGATCAATTCTGCTAAAACTGTTGACATTCGTATTGTTAAAAGTTTGCTAAAAAGTTTACAGTCAAAGTTTAAAAGGGTTATAGGACGCCAGTTTTTTTTTGATCCGTCTTGTCATCTTTTTTGTGTAATAGTGTCATTATACCCATTCTAAAACTGTCTGGAAATCGGTCGAGGTTATCAAGGTCATTAAAAACAGCCAGTAGGTCTAGTCTTAAAATGTCCCAAAAGGTCAGATAAAATTCTAGGGGAAGTCCGTCGGCTCCGGGGGACTTCCCCCTTTTAAATTTTTTTATACTTTTGTCCATCTCAGGGAGATTAAAATCATTTGTCAATCCTGCATTATCTTTTACAGTATTCTCTATAAAGGTTAGAGTTTCATTTAAAATCACATCATCACTTGCCTTTTCCCCATAGAGTTCCTCATAAAAACTTTCTACTACTGTTAAAATACCATTTGTGTCTGTCACCATTTCTCTTTCTTTATTTCTTAATTTCACCATGGCTCCACCTCTATTGAGTATTTTCTTAAAAAAGTATCTTGTGCATTTCTCTCCCTGCTCTATTTCCTTTTCTTTACTTCTAAAAATAATTCCTCTACTTTTAACTTCTGCCAGTTCAGACATTTCTTTTTTAACTTCTTTTATTTCATCATTAAAATCAAACCCCTGATTAAAAAGATGAAAATAGCGTTGTAACCTCTTTTGCAGTCCCACCATTTGTCTCTTTTCCTTACATGTTTTCTTTTTCCCTGCCCATCTAAAAAAAGTCTTGGTCTTTCCCTTCACCATCTCCCACCACTGTGCTCTTGAGTCAAATAAGTCTTGTAGGGTCTGCCAATTGCTATACTGCTCCCTGTATTCTTTTACTATTTCTGGGTCTTCCAACAGGGAGCGGTTTAGCTTCCACAGACCTCTACCTGTTGTCACACCGGGGGGAAGTGATAGGGTGCAAGAAAGCATAGTGTGATCTGAAAAGAAAAGAGGGGTTAATCTGGCATCCATTAATGACCAGTCTCTGGTAAAAATGTAATCAATGCGGGAGGCTCTGGTACCATCACCACTAAACCAGGTGTGGCCCACATTGTTGGGATGCATGGATTTAAAAGCGTCAGTCAGTCTAAAATCTTTTATTATGTTTTGCAATAAAACTGTAGTCTTGTCCTCTTTAAAATCCTCTGATGCCCCTTTCCTATCTTTCCTCTGTAAAACACAATTAAAATCTCCTGCAAAAATTAAAGGATTCTTGCCTAGTAAGTGGGACTGCAGATCTATTAAAAGGCTGTATCTGTCATTCTTTTCTGTGTTCCCATAAAAGTTTAGTACATTAAAATCCCTCCCTAAAAAAGTCAAATTGGCTAAAAGTGCCCGTCCATCTCTTAATATTGTGCTCCCCTTCACCAATATTTGTGTGTTTTTTATCAGGATGGCCACTCCGTCTGCTTTGTTTTGGTTTGAACCACTCCATAAGGAGGGTCCTTGCTGCCATTTATCTTCCCACTTCTTATAGTCTTTTAAAAAGGGTAAGGCACATTCCTGTAATAAAAACACATCAGAAGGCTGTGTACTTAAGAAATTTAAAACCATTTGTGCTCTCGTTTGTGACTTCACACTTCTCACGTTTACAGTTGAGATGGTGATGTTTGTGAGCATTAAAATGAGTATAAAAAAAGACAGATACAACATTTTAAAAGTTTTAAAAGTTTAAAAACAAACTATCCATTAAAAAACAAGTTTTCTTGTAAAACAAACTCTTCCTGCATTCCCACCAGAGGGGAGGCAGGGGGGTGAGTTTGTTTTCCTTCTGAGTCACAGGGTGAGCTCCTGGGTGTGGATGATTTCAGCTCAATCGCTAAGAAAGAAATCTCATTTGCTGTATGACTTGGAAATAATCTATTCAGATCGTCTGACGAGGAAGAGTCAGAGAATCTTCCCATTTTATCTTTCTCTATTTCTTTCAAGAGGGGGGAGTGTGCCACTCTCTTTTTCTTACTTGATTGAGCACAGGGGAGTTGATCGCTTAATTGACTTTTTGTTTGTACCTTGTCTGTGTCCTCCCCAGCATTTTCACTTACTTCTGTGTTGTCTTCACCTGTCTCTTCCATTTGATCTTCCTCACCCTGTTGTACTTCACTCCTTTGCTCCACCCCTTCGTTACCTCTGTCACCTGTTCCCTCTCCACCAATCACCAGATTTGGCGGGAAAATTGAATCTTTTGGCTCCGCCCCCTTGTTATCCTTTTGTCTGCTTTCCTCAACCGCCATTTTGTTTGCTTTAACTTTGTTAGCAAAAGACTTAGGGCAATCTCTGTAGAGGTGAGCGGAGTCTCCACAGAGATTGCAACTTCTGCCATTGGGGCACTCTTCAAAAGTGTGCCCAATTTCTCTGCATTTTTTACAAAACACCTTTTGACAAGCCTCTACCAGGTGCCCGAACTCTCCACACTTGCGGCACAGCTTGGGCATTCCCTGGTAGTGGATGTAGCCTCTGTTTTCACCAAGAACTATCATTGATGGCAGATGTCTTAGGCCCTGATAGCCCTGGGGATCTTCCCACTGTTTGATCGGGATTCTCCAGGAGCAGTTCCAAATACCATCCTCATCCACCACCTTCATAGCCTGGCTCTTTACAGTGCAAAATCTACCCAGCCATACACAAATGTCTTCTCCAGTCACAGTCTCATTGAACATCCTAACAATCACAACCTTGTGTGTGTTGTCAGATAGCTTCTCAACTTTAAACATGGAGAACTGGGTCTTTACCTTCTCAAATCTATGGCAAAATTCTGACAACAGTGCTGCATTTCTAAAACTAACATCAAAGCCTTTATTAAAAGGCAGGGATAAAATACAATTTAAATCTTGAGGTGCGTAATTCAAAGCTTTCTGAACATATTTCCGAGAAAAATCTAAACGGGAAATTTCAATCGGCTTGCCTTCATGTTCTAAAAGGGTAAAACGCACGCTGTGGTGCCTCCGCATGCCGGCACGAGCAGCCGACATGGTGGAGGAACCACAAGCCTGTTAAAACGAGAAGGATTAAAAATATTAATAGAGAGCGGGTTAAAAAGGAGAACAATAAATACTAAACAATAAACAATTTAAAAATACAGCAGAATGTCAAAATAAAAGAGCAATAAGAAGGACTTACTTTAAAATCAAAAGTTCACTCCAGGAGTTGTTCCAACAACGGAATAGAACGCCCGAAATGTCTCTCCACTGGATATAACCCTAAGCCACTAAACCGGCAAAAGGCTCGCTCCTATAGATAGTCTATCCCTGTCTCAACCCTTGAACTTGCCAAAAGGCCGAGAAGCGATGCCGAAATGACGCCGAGGCGGGGGAGCCGCCAAAGGCCACGCCCACCTGGGCCGCGGCGAGAGGGCCTAAGGTCGCCAACAAACAAGCTCACCGAAAACGGATCACAACGGAGTGCACAACACGACACTTTGGAGTGCAACCTGGGATTTTGGATCATCATCGTTCAAAAGCACGGAATGGCTCGTAACTCCTAAACCGTCCGTCGCAGACCCAAGTGTCTTACATCACCGGAATCCTTGGCTCGGGCCGAACGAGACGCACGCCTCGGATCGGATGGTCGCGCTGGCGAGATTTTCGGGTATTTGGGATTGTCCGAAAAACCTACTTTTGCACAGTAGTCCTGGGTCGTTTGCCCAATCTGACCCAAAGCGGTGCCGAAAGATTCTCTGGAGTCTGACTGCCGACAGTGACCGGGAAAAAAGTCGGAATTTCGATTCACGTTGGCGACGGGACGCCAAGACGTTGGCGGTGGGCGAGGCGGGCTTTACTTGAATGGCTATAACTCTCCGACGGCAAAGAGACAATTACACCCAAGTGGGTACACCTGTGTACGGGCTCAGCCTGTGGTCACGTGAAAAGGGATGTGGCGACTGGCCACTTGGTGGCGCTGTAAACAGAAAAAAACAACAGCTTGAATACGGCCATAGACGACTGTGTATCACGTGATTTTTCACACGTGCACAAGGTAAGGTATTCATACCACATGATAGAACTCCTCATTCTGAACAACTTTGGACCACTGCTGTCAATCAAAGCGTTCGTTAAATATTGGAGATTATGTGAAGAATGAAAAAAAAAGAAGAAAAAAAAACAAGCCTCCCAGGTTGTTTTCTATCTCTCAATCAACCACTGCAGTTCGGTTCTCTGGACTTCCAAGGTTTCATCAACCATCAGGAGAAGAAGGAAAAATGATTGGAGCTTTAACAATCTGCTCTTTTAACCAGTGTGTGTGTCCAGGGGAGAGCGCGAACGCAGTCCCCCACTACCATAAATTATGCAGTCGAGAGTCCCACATTTGGGGAATTCGCAGGGGTCAGCACAACCGGAGTGCAATGGCCGAGCCTCGCCCTGGGTGAACCACCTCCCTGATCATGGTGTCTCCCCTGCCAGGTAAGTATGAATTCCCGGGCCTCCAGTCAGAGGCACCCTGTCCCTCTTCGCAATCCTCACCAACGGTCGGACAATCGAACACACACCTGATTCAACTCATCAGCTCGTTAGCAAAAGACTCCAAGAGATAAGAGAGACATCAAAAATGTGCAGTGACGGGCTTCTTTTTTTTCTTCTTTTCTTTTTTTCATGCTCCGGAACCGGCTCCATGAGCCAAAGATCGATTTAATACGCAGTCCCCGGATAGTGGACGAATCAGATATGAAACTGATAAGAACAGAGTTTATTTATTTATTTATTTATTTATTTTTGAATTTGTTATTTTCACACCACCGTTACCAGTATTGGATATGATCACCTACGACAGCCATACACAGCAATATACACTACTTCCATGAACATCTGCTGTCACACAAGACTAAAACATTTCTCTCATTGAACACTTTAAAGGGGGTGCACCGTTCCCAGAAGTACTGCAATACCGGGTCGATGCGTGGAGTGGACGGAGCAAGCCCCTATTCCATCTCCCAGTTCCAAAAGTCAATTTAATATATGGTGCCCGGGTAGGGCACGTATCAGACATTAAACTGATAAGAACAGATTTTTCTTTCGAAAAAAGTTTATTGTCACATTTTCCATTTTCATTTCCACACATTTTTCCACATTTTTCCTTTAAAACATAACACATGTCTTTAAAACAAAAAATACACAATTTAACGGTTAAAAATCAGTTTGGTTTTGTGTTGTGTAAAAGTCCATGTGTGTAAAATGTTTGGTTTAAAAGAAGGGTAAAATGAATGAAGATAAATAGAAATAAAGGATATAAAACAATAAAACATGCCAACTAAAACATCATCTCTTGTACAGGATCGCGGATGAGTCCCTATCAAGTTTTTCCATTCACTCCAGGTCTCCAGGACAGGCTCCGGACTCCCCGCTTCCGGTGCCCAGCGGAAATCCCCGCTCCTCCGGCCCGCTGGCCCGCTGTTCCCGTAGCCGGTGTGGTGAGGGTGCATCTACGGGCGGCCAGGGTCGGTGGCGGCCGGGACCTTTTCTGTGCGGCCTGGCCCCCCCATCCGAATAACGACGTGCGGCCCACCCTGCAGCGTTGATGTTATTCTATGCTCGCACGCGTGGAGGGGGACCGTCACGCGTTTCCCCACCAGCAGGTTTCTGGTGGCCCAGATGGTATCCTTTATGATGTTTAGGGTGAGCCAGAGCGAGGCAAATTTCTGCGGTGTTAGCTCCTTCAAGCCCTGACTCACCCCTAGGATAGCGAGCTTGTAGTCCACCTGGGCTCTACCCGCTGGCAGGCACGGGAAAAACAGGGGGCCGGTCTTGGCCCACAGGTCCCGCGCAGCGCCGCACTCCCAGAGCAGATGGTAGACGGTCTCCGGGGAGCCACATCCGGACCGTGGGCAGATGGAGTTTTTGGCCATGCCTCTGGAGTGCATGACCGCCCTGACCGGGAGGATCTCATGAGCCACCATCCACGACAAGTCCTTAAGCCTGTTCTGGAGAGCTGGGTGGGCTGCGTTCCTCCAAACGTCTTTGGCCTCACCTAGTGTGAGGCCTGGAATTGGACTCACCGATTCCCGATCCTGCACAAGAGAGATTACAGACTTGTGGTTAGTTAAAACTGTGACATCTTGATTCTCTAAAAAGTATTTCTTTAAAAAAATTTTGATAAAACAATACTCTTTGGGCAAGTTAAAAGACACTGGACATTTAAGATCAACTGGTAAAATTTTCAAATATCTTAGGTACGACCCCATCCAGAAACGGGTCATGGCTGCGGTCTTGTTCTCTCTGGATGGGGTCGTTGCATATTTAATGTGGAGGGCGGTGAAGCGGCTTCCTAAAAACAGGTGGGGGTCTGGGAGGCCTTTCCCGCCATTCTCTTTTTTCTTTTTAACGACCTCCCTCTTCAGTCGTTCCCACTTGGACCCCCACAGGAAATAAAATACCGCCCTCTCCAGGTTGGCCAGGAATCGTCTTGGGGGACTAAAAACAGAACAGACAAGTAAAATCAGTGGTAAAATCACAGCTTTAAAAATTAAAATCTTGCCTTCGTAAGTCAGTTGTCTTAGTCCCCAAAACCCGAGTCTTTGCCTAACTTTCCCTACCAAGTCAGTCCAGTTTCCTTGTCCTCCACCCTCTCTGTCAAATTTGACTCCTAAAATTTTCAAATTATTTTCTTTAAAATCCAAATCTAGTCCCCCTGTGTCAACAGTCCCCCACGGCCCGAAGAGCTGGGCCTCGGACTTACTCCTATTGAGTTTAGCGCCCGAGGCCCGACCGTACCAGTCAGTCAAGTCCATTGCTCTTCGTACTGATAAAAGGTCAGTCGCTAAAAGGGTCATGTCGTCCATATATAAAACACAGGTCGCCGTCAGTCCACCAGTTCCTGGGATGTCTAGTCCTTTAATCCATTTGTCCCTTCTCAAGATTTGTGCCAGTGGCTCAATACAGGCCACATACAGAAGGGCAGATAAGGGACACCCCTGACGGACACCGCTGTGAATATTTACAGCATTGGATAAATGCCCATTAACTACAAATCTGCTGATCAGACTGTTGTACAGCAGTCCCACCCAGGCTATGAATCTCCCTGGAAACCCCATTTTATCCAGTACCTTAAAAAGGAACTGGTGCGAGATGCGGTCAAATGCTTTTTCAAAGTCTAAATTTAGGACTACTAGCCGAATGTTTCTGTCTCTCGCGTAACAGATGGCGTCTCTGATCAGCACCAGGCTGTCCGTGATCTTCCTTCCGGGCACAGCGCATGCTTGATCCGGGTGGATTATGTCCGCTAAAACCGTCGACATACGTGTGGCTAAAATTTTGCTAAAAAGTTTGCAGTCAACGTTTAAAAGAGTAATGGGTCGCCAGTTCCGTAAGTCCGTCTTGTCTCCTTTTTTATGTAAAAGTGAAACTATCCCTATTCTAAAGCTGTCAGGAAGTCTTTCAAGAGTCTCAAATTCTTTAAAAACAGTCAGTAAGTCGAACGCTAAAATATCCCAAAAAGTTAAATAAAACTCCAGAGGAAGTCCGTCTGTACCAGGGGACTTTCCTCGTTTAAAACTTTTAAGAGCTTTGTGAATTTCTAAGATGTTAAAATCTTGAGATAAAATTGTACATTCGCTGTCGACTTTCTTTTCTAAAAACTCTAAAACTTCCCTTAGCGTGTCATTGTGAACTTCTTTTGTGCTGTATAGGTTTTCATAAAATACTTCAGTTTCCTTTAAAATTTCTTTTGTAGTGTAAACCTCCCTTCCTCCACTTTTCAAACTAGTGATAGCCCCACCCCGTGAAATAATCTTTTTAAAAAAATACCTAGTACACCTTTCACCTTCCTCTATCTCCCTCTCCCTGCTCCTTAAAATGACACCTTTGCTTTGACTTTCGGATAAAACTGACATTTCTTGTTTTATTTCTTTAATTTCTTCGCTAAAATCAATCCCATTATTTGAAAGATTAAAATACCTCTGTAGTCGTTTTTGCAGCCCCATCATGCATCGATTTAATCTATTCTTTTTATTTTTCCCTATCTTCCTAAAAAACTGTCTTGTCCGTTCCTTTACCATCTCCCACCACTGTGCACGTGAGTCGTAAAAGTCTCGGAGGGTCTGCCATTGGCTGAACTGCTCCCTGTACTCACTAACTACTTCCTTATCTTCCAAAAGGGAGCAGTTCAGCTTCCACAGCCCTCCCCCTACTGTCACACCAGTGGGCAGTGAAAGGGTGCATGACAGCATTATGTGATCTGAGAAAAAGAGGGGGGTTAATGTTGCATCGGTTGGCAGGCAGTCCCGTGTAAAAAAGTAGTCAATGCGAGAGGCTCTGGTGCCGTCACCACTGAACCAGGTGAAGCCCTCCTCTCTGTGATGCATTGCTTTAAAACAGTCTACTAATTTAAAATCTCTAACTAAACCCTGCAATAAAACCGATGTTTTGTCAACTTTAAAATCCTCTGTCCTCTTCCTATCTTTCTTAGTTAAAACACAGTTAAAATCCCCTGCTACCACTAGGGGAGCCCTACCTAACATGTGGGGCTGCAGGTCTTCTAAAAGCTCATGCCTGTTATTTTTGTCTGTAAAACCATACACATTTAAAATGTTAAAATCCTTACCTAAAAAAGTCAGATTAGCTAAAATTGCCCGCCCATCCCTCACCACAGTGCTGCCCTTCACCAAAATATTGGGATTTTTGATTAAAATAGCAACACCGTCATTTTTGTTAAAATTGGACCCACTCCAGATGGAAGTTCCCGGGGTCCAAATCTCCTCCCACTTCCTGTAGTTTGTTAAAAAGGGCAGACCACATTCTTGCAATAAAAACACATCTGACTTAAAAGATTTTAAAAAGGATAACACACTCTGTGCTCGTATATTGCTCTTCACACTTCTCACATTGATTGTGGAGATAGTGAGAGCCATGAGCAGTATGGTTAAAAGGGTGTGAGACATTTAAAAGCAACCAAGTGACTACAGAGATATAATTAAAATCATGTTACATCTTGTTGCATTTGCCTTTCCTTTTCCCCAGAAGACCTGGGATCAGGGGAGCAAGTGCTTGACGCCACGGGGCTCGCAGAGAGTACCTCTTGCGACTCCTTTGGCGACGATGTTCTCAGCTTAAAATGCAGAAAAGAGACTTCATTTGGAGAATCTGCGGGCCACATACGGTCTAGATCTTCCGTGGGAGAACTATCTAGCCGATGCGCTACCCGCAGCTTTTTCTCCTCTGTTTGAACCAGAGGAGATCTCGCAGTTCTTTTCTGCACTTGAGCATTTGGGAGTGAAAAAACACTTTCACTCCCACTGGAGGGCATACTCACCTCCGAGACGGTGTTGAGGGAGGAAACCGTTTCATCCTCTCCGCTTTCTGTTTCATTTCCTTTTTCTTGTTCGGGAGTGGTTTCCTCCCCCTGTTCCGTATCAATCCGTGACTCTGCCCCTGTGGCCGCCCCACTTCCTTTTTCCTGACCAATCCCTGAGGCTGGCTGAGAATTTGAAATTCCCGCCAAAACCTCAGGGACCGCCTCCTCCTCCCTTTGTTCTTTTGTTTGCCATGCTTGTGGGGCGGCCATTTTGTTGCTTTTAAGTTTGTTGGCGAAACTTTTTGGGCAATCTCTGTAGAGATGGTTTGATTCTCCACACAGGTTGCACCGCCTGCCATTGGTACACTCCTCAAAGTTGTGACCAATTTCTCTGCATTTCCCACATATAATTTCCTGGCATGCTTCAGCTAAGTGCCCAAACTTTCCACACTTCCTGCATAATTTGGGCATGCCCTGGTAATGAATGTAGCCTCTGTTCTCGCCAAGCACAATCATTGAAGGCAGATAATTCAGGCCCTGGTAGCCCCCGGCGTCTTCCCATTGTTTAATGGGAATTCGCCAAGAGCATGTCCAGATGCCGTCCTCATCTAAAACCTTAACTGGCTGGCTTCGAACGGTGCAAAATCTACCCAGCCATACACAAATGTCTTCCCCAGTCACTGTCTCATTAAACATTCTAACAATCACAGTTTTAAGTGTGTTATCAGAGAGCTTTTCAACAGTAAACATAGAGAACTGGGATTTAGCTGCTTCAAATCTGTGCCAAAACTCATTCAGGTGGGAAACCGCTCTAAAGCTAACATCATAACCTTTGTTGAGGGGCAGAGTCACAATACAATTTAAATCCTCAGGTTTAAAATTTAAAGTCTTTTGGATCAGCTTCCTGGAGAAATCAAGACGTGACATCCCCAGTAGCTTCCCCTCAACCTCTTTAAAAAGGAAACGCACGCTGTGGTGCCTCCGCATGCCGGCACGAGCAGCCGACATGGTGGAGACACCAACAGCCTAAAAACTTAAAGGAACAATAAATAAATAAATAGATAAATAGATAAAATAGATAAAATGTCTTACCTTAAAACTGTACAGTCGTAAAAAACAGCTGGATCAATGTACCTCCTAAAAGTTGTGTGGCTCGGGATACAAGGCTAATCTCGAGCCAAGAAACCTCCAAGAGGCGATCGCTGTCTCCACCTGACGACCAGATACGTGATCTTAGCCAAAAGGCCGAGAACCGTCCGTCGCAGACCCAAGTGTCTTACATCACCGGAATCCTTGGCTCGGGCCGAACGAGACGCACGCCTCGGATCGGATGGTCGCGCTGGCGAGATTTTCGGGTATTTGGGATTTTCCGAAAAACCTACTTTTGCACAGTAGTCCTGGGTCGTTTGCCCAATCTGACCCAAAGCGGTGCCGAAAGATTCTCTGGAGTCTGACTGCCGACAGTGACTGGGAAAAAAGTCGGAATTTCGATTCACGTTGGCGACGGGACGCCAAGACGTTGGCGGTGGGCGAGGCGGGCTTTACTTGAATGGCTATAACTCTCCGACGGCAAAGAGACAATTACACCCAAGTGGGTACACCTGTGTACGGGCTCAGCCTGTGGTCACGTGAAAAGGGATGTGGCGACTGGCCACTTGGTGGCGCTGTAAACAGAAAAAAACAACAGCTTGAATACGGCCATAGACGACTGTGTATCACGTGATTTTTCACACGTGCACAAGGTAAGGTATTCATACCACATGATAGAACTCCTCATTCTGAACAACTTTGGACCACTGCTGTCAATCAAAGCGTTCGTTAAATATTGGAGATTATGTGAAGAATGAAAAAAAAAGAAGAAAAAAAAACAAGCCTCCCAGGTTGTTTTCTATCTCTCTATCAACCACTGCAGTTCGGTTCTCTGGACTTCCAAGGTTTCATCAACCATCAGGAGAAGAAGGAAAAATGATTGGAGCTTTAACAATCTGCTCTTTTAATCAGTGTGTGTGTCCAGGGGAGAGCGCGAACGCAGTCCCCCACTACCATAAATTATGCAGTCGAGATTCCCACATTTGGGGAATTCGCAGGGGTCAGCACAACCGGAGTGCAATGGCCGAGCCTCGCCCTGGGTGAACCACCTCCCTGATCATGGTGTCTCCCCTGCCAGGTAAGTATGAATTCCCGGGCCTCCAGTCAGAGGCACCCTGTCCCTCTTCGCAATCCTCACCAACGGTCGGACAATCGAACACACACCTGATTCAACTCATCAGCTCGTTAGCAAAAGACTCCAAGAGATAAGAGAGACATCAAAAATGTGCAGTGACGGGCTTCTTTTTTTTCTTCTTTTCTTTTTTTCATGCTCCGGAACCGGCTCCATGAGCCAAAGATCGATTTAATACGCAGTCCCCGGATAGTGGACGAATCAGATATGAAACTGATAAGAACAGAGTTTATTTATTTATTTATTTATTTTTGAATTTGTTATTTTCACACCACCGTTACCAGTATTGGATATGATCACCTACGACAGCCATACACAGCAATATACACTACTTCCATGAACATCTGCTGTCACACAAGACTAAAACATTTCTCTCATTGAACACTTTAAAGGGGGTGCACCGTTCCCAGAAGTACTGCAATACCGGGTCGATGCGTGGAGTGGACGGAGCAAGCCCCTATTCCATCTCCCAGTTCCAAAAATCAATTTAATATATGGTGCCCGGGTAGGGCACGTATCAGATATTAAACTGATAAGAACAGATTTTTCTTTCGAAAAAAGTTTATTGTCACATTTTCATTTCATTTTCACATTTTTTCTTTTAAACAATACACGTCTTTAAAACAAAAATGACACATTTAACATTTAAAAAACAGCTTTGTGTGGTGTGTCGTGTAAAAGTCCATGTATGTAAAAATGCTTGGTTTAAAAGAAAGGTAAAATGGATGAAATTAAATAGAAATAAAAGATATAAGACAATAAAACATGCCAACTAAAACATCATCTCTTGTGCAGGATCGCGGGTGAGTCCCTATCAAGATTGTCCATTCACTCCAGGTCTCCAGAACAGGCTCCGGACCTCCCGCTTCCGGTGCCCAGCGGAGATCCCCTCCCTCCGGCCCGCTGGCCCGCTGTTCCCGTAGCCGGTGTGGTGAGGGTGCATCTACGGGCGGCCAGGTACGGTGGTGGCCGGGACCTTTCCGTGCGACCCCAGCCCCCCCATCCGAATGACGACGTCCGGCGCCTCCTGCAGCGTTGATCTTATAAGTTGCTCGCACGCGTGGAGGGGCACCGTAACGCGTTTCCCCACCAGCAGGTTTCTGGTGGTCCAGATGGCATCCTTGATATGGTTGAGGGTGAGCCAGAGCGAGGTAAATTGTTTTGATGTGAGGTCCTTCAAGCCCTGACCCACCCCCAGGATGGCGAGCTTGTATTCCATCTGGACACTACCCGCTGGCAGGCACGGGAAAACCAGGGGGCTGGTCCTGGCCCACAGGTCCCGCGCAGCACCGCACTCCCAGAGCAGATGGTAGACGGTCTCCGGGGAACCACATCCGGACCGTGGGCAGATGGAGTTTTTGGCCATGCCTCTGGAGTGCATGACCGCCCTGACCGGGAGGATCTCATGAGCCACCATCCACGATAAGTCCTTATGCCTGTTCTGGAGAGCTGGGTGGGCTGCGTTCCTCCAAACGTCTTTGGCCTCACCTAGTGTGAGGCCTGGAACCGGACTCACCGATTCCCGATCCTGCACAAGAGAGATAAGAGACTTGTGGTTAGTTAAAATGGTGGCATCAGTGGTCTCTAAAAGGTACTTTTTAAAAAATGTCTTTATAAAACTGTATTCTTTAGGCAAGTTAAAAGACACTGGACATTTAAGATCAATGGGTAAAATTTTCAAAGTTCTTAGGTAAGACCCCATCCAGAATCGGGTCATGGCTGCTGTCTTGTGTTCTCTGGATGGGGTCAGGGCGTATTGGATGTGGAGGGCGGCAAAGCGGCTGCCTAAAAACAGGTGGGGGTCTGGGAGGCCTTTCCCGCCATTCTCTTTTTTCTTTTTGACGACCTCCCTCTTTAGTCGTTCCCACTTGGACCCCCACAGGAAATAAAATACCGCCCTCTCCAGGTTGGCCAGGAATCGTCTTGGGGGACTAAAAACAGAACAGACAAGTAAAATCAGTGGTAAAATCACGGATTTAAAAATTAAAATCTTGCCTTCTAACGTCAATTGTCTTAGTCCCCAAAACCCCAGTCTTTGCCTAACTTTCCCTAACATGTCAGTCCAGTTTCCCTGTCCTCCACCCTCTTTGTCAAATTTGACTCCTAAAATTTTCATGTTATTGTCTTTAAAATTCAAATCAAGTCCACCTGTGTCCACGTCACCCCACGGCCCGAAGAGCTGGGCCTCGGACTTACTCCTATTGAGCTTGGCGCCCGAGGCCCGACCGTACCAGTCAGTCAAGTCCATTGCTCTTCGTACTGATAAAAGGTCAGTCGCTAAAAGGGTCACGTCATCCATATATAAAACACAGGTCGCCGTCAGTCCACCAGTTCCGGGGATGTCTAGTCCTTTAATCCATTTGTCCCTTCTCAAGATTTGTGCCAGTGGCTCAATGCAAGCCACATACAGAAGGGGAGATAAAGGACACCCCTGACGGACGCCGCTGTAGAGTTTTACAGCTTTGGATAAATGCCCATTAACCGAAATCCTGCTAGACAGATCGTTGTAAAGCAATCCCACCCAGGCTATAAACCTCCCAGGAAAACCCATTTTTCCCAGTACCTGAAGCAGGTACTGGTGCGAGACGCGGTCAAAGGCTTTTTCGAAATCTAAATTTAGGACTACTAGCCGAATGTTTCTGTCTCTCGCAAAACAGATGGCGTCTCTGATCAGTACCAGGCTGTCCGTGATCTTCCTGCCGGGCACAGCGCATGCTTGATCCAGGTGGATTACGTCCTCTAAAACAGTCGACATACGTGTAGCTAAAATCTTACTAAAAAGTTTACAATCATAATTTAAAAGAGTGATTGGTCGCCAGTTTCTCAAGTCAGTCTTGTCTCCTTTTTTGTGTAGTAGAGTAACTATCCCTACTCTAAAGCTGTCCGGAAGTCTGTCAAGAGTCTCAAATTCTTTAAAAACTGTCAATAAGTCGTGTGCTAAAATGTCCCAGAAAGTCAGATAAAACTCAAAGGGGAGACCATCCATGCCTGGGGACTTCCCCTTTTTAAAACCTTTTAGTGCTTTGTGCATTTCTAAAAGAGTAAAATCCTGGGATAAAAGCACATCTGGACTCTTTACCTTTTTGTCTAAAAACCCTAAAACTTCCTCTAAGATGCCATTGTGTACCTCTTTAATACTATATAAATTATTGTAAAAATGTTCAATTTCCCCTAAAATCTGATCTGTTGTATTTACTTCCCCCCCTGTAAACGTTTTTAAAGTATTAATCGACCCTCCCCGTGTTATTGTCTTTTTAAAAAAATATCTAGTACACTTTTCCCCTTCTTCTATTTCTCTCTCCTTACATCTTAAAATGACACCTCTACTCTGAGTTTCGGACAAATCTGACATTTCTTTCTTTACTTCTTTGATTTCATTTGTAAAATCCAATCCACTGTTTAAAAGGTTAAAATATCTCTGCAATCTTTTTTGCAGCCCCATCATGCGTCTTTTTTTTTTGTTCTTTTTTCCTTTTCCAATTTGTTTAAAAAACCGTCCTGTCCTTTGTTTCACCATCTCCCACCACTGTGCACGTGAGTCGTAAAAGTCCTGGAGGGTCTGCCATTGGCTGAACTGCTCCCTATATTCTTCAACCACTTCCTCATCCTCTAATAGGGAGCAGTTCAGCTTCCACAGCCCTCCCCCTACAGTCACACCCGTGGGTAGTGAAAGGGTGCAGGAAAGCATCATGTGATCAGAAAAGAAGAGGGGGGTCAATGTAGCATCGGTCGGCGGGCAGTCCCTTGTAAAAACGTAGTCAATTCGAGAGGCTCTGGCGCCATCACCACTGAACCAGGTGAAGCCCTCCTCTCTTTGATGCATTGTTTTAAAGCAGTCAACTAACTTAAAATCTTTGACTATGTTTTGTAATAAAACCGATGTCTTGTCGACCTTAAAATCCTCTCCTACCCTCTTTCTATCCTTTCTTGTTAAAACACAATTAAAATCCCCTGCTACCACTAGGGGAGCCCTACCTAGCATGTGGGGCTGCAGGTCTTCTAAAAGCTCATACCTATTGTTTTTTCCTGTAAAACCATACACATTTAAAATGTTAAAATCCTTACCTAAAAAAGTCAGATTAGCTAAAATTGCCCGCCCATCCCTCACCACAGTGCTGCCCTTCACCAAAACATTGGGATTTTTAATTAAAATAGCAACACCGTCATTTTTGTTAAAATTGGACCCACACCAGATGGAAGGTCCTGGGGTCCAAATCTCCTCCCACTTCCTGTAATTTGTTAAAAAAGGCAGACCACATTCTTGCAATAAAAACACATCTGACTTAAAAGATATTAAAAGGGATAACACGCTCTGTGCTCGTATATTGCTCTTCACACTTCTCACATTGATTGTAGAGATAGTGAGAGCCATGAGCAGTATGGTTAAAAAGGTGTGAGACATTTAAAAGAAAACCATGGGACTACAGAGATATAATTAAAATCATGTTACATCTTGTTGCACTTGCCTTTCCTTTTGCCCAGAGAACCTGGGATCAAGGGGGCAAGTGCTTGACGCCTCAGGGCTCGCAGAGAGGACCTCTTGCGACTCCTTTGGCGACGATGTTCTTAGCTTGAAATGCAGAAAAGAGACTTCATTTGGAGATTCTGCGGGCCACATACGGTCTAGATCTTCCATGGGGGAACTATCTAGCCGATGCGCTACCCGCAGCTTTTTCTCCTCTGTTTGAACCAGAGGAGATCTCGCAGTTCTTTTCTGCACTTGAGCATTGGGAAAAGAGCAATCAGTTTCATTCCCACTTGTTGACATACTAACCTCAGACACGGTTTCAAGGGAGGAAACCGTTTCCCCCTCTCCATCCTCCATTTTGTTTCCACTTATTTTTCCCTGGGGGGTGGTTTCCTCCCTCTGCTCTTTCTCTCTCTCTGCAACTGAGGCCGCCCCACTTCCTCCTCCTTGTCCAATCCCTGAGGCTGGCTGGGAATGTGAAATTCCCGCCAAAACCTCAGGGCCCGCCTCTTCCTCTCTTTGTTCTTTTGTTTGCTCCTTGGGTGGGGCGGCCATTTTGTTGCCTTTCAATTTGTTGGCAAAGCTTTTGGGGCAATCTCTGTAGAGATGGTCGGTTTCACCACAAAGATTACACCTTCTGCCAATGGTACATTCCTCAAAGATGTGACCAATTCCTCTACACTTCCCACATGTTAATTCCTTGCATGCATCGGCTAAATGCCCTATTCTCCCACACTTCCTACACAGTTTAGGCATTCCTTGGTAGTGAATGTAGCCTCTGTTCTCTCCCAACACAATCATAGAAGGCAGATGCTTCAGGCCCTGGTAGCCCCCGGCGTCTTCCCATTGTTTAATGGGAATTCGCCAGGAGCAATTCCAGATACCATCTTCATCTAACACTTTGACTGGTTGACCCCGAACAGTGCAAAATCTGCCCAACCAGACACAAATGTCCTCCCCATTCACTGTTTCATTAAACATTCTGACAATCACAGTTTTTAGTGAATTGTCAGAAAGTTTCTCCACAGTAAACATAGAGAATTGGGCTTTGCATGCATCAAACCTTTGCCAGAATTCAATTAACAGGGAAGCACTTTTAAAACTTAAATCAAAACCTTTGTTCAGGGGGAGAGTAACTAGGCAGTTCAAGTCATCAGGTCTAAAATTGAGGGCTTTCTGGATCAGCTTCCTGGAGAAGTCAAGACGTGACAACCCCAGGAGCTTACCATCCACCTCTTTAAATAAAAAGCGCACGCTGTGGTGCCTCCGCATGCCGGCACGAGCAGCCGACATGGTGGAGGCACCAACAGCTTTTAAAATAAAAACCTTAAAAACCAATAATAAATAAATAAATAAATAACTTACCTTAAAACCAAAAGATTCCTTGGAAAACCAAGTCGTCCGATAAAAGGCACTGCCAATATACCTCTCAAAAGTTTGAGGCTCAAGCCACTGAACGACCCAAGCCGGAAAAACCTCCAAGAGGCGATCGCAGTCTCAACCGTCTGACCAGATACTTGATCTTAGCCAAAAGGCCGAGAAGCGATGCCGCAATGACGCCGAGGCGGGGGAGCCGCCAAAGGCCACGCCCACCTGGGCCGCGGCGAGAGGGCCTAAGGTCGCCAACAAACAAGCTCACCGAAAACGGATCACAACGGAGTGCACAACACGACACTTTGGAGTGCAACCTGGGATTTTGGATCATCATCGTTCAAAAGCACGGAATGGCTCGTAACTCCTAAACCGTCCGTCGCAGACCCAAGTGTCTTACATCACCGGAATCCTTGGCTCGGGCCGAACGAGACGCACGCCTCGGATCGGATGGTCGCGCTGGCGAGATTTTCGGGTATTTGGGATTTTCCTTTTGCACAGTAGTCCTGGGTCGTTTGCCCAATCTGACCCAAAGCGGTGCCGAAAGATTCTCTGGAGTCTGACTGCCGACAGTGACCGGGAAAAAAGTCGGAATTTCGATTCACGTTGGCGACGGGACGCCAAGACGTTGGCGGTGGGCGAGGCGGGCTTTACTTGAATGGCTATAACTCTCCGACGGCAAAGAGACAATTACACCCAAGTGGGTACACCTGTGTACGGGCTCAGCCTGTGGTCACGTGAAAAGGGATGTGGCGACTGGCCACTTGGTGGCGCTGTAAACAGAAAAAAACAACAGCTTGAATACGGCCATAGACGACTGTGTATCACGTGATTTTTCACACGTGCACAAGGTATTCATACCACATGATAGAACTCCTCATTCTGAACAACTTTGGACCACTGCTGTCAATCAAAGCGTTCGTTAAATATTGGAGATTATGTGAAGAATGAAAAAAAAAGAAGAAAAAAAAACAAGCCTCCCAGGTTGTTTTCTATCTCTCAATCAACCACTGCAGTTCGGTTGTCTGGACTTCCAAGGTTTCATCAACCATCAGGAGAAGAAGGAAAAATGATTGGAGCTTTAACAATCTGCTCTTTTAACCAGTGTGTGTGTCCAGGGGAGAGCGCGAACGCAGTCCCCCACTACCATAAATTATGCAGTCGAGATTCCCACATTTGGGGAATTCGCAGGGGTCAGCACAACCGGAGTGCAATGGCCGAGCCTCGCCCTGGGTGAACCACCTCCCTGATCATGGTGTCTCCCCTGCCAGGTAAGTATGAATTCCCGGTTCTCCAGTCAGAGGCACCCTGTCCCTCTTCGCAATCCTCACCAACGGTCGGACAATCGAACACACACCTGATTCAACTCATCAGCTCGTTAGCAAAAGACTCCAAGAGATAAGAGAGACATCAAAAATGTGCAGTGACGGGCTTCTTTTTTTTCTTCTTTTCTTTTTTTCATGCTCCGGAACCGGCTCCATGAGCCAAAGATCGATTTAATACGCAGTCCCCGGATAGTGGACGAATCAGATATGAAACTGATAAGAACAGAGTTTATTTATTTATTTATTTATTTATTTTTGAATTTGTTATTTTCACACCACCGTTACCAGTATTGGATATGATCACCTACGACAGCCATACACAGCAATATACACTACTTCCATGAACATCTGCTGTCACACAAGACTAAAACATTTCTCTCATTGAACACTTTAAAGGGGGTGCACCGTTCCCAGAAGTACTGCAATACCGGGTCGATGCGTGGAGTGGACGGAGCAAGCCCCTATTCCATCTCCCAGTTCCAAAAATCAATTTAATATATGGTGCCCGGGTAGGGCACGTATCAGATATTAAACTGATAAGAACAGATACTACACTTGATCTTAGCCAAAAGGCCGTGTAACGTAAACGACTCGGGGTAAATGTGAATTAGCTCAAGACTATAGGGAATATTAATATTTATAACGCATGGTCATAATTCATAAGTCGGATGTACATTTATTTTATCAATTATCGAGATTACCTTGTTCTGTACTGTCTGATCATTACAGTTAAGAAGGGGTATCCCTTTTAAACTCCACGAAAGTTTTATCTTCTGGCCGCGAATATCAAACTTTCTGAGTTTATGAATTAAAACTACTCAAGGTAGTCAATATCGAGCTTGTAGCTTAGATCTTGAAGTTTCATTGACTTTTATAAGGTGGGTTTTCAAACACAGAGACAATTAAAAGTATAAATGGGTTTATTAATAAAATGGCACACACTAGAGATTATATAAACTACAAACATAAACGTACGTAAAAATGCAAACACCAATAAACATTTAACCGAACAAAAACATGAAATGAAAGAAAGAAAGATATAGAGGGAAGATAGAGGGTAACTTAGTCCACAGACCTAAGACCTAGACACCTGGAACAGCTTTTATAGGAATCAATATACTTGCGAGTGCTCTTTTTGGTCAGGCTGAAGCTGATGCAAGAAGCGAGGATGGTGTCCTGTTTCTGCTGCGTCTTCCGGTGTCGCGGGAAGCTTGAAAGGCTCACTGAATGTGATGTTACCGAGAAAGTTCAGATTCGTCTCCCGGGATGGGAGAGGCTGGAAATCTTAGTTGCAGAGACCGGCAGCTACGACTGGAACATGGGTTCGTTCGATGGAGAAGGCCAGGGCCTCCTTCAGATGTTCCTTGGAGAAGCGCTGCGCCGGGGAGGAGGGTCCAGAGAATTTGGATGAGTTGGAAGCGGAAGGATGAGAGCGAAGAGAAGAGAAGGTTTTGGACTTTTATCAGTGTCCCAGGTGCCGTCCCCTCCTTCGTGTAGGACGAATCAGCTGTCGAGATTTTTCGAGCGGGAAGATTCCTTTGTCCGGTTAGACACGCCCACTCGAATGAGTCATGATTGACTTTAACTGGAGAGGATTTTCTCCAGACATATGAACTTATAAAACAATGCGCATCACTGAATTCTGTTATTGGAATTCAACTCCGTTAGCTGGAGAGGATTACAAAGATATCAAAAATAGAATCTAGGCGTTGTAGCCATGCAACGATACATTATTATGCATTTGTATAGGCAATAGCAGTTCTATTAAGGTCACAAATAGGACATATGCTTTCCTATGGGTTACACACACCTCTTAACACACAAATATATATATTTAGTACCTTTAGGAGTGACTTTATGGGTTAAAGTCCTTTTCTGAAAGGGGGTTTCTGTTTCACAGTCCAGAGTGTGTTTGTATGTGTGTGTGTGTTGGAATGTTGCGACCCTGTTATCTCATGCATAGGGCTGGATAGCTCTGTGGTCAAATTTTATGACCTGCCAATGAGCTCGGGTTACGGGATGCGATTCTACTGGGAGAACATTCTTCAAAAATACATTTCAGATCCAAACACTCGAAGATCATAACTGTATGATCACAACACATTAATCACACATACATACAGGAAATTCAGATACCAGTCTGAGTTACACACATTTTAAGTTAAACACAAAAGGATGTTGGTGTGTGTGTGTGTGTGTGTGTGTGTGTGTGTGTGTGTGTGTGTTCTGGAATGTCACGAGTCTGTGAGGTTGTAAAAGTCACAGGGAGTCCAGAGCTGAAATGGGGGTTTTAGAGGGGATTCTAAGAAAACAGGGTTTCCTTATGTGACTCAAATGTCCCTCGGGGGAGCCACAAAGATGCAATTTTGACCGTTCAAGCAGACTTGGAGATCAGGATTTACTAATTTGAACAGCATGTGACCGCATGTCATAGTCATTGTCGTTACAGCCGAGAAGCGATGCCGCAATGACGCCGAGGCGGGGGAGCCGCCAAAGGCCACGCCCACCTGGGCCGCGGCGAGAGGGCCTAAGGTCGCCAACAAACAAGCTCACCGAAAACGGATCACAACGGAGTGCACAACACGACACTTTGGAGTGCAACCTGGGATTTTGGATCATCATCGTTCAAAAGCACGGAATGGCTCGTAACTCCTAAACCGTCCGTCGCAGACCCAAGTGTCTTACATCACCGGAATCCTTGGCTCGGGCCGGACGAGACGCACGCCTCGGATCGGATGGTCGCGCTTGCGAGATTTTCGGGTATTTGGGATTTTCCGAAAAACCTACTTTTGCACAGTAGTCCTGGGTCGTTTGCCCAATCTGACCCAAAGCGGTGCCGAAAGATTCTCTGGAGTCTGACTGCCGACAGTGACCGGGAAAAAAGTCGGAATTTCGATTCACGTTGGCGACGGGACGCCAAGACGTTGGCGGTGGGCGAGGCGGGCTTTACTTGAATGGCTATAACTCTCCGACGGCAAAGAGACAATTACACCCAAGTGGGTACACCTGTGTACGGGCTCAGCCTGTGGTCACGTGAAAAGGGATGTGGCGACTGGCCACTTGGTGGCGCTGTAAACAGAAAAAAACAACAGCTTGAATACGGCCATAGACGACTGTGTATCACGTGATTTTTCACACGTGCACAAGGTATTCATACCACATGATAGAACTCCTCATTCTGAACAACTTTGGACCACTGCTGTCAATCAAAGCGTTCGTTAAATATTGGAGATTATGTGAAGAATGAAAAAAAAACAAGCCTCCCAGGTTGTTTTCTATCTCTCAATCAACCACTGCAGTTCGGTTCTCTGGACTTCCAAGGTTTCATCAACCATCAGGAGAAGAAGGAAAAATGATTGGAGCTTTAACAATCTGCTCTTTTAACCAGTGTGTGTGTCCAGGGGAGAGCGCGAACGCAGTCCCCCACTACCATAAATTATGCAGTCGAGATTCCCACATTTGGGGAATTCGCAGGGGTCAGCACAACCGGAGTGCAATGGCCGAACCTCGCCCTGGGTGAACCACCTCCCTGATCATGGTGTCTCCCCTGCCAGGTAAGTATGAATTCCCGGGCCTCCAGTCAGAGGCACCCTGTCCCTCTTCGCAATCCTCACCAACGGTCGGACAATCGAACACACACCTGATTCAACTCATCAGCTCGTTAGCAAAAGACTCCAAGAGATAAGAGAGACATCAAAAATGTGCAGTGACGGGCTTCTTTTTTTTCTTCTTTTCTTTTTTTCATGCTCCGGAACCGGCTCCATGAGCCAAAGATCGATTTAATACGCAGTCCCCGGATAGTGGACGAATCAGATATGAAACTGATAAGAACAGAGTTTATTTATTTATTTATTTATTTTTGAATTTGTTATTTTCACACCACCGTTACCAGTATTGGATATGATCACCTACGACAGCCATACACAGCAATATACACTACTTCCATGAACATCTGCTGTCACACAAGACTAAAACATTTCTCTCTTTGAACACTTTAAAGGGGGTGCACCGTTCCCAGAAGTACTGCAATACCGGGTCGATGCGTGGAGTGGACGGAGCAAGCCCCTATTCCATCTCCCAGTTCCAAAAATCAATTTAATATATGGTGCCCGGGTAGGGCACGTATCAGATATTAAACTGATAAGAACAGATACTACACTTGATCTTAGCCAAAAGGCCGAGAAGCGATGCCGCAATGACGCCGAGGCGGGGGAGCCGCCAAAGGCCACGCCCACCTGGGCCGCGGCGAGAGGGCCTAAGGTCGCCAACAAACAAGCTCACCGAAAACGGATCACAACGGAGTGCACAACACGACACTTTGGAGTGCAACCTGGGATTTTGGATCATCATCGTTCAAAAGCACGGAATGGCTCGTAACTCCTAAACCGTCCGTCGCAGACCCAAGTGTCTTACATCACCGGAATCCTTGGCTCGGGCCGAACGAGACGCATGCCTCGGATCGGATGGTCGCGCCGGCGAGATTTTCGGGTATTTGGGATTTTCCGAAAAACCTACTTTTGCACAGTAGTCCTGGGTCGTTTGCCCAATCTGACCCAAAGCGGTGCCGAAAGATTCTCTGGAGTCTGACTGCCGACAGTGACCGGGAAAAAAGTCGGAATTTCGATTCACGTTGGCGACGGGACGCCAAGACGTTGGCGGTGGGCGAGGCGGGCTTTACTTGAATGGCTATAACTCTCCGACGGCAAAGAGACAATTACACCCAAGTGGGTACACCTGTGTACGGGCTCAGCCTGTGGTCACGTGAAAAGGGATGTGGCGACTGGCCACTTGGTGGCGCTGTAAACAGAAAAAAACAACAGCTTGAATACGGCCATAGACGACTGTGTATCACGTGATTTTTCACACGTGCACAAGGTATTCATACCACATGATAGAACTCCTCATTCTGAACAACTTTGGACCACTGCTGTCAATCAAAGCGTTCGTTAAATATTGGAGATTATGTGAAGAATGAAAAAAAAACAAGCCTCCCAGGTTGTTTTCTATCTCTCAATCAACCACTGCAGTTCGGTTCTCTGGACTTCCAAGGTTTCATCAACCATCAGGAGAAGAAGGAAAAATGATTGGAGCTTTAACAATCTGCTCTTTTAACCAGTGTGTGTGTCCAGGGGAGAGCGCGAACGCAGTCCCCCACTACCATAAATTATGCAGTCGAGATTCCCACATTTGGGGAATTCGCAGGGGTCAGCACAACCGGAGTGCAATGGCCGAACCTCGCCCTGGGTGAACCACCTCCCTGATCATGGTGTCTCCCCTGCCAGGTAAGTATGAATTCCCGGGCCTCCAGTCAGAGGCACCCTGTCCCTCTTCGCAATCCTCACCAACGGTCGGACAATCGAACACACACCTGATTCAACTCATCAGCTCGTTAGCAAAAGACTCCAAGAGATAAGAGAGACATCAAAAATGTGCAGTGACGGGCTTCTTTTTTTCTTCTTTTCTTTTTTTCATGCTCCGGAACCGGCTCCATGAGCCAAAGATCGATTTAATACGCAGTCCCCGGATAGTGGACGAATCAGATATGAAACTGATAAGAACAGAGTTTATTTATTTATTTATTTATTTTTGAATTTGTTATTTTCACACCACCGTTACCAGTATTGGATATGATCACCTACGACAGCCATACACAGCAATATACACTACTTCCATGAACATCTGCTGTCACACAAGACTAAAACATTTCTCTCATTGAACACTTTAAAGGGGGTGCACCGTTCCCAGAAGTACTGCAATACCGGGTCGATGCGTGGAGTGGACGGAGCAAGCCCCTATTCCATCTCCCAGTTCCAAAAATCAATTTAATATATGGTGCCCGGGTAGGGCACGTATCAGATATTAAACTGATAAGAACAGATTTTTTCTTTCGAAAAAAGTTTATTGTCAGATTTTCCATTTTCATTTTCATTTCCACACATTTTTCCACATTTTTCCTTTAAAACATAACACATATCTTTAAAACAAAAAATACACAATTTAACGGTTAAAAATCAGTTTGGTTTTGTGTTGTGTAAAAGTCCATGTGTGTAAAATGTTTGGTTTAAAAGAAGGGTAAAATGAATGAAAATAAATAGAAATAAAGGATATAAAACAATAAAACATGCCAACTAAAACATCATCTCTTGTACAGGATCGCGGATGAGTCCCTATCAAGTTTTTCCATTCACTCCAGGTCTCCAGGACAGGCTCCGGACTCCCCGCTTCCGGTGCCCAGCGGAAATCCCCGCTCCTCCGGCCCGCTGGCCCGCTGTTCCCGTAGCCGGTGTGGTGAGGGTGCATCTACGGGCGGCCAGGGTCGGTGGCGGCCGGGACCTTTTCTGTGCGGCCTGGCCCCCCCATCCGAATAACGACGTGCGGCCCACCCTGCAGCGTTGATGTTATTCTATGCTCGCACGCGTGGAGGGGGACCGTCACGCGTTTCCCCACCAGCAGGTTTCTGGTGGCCCAGATGGTATCCTTTATGATGTTTAGGGTGAGCCAGAGCGAGGCAAATTTCTGCGGTGTTAGCTCCTTCAAGCCCTGACTCACCCCTAGGATAGCGAGCTTGTAGTCCACCTGGGCTCTACCCGCTGGCAGGCACGGGAAAAACAGGGGGCCGGTCTTGGCCCACAGGTCCCGCGCAGCGCCGCACTCCCAGAGCAGATGGTAGACGGTCTCCGGGGAGCCACATCCGGACCGTGGGCAGATGGAGTTTTTGGCCATGCCTCTGGAGTGCATGACCGCCCTGACCGGGAGGATCTCATGAGCCACCATCCACGACAAGTCCTTAAGCCTGTTCTGGAGAGCTGGGTGGGCTGCGTTCCTCCAAACGTCTTTGGCCTCACCTAGTGTGAGGCCTGGAATTGGACTCACCGATTCCCGATCCTGCACAAGAGAGATTACAGACTTGTGGTTAGTTAAAACTGTGACATCTTGATTCTCTAAAAAGTATTTCTTTAAAAAAAATTTGATAAAACAATACTCTTTGGGCAAGTTAAAAGACACTGGACATTTAAGATCAACTGGTAAAATTTTCAAATATCTTAGGTACGACCCCATCCAGAAACGGGTCATGGCTGCGGTCTTGTTCTCTCTGGATGGGGTCGTTGCATATTTAATGTGGAGGGCGGTGAAGCGGCTTCCTAAAAACAGGTGGGGGTCTGGGAGGCCTTTCCCGCCATTCTCTTTTTTCTTTTTAACGACCTCCCTCTTCAGTCGTTCCCACTTGGACCCCCACAGGAAATAAAATACCGCCCTCTCCAGGTTGGCCAGGAATCGTCTTGGGGGACTAAAAACAGAACAGACAAGTAAAATCAGTGGTGAAATCACAGCTTTAAAAATTAAAATCTTGCCTTCGTAAGTCAGTTGTCTTAGTCCCCAAAACCCGAGTCTTTGCCTAACTTTCCCTACCAAGTCAGTCCAGTTTCCTTGTCCTCCACCCTCTCTGTCAAATTTGACTCCTAAAATTTTCAAATTATTTTCTTTAAAATCCAAATCTAGTCCCCCTGTGTCAACAGTCCCCCACGGCCCGAAGAGCTGGGCCTCGGACTTACTCCTATTGAGTTTAGCGCCCGAGGCCCGACCGTACCAGTCAGTCAAGTCCATTGCTCTTCGTACTGATAAAAGGTCAGTCGCTAAAAGGGTCATGTCGTCCATATATAAAACACAGGTCGCCGTCAGTCCACCAGTTCCTGGGATGTCTAGTCCTTTAATCCATTTGTCCCTTCTCAAGATTTGTGCCAGTGGCTCAATACAGGCCACATACAGAAGGGCAGATAAGGGACACCCCTGGCGGACACCGCTGTGAATATTTACAGCATTGGATAAATGCCCATTAACTACAAATCTGCTGATCAGACTGTTGTACAGCAGTCCCACCCAGGCTATGAATCTCCCTGGAAACCCCATTTTATCCAGTACCTTAAAAAGGAACTGGTGCGAGATGCGGTCAAATGCTTTTTCAAAGTCTAAATTTAGGACTACTAGCCGAATGTTTCTGTCTCTCGCGTAACAGATGGCGTCTCTGATCAGCACCAGGCTGTCCGTGATCTTCCTTCCGGGCACAGCGCATGCTTGATCCGGGTGGATTATGTCCGCTAAAACCGTCGACATACGTGTGGCTAAAATTTTGCTAAAAAGTTTGCAGTCAACGTTTAAAAGAGTAATGGGTCGCCAGTTCCGTAAGTCCGTCTTGTCTCCCTTTTTATGTAAAAGTGAAACTATCCCTATTCTAAAGCTGTCAGGAAGTCTTTCAAGAGTCTCAAATTCTTTAAAAACAGTCAGTAAGTCGAACGCTAAAATATCCCAAAAAGTTAAATAAAACTCCAGAGGAAGTCCGTCTGTACCAGGGGACTTTCCTCGTTTAAAACTTTTAAGAGCTTTGTGAATTTCTAAGATGTTAAAATCTTGAGATAAAATTGTACATTCGCTGTCGACTTTCTTTTCTAAAAACTCTAAAACTTCCCTTAGCGTGTCATTGTGAACTTCTTTTGTGCTGTATAGGTTTTCATAAAATACTTCAGTTTCCTTTAAAATTTCTTTTGTAGTGTAAACCTCCCTTCCTCCACTTTTCAAACTAGTGATAGCCCCACCCCGTGAAATAATCTTTTAAAAAAAATACCTAGTACACCTTTCACCTTCCTCTATCTCCCTCTCCCTGCTCCTTAAAATGACACCTTTGCTTTGACTTTCGGATAAAACTGACATTTCTTGTTTTATTTCTTTAATTTCTTCGCTAAAATCAATCCCATTATTTGAAAGATTAAAATACCTCTGTAGTCGTTTTTGCAGCCCCATCATGCATCGATTTAATCTATTCTTTTTATTTTTCCCTATCTTCCTAAAAAACTGTCTTGTCCGTTCCTTTACCATCTCCCACCACTGTGCACGTGAGTCGTAAAAGTCTCGGAGGGTCTGCCATTGGCTGAACTGCTCCCTGTACTCACTAACTACTTCCTTATCTTCCAAAAGGGAGCAGTTCAGCTTCCACAGCCCTCCCCCTACTGTCACACCAGTGGGCAGTGAAAGGGTGCATGACAGCATTATGTGATCTGAGAAAAAGAGGGGGGTTAATGTTGCATCGGTTGGCAGGCAGTCCCGTGTAAAAATGTAGTCAATGCGAGAGGCTCTGGTGCCGTCACCACTGAACCAGGTGAAGCCCTCCTCTCTGTGATGCATTGCTTTAAAACAGTCTACTAATTTAAAATCTCTAACTAAACCCTGCAATAAAACCGATGTTTTGTCAACTTTAAAATCCTCTGTCCTCTTCCTATCTTTCTTAGTTAAAACACAGTTAAAATCCCCTGCTACCACTAGGGGAGCCCTACCTAACATGTGGGGCTGCAGGTCTTCTAAAAGCTCATGCCTGTTATTTTTGTCTGTAAAACCATACACATTTAAAATGTTAAAATCCTTACCTAAAAAAGTCAGATTAGCTAAAATTGCCCGCCCATCCCTCACCACAGTGCTGCCCTTCACCAAAATATTGGGATTTTTGATTAAAATAGCAACACCGTCATTTTTGTTAAAATTGGACCCACTCCAGATGGAAGTTCCTGGGGTCCAAATCTCCTCCCACTTCCTGTAGTTTGTTAAAAAGGGCAGACCACATTCTTGCAATAAAAACACATCTGACTTAAAAGATTTTAAAAAGGATAACACACTCTGTGCTCGTATATTGCTCTTCACACTTCTCACATTGATTGTGGAGATAGTGAGAGCCATGAGCAGTATGGTTAAAAGGGTGTGAGACATTTAAAAGCAACCAAGTGACTACAGAGATATAATTAAAATCATGTTACATCTTGTTGCATTTGCCTTTCCTTTTCCCCAGAAGACCTGGGATCAGGGGAGCAAGTGCTTGACGCCACGGGGCTCGCAGAGAGTACCTCTTGCGACTCCTTTGGCGACGATGTTCTCAGCTTAAAATGCAGAAAAGAGACTTCATTTGGAGAATCTGCGGGCCACATACGGTCTAGATCTTCCGTGGGAGAACTATCTAGCCGATGCGCTACCCGCAGCTTTTTCTCCTCTGTTTGAACCAGAGGAGATCTCGCAGTTCTTTTCTGCACTTGAGCATTTGGGAGTGAAAAAACACTTTCACTCCCACTGGAGGGCATACTCACCTCCGAGACGGTGTTGAGGGAGGAAACAGTTTCATCCTCTCCGCTTTCTGTTTCATTTCCTTTTTCTTGTTCGGGAGTGGTTTCCTCCCCCTGTTCCGTATCAATCCGTGACTCTGCCCCTGTGGCCGCCCCACTTCCTTTTTCCTGACCAATCCCTGAGGCTGGCTGAGAATTTGAAATTCCCGCCAAAACCTCAGGGACCGCCTCCTCCTCCCTTTGTTCTTTTGTTTGCCATGCTTGTGGGGCGGCCATTTTGTTGCTTTTAAGTTTGTTGGCGAAACTTTTTGGGCAATCTCTGTAGAGATGGTTTGATTCTCCACACAGGTTGCACCGCCTGCCATTGGTACACTCCTCAAAGTTGTGACCAATTTCTCTGCATTTCCCACATATAATTTCCTGGCATGCTTCAGCTAAGTGCCCAAACTTTCCACACTTCCTGCATAATTTGGGCATGCCCTGGTAATGAATGTAGCCTCTGTTCTCGCCAAGCACAATCATTGAAGGCAGATGATTCAGGCCCTGGTAGCCCCCGGCGTCTTCCCAGTGTTTAATGGGAATTCGCCAAGAGCATGTCCAGATGCCGTCCTCATCTAAAACCTTAACTGGCTGGCTTCGAACGGTGCAAAATCTACCCAGCCATACACAAATGTCTTCCCCAGTCACTGTCTCATTAAACATTCTAACAATCACAGTTTTAAGTGTGTTATCAGAGAGCTTTTCAACAGTAAACATAGAGAACTGGGATTTAGCTGCTTCAAATCTGTGCCAAAACTCATTCAGGTGGGAAACCGCTCTAAAGCTAACATCATAACCTTTGTTGAGGGGCAGAGTCACAATACAATTTAAATCCTCAGGTTTAAAATTTAAAGTCTTTTGGATCAGCTTCCTGGAGAAATCAAGACGTGACATCCCCAGTAGCTTCCCCTCAACCTCTTTAAAAAGGAAACGCACGCTGTGGTGCCTCCGCATGCCGGCACGAGCAGCCGACATGGTGGAGACACCAACAGCCTAAAAACTTAAAGGAACAATAAATAAATAAATAGATAAATAGATAAAATGTCTTACCTTAAAACTGTACAGTCGTAAAAACAGCTGGATCAATGTACCTCCTAAAAGTTGTGTGGCTCGGGATACAAGGCTAATCTCGAGCCAAGAAACCTCCAAGAGGCGATCGCTGTCTCCACCTGACGACCAGATACGTGATCTTAGCCAAAAGGCCGAGAAGCGATGCCACAATGACGCCGAGGCGGGGGAGCCGCCAAAGGCCACGCCCACCTGGGCCGCGGCGAGAGGGCCTAAGGTCGCCAACAAACAAGCTCACCGAAAACGGATCACAACGGAGTGCACAACACGACACTTTGGAGTGCAACCTGGGATTTTGGATCATCATCGTTCAAAAGCACGGAATGGCTCGTAACTCCTAAACCGTCCGTCGCAGACCCAAGTGTCTTACATCACCGGAATCCTTGGCTCGGGCCGAACGAGACGCACGCCTCGGATCGGATGGTCGCGCTGGCGAGATTTTCGGGTATTTGGGATTTTCCGAAAAACCTACTTTTGCACAGTAGTCCTGGGTCGTTTGCCCAATCTGACCCAAAGCGGTGCCGAAAGATTCTCTGGAGTCTGACTGCCGACAGTGACCGGGAAAAAAGTCGGAATTTCGATTCACGTTGGCGACGGGACGCCAAGACGTTGGCGGTGGGCGAGGCGGGCTTTACTTGAATGGCTATAACTCTCCGACGGCAAAGAGACAATTACACCCAAGTGGGTACACCTGTGTACGGGCTCAGCCTGTGGTCACGTGAAAAGGGATGTGGCGACTGGCCACTTGGTGGCGCTGTAAACAGAAAAAAACAACAGCTTGAATACGGCCATAGACGACTGTGTATCACGTGATTTTTCACACGTGCACAAGGTATTCATACCACATGATAGAACTCCTCATTCTGAACAACTTTGGACCACTGCTGTCAATCAAAGCGTTCGTTAAATATTGGAGATTATGTGAAGAATGAAAAAAAAACAAGCCTCCCAGGTTGTTTTCTATCTCTCAATCAACCACTGCAGTTCGGTTCTCTGGACTTCCAAGGTTTCATCAACCATCAGGAGAAGAAGGAAAAATGATTGGAGCTTTAACAATCTGCTCTTTTAACCAGTGTGTGTGTCCAGGGGAGAGCGCGAACGCAGTCCCCCACTACCATAAATTATGCAGTCGAGATTCCCACATTTGGGGAATTCGCAGGGGTCAGCACAACCGGAGTGCAATGGCCGAACCTCGCCCTGGGTGAACCACCTCCCTGATCATGGTGTCTCCCCTGCCAGGTAAGTATGAATTCCCGGGCCTCCAGTCAGAGGCACCCTGTCCCTCTTCGCAATCCTCACCAACGGTCGGACAATCGAACACACACCTGATTCAACTCATCAGCTCGTTAGCAAAAGACTCCAAGAGATAAGAGAGACATCAAAAATGTGCAGTGACGGGCTTCTTTTTTTTCTTCTTTTCTTTTTTTCATGCTCCGGAACCGGCTCCATGAGCCAAAGATCGATTTAATACGCAGTCCCCGGATAGTGGACGAATCAGATATGAAACTGATAAGAACAGAGTTTATTTATTTATTTATTTATTTTTGAATTTGTTATTTTCACACCACCGTTACCAGTATTGGATATGATCACCTACGACAGCCATACACAGCAATATACACTACTTCCATGAACATCTGCTGTCACACAAGACTAAAACATTTCTCTCATTGAACACTTTAAAGGGGGTGCACCGTTCCCAGAAGTACTGCAATACCGGGTCGATGCGTGGAGTGGACGGAGCAAGCCCCTATTCCATCTCCCAGTTCCAAAAATCAATTTAATATATGGTGCCCGGGTAGGGCACGTATCAGATATTAAACTGATAAGAACAGATTTTTTTTCTTTCGAAAAAAGTTTATTGTCACATTTTCATTTCATTTTCACATTTTTTCTTTTAAACAATACACGTCTTTAAAACAAAAATGACACATTTAACATTTAAAAAACAGCTTTGTGTGGTGTGTCGTGTAAAAGTCCATGTATGTAAAAATGCTTGGTTTAAAAGAAAGGTAAAATGGATGAAATTAAATAGAAGTAAAAGATATAAGACAATAAAACATGCCAACTAAAACATCATCTCTTGTGCAGGATCGCGGGTGAGTCCCTATCAAGATTGTCCATTCACTCCAGGTCTCCAGAACAGGCTCCGGACCTCCCGCTTCCGGTGCCCAGCGGAGATCCCCTCCCTCCGGCCCGCTGGCCCGCTGTTCCCGTAGCCGGTGTGGTGAGGGTGCATCTACGGGCGGCCAGGTACGGTGGTGGCCGGGACCTTTCCGTGCGACCCCAGCCCCCCCATCCGAATGACGACGTCCGGCGCCTCCTGCAGCGTTGATCTTATAAGTTGCTCGCACGCGTGGAGGGGCACCGTAACGCGTTTCCCCACCAGCAGGTTTCTGGTGGTCCAGATGGCATCCTTGATATGGTTGAGGGTGAGCCAGAGCGAGGTAAATTGTTTTGATGTGAGGTCCTTCAAGCCCTGACCCACCCCCAGGATGGCGAGCTTGTATTCCATCTGGACACTACCCGCTGGCAGGCACGGGAAAACCAGGGGGCTGGTTCTGGCCCACAGGTCCCGCGCAGCACCGCACTCCCAGAGCAGATGGTAGACGGTCTCCGGGGAACCACATCCGGACCGTGGGCAGATGGAGTTTTTGGCCATGCCTCTGGAGTGCATGACCGCCCTGACCGGGAGGATCTCATGAGCCACCATCCACGATAAGTCCTTATGCCTGTTCTGGAGAGCTGGGTGGGCTGCGTTCCTCCAAACGTCTTTGGCCTCACCTAGTGTGAGGCCTGGAACCGGACTCACCGATTCCCGATCCTGCACAAGAGAGATGAGAGACTTGTGGTTAGTTAAAATGGTGGCATCATTGGTCTCTAAAAGGTACTTTTTTAAAAATTTCTTTATAAAACTGTATTCTTTAGGCAAGTTAAAAGACACTGGACGTTTAAGATCAATGGGTAAAATTTTCAAAGTTCTTAGGTAAGACCCCATCCAGAATCGGGTCATGGCTGCTGTCTTGTGTTCTCTGGATGGGGTCAGGGCGTATTGAATGTGAAGGGCGGCAAAGCGACTGCCTAAAAAGAGGTGGGGGTCTGGGAGGCCTTTCCCGCCATTCTCTTTTTTCTTTTTAACGACCTCCCTCTTCAGTCGTTCCCACTTGGACCCCCACAGGAAATAAAATACCGCCCTCTCCAGGTTGGCCAGGAATCGTCTTGGGGGACTAAAAACAGAACAGACAAGTAAAATCAGTGGTGAAATCACAGCTTTAAAAATTAAAATCTTGCCTTCGTAAGTCAGTTGTCTTAGTCCCCAAAACCCGAGTCTTTGCCTAACTTTCCCTACCAAGTCAGTCCAGTTTCCTTGTCCTCCACCCTCTCTGTCAAATTTGACTCCTAAAATTTTCAAATTATTTTCTTTAAAATCCAAATCTAGTCCCCCTGTGTCAACAGTCCCCCACGGCCCGAAGAGCTGGGCCTCGGACTTACTCCTATTGAGTTTAGCGCCCGAGGCCCGACCGTACCAGTCAGTCAAGTCCATTGCTCTTCGTACTGATAAAAGGTCAGTCGCTAAAAGGGTCATGTCGTCCATATATAAAACACAGGTCGCCGTCAGTCCACCAGTTCCTGGGATGTCTAGTCCTTTAATCCATTTGTCCCTTCTCAAGATTTGTGCCAGTGGCTCAATACAGGCCACATACAGAAGGGCAGATAAGGGACACCCCTGACGGACACCGCTGTGAATATTTACAGCATTGGATAAATGCCCATTAACTACAAATCTGCTGATCAGACTGTTGTACAGCAGTCCCACCCAGGCTATGAATCTCCCTGGAAACCCCATTTTATCCAGTACCTTAAAAAGGAACTGGTGCGAGATGCGGTCAAATGCTTTTTCAAAGTCTAAATTTAGGACTACTAGCCGAATGTTTCTGTCTCTCGCGTAACAGATGGCGTCTCTGATCAGCACCAGGCTGTCCGTGATCTTCCTTCCGGGCACAGCGCATGCTTGATCCGGGTGGATTATGTCCGCTAAAACCGTCGACATACGTGTGGCTAAAATTTTGCTAAAAAGTTTGCAGTCATCGTTTAAAAGAGTAATGGGTCGCCAGTTCCGTAAGTCCGTCTTGTCTCCTTTTTTATGTAAAAGTGAAACTATCCCTATTCTAAAGCTGTCAGGAAGTCTTTCAAGAGTCTCAAATTCTTTAAAAACAGTCAGTAAGTCGAACGCTAAAATATCCCAAAAAGTTAAATAAAACTCCAGAGGAAGTCCGTCTGTACCAGGGGACTTTCCTCATTTAAAACTTTTAAGAGCTTTGTGAATTTCTAAGATGTTAAAATCTTGAGATAAAATTGTACATTCGCTGTCGACTTTCTTTTCTAAAAACTCTAAAACTTCCCTTAGCGTGTCATTGTGAACTTCTTTTGTGCTGTATAGGTTTTCATAAAATACTTCAGTTTCCTTTAAAATTTCTTTTGTAGTGTAAACCTCCCTTCCTCCACTTTTCAAACTAGTGATAGCCCCACCCCGTGAAATAATCTTTTTAAAAAAATACCTAGTACACCTTTCACCTTCCTCTATCTCCCTCTCCCTGCTCCTTAAAATGACACCTTTGCTTTGACTTTCGGATAAAACTGACATTTCTTGTTTTATTTCTTTAATTTCTTCGCTAAAATCAATCCCATTATTTGAAAGATTAAAATACCTCTGTAGTCGTTTTTGCAGCCCCATCATGCATCGATTTAATCTATTCTTTTTATTTTTCCCTATCTTCCTAAAAAACTGTCTTGTCCGTTCCTTTACCATCTCCCACCACTGTGCACGTGAGTCGTAAAAGTCTCGGAGGGTCTGCCATTGGCTGAACTGCTCCCTGTACTCACTAACTACTTCCTTATCTTCCAAAAGGGAGCAGTTCAGCTTCCACAGCCCTCCCCCTACTGTCACACCAGTGGGCAGTGAAAGGGTGCATGACAGCATTATGTGATCTGAGAAAAAGAGGGGGGTTAATGTTGCATCGGTTGGCAGGCAGTCCCGTGTAAAAATGTAGTCAATGCGAGAGGCTCTGGTGCCGTCACCACTGAACCAGGTGAAGCCCTCCTCTCTGTGATGCATTGCTTTAAAACAGTCTACTAATTTAAAATCTCTAACTAAACCCTGCAATAAAACCGATGTTTTGTCAACTTTAAAATCCTCTGTCCTCTTCCTATCTTTCTTAGTTAAAACACAGTTAAAATCCCCTGCTACCACTAGGGGAGCCCTACCTAACATGTGGGGCTGCAGGTCTTCTAAAAGCTCATGCCTGTTATTTTTGTCTGTAAAACCATACACATTTAAAATGTTAAAATCCTTACCTAAAAAAGTCAGATTAGCTAAAATTGCCCGCCCATCCCTCACCACAGTGCTGCCCTTCACCAAAATATTGGGATTTTTGATTAAAATAGCAACACCGTCATTTTTGTTAAAATTGGACCCACTCCAGATGGAAGTTCCTGGGGTCCAAATCTCCTCCCACTTCCTGTAGTTTGTTAAAAAGGGCAGACCACATTCTTGCAATAAAAACACATCTGACTTAAAAGATTTTAAAAAGGATAACACACTCTGTGCTCGTATATTGCTCTTCACACTTCTCACATTGATTGTGGAGATAGTGAGAGCCATGAGCAGTATGGTTAAAAGGGTGTGAGACATTTAAAAGCAACCAAGTGACTACAGAGATATAATTAAAATCATGTTACATCTTGTTGCATTTGCCTTTCCTTTTCCCCAGAAGACCTGGGATCAGGGGAGCAAGTGCTTGACGCCACGGGGCTCGCAGAGAGTACCTCTTGCGACTCCTTTGGCGACGATGTTCTCAGCTTAAAATGCAGAAAAGAGACTTCATTTGGAGAATCTGCGGGCCACATACGGTCTAGATCTTCCGTGGGAGAACTATCTAGCCGATGCGCTACCCGCAGCTTTTTCTCCTCTGTTTGAACCAGAGGAGATCTCGCAGTTCTTTTCTGCACTTGAGCATTTGGGAGTGAAAAAACACTTTCACTCCCACTGGAGGGCATACTCACCTCCGAGACGGTGTTGAGGGAGGAAACAGTTTCATCCTCTCCGCTTTCTGTTTCATTTCCTTTTTCTTGTTCGGGAGTGGTTTCATGCTTGTGGGGCGGCCATTTTGTTGCTTTTAAGTTTGTTGGCGAAACTTTTTGGGCAATCTCTGTAGAGATGGTTTGATTCTCCACACAGGTTGCACCGCCTGCCATTGGTACACTCCTCAAAGTTGTGACCAATTTCTCTGCATTTCCCACATATAATTTCCTGGCATGCTTCAGCTAAGTGCCCAAACTTTCCACACTTCCTGCATAATTTGGGCATGCCCTGGTAATGAATGTAGCCTCTGTTCTCGCCAAGCACAATCATTGAAGGCAGATGATTCAGGCCCTGGTAGCCCCCGGCGTCTTCCCATTGTTTAATGGGAATTCGCCAAGAGCATGTCCAGATGCCGTCCTCATCTAAAACCTTAACTGGCTGGCTTCGAACGGTGCAAAATCTACCCAGCCATACACAAATGTCTTCCCCAGTCACTGTCTCATTAAACATTCTAACAATCACAGTTTTAAGTGTGTTATCAGAGAGCTTTTCAACAGTAAACATAGAGAACTGGGATTTAGCTGCTTCAAATCTGTGCCAAAACTCATTCAGGTGGGAAACCACTCTAAAGCTAACATCATAACCTTTGTTGAGGGGCAGAGTCACAATACAATTTAAATCCTCAGGTTTAAAATTTAAAGTCTTTTGGATCAGCTTCCTGGAGAAATCAAGACGTGACATCCCCAGTAGCTTCCCCTCAACCTCTTTAAAAAGGAAACGCACGCTGTGGTGCCTCCGCATGCCGGCACGAGCAGCCGACATGGTGGAGACACCAACAGCCTAAAAACTTAAAGGAACAATAAATAAATAAATAGATAAATAGATAAAATGTCTTACCTTAAAACTGTACAGTCGTAAAAACAGCTGGATCAATGTACCTCCTAAAAGTTGTGTGGCTCGGGATACAAGGCTAATCTCGAGCCAAGAAACCTCCAAGAGGCGATCGCTGTCTCCACCTGACGACCAGATACGTGATCTTAGCCAAAAGGCCGAGAAGCGATGCCGCAATGACGCCGAGGCGGGGGAGCCGCCAAAGGCCACGCCCACCTGGGCCGCGGCGAGAGGGCCTAAGGTCGCCAACAAACAAGCTCACCGAAAACGGATCACAACGGAGTGCACAACACGACACTTTGGAGTGCAACCTGGGATTTTGGATCATCATCGTTCAAAAGCACGGAATGGCTCGTAACTCCTAAACCGTCCGTCGCAGACCCAAGTGTCTTACATCACCGGAATCCTTGGCTCGGGCCGAACGAGACGCACGCCTCGGATCGGATGGTCGCGCTGGCGAGATTTTCGGGTATTTGGGATTTTCCGAAAAACCTACTTTTGCACAGTAGTCCTGGGTCGTTTGCCCAATCTGACCCAAAGCGGTGCCGAAAGATTCTCTGGAGTCTGACTGCCGACAGTGACCGGGAAAAAAGTCGGAATTTCGATTCACGTTGGCGACGGGACGCCAAGACGTTGGCGGTGGGCGAGGCGGGCTTTACTTGAATGGCTATAACTCTCCGACGGCAAAGAGACAATTACACCCAAGTGGGTACACCTGTGTACGGGCTCAGCCTGTGGTCACGTGAAAAGGGATGTGGCGACTGGCCACTTGGTGGCGCTGTAAACAGAAAAAAACAACAGCTTGAATACGGCCATAGACGACTGTGTATCACGTGATTTTTCACACGTGCACAAGGTATTCATACCACATGATAGAACTCCTCATTCTGAACAACTTTGGACCACTGCTGTCAATCAAAGCGTTCGTTAAATATTGGAGATTATGTGAAGAATGAAAAAAAAAGAAGAAAAAAAAACAAGCCTCCCAGGTTGTTTTCTATCTCTCAATCAACCACTGCAGTTCGGTTCTCTGGACTTCCAAGGTTTCATCAACCATCAGGAGAAGAAGGAAAAATGATTGGAGCTTTAACAATCTGCTCTTTTAACCAGTGTGTGTGTCCAGGGGAGAGCGCGAACGCAGTCCCCCACTACCATAAATTATGCAGTCGAGATTCCCACATTTGGGGAATTCGCAGGGGTCAGCACAACCGGAGTGCAATGGCCGAGCCTCGCCCTGGGTGAACCACCTCCCTGATCATGGTGTCTCCCCTGCCAGGTAAGTATGAATTCCCAGGCCTCCAGTCAGAGGCACCCTGTCCCTCTTCGCAATCCTCACCAACGGTCGGACAATCGAACACACACCTGATTCAACTCATCAGCTCGTTAGCAAAAGACTCCAAGAGATAAGAGAGACATCAAAAATGTGCAGTGACGGGCTTCTTTTTTTTCTTCTTTTCTTTTTTTCATGCTCCGGAACCGGCTCCATGAGCCAAAGATCGATTTAATACGCAGTCCCCGGATAGTGGACGAATCAGATATGAAACTGATAAGAACAGAGTTTATTTATTTATTTATTTATTTTTGAATTTGTTATTTTCACACCACCGTTACCAGTATTGGATATGATCACCTACGACAGCCATACACAGCAATATACACTACTTCCATGAACATCTGCTGTCACACAAGACTAAAACATTTCTCTCATTGAACACTTTAAAGGGGGTGCACCGTTCCCAGAAGTACTGCAATACCGGGTCGATGCGTGGAGTGGACGGAGCAAGCCCCTATTCCATCTCCCAGTTCCAAAAATCAATTTAATATATGGTGCCCGGGTAGGGCACGTATCAGATATTAAACTGATAAGAACAGATTTTTTCTTTCTTGTAATTTTATTTTTCTTTTCAACAATCATTACACATTTGAGCATTTACATTTTTCCATAAGAGCTGGTGTGACATTTCCAGCAGCATTGGTCATGTTACCACATTATATTCATTTGAATGTATTTTGTAATTTTCTTTTCCATAAAATCCCTTAAAATTTGCAAGAAAGAAGCACAAAAAAAGTAATAAAAAATAAATAAAAGGGTTTCTTTAACCTTATATAGGTAAAAGATGAAATAAAAGAATATCTAAAAATCAATGAATTTGGGTAGACATTCATAAAACAATAAAAGTATATCTAAAAAGCAATTTGGATATATATTAATAAAACAGTCGAACTTTTCCTTGTGCTGGAGCGGGGGTGAGTCCTTAACAATATTTGTCCCCATTTCTGCTCCTCTAAACAAAGCACCGAGACCAAGCGCTTCAGGCTCCCAGAGGAGACCCTCTTAAACCATGGCACCGCTGCCCTTTCCAGTTGTATGTGTGGGGCATCTACGGGCAGTCAGGGCTCGTGGCTGCGGGGACCTTTTTCCATGAAGCTCCGGCTCCCACGTCCGAATGGCAGCGTGCGGTGTACTCCTGCATCCTTTTCTTTGCCAGCTCCATGGTGGTATGAGGAGACACCTGCACCTGCTTCCCCACCAGCAGGTTTCTGGAGGTCCAAATAGCGTCTTTTATACAGTTTATGGGGAGCCAGAGGTTTGTCGGTGGAATGGCTGGCTTTCCCTTCTGGCTCAACCCACCCATTATCCTTCTGTAGGTTAGGACCTCCCCTGCTGGTAGGCACGGGAATTGCTGGGAGCCGGCCAGTGCCCACAGGTCCCTCGCAGCACTGCACTCCCAGAGCGCATGCCTCACGGTCTCAGGCGCGCCACACCCGGACCGTGGGCAGCTCGAGTCCCTTGCCATGCCCCGGGAGTGCATCACGGCCCTGACCGGGAGGATCTCATGGGCCACCATCCACGCCAAGTCACGGTGTTTGTTCAGAAGAGCTGGGTGGGACACGCTGCGCCAAGTTATTTGGGCTTCTCTCAAGGTGAGCCCGCGCACTGGGCTCACTTGCTCCCGCTCCTGCACAAGAGAAAGAATCGACTTGTGATTAGTTAAAATGTCTATTCCTTCTTTTTCAATGTTTAACTTGTTTAAAAATTTCTTAATAAAACCATATGTTATGGGTAGGTTAAAGGCCACCGGTTTTGTGTGGTCTCTTTCTACAAACTTTAAACTTCTAAGGTAAGAACCCATCCAAAACCGAACCATCGCTGTTGTTTTGTTGTCATTTGTTGTTGATGTGGCATATTTCATGTGTAGTGCTGTAAAACGAGCTCCAAGGAATAAATGTAAATCTGGAACTCCTTTTCCTCCATTTGTGTGCGTCTTTTTCATCTCCTCCCTCCTCAGCCTCTCCCATTTGGATCCCCACAGAAAATAGAATATAGCCCTGTCCAGGGCCTGCAGGAACCGTCTTGGGGGGTAAAAAACAGAACATAAAAGTAGCATTAGTGGTAAAATGACAGCTTTTATTATTAAAATCTTTCCTTCTATTGTCAATTTCCTTAGGCTCCAAAAGCCCAACCTTTGTTTTGCCTTCCTTAAAACCTCTTCCCAATTTCCTTTCCCTCTTCCTTCACCGTCGAACTTTACTCCTAAAATTTTTAACTCAGTGCTTTTAATTGTTATCTCCAGTCCTTTCCTGTCTATGGGTGTCCATGGTCCGTAGAACTGTGCTTGTGTTTTTCCTCTATTGAGTTTAGCCCCACTTGCCCTCCCAAACCAGTCTGTCAAGTCTAAGGTCCTTTGAATCGATAAAATGTCCGTACATAAAATGTTCACGTCATCCATATAGAGTGCAGTCTTTGCAGTCTGTCCCCCTGTCCCTGGAATAGAAAGTCCTCTGATCCGTTGATCCCTTCTCAAACCCTGTGCTAATGGTTCTATGCACATTACAAACAGGAGAGGAGATAATGGACAGCCCTGACGGACGCCGCAGCGTATATTAACTGCTTTTGTAAGATGTCCGCTTAACAGGATTCTGCTATTTATATCCCTATATAGCAATCCCACCCAAGCTAAAAATCTCTCTGGAAAACCCATTTTATTCAGTACTTTAAACAAGTACTGGTGCGAGACCCGGTCGAATGCTTTTTCAAAATCTAAATTTAACACCGCTAAACGAATATTTCTGTCTCTCGCGTAACAGATGGCGTCTCTAATCAGTACGAGGCTGTCCGTGATCTTTCTTCCTTGTACAGCACAGGTTTGATCCGGGTGGATCAGCTCTGCTAAAATCCCTGACAAGCGTGTTGCTAAAATCTTACTAAAAAGTTTACAGTCGACATTTAAAAGAGTAATAGGGCGCCAATTTCGCAAGTCTTCTTTTTCGTCTTTTTTATATAAAAGTGTCACAATGCCTGTCCTAAAACTGTCCGGTAAAAGATCGCTATCGTCAAAGTCATTAAAAACCGCTAGAAGGTCTTCAGCTAAAATGTCCCAAAATGTCTCATAAAATTCTAAGGGAAGTCCGTCTGCACCTGGGGACTTGCCTTTTTTAAAACTTTTCAGGCCTTTTGTAATTTCTAAGATGTTAAAATCTCTACTTAAAAGTTCTTTTTCCTTCACTGTTTTTTCCACCAGGGTTAGCACTTCATTTACTGTTTCTTCATCTATCTTTTTTTCCTCATACAATGCATCATAAAAGTCTTCCACTCCTTTTAAAATATCCCTTGTATTAGTCATCAGTTTTCCTTCTTTATTTTTTATACTTACAATTGCCCCACTTTTACTCACAATCTTCTTAAAAAAATACCTTGTGCATTTTTCACCTTCCTCAACCTCTCTTTCCTTGCTTCTAAGAATGACTCCTTTGCTTGTTATTTCTGATAAGATCGTCATCTCTTTTTTTACCTCTTTAATTTCTTCGTTAAAATCAAAGCCTACATTTAAAAGGTTAAAATAACGTTGTAAACGTTTTTGCAACCCCACCATCTTTTTCTTTTCTTTGGTTTTCTTTCTATTTCCTGCCCAAATAAAAAATGTCTTGGTCTTTTCCTTCACCATCTCCCACCACTGTGCTCTTGAATCAAAAAAGTCTTGAAGGGTCTGCCATTTACTATACTGCTGCTTATATTCATTTGCTACTTCTTTGTCTTGTAACAGGGAGCAGTTTAACTTCCACAGACCCTTCCCTACCGTCACACCCGGGGGGAGTGTAAGAGTGCATGACAGCATAGCGTGGTCAGAAAAGAAAACAGGGGAGATTCTAGCATCTCTCGGTGGGCACTCTCTGGTGAAGACATAGTCGATTCGAGAAGCTTTGGAGCCATCACTACTGAACCAAGTGTGGCCCTCCGCTTTTGGATGCATCGTCTTAAAACAGTCCGTTAATCTAAAATCTTTTACTATGTCTTGCAGTAGATGTGTTGTTTTGTCAGTTTTAAAAGCTTTCCCCGCTCCTCTCCTATCTCCTTTTCCTAAGATGCAATTAAAATCCCCGGCTAAGATTAAGGGGTTTCTCCCTAAAAGGTGGGGTTGCATATCTTCTAAAAGGCTGTATCTGTCATTCTTTTCTGTGTTCCCATAAAAATTTAGTACATTAAAATCCCTCCCTAAAAATGTCAAATTGGCTAAAAGGGCCCGCCCGTCTCTTAATATTGTGCTCCCCTTCACCAATATTTGTGTGTTTTTTATCAGGATGGCTATTCCGTCTGCTTTGTTTTGGTTTGAACCACTCCATAAGGAGGGTCCTTGCTGCCATTTATCCTCCCACTTCTTGTAGTTCTTTAAAAAGGGTAAGGCACATTCCTGTAATAAAAACACATCAGAGGGTTGTGTACTTAAAAAATTTAAGACCATTTGTGCTCTCGTTTGTGACTTCACACTTCTCACATTTACAGTTGAGATGGTGATGTTCGTGAGCATTAAAATGAGTATAAAGGACGACAGATACAGCATTTTAAAGTTTTAAAATTTTAAAAACCAACTATCCATTAAAAACCAAATTTTCTTGTAAAACAAACTCTTCCTGCATTCCCACCAGCGGGGAGACAGGGGGGTGAGTTTGTTTTCCTTCTGAGTCACAGGGTGAGCTCCTGGGTGTGGATGATTTCAGCTCAATCGCTAAGAAAGAAATCTCATTTGCTGTATGACTTGGGAATAATCTATTCAGGTCGTCTGACGAGGAGGAGTCAGAGAATCTTCCCATTTTATCTTTATCTATTTCTTTCAAGAGAGGGGAGTGTGCCACTCTCTTTTTATTCTTCGATTGAGCACAGGGGAGTTGCTCGCTTAATTGACTTTTTGTTTGCAACTCGTCTGTGTCCTCCCCTGCATTTTCACTTCCTTCTATATTGTCTTCACCTGTCCCTTCCAATTGATTTTCCACGCCCTGTTGTATTTCACTCATTTGCTCCACCCCTTCGTTACCTCTGTCATCTGTTCTCTCTTCACCACTCACCAGATTTGGCGGGAGATTTGAGTTTTTTGGCTCCGCCCCCTCGTTGTCTTTTTGTCTACTTTCCTCAACCGCCATTTTGTGTGCTTTAACTTTGTTAGCAAAAGACTTTGGGCAATCTCTGTAGAGATGAGCGGAGTCTCCACAGAGATTGCAACTTCTGCCATTGGGACACTCTTCAAAAGTGTGCCCAATTTCTCTGCATTTTCTACAAAACACTTTTTGACATGCCTCTACCAGGTGCCCAAACTCTCCACACCTGCGGCACAGCTTGGGCATCCCCTGGTAGTGGATGTAGCCTCTGTTTTCACCAAGAACTATCATTGATGGCAGATGTCTTAGGCCCTGATAGCCCTGGGGATCTTCCCACTGTTTGATCGGGATTCTCCAGGAGCAGTTCCAAATACCATCCTCATCCACCACCTTCATAGCCTGGCTCTTTACAGTGCAAAATCTACCCAGCCATACACAAATGTCTTCTCCAGTCACAGTCTCATTGAACATCCTAACAATCACAACCTTGTGAGTGTTGTCAGTTAGCTTCTCAACTTTAAACATGGAGAACTGGGTCTTTACATTCTCAAATCTATTCCAAAATTCAGATAACAAGGCTGTATTTCTAAAACTAACGTCAAAGCCTTTATTAAAAGGCAGGGAGAAAATACAATTCAAATCTTGGGGTGTGTAATTCAACGCTTTCTGAACGTATTTACGTGAAAAATCTAGACGGGACATTTCAATCGTCTTGACATTTTCTAAAAAGGTAAAACGCACGCTGTGGTGCCTCCGCATGCCGGCACGAGCAGCCGACATGATGGAGGCACCGCCAGCCTAAAAGGTTTAAAACTATACAATAAATAAGCAAATAAATAAATAAGTAAAAGGATAAAAAAGGGTCTTACCTTAAAATCTGTACAATTCAAAGCAGCAAAAACAATTTACCTCCTGAAGGTTGTGGGGCCCGGGACACAAAAATCTCGAGCCAAGAAACCTCAAGAGGCGATCGCAACTCCACCTGACAACCAGATACTTGATCTTAGCCAAAAGGCCGAGAAGCGATGCCGCAATGACGCCGAGGCGGGCGAGCCGCCAAAGGCCACGCCCACCTGGGCCGCGGCGAGAGGGCCTAAGGTCGCCAACAAACAAGCTCACCGAAAACGGATCACAACGGAGTGCACAACACGACACTTTGGAGTGCAACCTGGGATTTTGGATCATCATCGTTCAAAAGCACGGAATGGCTCGTAACTCCTAAACCGTCCGTCGCAGACCCAAGTGTCTTACATCACCGGAATCCTTGGCTCGGGCCGAACGAGACGCACGCCTCGGATCGGATGGTCGCGCTGGCGAGATTTTCGGGTATTCAGATATTCAACAGCTTGAATATTTGGGATTTTCCGAAAAACCTACTTTTGCACAGTAGTCCTGGGTCGTTTGCCCAATCTGACCCAAAGCGGTGCCGAAAGATTCTCTGGAGTCTGACTGCCGACAGTGACCGGGAAAAAAGTCGGAATTTCGATTCACGTTGGCGACGGGACGCCAAGACGTTGGCGGTGGGCGAGGCGGGCTTTACTTGAATGGCTATAACTCTCCGACGGCAAAGAGACAATTACACCCAAGTGGGTACACCTGTGTACGGGCTCAGCCTGTGGTCACGTGAAAAGGGATGTGGCGACTGGCCACTTGGTGGCGCTGTAAACAGAAAAAAACAACAGCTTGAATACGGCCATAGACGACTGTGTATCACGTGATTTTTCACACGTGCACAAGGTATTCATACCACATGATAGAACTCCTCATTCTGAACAACTTTGGACCACTGCTGTCAATCAAAGCGTTCGTTAAATATTGGAGATTATGTGAAGAATGAAAAAAAAAGAAGAAAAAAAAACAAGCCTCCCAGGTTGTTTTCTATCTCTCAATCAACCACTGCAGTTCGGTTCTCTGGACTTCCAAGGTTTCATCAACCATCAGGAGAAGAAGGAAAAATGATTGGAGCTTTAACAATCTGCTCTTTTAACCAGTGTGTGTGTCCAGGGGAGAGCGCGAACGCAGTCCCCCACTACCATAAATTATGCAGTCGAGATTCCCACATTTGGGGAATTCGCAGGGGTCAGCACAACCGGAGTGCAATGGCCGAGCCTCGCCCTGGGTGAACCACCTCCCTGATCATGGTGTCTCCCCTGCCAGGTAAGTATGAATTCCCAGGCCTCCAGTCAGAGGCACCCTGTCCCTCTTCGCAATCCTCACCAACGGTCGGACAATCGAACACACACCTGATTCAACTCATCAGCTCGTTAGCAAAAGACTCCAAGAGATAAGAGAGACATCAAAAATGTGCAGTGACGGGCTTCTTTTTTTTCTTCTTTTCTTTTTTTCATGCTCCGGAACCGGCTCCATGAGCCAAAGATCGATTTAATACGCAGTCCCCGGATAGTGGACGAATCAGATATGAAACTGATAAGAACAGAGTTTATTTATTTATTTATTTATTTTTGAATTTGTTATTTTCACACCACCGTTACCAGTATTGGATATGATCACCTACGACAGCCATACACAGCAATATACACTACTTCCATGAACATCTGCTGTCACACAAGACTAAAACATTTCTCTCATTGAACACTTTAAAGGGGGTGCACCGTTCCCAGAAGTACTGCAATACCGGGTCGATGCGTGGAGTGGACGGAGCAAGCCCCTATTCCATCTCCCAGTTCCAAAAATCAATTTAATATATGGTGCCCGGGTAGGGCACGTATCAGATATTAAACTGATAAGAACAGATTTTTTCTTTCGAAAAAAGTTTATTGACACATTTTCATTCTTTACATTTCCTCATTTTTCTTTTAAAAATTGCACATGTCTTGTAAAACAAAAATGACACAATTAAGGGTTAAAAATCAGTATTGGGTGGTGTGTCGTGTGAAAGTCCATGTGTGTAAAATGTTGGTTTAAAAGAAGGTAAAATGAATGAAAATAAATAGCAATAAATGATGTAAAACAATAAAACATGCCAACTAAAACATCATCTCTTGTACAGGATCGCGGGTGAGTCCCTATCAAGATTGTCCATTCACTCCAGGTCTCCAGAACAGGCTCCGGACCTCCCGCTTCCGGTGCCCAGCGGAGATCCCCTCCCTCCGGCCCGCTGGCCCGCTGTTCCCGTAGCCGGTGTGGTGAGGGTGCATCTACGGGCGGCCAGGTACGGTGGTGGCCGGGACCTTTCCATGCGACCCCAGCCCCCCCATCCGAATGACGACGTCCGGCGCCTCCTGCAGCGTTGATCTTATAAGTTGCTCGCACGCGTGGAGGGGCACCGTAACGCGTTTCCCCACCAGCAGGTTTCTGGTGGTCCAGATGGCATCCTTGATATGGTTGAGGGTGAGCCAGAGCGAGGTAAATTGTTTTGATGTGAGGTCCTTCAAGCCCTGACCCACCCCCAGGATGGCGAGCTTGTATTCCATCTGGACACTACCCGCTGGCAGGCACGGGAAAACCAGGGGGCTGGTCCTGGCCCACAGGTCCCGCGCAGCACCGCACTCCCAGAGCAGATGGTAGACGGTCTCCGGGGAACCACATCCGGACCGTGGGCAGATGGAGTTTTTGGCCATGCCTCTGGAGTGCATGACCGCCCTGACCGGGAGGATCTCATGAGCCACCATCCACGATAAGTCCTTATGCCTGTTCTGGAGAGCTGGGTGGGCTGCGTTCCTCCAAACATCTTTGGCCTCACCTAGTGTGAGGCCTGGAACCGGACTCACCGATTCCCGATCCTGCACAAGAGAGATAAGAGACTTGTGGTTAGTTAAAATGGTGGCATCATTGGTCTCTAAAAGGTACTTTTTTAAAAATTTCTTTATAAAACTGTATTCTTTAGGCAAGTTAAAAGACACTGGACATTTAAGATCAATGGGTAAAATTTTCAAAGTTCTTAGGTAAGACCCCATCCAGAATCGGGTCATGGCTGCTGTCTTGTGTTCTCTGGATGGGGTCAGGGCGTATTGGATGTGGAGGGCGGCAAAGCGGCTGCCTAAAAACAGGTGGGGGTCTGGGAGGCCTTTCCCGCCATTCTCTTTTTTCTTTTTGACGACCTCCCTCTTTAGTCGTTCCCACTTGGACCCCCACAGGAAATAAAATACCGCCCTCTCCAGGTTGGCCAGGAATCGTCTTGGGGGACTAAAAACAGAACAGACAAGTAAAATCAGTGGTAAAATCACGGATTTAAAAATTAAAATCTTGCCTTCTAACGTCAATTGTCTTAGTCCCCAAAACCCCAGTCTTTGCCTGACTTTCCCTAACATGTCAGTCCAGTTTCCCTGTCCTCCACCCTCTTTGTCAAATTTGACTCCTAAAATTTTCATGTTATTGTCTTTAAAATTCAAATCAAGTCCACCTGTGTCCACGTCACCCCACGGCCCGAAGAGCTGGGCCTCGGACTTGCTCCTATTGAGCTTGGCGCCCGAGGCCCGACCGTACCAGTCAGTCAAGTCCATTGCTCTTCGTACTGATACAAGGTCAGTCGCTAAAAGGGTCACGTCATCCATATATAAAACACAGGTCGCCGTCAGTCCACCAGTTCCTGGGATGTCTAGTCCTTTAATCCATTTATCCCTTCTCAAGATTTGTGCCAGTGGCTCAATACAAGCCACATACAGAAGGGGAGATAAGGGACACCCCTGACGGACTCCGCTGTAGAGTTTTACAGCTTTGGATAAATGCCCATTAACCAAAACACTGCTAGACAGATCGTTGTACAGCAATCCCAGGAAACCCCATTTTTCCCAGTACCTGAAGCAGGTACTGGTGCGAGATGCGGTCAAAGGCTTTTTCGAAATCTAAATTTAGGACTACTAGCCGAATGTTTCTGTCTCTCGCATAACAGATGGCATCTCTGATCAGTACCAGGCTGTCCGTGATCTTCCTGCCGGGCACAGCACATGCTTGATCCAGGTGGATTACGTCCTCTAAAACAGTCGACATACGTGTAGCTAAAATCTTACTAAAAAGTTTGCAATCATAATTTAAAAGGGTGATTGGTCGCCAGTTTCTCAAGTCAGTCTTGTCTCCTTTTTTGTGTAGTAAAGTGACTATCCCTACTCTAAAGCTGTCCGGAAGTCTGTCAAGAGTCTCAAATTCTTTAAAAACTGTCAATAAGTCGTGTGCTAAAATGTCCCAGAAAGTCAGATAAAACTCAAAGGGGAGTCCATCCATACCTGGGGACTTCCCCTTTTTAAAACCTTTTAAAGCTTTGTGCATTTCTAAAAGAGTAAAATCTTGGGATAAAAGCACATCTGGACTCTTTACCTTTTTATCTAAAAATCCTAAAACTTCCTCTAAGATGCCATTGTGTACCTCTTTAGTGCTGTATAAATTATTGTAAAAACTTTCAATTTCCCCTAAAATCAGATCTGTTGTATTTACCTCCCCACCTGTAAAAGTTTTTAAAGTATTAATTGACCCTCCCCGTGTTATTGTCTTTTTAAAAAAATATCTAGTACACTTTTCCCCTTCTTCTATTTCTCTCTCCTTACATCTTAAAATGACACCTTTACTCTTAGTTTCGGACAAATCTGACATTTCTTTCTTTACTTCTTTTATTTCTTCTGTAAAATCCAATCCACTGTTTAAAAGGTTAAAATATCTCTGCAGTCTTTTTTGCAGCCCCATCATGCGTCTTTTTTCTTTGTTCTTTTTATCTTTTCCAATTTGTTTAAAAAACCATCCTGTCTTTTGTTTCACCATCTCCCACCACTGTGCACGTGAGTCGTAAAAGTCCTGGAGGGTCTGCCATTGGCTGAACTGCTCCCTATACTCTTTGACCACTTCCTCATCCTCTAATAGGGAGCAGTTCAGCTTCCACAGCCCTCCCCCTACAGTCACACCTGTGGGTAGTGAAAGAGTGCAGGACAGCATCATGTGATCAGAGAAGAAGAGGGGGGTCAATGTAGCATCGGTCGGCGGGCAGTCCCTTGTAAAAACATAGTCAATTCGAGAGGCTCTGGCACCGTCACCACTGAACCAGGTGAAGCCCTCCTCTCTTTGATGCATTGTTTTAAAGCAGTCAACTAACTTAAAATCTTTGACTATATTTTGCAATAAAACCGATGTCTTGTCGACCTTAAAATCCTCTCCTACCCTCTTTCTGTCCTTTCTTGATAAAACACAATTAAAATCCCCTGCTACCACTAGGGGAGCCCTACCTAGCATGTGGGGCTGCAGGTCTTCTAAAAGCTCATACCTGTTGTTTTTTCCTGTAAAACCATACACATTTAAAATGTTAAAATCCTTACCTAAAAAAGTCAGATTAGCTAAAATTGCCCGCCCATCCCTCACCACAGTGCTGCCCTTCACCAAAACATTGGGATTTTTAATTAAAATAGCAACACCGTCATTTTTGTTAAAATTGGACCCACACCAGATGGAAGGTCCTGGGGTCCAAATCTCCTCCCACTTCCTGTAATTTGTTAAAAAAGGCAGACCACATTCTTGCAGTAAAAACACATCTGACTTAAAAGATTTTAAAAGGGATAACACGCTCTGTGCTCGTATATTACTCTTCACACTTCTCACATTGATTGTGGAGATAGTGAGAGCCATGAGCAGTATGGTTAAAAAGGTGTGAGACATTTAAAAGAAAACCATGGGACTACAGAGATATAATTAAAATCATGTTACATCTTGTTGCACTTGCCTTTCCTTTTGCCCAGAGAACCTGGCATCAAGGGGGAAAGTGCTTGACGCCTCAGGGCTCGCAGAGAGGACCTCTTGCGACTCCTTTGGCAACGATGTTCTTAGCTTGAAATGCAGAAAAGAGACTTCATTTGGAGATTCTGCGGGCCACATACGGTCTAGATCTTCCATGGGGGAACTATCTAGCCGATGCGCTACCCGCAGCTTTTTCTCCTCTGTTTGAACCAGAGGAGATCTCGCAGTTCTTTTCTGCACTTGAGCATTAGGGAGCGAACAGTCTGTTTCACTCCCACTAGTGGACACACTAACCTCAGACACGGTTACTAGGGAGGAAGCCATTTCCTCCTCTACATCCTCCATACTGTCTTCTTTTTCATTTTGAGGATTGGCTTCCTCCCCCTCACCAACTGCCAGAATTGACTCCGCCCCTGTGGCCGCCCCACTTCCTCCTTCCTGTCCAATCCCTGAGGCTGGCTGGGGGTTTGAATTTCCCGCCAAAACCTCAGGGCCCGCCTCCTCAATTGTTTGTTCTTTGGGTGGGGCGGCCATTTTGTTGCTTTTTAACTTGTTGGCAAAACTTTTAGGGCAGTCTCTGTAGAGATGGGATGATTCTCCACAGAGGTTGCACTTTCTGCCATTTTGGCACTCTTCAAAAATGTGCCCAATTTCTCTGCACTTCCTACACACTACTTCTTGGCATGCCTCGGCGAGATGTCCAAGTTGACCACACTTGCGGCATAGCTTGGGCATCCCTTGGTAATGGATGTAGCCTCTATTCTCTCCCAACACAATCATTGAAGGTATTTGACTCAGGCCATGGTAGCTGTTGGGATCTGCCCATTGTTTTATGGGCACTCTCCACGCACAGCTCCAGATACCGTCTTCATCTAAAACCTTGACTGGTTGTCCACGAATAGAGCAATATCTTGCCAACCATACAGCAATGTCATCTCCACTTACTGTTTCATTAAACATCCTGACAATCACAACCTTCAGTGAATTATCAGTCAGTTTTTCCACAGTGAACATGGAGAAATTGGCTTTACACATTTCAAACCGAGTCCAAAAAGTACTTAGCAAGGAAGCCGAAGCAAAGCTTACATCAAAACCATGATTCAGGGGCAGAGTCAACAGGCAGTTTATGTCCACAACTTTAAAACCAAGAATCTGTTGGATGCACTTCCTAGAAAAGTCCAATCTGGACATGGCCAGGAGAGTGCCATCCTCTTTTGCTTTGAATTTAAAATGCACGCTGTGGTGCCTCCTCACGCCGGACCGAGCAGCCGACATGTTGGAGGCACCACCAGCCTGCTGCGGCTAAAACTCAACAATAAATATACAATAAATAAATTAAAACCTGCTTACCTTAAAACAAGATTCCTCGCAGAAACGAGTCGTCACTTAAAAGCCGCTTGTCAATGTACCTCCTGAAGGATGTAGGTCCCGTGTGACAAGCCACACACGAAACCAAAAGGTCCCACAAGAGGCGATCGCTGTCCCAAACTTCTGACCAGACCACGTGATCTTAGCCAAAAGGCCGAGAAGCGATGCCGCAATGACGCCGAGGCGGGGGAGCCACCAAAGGCCACGCCCACCTGGGCCGCGGCGAGAGGGCCTAAGGTCGCCAACAAACAAGCTCACCGAAAACGGATCACAACGGAGTGCACAACACGACACTTTGGAGTGCAACCTGGGATTTTGGATCATCATCGTTCAAAAGCACGGAATGGCTCGTAACTCCTAAACCGTCCGTCGCAGACCCAAGTGTCTTACATCACCGGAATTCTTGGCTCGGGCCGAACGAGACGCACGCCACGGATCGGATGGTCGCGCTGGCGAGATTTTCGGGTATTTGGGATTTTCCGAAAAACCTACTTTTGCACAGTAGTCCTGGGTCGTTTGCCCAATCTGACCCAAAGCGGTGCCGAAAGATTCTCTGGAGTCTGACTGCCGACAGTGACCAGGAAAAAAGTCGGAATTTCGATTCACGTTGGCGACGGGACGCCAAGACGTTGGCGGTGGGCGAGGCGGGCTTTACTTGAATGGCTATAACTCTCCGACGGCAAAGAGACAATTACACCCAAGTGGGTACACCTGTGTACGGGCTCAGCCTGTGGTCACGTGAAAAGGGATGTGGCGACTGGCCACTTGGTGGCGCTGTAAACAGAAAAAAACAACAGCTTGAATACGGCCATAGACGACTGTGTATCACGTGATTTTTCACACGTGCACAAGGTATTCATACCACATGATAGAACTCCTCATTCTGAACAACTTTGGACCACTGCTGTCAATCAAAGCGTTCGTTAAATATTGGAGATTATGTGAAGAATGAAAAAAAAAGAAGAAAAAAAAACAAGCCTCCCAGGTTGTTTTCTATCTCTCAATCAACCACTGCAGTTCGGTTCTCTGGACTTCCAAGGTTTCATCAACCATCAGGAGAAGAAGGAAAAATGATTGGAGCTTTAACAATCTGCTCTTTTAATCAGTGTGTGTGTCCAGGGGAGAGCGCGAACGCAGTCCCCCACTACCATAAATTATGCAGTCGAGATTCCCACATTTGGGGAATTCGCAGGGGTCAGCACAACCGGAGTGCAATGGCCGAGCCTCGCCCTGGATGAACCACCTCCCTGATCATGGTGTCTCCCCTGCCAGGTAAGTATGAATTCCCGGGCCTCCAGTCAGAGGCACCGTGTCCCTCTTCGCAATCCTCACCAACGGTCGGACAATCGAACACACACCTGATTCAACTCATCAGCTCGTTAGCAAAAGACTCCAAGAGATAAGAGAGACATCAAAAATGTGCAGTGACAGGCTTCTTTTTTTTCTTCTTTTCTTTTTTTCATGCTCCGGAACCGGCTCCATGAGCCAAAGATCGATTTAATACGCAGTCCCCGGATAGTGGACGAATCAGATATGAAACTGATAAGAACAGAGTTTATTTATTTATTTATTTATTTTTGAATTTGTTATTTTCACACCACCGTTACCAGTATTGGATATGATCACCTACGACAGCCATACACAGCAATATACACTACTTCCATGAACATCTGCTGTCACACAAGACTAAAACATTTCTCTCATTGAACACTTTAAAGGGGGTGCACCATTCCCAGAAGTACTGCAATACCGGGTCGATGCGTGGAGTGGACGGAGCAAGCCCCTATTCCATCTCCCAGTTCCAAAAATCAATTTAATATATGGTGCCCGGGTAGGGCACGTATCAGATATTAAACTGATAAGAACAGATACTACACTTGATCTTAGCCAAAAGGCCGAGAAGCGATGCCGCAATGACGCCGAGGCGGGGGAGCCGCCAAAGGCCACGCCCACCTGGGCCGCGGCGAGAGGGCCTAAGGTCGCCAACAAACAAGCTCACCGAAAACGGATCACAACGGAGTGCACAACACGACACTTTGGAGTGCAACCTGGGATTTTGGATCATCATCGTTCAAAAGCACGGAATGGCTCGTAACTCCTAAACCGTCCGTCGCAGACCCAAGTGTCTTACATCACCGGAATCCTTGGCTCGGGCCGAACGAGACGCACGCCACGGATCGGATGGTCGCGCTGGCGAGATTTTCGGGTATTTGGGATTTTCCGAAAAACCTACTTTTGCACAGTAGTCCTGGGTCGTTTGCCCAATCTGACCCAAAGCGGTGCCGAAAGATTCTCTGGAGTCTGACTGCCGACAGTGACCGGGAAAAAAGTCGGAATTTCGATTCACGTTGGCGACGGGACGCCAAGACGTTGGCGGTGGGCGAGGCGGGCTTTACTTGAATGGCTATAACTCTCCGACGGCAAAGAGACAGTTACACCCAAGTGGGTACACCTGTGTACGGGCTCAGCCTGTGGTCACGTGAAAAGGGATGTGGCGACTGGCCACTTGGTGGCGCTGTAAACAGAAAAAAACAACAGCTTGAATACGGCCATAGACGACTGTGTATCACGTGATTTTTCACACGTGCACAAGGTATTCATACCACATGATAGAACTCCTCATTCTGAACAACTTTGGACCACTGCTGTCAATCAAAGCGTTCGTTAAATATTGGAGATTATGTGAAGAATGAAAAAAAAAGAAGAAAAAAAAACAAGCCTCCCAGGTTGTTTTCTATCTCTCAATCAACCACTGCAGTTCGGTTCTCTGGACTTCCAAGGTTTCATCAACCATCAGGAGAAGAAGGAAAAATGATTGGAGCTTTAACAATCTGCTCTTTTAACCAGTGTGTGTGTCCAGGGGAGAGCGCGAACGCAGTCCCCCACTACCATAAATTATGCAGTCGAGATTCCCACATTTGGGGAATTCGCAGGGGTCAGCACAACCGGAGTGCAATGGCCGAGCCTCGCCCTGGGTGAACCACCTCCCTGATCATGGTGTCTCCCCTGCCAGGTAAGTATGAATTCCCAGGCCTCCAGTCAGAGGCACCCTGTCCCTCTTCGCAATCCTCACCAACGGTCGGACAATCGAACACACACCTGATTCAACTCATCAGCTCGTTAGCAAAAGACTCCAAGAGATAAGAGAGACATCAAAAATGTGCAGTGACGGGCTTCTTTTTTTTCTTCTTTTCTTTTTTTCATGCTCCGGAACCGGCTCCATGAGCCAAAGATCGATTTAATACGCAGTCCCCGGATAGTGGACGAATCAGATATGAAACTGATAAGAACAGAGTTTATTTATTTATTTATTTATTTTTGAATTTGTTATTTTCACACCACCGTTACCAGTATTGGATATGATCACCTACGACAGCCATACACAGCAATATACACTACTTCCATGAACATCTGCTGTCACACAAGACTAAAACATTTCTCTCATTGAACACTTTAAAGGGGGTGCACCGTTCCCAGAAGTACTGCAATACCGGGTCGATGCGTGGAGTGGACGGAGCAAGCCCCTATTCCATCTCCCAGTTCCAAAAATCAATTTAATATATGGTGCCCGGGTAGGGCACGTATCAGATATTAAACTGATAAGAACAGATACTACACTTGATCTTAGCCAAAAGGCCGAGAAGCGATGCCGCAATGACGCCGAGGCGGGGGAGCCGCCAAAGGCCACGCCCACCTGGGCCGCGGCGAGAGGGCCTAAGGTCGCCAACAAACAAGCTCACCGAAAACGGATCACAACGGAGTGCACAACACGACACTTTGGAGTGCAACCTGGGATTTTGGATCATCATCGTTCAAAAGCATGGAATGGCTCGTAACTCCTAAACCGTCCGTCGCAGACCCAAGTGTCTTACATCACCGGAATCCTTGGCTCGGGCCGAACGAGACGCACGCCTCGGATCGGATGGTCGCGCTGGCGAGATTTTCGGGTATTCAGATATTCAACAGCTTGAATATTTGGGATTTTCCGAAAAACCTACTTTTGCACAGTAGTCCTGGGTCGTTTGCCCAATCTGACCCAAAGCGGTGCCGAAAGATTCTCTGGAGTCTGACTGCCGACAGTGACCGGGAAAAAAGTCGGAATTTCGATTCACGTTGGCGACGGGACGCCAAGACGTTGGCGGTGGGCGAGGCGGGCTTTACTTGAATGGCTATAACTCTCCGATGGCAAAGAGACAATTACACCCAAGTGGGTACACCTGTGTACGGGCTCAGCCTGTGGTCACGTGAAAAGGGATGTGGCGACTGGCCACTTGGTGGCGCTGTAAACAGAAAAAAACAACAGCTTGAATACGGCCATAGACGACTGTGTATCACGTGATTTTTCACACGTGCACAAGGTATTCATACCACATGATAGAACTCCTCATTCTGAACAACTTTGGACCACTGCTGTCAATCAAAGCGTTCGTTAAATATTGGAGATTATGTGAAGAATGAAAAAAAAAGAAGAAAAAAAAACAAGCCTCCCAGGTTGTTTTCTATCTCTCAATCAACCACTGCAGTTCGGTTCTCTGGACTTCCAAGGTTTCATCAACCATCAGGAGAAGAAGGAAAAATGATTGGAGCTTTAACAATCTGCTCTTTTAACCAGTGTGTGTGTCCAGGGGAGAGCGCGAACGCAGTCCCCCACTACCATAAATTATGCAGTCGAGATTCCCACATTTGGGGAATTCGCAGGGGTCAGCACAACCGGAGTGCAATGGCCGAGCCTCGCCCTGGGTGAACCACCTCCCTGATCATGGTGTCTCCCCTGCCAGGTAAGTATGAATTCCCAGGCCTCCAGTCAGAGGCACCCTGTCCCTCTTCGCAATCCTCACCAACGGTCGGACAATCGAACACACACCTGATTCAACTCATCAGCTCGTTAGCAAAAGACTCCAAGAGATAAGAGAGACATCAAAAATGTGCAGTGACGGGCTTCTTTTTTTTCTTCTTTTCTTTTTTTCATGCTCCGGAACCGGCTCCATGAGCCAAAGATCGATTTAATACGCAGTCCCCGGATAGTGGACGAATCAGATATGAAACTGATAAGAACAGAGTTTATTTATTTATTTATTTATTTTTGAATTTGTTATTTTCACACCACCGTTACCAGTATTGGATATGATCACCTACGACAGCCATACACAGCAATATACACTACTTCCATGAACATCTGCTGTCACACAAGACTAAAACATTTCTCTCATTGAACACTTTAAAGGGGGTGCACCGTTCCCAGAAGTACTGCAATACCGGGTCGATGCGTGGAGTGGACGGAGCAAGCCCCTATTCCATCTCCCAGTTCCAAAAATCAATTTAATATATGGTGCCCGGGTAGGGCACGTATCAGATATTAAACTGATAAGAACAGATTTTTTCTTTCGAAAAAAGTTTATTGACACATTTTCATTCTTTACATTTCCTCATTTTTCTTTTAAAAATTGCACATGTCTTGTAAAACAAAAATGACACAATTAAGGGTTAAAAATCAGTATTGGGTGGTGTGTCGTGTGAAAGTCCATGTGTGTAAAATGTTGGTTTAAAAGAAGGTAAAATGAATGAAAATAAATAGCAATAAATGATGTAAAACAATAAAACATGCCAACTAAAACATCATCTCTTGTACAGGATCGCGGGTGAGTCCCTATCAAGATTGTCCATTCACTCCAGGTCTCCAGAACAGGCTCCGGACCTCCCGCTTCCGGTGCCCAGCGGAGATCCCCTCCCTCCGGCCCGCTGGCCCGCTGTTCCCGTAGCCGGTGTGGTGAGGGTGCATCTACGGGCGGCCAGGTACGGTGGTGGCCGGGACCTTTCCATGCGACCCCAGCCCCCCCATCCGAATGACGACGTCCGGCGCCTCCTGCAGCGTTGATCTTATAAGTTGCTCGCACGCGTGGAGGGGCACCGTAACGCGTTTCCCCACCAGCAGGTTTCTGGTGGTCCAGATGGCATCCTTGATATGGTTGAGGGTGAGCCAGAGCGAGGTAAATTGTTTTGATGTGAGGTCCTTCAAGCCCTGACCCACCCCCAGGATGGCGAGCTTGTATTCCATCTGGACACTACCCGCTGGCAGGCACGGGAAAACCAGGGGGCTGGTCCTGGCCCACAGGTCCCGCGCAGCACCGCACTCCCAGAGCAGATGGTAGACGGTCTCCGGGGAACCACATCCGGACCGTGGGCAGATGGAGTTTTTGGCCATGCCTCTGGAGTGCATGACCGCCCTGACCGGGAGGATCTCATGAGCCACCATCCACGATAAGTCCTTATGCCTGTTCTGGAGAGCTGGGTGGGCTGCGTTCCTCCAAACATCTTTGGCCTCACCTAGTGTGAGGCCTGGAACCGGACTCACCGATTCCCGATCCTGCACAAGAGAGATAAGAGACTTGTGGTTAGTTAAAATGGTGGCATCATTGGTCTCTAAAAGGTACTTTTTTAAAAATTTCTTTATAAAACTGTATTCTTTAGGCAAGTTAAAAGACACTGGACATTTAAGATCAATGGGTAAAATTTTCAAAGTTCTTAGGTAAGACCCCATCCAGAATCGGGTCATGGCTGCTGTCTTGTGTTCTCTGGATGGGGTCAGGGCGTATTGGATGTGGAGGGCGGCAAAGCGGCTGCCTAAAAACAGGTGGGGGTCTGGGAGGCCTTTCCCGCCATTCTCTTTTTTCTTTTTGACGACCTCCCTCTTTAGTCGTTCCCACTTGGACCCCCACAGGAAATAAAATACCGCCCTCTCCAGGTTGGCCAGGAATCGTCTTGGGGGACTAAAAACAGAACAGACAAGTAAAATCAGTGGTAAAATCACGGATTTAAAAATTAAAATCTTGCCTTCTAACGTCAATTGTCTTAGTCCCCAAAACCCCAGTCTTTGCCTGACTTTCCCTAACATGTCAGTCCAGTTTCCCTGTCCTCCACCCTCTTTGTCAAATTTGACTCCTAAAATTTTCATGTTATTGTCTTTAAAATTCAAATCAAGTCCACCTGTGTCCACGTCACCCCACGGCCCGAAGAGCTGGGCCTCGGACTTGCTCCTATTGAGCTTGGCGCCCGAGGCCCGACCGTACCAGTCAGTCAAGTCCATTGCTCTTCGTACTGATACAAGGTCAGTCGCTAAAAGGGTCACGTCATCCATATATAAAACACAGGTCGCCGTCAGTCCACCAGTTCCTGGGATGTCTAGTCCTTTAATCCATTTATCCCTTCTCAAGATTTGTGCCAGTGGCTCAATACAAGCCACATACAGAAGGGGAGATAAGGGACACCCCTGACGGACTCCGCTGTAGAGTTTTACAGCTTTGGATAAATGCCCATTAACCAAAACACTGCTAGACAGATCGTTGTACAGCAATCCCAGGAAACCCCATTTTTCCCAGTACCTGAAGCAGGTACTGGTGCGAGATGCGGTCAAAGGCTTTTTCGAAATCTAAATTTAGGACTACTAGCCGAATGTTTCTGTCTCTCGCATAACAGATGGCATCTCTGATCAGTACCAGGCTGTCCGTGATCTTCCTGCCGGGCACAGCACATGCTTGATCCAGGTGGATTACGTCCTCTAAAACAGTCGACATACGTGTAGCTAAAATCTTACTAAAAAGTTTGCAATCATAATTTAAAAGGGTGATTGGTCGCCAGTTTCTCAAGTCAGTCTTGTCTCCTTTTTTGTGTAGTAAAGTGACTATCCCTACTCTAAAGCTGTCCGGAAGTCTGTCAAGAGTCTCAAATTCTTTAAAAACTGTCAATAAGTCGTGTGCTAAAATGTCCCAGAAAGTCAGATAAAACTCAAAGGGGAGTCCATCCATACCTGGGGACTTCCCCTTTTTAAAACCTTTTAAAGCTTTGTGCATTTCTAAAAGAGTAAAATCTTGGGATAAAAGCACATCTGGACTCTTTACCTTTTTATCTAAAAATCCTAAAACTTCCTCTAAGATGCTGTTGATTTAAAAATCTTGCTTTCCCCTGTTGTTTAATTTCATGGAAACAGACACCAGTGATTTTGCAAAGAGATCTCTTATTTAATTGGGTTATAAAACATAGGAGGAAGAGACAATGGACCAAGCTAAGGTCTAATTCAGCTTCTCAGTCACCTTCTTTACATTTCCGTCTCTTCCTGATTTTCGGACAAACAGGGCTTGGTTTTTATATCCCTGACCAAGAAAAAAACTACATCACCATAGGAACACATACATTCAGCAGAAGAACATGTGGTTTCCATTAACGTTGGAATGTATTCCCCTTATGCTATGCATATACATTTCAGTCCAGCAGCAGCACACACTCAAGTCCAAAGTCTCCCAAAGTCTCTCCCACATATTCACAAAATACAATGAGTACAAATAATTATGAATGTATATAAAGAGTATAAAAGAGATACATAATACTACTAATTATGAATATTAATAAAAGGTAAAAAAAGTATTAATAATACTAAAAACAACAGTAAATGATGAAATTTGAGTCTTCAGTCCCTCCACTGGAACTACGGCCGTCAGTTCCACCATCATTCCCAGGTTGCGACCCTATAGAAGTGATAGTGAGGAGGAAAAGCAGACCAAGAAATAGAATAGAAGACAGAAGAATAGAAAAAGAAAAGAAGAAAAACAAAATAACAAAGAACCCCAACCATGTTATGTCCCCGTACTATGTGTTAATTTAACATCTATGTGTAAGCATTTAAAAATGAACCCCAATCATCTAAGAAAAGAAAAGCTAATAATTCTTCCGCCAGTGCCTTGACTCGTTAATTACTTAACTCCTCAAGTTCCTGGCCAAAACAACAAACTAAAATAAACGTTGATCTTAAAGGATTCTATCCCTCGGGGTTGAAAATCAATAGGCGGGTGTTCATTGTTTGTGAGGTTGTGTTTTGTATGTAGTGTAGAATGTGTAAAATCTCTTATTTCACACAGAATTTCCCATTCTTGGATCTATCAATATGTCTTGTATTGAGAATAACTTACAACCATCTCTAATCAATGTCAATGGACTTGATTCCTGAAATGGAAGCAGAGAAATAATTAAACATCACTTCTTTATTCCCAATCTTTAAAGCTAATGGATGAACAGTGCTCAGTATCAGGCCATAAGCCGTCATTATCATTTTGTTCATTCACTAAGCAAGGTTTAACTTGTGACCAATGATACCATCTATCTGTTCCTACACCCTTCCCTTTAAGGCAAACACTTGTATCGGTTGTTAAGAGTATCTCATATGGTCCCTCCCATCTAGGCTCTAAACCTTTCCTAGCAATGCGTTTGACCATAACAAAACTGCCTAACTCAGGAATGTGTGGAATATCAGTAGTGGTATGTTTTTCATCCCATTGCTGTTGAGCTTCTCGCACTTTCTTATTATTGTCTTTGGTAGCTTTGTCCAGCATTGTGAGATAATGTCGTAACTTCTCTTGGAACAAAGTAGAATCTCCTCCCGTTCCCGCAGGTGGCGGAGCATCAGGAGGTAGGACCATTGCTCTTCCAGTCATCAGTTCAAAAGGAGTTAGTCCTGTTACTCTGTTTGGAGTTGCTCTCAAGTTCCACAGAATAGCAGGTAATAACTTATGCCAACCTTGGCCAGTTTGCAGAATGGCTTTGGTAAGAGCGGTTTTCAACGATCTGTTCATTCGTTCTACCATGCCTGAGCTTTCCGGATGGTACGGAATGTGAAACTTCTGTTTGATCCCCATCAATTTCATTGCTTCCTTCATCAGTTTTCCAGTGAAGTGAGTTCCATTGTCAGAATCAACTTCATATGGAAGACCCCAGCGAGGAAAAACTTCTTCCACCATTACTCGTGCTGCCGCTTCAGCTGTGCAAGTTCTCGTAGGGAATGCTTCCACCCACCTAGTAAATCTGTCCATGATTACTAGAATGTATTGGTACCCTCCACTGGGTGATAAAGGTCCTGTGAAATCGATTTGGAGGTGTGTCCATGGACCCGTTGGTCTGGGTGCATGTGACATTCGCACCTTTACAGATTTTCCCACATTTGCTTTCATGCAAATTAAGCATCTTCTACAGTAATCATCAATGTCTCTCATCATTCGTGGCCACCACCACGTCTCACTGATTTGAGCTTTCATTGCTTTTGCTCCAGCATGCACTTTTCCATGATACAGCTGCATTAGTTCTCTTCTTGTTCCAATCGGCATCACCACTTGTCCGGTTGGAATTCTCCAGATGCCTTGATCATCCTCTTTTGCTCCTGCTTTTATCCATTGTTCTTTCTCTTCATCTGTCTCTATTTGATATGACAGAAGATGATGCTCAGGATTATCTTTGCTGTTTTCCTGTACCATGGTAACAGGAGTAAGAGGTAGTAAAGCTGCTTCTCTAGCTGCTGCATCTGCTGCCGCGTTTCCTTGACTTTCTTTGGACTTGTCTGATTGATGTGATTTTACTTTGATCACGGCTGCTTCTCTTGGTAAGTGACATGCTGCAATCAAGCGACGAATTATGGAAGCGTGTTGTATTTCGCTCCCGCTACTAGTGATAAGTCCACGTCTTTTCCACAGAGCAAGATAGTCATGGACCACGCCAAAAGCATAACGACTATCTGTGTAGATGTTGACTCGATCTCCTTCTGATAGTTCAAAAGCTTCCGTAAGTGCCGTGAGCTCAGCTACTTGTGCTGAAAATTGCCCAGGAAGAGCTCCTTTCTTCACAACAGTTCCATCAGCTTCCACTACAGCCCATCCAGTATGTCGTTTTCCATCAACGTAATAACTGGATCCATCAACCCATAACTCCTTATCTGGATTTTCAAGAGGGATTGGATTAACAGGACCATGGCTTTCCTCTTCTACTTGTTTTTCACACTCATGTGGTGTTCCCTCATGTGGTTCTAGCATCATTGTTGCAGGGTTAAGGGATGTGTCTCTGATTATTTCCACTCTCAAATCCTTGTTCAACAAAGTTGCTTCCCATTTTGCTCTTCTTGCGTCAGTTATGGTCTTGATGTTTGTGTTGTTCAACAACGTCACTATACTGTGTGGAGTGTGAAGTATGATAGTTTGTGCTCCTATCAAATTTTCCACAGCATCCACTGCCCATGTGGCACCATCGAGAGCTTGTATACATCGTGGTTGACCAATCATTGTGACAGGAATCTTTGTGGAAAAGTATCCAACTGGTCTGTATCGATCACCTGGTTTTTGACACAGTACTGCTGAGTAGGTCTCATTTCCCACCCTGGTCCACAAATGGAATGGCAATCGTCCATCGGGAAGTCCCAAGGCTGGGGCTGATGTCAGTTTCTCTTTCATAGATATAAATGCTTCCTCAGCTTCTGGTGTCCAGGTTATCTGCTCCACTCCAGGCTTTCCTCCCTTGTACAAGTCGATGAGAGGACTAGTGATGCTGGCAAAATCAGGTATATACTGGCGACAGTAGTTGAAAAGTCCCATCACCTTCCGTATTCCTGTAACTGTTAGAGGTTTTGGGAGTTTCCGTAATGCCTCTACACGCTCTGTTGTCATTCTCCTTCCCTCGACAGATATTTCTTGGCCCAAGTAGATAACCTTGGTTTTGGCCAACTGTGCTTTGTCGGGGTTGACTTTGAATCCTCCTTTCCTAAGGGCTTGTAGGACAACATTCAGAGCAAATATATGGCTGTTTTCATCTGGGCTTGCAATCAACAAGTCATCAACATATTGGATGCAAACACTCCCTGAACTCTCAATTTCAGCTTTTCGCTCCGTTAAGAACTGATCCAAAGTTCTATGGAATACCACAGGAGATAAATTTAGCCCTTGTGGGAGTCGGTTCCAGACAAACTGTTTTGCCCCCACTGTGAAGGCCAATTTCTCTTGAGATCTTTCGTCAATAGGTATAGACCAGAAAGCCGACAGTACATCTAATACTGTGAAAATTCTTGCGTTTCCTGGAATATCATTCAGAATGGTGGCTGGATTGGCCACAATAGGATGCGGTTTTGGTGTTACACTGTTAAGTCTTGTGTAATCGATGGTTAATCTCCATGAGTTATCCGATTTCTTGACAGGCCATACAGGACTATTAGTGGTTGATGAAGATTGTCTGATGATTCCTTCAGCTTCCAAGTCTGCCACTATCTCTTCCACAGCTTGTCTTGCTTCAGGTCGGATAGGGTATTGTTTATGAGGGGCATGTATCGGTCCCTCAATAACAACAGGGTCAATGTTGGCTTTACCGCAATCCAATTTGTGTTTAGCCCAAACATCTGGATATAAACTGCACAGAAGTCCCCACACACCATCTTTTCCCCAATCTCTGATAATTGGTTTTGCTGTACCAACAGACGTTAGATTACATGTGCGATCTTCGTGTGGTATTATTCCAGCTGTTGTAGCGATTTGACGACTGTCGGTAAATATGATCATGTTCAACAGTGGAAGAATGTCCATGCCAATAAGGCTTCCTTGTGAATTCGGACCCACCCAGAAGGATGTCCATAAGACTTCATCTTCATGTATTTGCAAAGGAACTTGTATACTTTTGCAAAATTTAGTGATACCTCCTCCAACTCCTTCAACTTCCATAGTTTCATCTGTTGTAGGTAGGTTCAGATCTGTTATCGAAATCGCTGCTCCTGTGTCAACCAAAATGTCACATGGGTGGCCCCCTATCAATGCATTGACGAAAAGGCGATTGTCTCTTTTCTTACTAATACAGGGGGCCGCTAATTCCTATTGCGGATGCATAATTCCCTCTATGAGCTGACGGACTTGCGCTTCAGTCCACATCTTCCCTTGAGAGGTTTCATCATTTTTTTTCGCACTGACTTGTTTAAATGATGGACCTTGACCTTCTGCTCCACCTCCTTTAGCCCAACAATCTTTTATTGAGTGGCCACGCTTTCCACAGTTGGTGCAGAAAATCATCCTCTTCTTTGTGTCCATGTTGTATTGAGCTGTTGCCACTCCTCTTCGATTTGGCTTGTTTCCTTCTTCCTTGTTTGATCTCGTAGCCATCTCTAAGCGCCCAGCCCATTGTAAAATCTGATCATATGTCTCACCTGGATTGACTCCAAGTGATAAGGCTTGTTGGTATTTTGTACTAAGTCCATCCACAAGTGTGTCAGTGAACTGTACATCATCTCTGTCAGGTTGTTTCTTAGCACAGAGAGCCCATCTCTCGTAAGCATTCCACTTACGCAGAGCATATTCATCTGGAGATTCATCATCCTTTTGCTTAATCAATGTCACTAATGTGAAAGGAATTTTTCCACTGCCCAAGATTTCTTGGATTTCTTTTCGAAACACATCTAATGCTTGCCAAAGACCCAGGGGTCGCCCCTGGTCATCAACCCACAAATTTATCCATTGGGCTGTGGTTATCGAAGCTGGCAAGCGTTCCCATCTGTCTCTTGGGATTTTAGCTTTCACAATGGTGTGTATGTCTTTTAATGTCATTTGATGTGCTTCAACCAGAGAGTCTAATTCTCGCCAAAACTCCGTGTTTGGATCTTGTCTCTTCAGAGGAGGCAAGACTGTGAGAATGGCTTGACGTTCTCCTGGTGTGAATGGTCTCTCTTCTGTCATCATTTCAGATTGTAAGTCTTCCCTTTTAATAACAGGTGAAGAAAATTCAGGACCGATCTTGTCAACTGTGATCATGTCGTCATCTCTTGTCTCATCATCCCAGTCAGATCCATAATTACGAGCTGGTGTACATTGCAACATGTCTCTGTTTGGCTGGGCTGATTTAGATCTTGTTATTACTGGAGCTGCTTGTGCAGATGCAATGTACATCTTGTCAACTGGACCTCCATTTGATCTCGAAGGTTGAGACTGTGTCACAGGTTTAGATGAACTTGTATATTGTTCAGGCAAAGCTGGATAGATTGGTTTATAAGGAGGAGGCGTTACTGTGGTTGCGGATTTCACTGGTAGTTGTGAATATTTTCTTTCCGCTTCAGTTATTATATTTGTCCAATCTGGATCAAACGAATCATCATTGGTTGTATTTTCTCCATCTGAACATTTAATAGACATGATTTTGTTCAACTTATTAAATGCTTCAATTTGAGGCTTCATTGCTTCAGCAAGTGGAACTGGACCGCCATTTATATCACAACAAATTCCACCTTGCTTTACAATCCAATGAGCTGCCAGTATTGGAAATGCTTGTGATTTTATCTTGTCTTTTTGAGACTCGAACCATTGTAACTGTGCATCCATATTTGCATTTATGTCAAGTCCTTTTTTCAAAAGCTTAGCTTGTTTCTTGTTCTTTCTTTCTTTCAAGGTACCAAGCCGAAATTGTTCTGCTGTTACAGTCACTTTCTGCCATCTTGCAAAGTTACTTTGTGCTGCTCAGAACAGCAGGGATGTGTGTCTGTGAGTGTGTTTCTCTAAGGGTGGGGCTATGGTACTCTGCTTCTCTCTCGCTCTCTCTGTATATTATGTGTGTGCGCTCAGAACTGCAAGCCTATGTATGTGTGTGTATGCATATGTGCATGCATGTATGTGTGTGTGTGTGTGTGTGTCAGAGGCTACCCTTCTTCTCTCTCTCTCTCTCCCTTCTCCAAACTACAGTATGTGTGTGCATGAAGGTATGGAGCAAATTCTGAAGGGAGGGGCTGCCTCACTCTTTCTCCCTTTACAGAACAAAAGAAAATTTTATAGAAAAGTTAACTTCAATGTTTTTCAGTATTTTGTTTAGGTTCCAGTTAACTCAAAACAATTTTTTCTTTCTTTTTTAAATATTTGTGGATTTTATCTCAGATTAATTTCTTGTTTTCTTTTTTCTTCTTTCTTTAAGCTTACTCAGATCGGTATCCTCAAATATTTGAAGAGCTTTACGGTCAAAATTGGAATGCACGCGATCCTAACTATTTTTACTCGTATTACTCCAGTGTATTAACGTGCTTTAGAGTTTTACCTGCCATCGTTTTAAACAGACTCGCCACACTTTAACCACTCATGTCAATCGAGCTTTGCTTGTGTTTCACCTCTTCGCCCCGGGTGCGAATTCTTCCGTGATGGGTATACTTTAGGAATTACTCTGCCTTCGTTTTTACAGTTCCGCCATATCCCTCACCAATCAGTGAAACCAGCAAATATCTATAAATAGTTTAACCGTCTTACAGCTAATTCTCCCAGATTTTTGACTAGATGGTCTTTTTTCTAAAAAAGATCCTTCTCAATCCCAGCATATCAAATAACTTTAGAGGTTTACTTTTCAGAGAACTCAAATAAGCCAAATTAAATTGAATTATTTTTATTTTTTTATTATACTATGTTTTATATTCTTTGGCAAAACCACAGGCTCCTTAAACAACACAGTTCTTTTTAGCAGTTACAGTCATTGTCTCTAATCATCAGGCAGACTTAGAACTTTTATATAAAGGAAAAAGTCTTACCTTGAGACATTATTTCTGGATATACTATCTTGTTCTTCGTGACGCCAAATTGTTGATTTAAAAATCTTGCTTTCCCCTGTTGTTTAATTTCATGGAAACAGACACCAGTGATTTTGCAAAGAGATCTCTTATTTAATTGGGTTATAAAACATAGGAGGAAGAGACAATGGACCAAGCTAAGGTCTAATTCAGCTTCTCAGTCACCTTCTTTACATTTCCGTCTCTTCCTGATTTTCGGACAAACAGGGCTTGGTTTTTATATCCCTGACCAAGAAAAAAACTACATCACCATAGGAACACATACATTCAGCAGAAGAACATGTGGTTTCCATTAACGTTGGAATGTATTCCCCTTATGCTATGCATATACATTTCAGTCCAGCAGCAGCACACACTCAAGTCCAAAGTCTCCCAAAGTCTCTCCCACATATTCACAAAATACAATGAGTACAAATAATTATGAATGTATATAAAGAGTATAAAAGAGATACATAATACTACTAATTATGAATATTAATAAAAGGTAAAAAAAGTATTAATAATACTAAAAACAACAGTAAATGATGAAATTTGAGTCTTCAGATGCCATTGTGTACCTCTTTAGTGCTGTATAAATTATTGTAAAAACTTTCAATTTCCCCTAAAATCAGATCTGTTGTATTTACCTCCCCACCTGTAAAAGTTTTTAAAGTATTAATTGACCCTCCCCGTGTTATTGTCTTTTTAAAAAAATATCTAGTACACTTTTCCCCTTCTTCTATTTCTCTCTCCTTACATCTTAAAATGACACCTTTACTCTTAGTTTCGGACAAATCTGACATTTCTTTCTTTACTTCTTTTATTTCTTCTGTAAAATCCAATCCACTGTTTAAAAGGTTAAAATATCTCTGCAGTCTTTTTTGCAGCCCCATCATGCGTCTTTTTTCTTTGTTCTTTTTATCTTTTCCAATTTGTTTAAAAAACCATCCTGTCTTTTGTTTCACCATCTCCCACCACTGTGCACGTGAGTCGTAAAAGTCCTGGAGGGTCTGCCATTGGCTGAACTGCTCCCTATACTCTTTGACCACTTCCTCATCCTCTAATAGGGAGCAGTTCAGCTTCCACAGCCCTCCCCCTACAGTCACACCTGTGGGTAGTGAAAGAGTGCAGGACAGCATCATGTGATCAGAGAAGAAGAGGGGGGTCAATGTAGCATCGGTCGGCGGGCAGTCCCTTGTAAAAACATAGTCAATTCGAGAGGCTCTGGCACCGTCACCACTGAACCAGGTGAAGCCCTCCTCTCTTTGATGCATTGTTTTAAAGCAGTCAACTAACTTAAAATCTTTGACTATATTTTGCAATAAAACCGATGTCTTGTCGACCTTAAAATCCTCTCCTACCCTCTTTCTGTCCTTTCTTGATAAAACACAATTAAAATCCCCTGCTACCACTAGGGGAGCCCTACCTAGCATGTGGGGCTGCAGGTCTTCTAAAAGCTCATACCTGTTGTTTTTTCCTGTAAAACCATACACATTTAAAATGTTAAAATCCTTACCTAAAAAAGTCAGATTAGCTAAAATTGCCCGCCCATCCCTCACCACAGTGCTGCCCTTCACCAAAACATTGGGATTTTTAATTAAAATAGCAACACCGTCATTTTTGTTAAAATTGGACCCACACCAGATGGAAGGTCCTGGGGTCCAAATCTCCTCCCACTTCCTGTAATTTGTTAAAAAAGGCAGACCACATTCTTGCAGTAAAAACACATCTGACTTAAAAGATTTTAAAAGGGATAACACGCTCTGTGCTCGTATATTACTCTTCACACTTCTCACATTGATTGTGGAGATAGTGAGAGCCATGAGCAGTATGGTTAAAAAGGTGTGAGACATTTAAAAGAAAACCATGGGACTACAGAGATATAATTAAAATCATGTTACATCTTGTTGCACTTGCCTTTCCTTTTGCCCAGAGAACCTGGGATCAAGGGGGAAAGTGCTTGACGCCTCAGGGCTCGCAGAGAGGACCTCTTGCGACTCCTTTGGCAACGATGTTCTTAGCTTGAAATGCAGAAAAGAGACTTCATTTGGAGATTCTGCGGGCCACATACGGTCTAGATCTTCCATGGGGGAACTATCTAGCCGATGCGCTACCCGCAGCTTTTTCTCCTCTGTTTGAACCAGAGGAGATCTCGCAGTTCTTTTCTGCACTTGAGCATTAGGGAGCGAACAGTCTGTTTCACTCCCACTAGTGGACACACTAACCTCAGACACGGTTACTAGGGAGGAAGCCATTTCCTCCTCTACATCCTCCATACTGTCTTCTTTTTCATTTTGAGGATTGGCTTCCTCCCCCTCACCAACTGCCAGAATTGACTCCGCCCCTGTGGCCGCCCCACTTCCTCCTTCCTGTCCAATCCCTGAGGCTGGCTGGGGGTTTGAATTTCCCGCCAAAACCTCAGGGCCCGCCTCCTCAATTGTTTGTTCTTTGGGTGGGGCGGCCATTTTGTTGCTTTTTAACTTGTTGGCAAAACTTTTAGGGCAGTCTCTGTAGAGATGGGATGATTCTCCACAGAGGTTGCACTTTCTGCCATTTTGGCACTCTTCAAAAATGTGCCCAATTTCTCTGCACTTCCTACACACTACTTCTTGGCATGCCTCGGCGAGATGTCCAAGTTGACCACACTTGCGGCATAGCTTGGGCATCCCTTGGTAATGGATGTAGCCTCTATTCTCTCCCAACACAATCATTGAAGGTATTTGACTCAGGCCATGGTAGCTGTTGGGATCTGCCCATTGTTTTATGGGCACTCTCCACGCACAGCTCCAGATACCGTCTTCATCTAAAACCTTGACTGGTTGTCCACGAATAGAGCAATATCTTGCCAACCATACAGCAATGTCATCTCCACTTACTGTTTCATTAAACATCCTGACAATCACAACCTTCAGTGAATTATCAGTCAGTTTTTCCACAGTGAACATGGAGAAATTGGCTTTACACATTTCAAACCGAGTCCAAAAAGTACTTAGCAAGGAAGCCGAAGCAAAGCTTACATCAAAACCATGATTCAGGGGCAGAGTCAACAGGCAGTTTATGTCCACAACTTTAAAACCAAGAATCTGTTGGATGCACTTCCTAGAAAAGTCCAATCTGGACATGGCCAGGAGAGTGCCATCCTCTTTTGCTTTGAATTTAAAATGCACGCTGTGGTGCCTCCTCACGCCGGACCGAGCAGCCGACATGTTGGAGGCACCACCAGCCTGCTGCGGCTAAAACTCAACAATAAATATACAATAAATAAATTAAAACCTGCTTACCTTAAAACAAGATTCCTCGCAGAAACGAGTCGTCACTTAAAAGCCGCTTGTCAATGTACCTCCTGAAGGATGTAGGTCCCGTGTGACAAGCCACACACGAAACCAAAAGGTCCCACAAGAGGCGATCGCTGTCCCAAACTTCTGACCAGACCACGTGATCTTAGCCAAAAGGCCGAGAAGCGATGCCGCAATGACGCCGAGGCGGGGGAGCCACCAAAGGCCACGCCCACCTGGGCCGCGGCGAGAGGGCCTAAGGTCGCCAACAAACAAGCTCACCGAAAACGGATCACAACGGAGTGCACAACACGACACTTTGGAGTGCAACCTGGGATTTTGGATCATCATCGTTCAAAAGCACGGAATGGCTCGTAACTCCTAAACCGTCCGTCGCAGACCCAAGTGTCTTACATCACCGGAATCCTTGGCTCGGGCCGAACGAGACGCACGCCACGGATCGGATGGTCGCGCTGGCGAGATTTTCGGGTATTTGGGATTTTCCGAAAAACCTACTTTTGCACAGTAGTCCTGGGTCGTTTGCCCAATCTGACCCAAAGCGGTGCCGAAAGATTCTCTGGAGTCTGACTGCCGACAGTGACCAGGAAAAAAGTCGGAATTTCGATTCACGTTGGCGACGGGACGCCAAGACGTTGGCGGTGGGCGAGGCGGGCTTTACTTGAATGGCTATAACTCTCCGACGGCAAAGAGACAATTACACCCAAGTGGGTACACCTGTGTACGGGCTCAGCCTGTGGTCACGTGAAAAGGGATGTGGCGACTGGCCACTTGGTGGCGCTGTAAACAGAAAAAAACAACAGCTTGAATACGGCCATAGACGACTGTGTATCACGTGATTTTTCACACGTGCACAAGGTATTCATACCACATGATAGAACTCCTCATTCTGAACAACTTTGGACCACTGCTGTCAATCAAAGCGTTCGTTAAATATTGGAGATTATGTGAAGAATGAAAAAAAAAGAAGAAAAAAAAACAAGCCTCCCAGGTTGTTTTCTATCTCTCAATCAACCACTGCAGTTCGGTTCTCTGGACTTCCAAGGTTTCATCAACCATCAGGAGAAGAAGGAAAAATGATTGGAGCTTTAACAATCTGCTCTTTTAATCAGTGTGTGTGTCCAGGGGAGAGCGCGAACGCAGTCCCCCACTACCATAAATTATGCAGTCGAGATTCCCACATTTGGGGAATTCGCAGGGGTCAGCACAACCGGAGTGCAATGGCCGAGCCTCGCCCTGGATGAACCACCTCCCTGATCATGGTGTCTCCCCTGCCAGGTAAGTATGAATTCCCGGGCCTCCAGTCAGAGGCACCGTGTCCCTCTTCGCAATCCTCACCAACGGTCGGACAATCGAACACACACCTGATTCAACTCATCAGCTCGTTAGCAAAAGACTCCAAGAGATAAGAGAGACATCAAAAATGTGCAGTGACATACTACACTTGATCTTAGCCAAAAGGCCGAGAAGCGATGCCGCAATGACGCCGAGGCGGGGGAGCCGCCAAAGGCCACGCCCACCTGGGCCGCGGCGAGAGGGCCTAAGGTCGCCAACAAACAAGCTCACCGAAAACGGATCACAACGGAGTGCACAACACGACACTTTGGAGTGCAACCTGGGATTTTGGATCATCATCGTTCAAAAGCACGGAATGGCTCGTAACTCCTAAACCGTCCGTCGCAGACCCAAGTGTCTTACATCACCGGAATCCTTGGCTCGGGCCGAACGAGACGCACGCCACGGATCGGATGGTCGCGCTGGCGAGATTTTCGGGTATTTGGGATTTTCCGAAAAACCTACTTTTGCACAGTAGTCCTGGGTCGTTTGCCCAATCTGACCCAAAGCGGTGCCGAAAGATTCTCTGGAGTCTGACTGCCGACAGTGACCGGGAAAAAAGTCGGAATTTCGATTCACGTTGGCGACGGGACGCCAAGACGTTGGCGGTGGGCGAGGCGGGCTTTACTTGAATGGCTATAACTCTCCGACGGCAAAGAGACAATTACACCCAAGTGGGTACACCTGTGTACGGGCTCAGCCTGTGGTCACGTGAAAAGGGATGTGGCGACTGGCCACTTGGTGGCGCTGTAAACAGAAAAAAACAACAGCTTGAATACGGCCATAGACGACTGTGTATCACGTGATTTTTCACACGTGCACAAGGTATTCATACCACATGATAGAACTCCTCATTCTGAACAACTTTGGACCACTGCTGTCAATCAAAGCGTTCGTTAAATATTGGAGATTATGTGAAGAATGAAAAAAAAAGAAGAAAAAAAAACAAGCCTCCCAGGTTGTTTTCTATCTCTCAATCAACCACTGCAGTTCGGTTCTCTGGACTTCCAAGGTTTCATCAACCATCAGGAGAAGAAGGAAAAATGATTGGAGCTTTAACAATCTGCTCTTTTAACCAGTGTGTGTGTCCAGGGGAGAGCGCGAACGCAGTCCCCCACTACCATAAATTATGCAGTCGAGATTCCCACATTTGGGGAATTCGCAGGGGTCAGCACAACCGGAGTGCAATGGCCGAGCCTCGCCCTGGGTGAACCACCTCCCTGATCATGGTGTCTCCCCTGCCAGGTAAGTATGAATTCCCAGGCCTCCAGTCAGAGGCACCCTGTCCCTCTTCGCAATCCTCACCAACGGTCGGACAATCGAACACACACCTGATTCAACTCATCAGCTCGTTAGCAAAAGACTCCAAGAGATAAGAGAGACATCAAAAATGTGCAGTGACGGGCTTCTTTTTTTTCTTCTTTTCTTTTTTTCATGCTCCGGAACCGGCTCCATGAGCCAAAGATCGATTTAATACGCAGTCCCCGGATAGTGGACGAATCAGATATGAAACTGATAAGAACAGAGTTTATTTATTTATTTATTTATTTTTGAATTTGTTATTTTCACACCACCGTTACCAGTATTGGATATGATCACCTACGACAGCCATACACAGCAATATACACTACTTCCATGAACATCTGCTGTCACACAAAACTAAAACATTTCTCTCATTGAACACTTTAAAGGGGGTGCACCGTTCCCAGAAGTACTGCAATACCGGGTCGATGCGTGGAGTGGACGGAGCAAGCCCCTATTCCATCTCCCAGTTCCAAAAATCAATTTAATATATGGTGCCCGGGTAGGGCACGTATCAGATATTAAACTGATAAGAACAGATACTACACTTGATCTTAGCCAAAAGGCCGAGAAGCGATGCCGCAATGACGCCGAGGCGGGGGAGCCGCCAAAGGCCACGCCCACCTGGGCCGCGGCGAGAGGGCCTAAGGTCGCCAACAAACAAGCTCACCGAAAACGGATCACAACGGAGTGCACAACACGACACTTTGGAGTGCAACCTGGGATTTTGGATCATCATCGTTCAAAAGCACGGAATGGCTCGTAACTCCTAAACCGTCCGTCGCAGACCCAAGTGTCTTACATCACCGGAATCCTTGGCTCGGGCCGAACGAGACGCACGCCTCGGATCGGATGGTCGCGCTGGCGAGATTTTCGGGTATTCAGATATTCAACAGCTTGAATATTTGGGATTTTCCGAAAAACCTACTTTTGCACAGTAGTCCTGGGTCGTTTGCCCAATCTGACCCAAAGCGGTGCCGAAAGATTCTCTGGAGTCTGACTGCCGACAGTGACCGGGAAAAAAGTCGGAATTTCGATTCACGTTGGCGACGGGACGCCAAGACGTTGGCGGTGGGCGAGGCGGGCTTTACTTGAATGGCTATAACTCTCCGACGGCAAAGAGACAATTACACCCAAGTGGGTACACCTGTGTACGGGCTCAGCCTGTGGTCACGTGAAAAGGGATGTGGCGACTGGCCACTTGGTGGCGCTGTAAACAGAAAAAAACAACAGCTTGAATACGGCCATAGACGACTGTGTATCACGTGATTTTTCACACGTGCACAAGGTATTCATACCACATGATAGAACTCCTCATTCTGAACAACTTTGGACCACTGCTGTCAATCAAAGCGTTCGTTAAATATTGGAGATTATGTGAAGAATGAAAAAAAAAGAAGAAAAAAAAACAAGCCTCCCAGGTTGTTTTCTATCTCTCAATCAACCACTGCAGTTCGGTTCTCTGGACTTCCAAGGTTTCATCAACCATCAGGAGAAGAAGGAAAAATGATTGGAGCTTTAACAATCTGCTCTTTTAACCAGTGTGTGTGTCCAGGGGAGAGCGCGAACGCAGTCCCCCACTACCATAAATTATGCAGTCGAGATTCCCACATTTGGGGAATTCGCAGGGGTCAGCACAACCGGAGTGCAATGGCCGAGCCTCGCCCTGGGTGAACCACCTCCCTGATCATGGTGTCTCCCCTGCCAGGTAAGTATGAATTCCCGGGCCTCCAGTCAGAGGCACCCTGTCCCTCTTCGCAATCCTCACCAACGGTCGGACAATCGAACACACACCTGATTCAACTCATCAGCTCGTTAGCAAAAGACTCCAAGAGATAAGAGAGACATCAAAAATGTGCAGTGACGGGCTTCTTTTTTTTCTTCTTTTCTTTTTTTCATGCTCCGGAACCGGCTCCATGAGCCAAAGATCGATTTAATACGCAGTCCCCGGATAGTGGACGAATCAGATATGAAACTGATAAGAACAGAGTTTATTTATTTATTTATTTATTTTTGAATTTGTTATTTTCACACCACCGTTACCAGTATTGGATATGATCACCTACGACAGCCATACACAGCAATATACACTACTTCCATGAACATCTGCTGTCACACAAGACTAAAACATTTCTCTCATTGAACACTTTAAAGGGGGTGCACCGTTCCCAGAAGTACTGCAATACCGGGTCGATGCGTGGAGTGGACGGAGCAAGCCCCTATTCCATCTCCCAGTTCCAAAAATCAATTTAATATATGGTGCCCGGGTAGGGCACGTATCAGATATTAAACTGATAAGAACAGATTTTTTCTTTCGAAAAAAGTTTATTGTCACATTTTCCATTTTCATTTTCATTTCCACACATTTTTCCACATTTTTCCTTTAAAACATAACACATGTCTTTAAAACAAAAAATACACAATTTAACGGTTAAAAATCAGTTTGGTTTTGTGTTGTGTAAAAGTCCATGTGTGTAAAATGTTTGGTTTAAAAGAAGGGTAAAATGAATGAAAATAAATAGAAATAAAGGATATAAAACAATAAAACATGCCAACTAAAACATCATCTCTTGTACAGGATCGCGGATGAGTCCCTATCAAGTTTTTCCATTCACTCCAGGTCTCCAGGACAGGCTCCGGACTCCCCGCTTCCGGTGCCCAGCGGAAATCCCCGCTCCTCCGGCCCGCTGGCCCGCTGTTCCCGTAGCCGGTGTGGTGAGGGTGCATCTACGGGCGGCCAGGGTCGGTGGCGGCCGGGACCTTTTCTGTGCGGCCTGGCCCCCCCATCCGAATAACGACGTGCGGCCCACCCTGCAGCGTTGATGTTATTCTATGCTCGCACGCGTGGAGGGGGACCGTCACGCGTTTCCCCACCAGCAGGTTTCTGGTGGCCCAGATGGTATCCTTTATGATGTTTAGGGTGAGCCAGAGCGAGGCAAATTTCTGCGGTGTTAGCTCCTTCAAGCCCTGACTCACCCCTAGGATAGCGAGCTTGTAGTCCACCTGGGCTCTACCCGCTGGCAGGCACGGGAAAAACAGGGGGCCGGTCTTGGCCCACAGGTCCCGCGCAGCGCCGCACTCCCAGAGCAGATGGTAGACGGTCTCCGGGGAGCCACATCCGGACCGTGGGCAGATGGAGTTTTTGGCCATGCCTCTGGAGTGCATGACCGCCCTGACCGGGAGGATCTCATGAGCCACCATCCACGACAAGTCCTTAAGCCTGTTCTGGAGAGCTGGGTGGGCTGCGTTCCTCCAAACGTCTTTGGCCTCACCTAGTGTGAGGCCTGGAATTGGACTCACCGATTCCCGATCCTGCACAAGAGAGATTACAGACTTGTGGTTAGTTAAAACTGTGACATCTTGATTCTCTAAAAAGTATTTCTTTAAAAAAAATTTGATAAAACAATACTCTTTGGGCAAGTTAAAAGACACTGGACATTTAAGATCAACTGGTAAAATTTTCAAATATCTTAGGTACGACCCCATCCAGAAACGGGTCATGGCTGCGGTCTTGTTCTCTCTGGATGGGGTCGTTGCATATTTAATGTGGAGGGCGGTGAAGCGGCTTCCTAAAAACAGGTGGGGGTCTGGGAGGCCTTTCCCGCCATTCTCTTTTTTCTTTTTAACGACCTCCCTCTTCAGTCGTTCCCACTTGGACCCCCACAGGAAATAAAATACCGCCCTCTCCAGGTTGGCCAGGAATCGTCTTGGGGGACTAAAAACAGAACAGACAAGTAAAATCAGTGGTAAAATCACAGCTTTAAAAATTTAAATCTTGCCTTCGTAAGTCAGTTGTCTTAGTCCCCAAAACCCGAGTCTTTGCCTAACTTTCCCTACCAAGTCAGTCCAGTTTCCTTGTCCTCCACCCTCTCTGTCAAATTTGACTCCTAAAATTTTCAAATTATTTTCTTTAAAATCCAAATCTAGTCCCCCTGTGTCAACAGTCCCCCACGGCCCGCAGAGCTGGGCCTCGGACTTACTCCTATTGAGTTTAGCGCCCGAGGCCCGACCGTACCAGTCAGTCAAGTCCATTGCTCTTCGTACTGATAAAAGGTCAGTCGCTAAAAGGGTCATGTCGTCCATATATAAAACACAGGTCGCCGTCAGTCCACCAGTTCCTGGGATGTCTAGTCCTTTAATCCATTTGTCCCTTCTCAAGATTTGTGCCAGTGGCTCAATACAGGCCACATACAGAAGGGCAGATAAGGGACACCCCTGACGGACACCGCTGTGAATATTTACAGCATTGGATAAATGCCCATTAACTACAAATCTGCTGATCAGACTGTTGTACAGCAGTCCCACCCAGGCTATGAATCTCCCTGGAAACCCCATTTTATCCAGTACCTTAAAAAGGAACTGGTGCGAGATGCGGTCAAATGCTTTTTCAAAGTCTAAATTTAGGACTACTAGCCGAATGTTTCTGTCTCTCGCGTAACAGATGGCGTCTCTGATCAGCACCAGGCTGTCCGTGATCTTCCTTCCGGGCACAGCGCATGCTTGATCCGGGTGGATTATGTCCGCTAAAACCGTCGACATACGTGTGGCTAAAATTTTGCTAAAAAGTTTGCAGTCAACGTTTAAAAGAGTAATGGGTCGCCAGTTCCGTAAGTCCGTCTTGTCTCCTTTTTTATGTAAAAGTGAAACTATCCCTATTCTAAAGCTGTCAGGAAGTCTTTCAAGAGTCTCAAATTCTTTAAAAACAGTCAGTAAGTCGAACGCTAAAATATCCCAAAAAGTTAAATAAAACTCCAGAGGAAGTCCGTCTGTACCAGGGGACTTTCCTCGTTTAAAACTTTTAAGAGCTTTGTGAATTTCTAAGATGTTAAAATCTTGAGATAAAATTGTACATTCGCTGTCGACTTTCTTTTCTAAAAACTCTAAAACTTCCCTTAGCGTGTCATTGTGAACTTCTTTTGTGCTGTATAGGTTTTCATAAAATACTTCAGTTTCCTTTAAAATTTCTTTTGTAGTGTAAACCTCCCTTCCTCCACTTTTCAAACTAGTGATAGCCCCACCCCGTGAAATAATCTTTTAAAAAAAATACCTAGTACACCTTTCACCTTCCTCTATCTCCCTCTCCCTGCTCCTTAAAATGACACCTTTGCTTTGACTTTCGGATAAAACTGACATTTCTTGTTTTATTTCTTTAATTTCTTCGCTAAAATCAATCCCATTATTTGAAAGATTAAAATACCTCTGTAGTCGTTTTTGCAGCCCCATCATGCATCGATTTAATCTATTCTTTTTATTTTTCCCTATCTTCCTAAAAAACTGTCTTGTCCGTTCCTTTACCATCTCCCACCACTGTGCACGTGAGTCGTAAAAGTCTCGGAGGGTCTGCCATTGGCTGAACTGCTCCCTGTACTCACTAACTACTTCCTTATCTTCCAAAAGGGAGCAGTTCAGCTTCCACAGCCCTCCCCCTACTGTCACACCAGTGGGCAGTGAAAGGGTGCGTGACAGCATTATGTGATCTGAGAAAAAGAGGGGGGTTAATGTTGCATCGGTTGGCAGGCAGTCCCGTGTAAAAATGTAGTCAATGCGAGAGGCTCTGGTGCCGTCACCACTGAACCAGGTGAAGCCCTCCTCTCTGTGATGCATTGCTTTAAAACAGTCTACTAATTTAAAATCTCTAACTAAACCCTGCAATAAAACCGATGTTTTGTCAACTTTAAAATCCTCTGTCCTCTTCCTATCTTTCTTAGTTAAAACACAGTTAAAATCCCCTGCTACCACTAGGGGAGCCCTACCTAACATGTGGGGCTGCAGGTCTTCTAAAAGCTCATGCCTGTTATTTTTGTCTGTAAAACCATACACATTTAAAATGTTAAAATCCTTACCTAAAAAAGTCAGATTAGCTAAAATTGCCCGCCCATCCCTCACCACAGTGCTGCCCTTCACCAAAATATTGGGATTTTTGATTAAAATAGCAACACCGTCATTTTTGTTAAAATTGGACCCACTCCAGATGGAAGTTCCTGGGGTCCAAATCTCCTCCCACTTCCTGTAGTTTGTTAAAAAGGGCAGACCACATTCTTGCAATAAAAACACATCTGACTTAAAAGATTTTAAAAAGGATAACACACTCTGTGCTCGTATATTGCTCTTCACACTTCTCACATTGATTGTGGAGATAGTGAGAGCCATGAGCAGTATGGTTAAAAGGGTGTGAGACATTTAAAAGCAACCAAGTGACTACAGAGATATAATTAAAATCATGTTACATGTTGTTGCATTTGCCTTTCCTTTTCCCCAGAAGACCTGGGATCAGGGGAGCAAGTGCTTGACGCCACGGGGCTCGCAGAGAGTACCTCTTGCGACTCCTTTGGCGACGATGTTCTCAGCTTAAAATGCAGAAAAGAGACTTCATTTGGAGAATCTGCGGGCCACATACGGTCTAGATCTTCCGTGGGAGAACTATCTAGCCGATGCGCTACCCGCAGCTTTTTCTCCTCTGTTTGAACCAGAGGAGATCTCGCAGTTCTTTTCTGCACTTGAGCATTTGGGAGTGAAAAAACACTTTCACTCCCACTGGAGGGCATACTCACCTCCGAGACGGTGTTGAGGGAGGAAACCGTTTCATCCTCTCCGCTTTCTGTTTCATTTCCTTTTTCTTGTTCGGGAGTGGTTTCCTCCCCCTGTTCCGTATCAATCCGTGACTCTGCCCCTGTGGCCGCCCCACTTCCTTTTTCCTGACCAATCCCTGAGGCTGGCTGAGAATTTGAAATTCCCGCCAAAACCTCAGGGACCGCCTCCTCCTCCCTTTGTTCTTTTGTTTGCCATGCTTGTGGGGCGGCCATTTTGTTGCTTTTAAGTTTGTTGGCGAAACTTTTTGGGCAATCTCTGTAGAGATGGTTTGATTCTCCACACAGGTTGCACCGCCTGCCATTGGTACACTCCTCAAAGTTGTGACCAATTTCTCTGCATTTCCCACATATAATTTCCTGGCATGCTTCAGCTAAGTGCCCAAACTTTCCACACTTCCTGCATAATTTGGGCATGCCCTGGTAATGAATGTAGCCTCTGTTCTCGCCAAGCACAATCATTGAAGGCAGATGATTCAGGCCCTGGTAGCCCCCGGCGTCTTCCCATTGTTTAATGGGAATTCGCCAAGAGCATGTCCAGATGCCGTCCTCATCTAAAACCTTAACTGGCTGGCTTCGAACGGTGCAAAATCTACCCAGCCATACACAAATGTCTTCCCCAGTCACTGTCTCATTAAACATTCTAACAATCACAGTTTTAAGTGTGTTATCAGAGAGCTTTTCAACAGTAAACATAGAGAACTGGGATTTAGCTGCTTCAAATCTGTGCCAAAACTCATTCAGGTGGGAAACCGCTCTAAAGCTAACATCATAACCTTTGTTGAGGGGCAGAGTCACAATACAATTTAAATCCTCAGGTTTAAAATTTAAAGTCTTTTGGATCAGCTTCCTGGAGAAATCAAGACGTGACATCCCCAGTAGCTTCCCCTCAACCTCTTTAAAAAGGAAACGCACGCTGTGGTGCCTCCGCATGCCGGCACGAGCAGCCGACATGGTGGAGACACCAACAGCCTAAAAACTTAAAGGAACAATAAATAAATAAATAGATAAATAGATAAAATGTCTTACATTTAAACTGTACAGTCGTAAAAACAGCTGGATCAATGTACCTCCTAAAAGTTGTGTGGCTCGGGATACAAGGCTAATCTCGAGCCAAGAAACCTCCAAGAGGCGATCGCTGTCTCCACCTGACGACCAGATACGTGATCTTAGCCAAAAGGCCGAGAAGCGATGCCGCAATGACGCCGAGGCGGGGGAGCCGCCAAAGGCCACGCCCACCTGGGCCGCGGCGAGAGGGCCTAAGGTCACCAACAAACAAGCTCACCGAAAACGGATCACAACGGAGTGCACAACACGACACTTTGGAGTGCAACCTGGGATTTTGGATCATCATCGTTCAAAAGCACGGAATGGCTCGTAACTCCTAAACCGTCCGTCGCAGACCCAAGTGTCTTACATCACCGGAATCCTTGGCTCGGGCCGAACGAGACGCACGCCTCGGATCGGATGGTCGTGCTGGCGAGATTTTCGGGTATTTGGGATTTTCCGAAAAACCTACTTTTGCACAGTAGTCCTGGGTCGTTTGCCCAATCTGACCCAAAGCGGTGCCGAAAGATTCTCTGGAGTCTGACTGCCGACAGTGACCGGGAAAAAAGTCGGAATTTCGATTCACGTTGGCGACGGGACGCCAAGACGTTGGCGGTGGGCGAGGCGGGCTTTACTTGAATGGCTATAACTCTCCGACGGCAAAGAGACAATTACACCCAAGTGGGTACACCTGTGTACGGGCTCAGCCTGTGGTCACGTGAAAAGGGATGTGGCGACTGGCCACTTGGTGGCGCTGTAAACAGAAAAAAACAACAGCTTGAATACGGCCATAGACGACTGTGTATCACGTGATTTTTCACACGTGCACAAGGTATTCATACCACATGATAGAACTCCTCATTCTGAACAACTTTGGACCACTGCTGTCAATCAAAGCGTTCGTTAAATATTGGAGATTATGTGAAGAATGAAAAAAAAAGAAGAAAAAAAAACAAGCCTCCCAGGTTGTTTTCTATCTCTCAATCAACCACTGCAGTTCGGTTCTCTGGACTTCCAAGGTTTCATCAACCATCAGGAGAAGAAGGAAAAATGATTGGAGCTTTAACAATCTGCTCTTTTAATCAGTGTGTGTGTCCAGGGGAGAGCGCGAACGCAGTCCCCCACTACCATAAATTATGCAGTCGAGATTCCCACATTTGGGGAATTCGCAGGGGTCAGCACAACCGGAGTGCAATGGCCGAGCCTCGCCCTGGGTGAACCACCTCCCTGATCATGGTGTCTCCCCTGCCAGGTAAGTATGAATTCCCGGGCCTCCAGTCAGAGGCACCGTGTCCCTCTTCGCAATCCTCACCAACGGTCGGACAATCGAACACACACCTGATTCAACTCATCAGCTCGTTAGCAAAAGACTCCAAGAGATAAGAGAGACATCAAAAATGTGCAGTGACAGGCTTCTTTTTTTTCTTCTTTTCTTTTTTTCATGCTCCGGAACCGGCTCCATGAGCCAAAGATCGATTTAATACGCAGTCCCCGGATAGTGGACGAATCAGATATGAAACTGATAAGAACAGAGTTTATTTATTTATTTATTTATTTTTGAATTTGTTATTTTCACACCACCGTTACCAGTATTGGATATGATCACCTACGACAGCCATACACAGCAATATACACTACTTCCATGAACATCTGCTGTCACACAAGACTAAAACATTTCTCTCATTGAACACTTTAAAGGGGGTGCACCGTTCCCAGAAGTACTGCAATACCGGGTCGATGCGTGGAGTGGACGGAGCAAGCCCCTATTCCATCTCCCAGTTCCAAAAATCAATTTAATATATGGTGCCCGGGTAGGGCACGTATCAGATATTAAACTGATAAGAACAGATTTTTCTTTCGAAAAAAGTTTATTGTCACATTTTCCATTTTCATTTCCACACATTTTTCCACATTTTTCCTTTAAAACATAACACATGTCTTTAAAACAAAAAATACACAATTTAACGGTTAAAAATCTGTTTGGTTTTGTGTTGTGTAAAAGTCCATGTGTGTAAAATGTTTGGTTTAAAAGAAGGGTAAAATGAATGAAGATAAATAGAAATAAAGGATATAAAACAATAAAACATGCCAACTAAAACATCATCTCTTGTACAGGATCGCGGATGAGTCCCTATCAAGTTTTTCCATTCACTCCAGGTCTCCAGGACAGGCTCCGGACTCCCCGCTTCCGGTGCCCAGCGGAAATCCCCGCTCCTCCGGCCCGCTGGCCCGCTGTTCCCGTAGCCGGTGTGGTGAGGGTGCATCTACGGGCGGCCAGGGTCGGTGGCGGCCGGGACCTTTTCTGTGCGGCCTGGCCCCCCCATCCGAATAACGACGTGCGGCCCACCCTGCAGCGTTGATGTTATTCTATGCTCGCACGCGTGGAGGGGGACCGTCACGCGTTTCCCCACCAGCAGGTTTCTGGTGGCCCAGATGGTATCCTTTATGATGTTTAGGGTGAGCCAGAGCGAGGTAAATTTCTGCGGTGTTAGCTCCTTCAAGCCCTGACTCACCCCTAGGATAGCGAGCTTGTAGTCCACCTGGGCTCTACCCGCTGGCAGGCACGGGAAAAACAGGGGGCCGGTCTTGGCCCACAGGTCCCGCGCAGCGCCGCACTCCCAGAGCAGATGGTAGACGGTCTCCGGGGAGCCACATCCGGACCGTGGGCAGATGGAGTTTTTGGCCATGCCTCTGGAGTGCATGACCGCCCTGACCGGGAGGATCTCATGAGCCACCATCCACGACAAGTCCTTAAGCCTGTTCTGGAGAGCTGGGTGGGCTGCGTTCCTCCAAACGTCTTTGGCCTCACCTAGTGTGAGGCCTGGAATTGGACTCACCGATTCCCGATCCTGCACAAGAGAGATTACAGACTTGTGGTTAGTTAAAACTGTGACATCTTGATTCTCTAAAAAGTATTTCTTTAAAAAAAAATTTGATAAAACAATACTCATTGGGCAAGTTAAAAGACACTGGACATTTAAGATCAACTGGTAAAATTTTCAAATATCTTAGGTACGACCCCACCCAGAAACGGGTCATGGCTGCGGTCTTGTTCTCTCTGGATGGGGTCGTTGCATATTTAATGTGGAGGGCGGTGAAGCGGCTTCCTAAAAACAGGTGGGGGTCTGGGAGGCCTTTCCCGCCATTCTCTTTTTTCTTTTTAACGACCTCCCTCTTCAGTCGTTCCCACTTGGACCCCCACAGGAAATAAAATACCGCCCTCTCCAGGTTGGCCAGGAATCGTCTTGGGGGACTAAAAACAGAACAGACAAGTAAAATCAGTGGTAAAATCACAGCTTTAAAAATTAAAATCTTGCCTTCGTAAGTCAGTTGTCTTAGTCCCCAAAACCCGAGTCTTTGCCTAACTTTCCCTACCAAGTCAGTCCAGTTTCCTTGTCCTCCACCCTCTCTGTCAAATTTGACTCCTAAAATTTTCAAATTATTTTCTTTAAAATCCAAATCTAGTCCCCCTGTGTCAACAGTCCCCCACGGCCCGAAGAGCTGGGCCTCGGACTTACTCCTATTGAGTTTAGCGCCCGAGGCCCGACCGTACCAGTCAGTCAAGTCCATTGCTCTTCGTACTGATAAAAGGTCAGTCGCTAAAAGGGTCATGTCGTCCATATATAAAACACAGGTCGCCGTCAGTCCACCAGTTCCTGGGATGTCTAGTCCTTTAATCCATTTGTCCCTTCTCAAGATTTGTGCCAGTGGCTCAATACAGGCCACATACAGAAGGGCAGATAAGGGACACCCCTGACGGACACCGCTGTGAATATTTACAGCATTGGATAAATGCCCATTAACTACAAATCTGCTGATCAGACTGTTGTACAGCAGTCCCACCCAGGCTATGAATCTCCCTGGAAACCCCATTTTATCCAGTACCTTAAAAAGGAACTGGTGCGAGATGCGGTCAAATGCTTTTTCAAAGTCTAAATTTAGGACTACTAGCCGAATGTTTCTGTCTCTCGCGTAACAGATGGCGTCTCTGATCAGCACCAGGCTGTCCGTGATCTTCCTTCCGGGCACAGCGCATGCTTGATCCGGGTGGATTATGTCCGCTAAAACCGTCGACATACGTGTGGCTAAAATTTTGCTAAAAAGTTTGCAGTCAACGTTTAAAAGAGTAATGGGTCGCCAGTTCCGTAAGTCCGTCTTGTCTCCTTTTTTATGTAAAAGTGAAACTATCCCTATTCTAAAGCTGTCAGGAAGTCTTTCAAGAGTCTCAAATTCTTTAAAAACAGTCAGTAAGTCGAACGCTAAAATATCCCAAAAAGTTAAATAAAACTCCAGAGGAAGTCCGTCTGTACCAGGGGACTTTCCTCGTTTAAAACTTTTAAGAGCTTTGTGAATTTCTAAGATGTTAAAATCTTGAGATAAAATTGTACATTCGCTGTCGACTTTCTTTTCTAAAAACTCTAAAACTTCCCTTAGCGTGTCATTGTGAACTTCTTTTGTGCTGTATAGGTTTTCATAAAATACTTCAGTTTCCTTTAAAATTTCTTTTGTAGTGTAAACCTCCCTTCCTCCACTTTTCAAACTAGTGATAGCCCCACCCCGTGAAATAATCTTTTTAAAAAAATACCTAGTACACCTTTCACCTTCCTCTATCTCCCTCTCCCTGCTCCTTAAAATGACACCTTTGCTTTGACTTTCGGATAAAACTGACATTTCTTGTTTTATTTCTTTAATTTCTTCGCTAAAATCAATCCCATTATTTGAAAGATTAAAATACCTCTGTAGTCGTTTTTGCAGCCCCATCATGCATCGATTTAATCTATTCTTTTTATTTTTCCCTATCTTCCTAAAAAACTGTCTTGTCCGTTCCTTTACCATCTCCCACCACTGTGCACGTGAGTCGTAAAAGTCTCGGAGGGTCTGCCATTGGCTGAACTGCTCCCTGTACTCACTAACTACTTCCTTATCTTCCAAAAGGGAGCAGTTCAGCTTCCACAGCCCTCCCCCTACTGTCACACCAGTGGGCAGTGAAAGGGTGCATGACAGCATTATGTGATCTGAGAAAAAGAGGGGGGTTAATGTTGCATCGGTTGGCAGGCAGTCCCGTGTAAAAAAGTAGTCAATGCGAGAGGCTCTGGTGCCGTCACCACTGAACCAGGTGAAGCCCTCCTCTCTGTGATGCATTGCTTTAAAACAGTCTACTAATTTAAAATCTCTAACTAAACCCTGCAATAAAACCGATGTTTTGTCAACTTTAAAATCCTCTGTCCTCTTCCTATCTTTCTTAGTTAAAACACAGTTAAAATCCCCTGCTACCACTAGGGGAGCCCTACCTAACATGTGGGGCTGCAGGTCTTCTAAAAGCTCATGCCTGTTATTTTTGTCTGTAAAACCATACACATTTAAAATGTTAAAATCCTTACCTAAAAAAGTCAGATTAGCTAAAATTGCCCGCCCATCCCTCACCACAGTGCTGCCCTTCACCAAAATATTGGGATTTTTGATTAAAATAGCAACACCGTCATTTTTGTTAAAATTGGACCCACTCCAGATGGAAGTTCCTGGGGTCCAAATCTCCTCCCACTTCCTGTAGTTTGTTAAAAAGGGCAGACCACATTCTTGCAATAAAAACACATCTGACTTAAAAGATTTTAAAAAGGATAACACACTCTGTGCTCGTATATTGCTCTTCACACTTCTCACATTGATTGTGGAGATAGTGAGAGCCATGAGCAGTATGGTTAAAAGGGTGTGAGACATTTAAAAGCAACCAAGTGACTACAGAGATATAATTAAAATCATGTTACATCTTGTTGCATTTGCCTTTCCTTTTCCCCAGAAGACCTGGGATCAGGGGAGCAAGTGCTTGACGCCACGGGGCTCGCAGAGAGTACCTCTTGCGACTCCTTTGGCGACGATGTTCTCAGCTTAAAATGCAGAAAAGAGACTTCATTTGGAGAATCTGCGGGCCACATACGGTCTAGATCTTCCGTGGGAGAACTATCTAGCCGATGCGCTACCCGCAGCTTTTTCTCCTCTGTTTGAACCAGAGGAGATCTCGCAGTTCTTTTCTGCACTTGAGCATCTGGGAGTGAAAAAACACTTTCACTCCCACTGGAGGGCATACTCACCTCCGAGACGGTGTTGAGGGAGGAAACCGTTTCATCCTCTCCGCTTTCTGTTTCATTTCCTTTTTCTTGTTCGGGAGTGGTTTCCTCCCCCTGTTCCGTATCAATCCGTGACTCTGCCCCTGTGGCCGCCCCACTTCCTTTTTCCTGACCAATCCCTGAGGCTGGCTGAGAATTTGAAATTCCCGCCAAAACCTCAGGGACCGCCTCCTCCTCCCTTTGTTCTTTTGTTTGCCATGCTTGTGGGGCGGCCATTTTGTTGCTTTTAAGTTTGTTGGCGAAACTTTTTGGGCAATCTCTGTAGAGATGGTTTGATTCTCCACACAGGTTGCACCGCCTGCCATTGGTACACTCCTCAAAGTTGTGACCAATTTCTCTGCATTTCCCACATATAATTTCCTGGCATGCTTCAGCTAAGTGCCCAAACTTTCCACACTTCCTGCATAATTTGGGCATGCCCTGGTAATGAATGTAGCCTCTGTTCTCGCCAAGCACAATCATTGAAGGCAGATGATTCAGGCCCTGGTAGCCCCCGGCGTCTTCCCATTGTTTAATGGGAATTCGCCAAGAGCATGTCCAGATGCCGTCCTCATCTAAAACCTTAACTGGCTGGCTTCGAACGGTGCAAAATCTACCCAGCCATACACAAATATCTTCCCCAGTCACTGTCTCATTAAACATTCTAACAATCACAGTTTTAAGTGTGTTATCAGAGAGCTTTTCAACAGTAAACATAGAGAACTGGGATTTAGCTGCTTCAAATCTGTGCCAAAACTCATTCAGGTGGGAAACCGCTCTAAAGCTAACATCATAACCTTTGTTGAGGGGCAGAGTCACAATACAATTTAAATCCTCAGGTTTAAAATTTAAAGTCTTTTGGATCAGCTTCCTGGAGAAATCAAGACGTGACATCCCCAGTAGCTTCCCCTCAACCTCTTTAAAAAGGAAACGCACGCTGTGGTGCCTCCGCATGCCGGCACGAGCAGCCGACATGGTGGAGACACCAACAGCCTAAAAACTTAAAGGAACAATAAATAAATAAATAGATAAATAGATAAAATGTCTTACCTTAAAACTGTACAGTCGTAAAAAACAGCTGGATCAATGTACCTCCTAAAAGTTGTGTGGCTCGGGATACAAGGCTAATCTCGAGCCAAGAAACCTCCAAGAGGCGATCGCTGTCTCCACCTGACGACCAGATACGTGATCTTAGCCAAAAGGCCGAGAAGCGATGCCGCAATGACGCCGAGGCGGGGGAGCCGCCAAAGGCCACGCCCACCTGGGCCGCGGCGAGAGGGCCTAAGGTCGCCAACAAACAAGCTCACCGAAAACGGATCACAACGGAGTGCACAACACGACACTTTGGAGTGCAACCTGGGATTTTGGATCATCATCGTTCAAAAGCACGGAATGGCTCGTAACTCCTAAACCGTCCGTCGCAGACCCAAGTGTCTTACATCACCGGAATCCTTGGCTCGGGCCGAACGAGACGCACGCCTCGGATCGGATGGTCGCGCTGGCGAGATTTTCGGGTATTTGGGATTTTCCGAAAACCTACTTTTGCACAGTAGTCCTGGGTCGTTTGCCCAATCTGACCCAAAGCGGTGCCGAAAGATTCTCTGGAGTCTGACTGCCGACAGTGACCGGGAAAAAGTCGGAATTTCGATTCACGTTGGCGACGGGACGCCAAGACGTTGGCGGTGGGCGAGGCGGGCTTTACTTGAATGGCTATAACTCTCCGACGGCAAAGAGACAATTACACCCAAGTGGGTACACCTGTGTACGGGCTCAGCCTGTGGTCACGTGAAAAGGGATGTGGCGACTGGCCACTTGGTGGCGCTGTAAACAGAAAATAACAACAGCTTGAAAAGAACAACAGCAAGATGACTGTGTATCACGTGATTTTTCACACGTGCACAAGGTAAGGTATTCATACCACATGATAGAACTCCTCATTCTGAACAACTTTGGACCACTGCTGTCAATCAAAGCGTTCGTTAAATATTGGAGATTATGTGAAGAATGAAAAAAAAAGAAGAAAAAAAAACAAGCCTCCCAGGTTGTTTTCTATCTCTCAATCAACCACTGCAGTTCGGTTCTCTGGACTTCCAAGGTTTCATCAACCATCAGGAGAAGAAGGAAAAATGATTGGAGCTTTAACAATCTGCTCTTTTAACCAGTGTGTGTGTCCAGGGGAGAGCGCGAACGCAGTCCCCCACTACCATAAATTATGCAGTCGAGATTCCCACATTTGGGGAATTCGCAGGGGTCAGCACAACCGGAGTGCAATGGCCGAGCCTCGCCCTGGGTGAACCACCTCCCTGATCATGGTGTCTCCCCTGCCAGGTAAGTATGAATTCCCGGGCCTCCAGTCAGAGGCACCCTGTCCCTCTTCGCAATCCTCACCAACGGTCGGACAATCGAACACACACCTGATTCAACTCATCAGCTCGTTAGCAAAAGACTCCAAGAGATAAGAGAGACATCAAAAATGTGCAGTGACGGGCTTCTTTTTTTTCTTCTTTTCTTTTTTTCATGCTCCGGAACCGGCTCCATGAGCCAAAGATCGATTTAATACGCAGTCCCCGGATAGTGGACGAATCAGATATGAAACTGATAAGAACAGAGTTTATTTATTTATTTATTTATTTTTGAATTTGTTATTTTCACACCACCGTTACCAGTATTGGATATGATCACCTACGACAGCCATACACAGCAATATACACTACTTCCATGAACATCTGCTGTCACACAAGACTAAAACATTTCTCTCATTGAACACTTTAAAGGGGGTGCACCGTTCCCAGAAGTACTGCAATACCGGGTCGATGCGTGGAGTGGACGGAGCAAGCCCCTATTCCATCTCCCAGTTCCAAAAATCAATTTAATATATGGTGCCCGGGTAGGGCACGTATCAGATATTAAACTGATAAGAACAGATACTACACTTGATCTTAGCCAAAAGGCCGAGAAGCGATGCCGCAATGACGCCGAGCCGGGGGAGCCGCCAAAGGCCACGCCCACCTGGGCCGCGGCGAGAGGGCCTAAGGTCGCCAACAAACAAGCTCACCGAAAACGGATCACAACGGAGTGCACAACACGACACTTTGGAGTGCAACCTGGGATTTTGGATCATCATCGTTCAAAAGCACGGAATGGCTCGTAACTCCTAAACCGTCCGTCGCAGACCCAAGTGTCTTACATCACCGGAATCCTTGGCTCGGGCCGAACGAGACGCACGCCTCGGATCGGATGGTCGCGCAGGCGAGATTTTCGGGTATTTGGGATTTTCCGAAAAACCTACTTTTGCACAGTAGTCCTGGGTCGTTTGCCCAATCTGACCCAAAGCGGTGCCGAAAGATTCTCTGGAGTCTGACTGCCGACAGTGACCGGGAAAAAAGTCGGAATTTCGATTCACGTTGGCGACGGGACGCCAAGACGTTGGCGGTGGGCGAGGCGGGCTTTACTTGAATGGCTATAACTCTCCGACGGCAAAGAGACAATTACACCCAAGTGGGTACACCTGTGTACGGGCTCAGCCTGTGGTCACGTGAAAAGGGATGTGGCGACTGGCCACTTGGTGGCGCTGTAAACAGAAAAAAACAACAGCTTGAATACGGCCATAGACGACTGTGTATCACGTGATTTTTCACACGTGCACAAGGTATTCATACCACATGATAGAACTCCTCATTCTGAACAACTTTGGACCACTGCTGTCAATCAAAGCGTTCGTTAAATATTGGAGATTATGTGAAGAATGAAAAAAAAAGAAGAAAAAAAAACAAGCCTCCCAGGTTGTTTTCTATCTCTCAATCAACCACTGCAGTTCGGTTCTCTGGACTTCCAAGGTTTCATCAACCATCAGGAGAAGAAGGAAAAATGATTGGAGCTTTAACAATCTGCTCTTTTAACCAGTGTGTGTGTCCAGGGGAGAGCGCGAACGCAGTCCCCCACTACCATAAATTATGCAGTCGAGATTCCCACATTTGGGGAATTCGCAGGGGTCAGCACAACCGGAGTGCAATGGCCGAGCCTCGCCCTGGGTGAACCACCTCCCTGATCATGGTGTCTTCCCTGCCAGGTAAGTATGAATTCCCGGGCCTCCAGTCAGAGGCACCCTGTCCCTCTTCGCAATCCTCACCAACGGTCGGACAATCGAACACACACCTGATTCAACTCATCAGCTCGTTAGCAAAAGACTCCAAGAGATAAGAGAGACATCAAAAATGTGCAGTGACGGGCTTCTTTTTTTTCTTCTTTTCATGCTCCGGAACCGGCTCCATGAGCCAAAGATCGATTTAATACGCAGTCCCCGGATAGTGGACGAATCAGATATGAAACTGATAAGAACAGAGTTTATTTATTTATTTATTTATTTTTGAATTTGTTATTTTCACACCACCGTTACCAGTATTGGATATGATCACCTACGACAGCCATACACAGCAATATACACTACTTCCATGAACATCTGCTGTCACACAAGACTAAAACATTTCTCTCATTGAACACTTTAAAGGGGGTGCACCGTTCCCAGAAGTACTGCAATACCGGGTCGATGCGTGGAGTGGACGGAGCAAGCCCCTATTCCATCTCCCAGTTCCAAAAATCAATTTAATATATGGTGCCCGGGTAGGGCACGTATCAGATATTAAACTGATAAGAACAGATTTTTTTTTTTCTTTCGAAAAAAGTTTATTGTCACATTTTCCATTTTCATTTTCATTTCCACACATTTTTCCACATTTTTCCTTTAAAACATAACACATGTCTTTAAAACAAAAAATTCACAATTTAACGGTTAAAAATCAGTTTGGTTTTGTGTTGTGTAAAAGTCCATGTGTTTAAAATGTTTGGTTTAAAAGAAGGGTAAAATGAATGAAAATAAATAGAAATAAAGGACATAAAACAATAAAACATGCCAACTAAAACATCATCTCTTGTACAGGATCGCGGATGAGTCCCTATCAAGTTTTTCCATTCACTCCAGGTCTCCAGGACAGGCTCCGGACTCCCCGCTTCCGGTGCCCAGCGGAAATCCCCGCTCCTCCGGCCCGCTGGCCCGCTGTTCCCGTAGCCGGTGTGGTGAGGGTGCATCTACGGGCGGCCAGGGTCGGTGGCGGCCGGGACCTTTTCTGTGCGGCCTGGCCCCCCCATCCGAATAACGACGTGCGGCCCACCCTGCAGCGTTGATGTTATTCTATGCTCGCACGCGTGGAGGGGGACCGTCACGCGTTTCCCCACCAGCAGGTTTCTGGTGGCCCAGATGGTATCCTTTATGATGTTTAGGGTGAGCCAGAGCGAGGCAAATTTCTGCGGTGTTAGCTCCTTCAAGCCCTGACTCACCCCTAGGATAGCGAGCTTGTAGTCCACCTGGGCTCTACCCGCTGGCAGGCACGGGAAAAACAGGGGGCCGGTCTTGGCCCACAGGTCCCGCGCAGCGCCGCACTCCCAGAGCAGATGGTAGACGGTCTCCGGGGAGCCACATCCGGACCGTGGGCAGATGGAGTTTTTGGCCATGCCTCTGGAGTGCATGACCGCCCTGACCGGGAGGATCTCATGAGCCACCATCCACGACAAGTCCTTAAGCCTGTTCTGGAGAGCTGGGTGGGCTGCGTTCCTCCAAACGTCTTTGGCCTCACCTAGTGTGAGGCCTGGAATTGGACTCACCGATTCCCGATCCTGCACAAGAGAGATTACAGACTTGTGGTTAGTTAAAACTGTGACATCTTGATTCTCTAAAAAGTATTTCTTTAAAAAAAAATTTGATAAAACAATACTCATTGGGCAAGTTAAAAGACACTGGACATTTAAGATCAACTGGTAAAATTTTCAAATATCTTAGGTACGACCCCATCCAGAAACGGGTCATGGCTGCGGTCTTGTTCTCTCTGGATGGGGTCGTTGCATATTTAATGTGGAGGGCGGTGAAGCGGCTTCCTAAAAACAGGTGGGGGTCTGGGAGGCCTTTCCCGCCATTCTCTTTTTTCTTTTTAACGACCTCCCTCTTCAGTCGTTCCCACTTGGACCCCCACAGGAAATAAAATACCGCCCTCTCCAGGTTGGCCAGGAATCGTCTTGGGGGACTAAAAACAGAACAGACAAGTAAAATCAGTGGTAAAATCACAGCTTTAAAAATTAAAATCTTGCCTTCGTAAGTCAGTTGTCTTAGTCCCCAAAACCCGAGTCTTTGCCTAACTTTCCCTACCAAGTCAGTCCAGTTTCCTTGTCCTCCACCCTCTCTGTCAAATTTGACTCCTAAAATTTTCAAATTATTTTCTTTAAAATCCAAATCTAGTCCCCCTGTGTCAACAGTCCCCCACGGCCCGAAGAGCTGGGCCTCGGACTTACTCCTATTGAGTTTAGCGCCCGAGGCCCGACCGTACCAGTCAGTCAAGTCCATTGCTCTTCGTACTGATAAAAGGTCAGTCGCTAAAAGGGTCATGTCGTCCATATATAAAACACAGGTCGCCGTCAGTCCACCAGTTCCTGGGATGTCTAGTCCTTTAATCCATTTGTCCCTTCTCAAGATTTGTGCCAGTGGCTCAATACAGGCCACATACAGAAGGGCAGATAAGGGACACCCCTGACGGACACCGCTGTGAATATTTACAGCATTGGATAAATGCCCATTAACTACAAATCTGCTGATCAGACTGTTGTACAGCAGTCCCACCCAGGCTATGAATCTCCCTGGAAACCCCATTTTATCCAGTACCTTAAAAAGGAACTGGTGCGAGATGCGGTCAAATGCTTTTTCAAAGTCTAAATTTAGGACTACTAGCCGAATGTTTCTGTCTCTCGCGTAACAGATGGCGTCTCTGATCAGCACCAGGCTGTCCGTGATCTTCCTTCCGGGCACAGCGCATGCTTGATCCGGGTGGATTATGTCCGCTAAAACCGTCGACATACGTGTGGCTAAAATTTTGCTAAAAAGTTTGCAGTCAACGTTTAAAAGAGTAATGGGTCGCCAGTTCCGTAAGTCCGTCTTGTCTCCTTTTTTATGTAAAAGTGAAACTATCCCTATTCTAAAGCTGTCAGGAAGTCTTTCAAGAGTCTCAAATTCTTTAAAAACAGTCAGTAAGTCGAACGCTAAAATATCCCAAAAAGTTAAATAAAACTCCAGAGGAAGTCCGTCTGTACCAGGGGACTTTCCTCGTTTAAAACTTTTAAGAGCTTTGTGAATTTCTAAGATGTTAAAATCTTGAGATAAAATTGTACATTCGCTGTCGACTTTCTTTTCTAAAAACTCTAAAACTTCCCTTAGCGTGTCATTGTGAACTTCTTTTGTGCTGTATAGGTTTTCATAAAATACTTCAGTTTCCTTTAAAATTTCTTTTGTAGTGTAAACCTCCCTTCCTCCACTTTTCAAACTAGTGATAGCCCCACCCCGTGAAATAATCTTTTAAAAAAAATACCTAGTACACCTTTCACCTTCCTCTATCTCCCTCTCCCTGCTCCTTAAAATGACACCTTTGCTTTGACTTTCGGATAAAACTGACATTTCTTGTTTTATTTCTTTAATTTCTTCGCTAAAATCAATCCCATTATTTGAAAGATTAAAATACCTCTGTAGTCGTTTTTGCAGCCCCATCATGCATCGATTTAATCTATTCTTTTTATTTTTCCCTATCTTCCTAAAAAACTGTCTTGTCCGTTCCTTTACCATCTCCCACCACTGTGCACGTGAGTCGTAAAAGTCTCGGAGGGTCTGCCATTGGCTGAACTGCTCCCTGTACTCACTAACTACTTCCTTATCTTCCAAAAGGGAGCAGTTCAGCTTCCACAGCCCTCCCCCTACTGTGGGCAGTGAAAGGGTGCATGACAGCATTATGTGATCTGAGAAAAAGAGGGGGGTTAATGTTGCATCGGTTGGCAGGCAGTCCCGTGTAAAAATGTAGTCAATGCGAGAGGCTCTGGTGCCGTCACCACTGAACCAGGTGAAGCCCTCCTCTCTGTGATGCTTTGCTTTAAAACAGTCTACTAATTTAAAATCTCTAACTAAACCCTGCAATAAAACCGATGTTTTGTCAACTTTAAAATCCTCTGTCCTCTTCCTATCTTTCTTAGTTAAAACACAGTTAAAATCCCCTGCTACCACTAGGGGAGCCCTACCTAACATGTGGGGCTGCAGGTCTTCTAAAAGCTCATGCCTGTTATTTTTGTCTGTAAAACCATACACATTTAAAATGTTAAAATCCTTACCTAAAAAAGTCAGATTAGCTAAAATTGCCCGCCCATCCCTCACCACAGTGCTGCCCTTCACCAAAATATTGGGATTTTTGATTAAAATAGCAACACCGTCATTTTTGTTAAAATTGGACCCACTCCAGATGGAAGTTCCTGGGGTCCAAATCTCCTCCCACTTCCTGTAGTTTGTTAAAAAGGGCAGACCACATTCTTGCAATAAAAACACATCTGACTTAAAAGATTTTAAAAAGGATAACACACTCTGTGCTCGTATATTGCTCTTCACACTTCTCACATTGATTGTGGAGATAGTGAGAGCCATGAGCAGTATGGTTAAAAGGGTGTGAGACATTTAAAAGCAACCAAGTGACTACAGAGATATATTTAAAATCATGTTACATCTTGTTGCATTTGCCTTTCCTTTTCCCCAGAAGACCTGGGATCAGGGGAGCAAGTGCTTGACGCCACGGGGCTCGCAGAGAGTACCTCTTGCGACTCCTTTGGCGACGATGTTCTCAGCTTAAAATGCAGAAAAGAGACTTCATTTGGAGAATCTGCGGGCCACATACGGTCTAGATCTTCCGTGGGAGAACTATCTAGCCGATGCGCTACCCGCAGCTTTTTCTCCTCTGTTTGAACCAGAGGAGATCTCGCAGTTCTTTTCTGCACTTGAGCATTTGGGAGTGAAAAAACACTTTCACTCCCACTGGAGGGCATACTCACCTCCGAGACGGTGTTGAGGGAGGAAACCGTTTCATCCTCTCCGCTTTCTGTTTCATTTCCTTTTTCTTGTTCGGGAGTGGTTTCCTCCCCCTGTTCCGTATCAATCCGTGACTCTGCCCCTGTGGCCGCCCCACTTCCTTTTTCCTGACCAATCCCTGAGGCTGGCTGAGAATTTGAAATTCCCGCCAAAACCTCAGGGACCGCCTCCTCCTCCCTTTGTTCTTTTGTTTGCCATGCTTGTGGGGCGGCCATTTTGTTGCTTTTAAGTTTGTTGGCGAAACTTTTTGGGCAATCTCTGTAGAGATGGTTTGATTCTCCACACAGGTTGCACCGCCTGCCATTGGTACACTCCTCAAAGTTGTGACCAATTTCTCTGCATTTCCCACATATAATTTCCTGGCATGCTTCAGCTAAGTGCCCAAACTTTCCACACTTCCTGCATAATTTGGGCATGCCCTGGTAATGAATGTAGCCTCTGTTCTCGCCAAGCACAATCATTGAAGGCAGATGATTCAGGCCCTGGTAGCCCCCGGAGTCTTCCCATTGTTTAATGGGAATTCGCCAAGAGCATGTCCAGATGCCGTCCTCATCTAAAACCTTAACTGGCTGGCTTCGAACGGTGCAAAATCTACCCAGCCATACACAAATGTCTTCCCCAGTCACTGTCTCATTAAACATTCTAACAATCACAGTTTTAAGTGTGTTATCAGAGAGCTTTTCAACAGTAAACATAGAGAACTGGGATTTAGCTGCTTCAAATCTGTGCCAAAACTCATTCAGGTGGGAAACCGCTCTAAAGCTAACATCATAACCTTTGTTGAGGGGCAGAGTCACAATACAATTTAAATCCTCAGGTTTAAAATTTAAAGTCTTTTGGATCAGCTTCCTGGAGAAATCAAGACGTGACATCCCCAGTAGCTTCCCCTCAACCTCTTTAAAAAGGAAACGCACGCTGTGGTGCCTCCGCATGCCGGCACGAGCAGCCGACATGGTGGAGACACCAACAGCCTAAAAACTTAAAGGAACAATAAATAAATAAATAGATAAATAGATAAAATGTCTTACCTTAAAACTGTACAGTCGTAAAAACAGCTGGATCAATGTACCTCCTAAAAGTTGTGTGGCTCGGGATACAAGGCTAATCTCGAGCCAAGAAACCTCCAAGAGGCGATCGCTGTCTCCACCTGACGACCAGATACGTGATCTTAGCCAAAAGGCCGAGAAGCGATGCCGCAATGACGCCGAGGCGGGGGAGCCGCCAAAGGCCACGCCCACCTGGGCCGCGGCGAGAGGGCCTAAGGTCGCCAACAAACAAGCTCACCGAAAACGGATCACAACGGAGTGCACAACACGACACTTTGGAGTGCAACCTGGGATTTTGGATCATCATCGTTCAAAAGCACGGAATGGCTCGTAACTCCTAAACCGTCCGTCGCAGACCCAAGTGTCTTACATCACCGGAATCCTTGGCTCGGGCCGAACGAGACGCACGCCTCGGATCGGATGGTCGCGCTGGCGAGATTTTCGGGTATTTGGGATTTTCCGAAAAACCTACTTTTGCACAGTAGTCCTGGGTCGTTTGCCCAATCTGACCCAAAGCGGTGCCGAAAGATTCTCTGGAGTCTGACTGCCGACAGTGACCGGGAAAAAAGTCGGAATTTCGATTCACGTTGGCGACGGGACGCCAAGACGTTGGCGGTGGGCGAGGCGGGCTTTACTTGAATGGCTATAACTCTCCGACGGCAAAGAGACAATTACACCCAAGTGGGTACACCTGTGTACGGGCTCAGCCTGTGGTCACGTGAAAAGGGATGTGGCGACTGGCCACTTGGTGGCGCTGTAAACAGAAAAAAACAACAGCTTGAATACGGCCATAGACGACTGTGTATCACGTGATTTTTCACACGTGCACAAGGTATTCATACCACATGATAGAACTCCTCATTCTGAACAACTTTGGACCACTGCTGTCAATCAAAGCGTTCGTTAAATATTGGAGATTATGTGAAGAATGAAAAAAAAAGAAGAAAAAAAAACAAGCCTCCCAGGTTGTTTTCTATCTCTCAATCAACCACTGCAGTTCGGTTCTCTGGACTTCCAAGGTTTCATCAACCATCAGGAGAAGAAGGAAAAATGATTGGAGCTTTAACAATCTGCTCTTTTAACCAGTGTGTGTGTCCAGGGGAGAGCGCGAACGCAGTCCCCCACTACCATAAATTATGCAGTCGAGATTCCCACATTTGGGGAATTCGCAGGGGTCAGCACAACCGGAGTGCAATGGCCGAGCCTCGCCCTGGGTGAACCACCTCCCTGATCATGGTGTCTTCCCTGCCAGGTAAGTATGAATTCCCGGGCCTCCAGTCAGAGGCACCCTGTCCCTCTTCGCAATCCTCACCAACGGTCGGACAATCGAACACACACCTGATTCAACTCATCAGCTCGTTAGCAAAAGACTCCAAGAGATAAGAGAGACATCAAAAATGTGCAGTGACGGGCTTCTTTTTTTTCTTCTTTTCATGCTCCGGAACCGGCTCCATGAGCCAAAGATCGATTTAATACGCAGTCCCCGGATAGTGGACGAATCAGATATGAAACTGATAAGAACAGAGTTTATTTATTTATTTATTTATTTTTGAATTTGTTATTTTCACACCACCGTTACCAGTATTGGATATGATCACCTACGACAGCCATACACAGCAATATACACTACTTCCATGAACATCTGCTGTCACACAAGACTAAAACATTTCTCTCATTGAACACTTTAAAGGGGGTGCACCGTTCCCAGAAGTACTGCAATACCGGGTCGATGCGTGGAGTGGACGGAGCAAGCCCCTATTCCATCTCCCAGTTCCAAAAATCAATTTAATATATGGTGCCCGGGTAGGGCACGTATCAGATATTAAACTGATAAGAACAGATTTTTTTTTTTCTTTCGAAAAAAGTTTATTGTCACATTTTCCATTTTCATTTTCATTTCCACACATTTTTCCACATTTTTCCTTTAAAACATAACACATGTCTTTAAAACAAAAAATACACAATTTAACGGTTAAAAATCAGTTTGGTTTTGTGTTGTGTAAAAGTCCATGTGTTTAAAATGTTTGGTTTAAAAGAAGGGTAAAATGAATGAAAATAAATAGAAATAAAGGACATAAAACAATAAAACATGCCAACTAAAACATCATCTCTTGTACAGGATCGCGGATGAGTCCCTATCAAGTTTTTCCATTCACTCCAGGTCTCCAGGACAGGCTCCGGACTCCCCGCTTCCGGTGCCCAGCGGAAATCCCCGCTCCTCCGGCCCGCTGGCCCGCTGTTCCCGTAGCCGGTGTGGTGAGGGTGCATCTACGGGCGGCCAGGGTCGGTGGCGGCCGGGACCTTTTCTGTGCGGCCTGGCCCCCCCATCCGAATAACGACGTGCGGCCCACCCTGCAGCGTTGATGTTATTCTATGCTCGCACGCGTGGAGGGGGACCGTCACGCGTTTCCCCACCAGCAGGTTTCTGGTGGCCCAGATGGTATCCTTTATGATGTTTAGGGTGAGCCAGAGCGAGGCAAATTTCTGCGGTGTTAGCTCCTTCAAGCCCTGACTCACCCCTAGGATAGCGAGCTTGTAGTCCACCTGGGCTCTACCCGCTGGCAGGCACGGGAAAAACAGGGGGCCGGTCTTGGCCCACAGGTCCCGCGCAGCGCCGCACTCCCAGAGCAGATGGTAGACGGTCTCCGGGGAGCCACATCCGGACCGTGGGCAGATGGAGTTTTTGGCCATGCCTCTGGAGTGCATGACCGCCCTGACCGGGAGGATCTCATGAGCCACCATCCACGACAAGTCCTTAAGCCTGTTCTGGAGAGCTGGGTGGGCTGCGTTCCTCCAAACGTCTTTGGCCTCACCTAGTGTGAGGCCTGGAATTGGACTCACCGATTCCCGATCCTGCACAAGAGAGATTACAGACTTGTGGTTAGTTAAAACTGTGACATCTTGATTCTCTAAAAAGTATTTCTTTAAAAAAAAATTTGATAAAACAATACTCATTGGGCAAGTTAAAAGACACTGGACATTTAAGATCAACTGGTAAAATTTTCAAATATCTTAGGTACGACCCCATCCAGAAACGGGTCATGGCTGCGGTCTTGTTCTCTCTGGATGGGGTCGTTGCATATTTAATGTGGAGGGCGGTGAAGCGGCTTCCTAAAAACAGGTGGGGGTCTGGGAGGCCTTTCCCGCCATTCTCTTTTTTCTTTTTAACGACCTCCCTCTTCAGTCGTTCCCACTTGGACCCCCACAGGAAATAAAATACCGCCCTCTCCAGGTTGGCCAGGAATCGTCTTGGGGGACTAAAAACAGAACAGACAAGTAAAATCAGTGGTAAAATCACAGCTTTAAAAATTAAAATCTTGCCTTCGTAAGTCAGTTGTCTTAGTCCCCAAAACCCGAGTCTTTGCCTAACTTTCCCTACCAAGTCAGTCCAGTTTCCTTGTCCTCCACCCTCTCTGTCAAATTTGACTCCTAAAATTTTCAAATTATTTTCTTTAAAATCCAAATCTAGTCCCCCTGTGTCAACAGTCCCCCACGGCCCGAAGAGCTGGGCCTCGGACTTACTCCTATTGAGTTTAGCGCCCGAGGCCCGACCGTACCAGTCAGTCAAGTCCATTGCTCTTCGTACTGATAAAAGGTCAGTCGCTAAAAGGGTCATGTCGTCCATATATAAAACACAGGTCGCCGTCAGTCCACCAGTTCCTGGGATGTCTAGTCCTTTAATCCATTTGTCCCTTCTCAAGATTTGTGCCAGTGGCTCAATACAGGCCACATACAGAAGGGCAGATAAGGGACACCCCTGACGGACACCGCTGTGAATATTTACAGCATTGGATAAATGCCCATTAACTACAAATCTGCTGATCAGACTGTTGTACAGCAGTCCCACCCAGGCTATGAATCTCCCTGGAAACCCCATTTTATCCAGTACCTTAAAAAGGAACTGGTGCGAGATGCGGTCAAATGCTTTTTCAAAGTCTAAATTTAGGACTACTAGCCGAATGTTTCTGTCTCTCGCGTAACAGATGGCGTCTCTGATCAGCACCAGGCTGTCCGTGATCTTCCTTCCGGGCACAGCGCATGCTTGATCCGGGTGGATTATGTCCGCTAAAACCGTCGACATACGTGTGGCTAAAATTTTGCTAAAAAGTTTGCAGTCAACGTTTAAAAGAGTAATGGGTCGCCAGTTCCGTAAGTCCGTCTTGTCTCCTTTTTTATGTAAAAGTGAAACTATCCCTATTCTAAAGCTGTCAGGAAGTCTTTCAAGAGTCTCAAATTCTTTAAAAACAGTCAGTAAGTCGAACGCTAAAATATCCCAAAAAGTTAAATAAAACTCCAGAGGAAGTCCGTCTGTACCAGGGGACTTTCCTCGTTTAAAACTTTTAAGAGCTTTGTGAATTTCTAAGATGTTAAAATCTTGAGATAAAATTGTACATTCGCTGTCGACTTTCTTTTCTAAAAACTCTAAAACTTCCCTTAGCGTGTCATTGTGAACTTCTTTTGTGCTGTATAGGTTTTCATAAAATACTTCAGTTTCCTTTAAAATTTCTTTTGTAGTGTAAACCTCCCTTCCTCCACTTTTCAAACTAGTGATAGCCCCACCCCGTGAAATAATCTTTTAAAAAAAATACCTAGTACACCTTTCACCTTCCTCTATCTCCCTCTCCCTGCTCCTTAAAATGACACCTTTGCTTTGACTTTCGGATAAAACTGACATTTCTTGTTTTATTTCTTTAATTTCTTCGCTAAAATCAATCCCATTATTTGAAAGATTAAAATACCTCTGTAGTCGTTTTTGCAGCCCCATCATGCATCGATTTAATCTATTCTTTTTATTTTTCCCTATCTTCCTAAAAAACTGTCTTGTCCGTTCCTTTACCATCTCCCACCACTGTGCACGTGAGTCGTAAAAGTCTCGGAGGGTCTGCCATTGGCTGAACTGCTCCCTGTACTCACTAACTACTTCCTTATCTTCCAAAAGGGAGCAGTTCAGCTTCCACAGCCCTCCCCCTACTGTGGGCAGTGAAAGGGTGCATGACAGCATTATGTGATCTGAGAAAAAGAGGGGGGTTAATGTTGCATCGGTTGGCAGGCAGTCCCGTGTAAAAATGTAGTCAATGCGAGAGGCTCTGGTGCCGTCACCACTGAACCAGGTGAAGCCCTCCTCTCTGTGATGCTTTGCTTTAAAACAGTCTACTAATTTAAAATCTCTAACTAAACCCTGCAATAAAACCGATGTTTTGTCAACTTTAAAATCCTCTGTCCTCTTCCTATCTTTCTTAGTTAAAACACAGTTAAAATCCCCTGCTACCACTAGGGGAGCCCTACCTAACATGTGGGGCTGCAGGTCTTCTAAAAGCTCATGCCTGTTATTTTTGTCTGTAAAACCATACACATTTAAAATGTTAAAATCCTTACCTAAAAAAGTCAGATTAGCTAAAATTGCCCGCCCATCCCTCACCACAGTGCTGCCCTTCACCAAAATATTGGGATTTTTGATTAAAATAGCAACACCGTCATTTTTGTTAAAATTGGACCCACTCCAGATGGAAGTTCCTGGGGTCCAAATCTCCTCCCACTTCCTGTAGTTTGTTAAAAAGGGCAGACCACATTCTTGCAATAAAAACACATCTGACTTAAAAGATTTTAAAAAGGATAACACACTCTGTGCTCGTATATTGCTCTTCACACTTCTCACATTGATTGTGGAGATAGTGAGAGCCATGAGCAGTATGGTTAAAAGGGTGTGAGACATTTAAAAGCAACCAAGTGACTACAGAGATATATTTAAAATCATGTTACATCTTGTTGCATTTGCCTTTCCTTTTCCCCAGAAGACCTGGGATCAGGGGAGCAAGTGCTTGACGCCACGGGGCTCGCAGAGAGTACCTCTTGCGACTCCTTTGGCGACGATGTTCTCAGCTTAAAATGCAGAAAAGAGACTTCATTTGGAGAATCTGCGGGCCACATACGGTCTAGATCTTCCGTGGGAGAACTATCTAGCCGATGCGCTACCCGCAGCTTTTTCTCCTCTGTTTGAACCAGAGGAGATCTCGCAGTTCTTTTCTGCACTTGAGCATTTGGGAGTGAAAAAACACTTTCACTCCCACTGGAGGGCATACTCACCTCCGAGACGGTGTTGAGGGAGGAAACCGTTTCATCCTCTCCGCTTTCTGTTTCATTTCCTTTTTCTTGTTCGGGAGTGGTTTCCTCCCCCTGTTCCGTATCAATCCGTGACTCTGCCCCTGTGGCCGCCCCACTTCCTTTTTCCTGACCAATCCCTGAGGCTGGCTGAGAATTTGAAATTCCCGCCAAAACCTCAGGGACCGCCTCCTCCTCCCTTTGTTCTTTTGTTTGCCATGCTTGTGGGGCGGCCATTTTGTTGCTTTTAAGTTTGTTGGCGAAACTTTTTGGGCAATCTCTGTAGAGATGGTTTGATTCTCCACACAGGTTGCACCGCCTGCCATTGGTACACTCCTCAAAGTTGTGACCAATTTCTCTGCATTTCCCACATATAATTTCCTGGCATGCTTCAGCTAAGTGCCCAAACTTTCCACACTTCCTGCATAATTTGGGCATGCCCTGGTAATGAATGTAGCCTCTGTTCTCGCCAAGCACAATCATTGAAGGCAGATGATTCAGGCCCTGGTAGCCCCCGGAGTCTTCCCATTGTTTAATGGGAATTCGCCAAGAGCATGTCCAGATGCCGTCCTCATCTAAAACCTTAACTGGCTGGCTTCGAACGGTGCAAAATCTACCCAGCCATACACAAATGTCTTCCCCAGTCACTGTCTCATTAAACATTCTAACAATCACAGTTTTAAGTGTGTTATCAGAGAGCTTTTCAACAGTAAACATAGAGAACTGGGATTTAGCTGCTTCAAATCTGTGCCAAAACTCATTCAGGTGGGAAACCGCTCTAAAGCTAACATCATAACCTTTGTTGAGGGGCAGAGTCACAATACAATTTAAATCCTCAGGTTTAAAATTTAAAGTCTTTTGGATCAGCTTCCTGGAGAAATCAAGACGTGACATCCCCAGTAGCTTCCCCTCAACCTCTTTAAAAAGGAAACGCACGCTGTGGTGCCTCCGCATGCCGGCACGAGCAGCCGACATGGTGGAGACACCAACAGCCTAAAAACTTAAAGGAACAATAAATAAATAAATAGATAAATAGATAAAATGTCTTACCTTAAAACTGTACAGTCGTAAAAACAGCTGGATCAATGTACCTCCTAAAAGTTGTGTGGCTCGGGATACAAGGCTAATCTCGAGCCAAGAAACCTCCAAGAGGCGATCGCTGTCTCCACCTGACGACCAGATACGTGATCTTAGCCAAAAGGCCGAGAAGCGATGCCGCAATGACGCCGAGGCGGGGGAGCCGCCAAAGGCCACGCCCACCTGGGCCGCGGCGAGAGGGCCTAAGGTCGCCAACAAACAAGCTCACCGAAAACGGATCACAACGGAGTGCACAACACGACACTTTGGAGTGCAACCTGGGATTTTGGATCATCATCGTTCAAAAGCACGGAATGGCTCGTAACTCCTAAACCGTCCGTCGCAGACCCAAGTGTCTTACATCACCGGAATCCTTGGCTCGGGCCGAACGAGACGCACGCCTCGGATCGGATGGTCGCGCGGCGAGATTTTCGGGTATTTGGGATTTTCCGAAAAACCTACTTTTGCACAGTAGTCCTGGGTCGTTTGCCCAATCTGACCCAAAGCGGTGCCGAAAGATTCTCTGGAGTCTGACTGCCGACAGTGACCGGGAAAAAAGTCGGAATTTCGATTCACGTTGGCGACGGGACGCCAAGACGTTGGCGGTGGGCGAGGCGGGCTTTACTTGAATGGCTATAACTCTCCGACGGCAAAGAGACAATTACACCCAAGTGGGTACACCTGTGTACGGGCTCAGCCTGTGGTCACGTGAAAAGGGATGTGGCGACTGGCCACTTGGTGGCGCTGTAAACAGAAAAAAACAACAGCTTGAATACGGCCATAGACGACTGTGTATCACGTGATTTTTCACACGTGCACAAGGTATTCATACCACATGATAGAACTCCTCATTCTGAACAACTTTGGACCACTGCTGTCAATCAAAGCGTTCGTTAAATATTGGAGATTATGTGAAGAATGAAAAAAAAAGAAGAAAAAAAAACAAGCCTCCCAGGTTGTTTTCTATCTCTCAATCAACCACTGCAGTTCGGTTCTCTGGACTTCCAAGGTTTCATCAACCATCAGGAGAAGAAGGAAAAATGATTGGAGCTTTAACAATCTGCTCTTTTAACCAGTGTGTGTGTCCAGGGGAGAGCGCGAACGCAGTCCCCCACTACCATAAATTATGCAGTCGAGATTCCCACATTTGGGGAATTCGCAGGGGTCAGCACAACCGGAGTGCAATGGCCGAGCCTCGCCCTGGGTGAACCACCTCCCTGATCATGGTGTCTCCCCTGCCAGGTAAGTATGAATTCCCGGGCCTCCAGTCAGAGGCACCCTGTCCCTCTTCGCAATCCTCACCAACGGTCGGACAATCGAACACACACCTGATTCAACTCATCAGCTCGTTAGCAAAAGACTCCAAGAGATAAGAGAGACATCAAAAATGTGCAGTGACTGGCTTCTTTTTTTTCTTCTTTTCTTTTTTTCATGCTCCGGAACCGGCTCCATGAGCCAAAGATCGATTTAATACGCAGTCCCCGGATAGTGGACGAATCAGATATGAAACTGATAAGAACAGAGTTTATTTATTTATTTATTTATTTTTGAATTTGTTATTTTCACACCACCGTTACCAGTATTGGATATGATCACCTACGACAGCCATACACAGCAATATACACTACTTCCATGAACATCTGCTGTCACACAAGACTAAAACATTTCTCTCATTGAACACTTTAAAGGGGGTGCACCGTTCCCAGAAGTACTGCAATACCGGGTCGATGCGTGGAGTGGACGGAGCAAGCCCCTATTCCATCTCCCAGTTCCAAAAATCAATTTAATATATGGTGCCCGGGTAGGGCACGTATCAGATATTAAACTGATAAGAACAGATACTACACTTGATCTTAGCCAAAAGGCCGAGAAGCGATGCCGCAATGACGCCGAGGCGGGGGAGCCGCCAAAGGCCACGCCCACCTGGGCCGCGGCGAGAGGGCCTAAGGTCGCCAACAAACAAGCTCACCGAAAACGGATCACAACGGAGTGCACAACTCGACACTTTGGAGTGCAACCTGGGATTTTGGATCATCATCGTTCAAAAGCACGGAATGGCTCGTAACTCCTAAACCGTCCGTCGCAGACCCAAGTGTCTTACATCACCGGAATCCTTGGCTCGGGCCGAACGAGACGCACGCCTCGGATCGGATGGTCGCGCTGGCGAGATTTTCGGGTATTTGGGATTTTCCGAAAAACCTACTTTTGCACAGTAGTCCTGGGTCGTTTGCCCAATCTGACCCAAAGCGGTGCCGAAAGATTCTCTGGAGTCTGACTGCCGACAGTGACCGGGAAAAAAGTCGGAATTTCGATTCACGTTGGCGACGGGACGCCAAGACGTTGGCGGTGGGCGAGGCGGGCTTTACTTGAATGGCTATAACTCTCCGACGGCAAAGAGACAATTACACCCAAGTGGGTACACCTGTGTACGGGCTCAGCCTGTGGTCACGTGAAAAGGGATGTGGCGACTGGCCACTTGGTGGCGCTGTAAACAGAAAAAAACAACAGCTTGAATACGGCCATAGACGACTGTGTATCACGTGATTTTTCACACGTGCACAAGGTATTCATACCACATGATAGAACTCCTCATTCTGAACAACTTTGGACCACTGCTGTCAATCAAAGCGTTCGTTAAATATTGGAGATTATGTGAAGAATGAAAAAAAAACAAGCCTCCCAGGTTGTTTTCTATCTCTCAATCAACCACTGCAGTTCGGTTCTCTGGACTTCCAAGGTTTCATCAACCATCAGGAGAAGAAGGAAAAATGATTGGAGCTTTAACAATCTGCTCTTTTAACCAGTGTGTGTGTCCAGGGGAGAGCGCGAACGCAGTCCCCCACTACCATAAATTATGCAGTCGAGATTCCCACATTTGGGGAATTCGCAGGGGTCAGCACAACCGGAGTGCAATGGCCGAGCCTCGCCCTGGGTGAACCACCTCCCTGATCATGGTGTCTCCCCTGCCAGGTAAGTATGAATTCCCGGGCCTCCAGTCAGAGGCACCCTGTCCCTCTTCGCAATCCTCACCAACGGTCGGACAATCGAACACACACCTGATTCAACTCATCAGCTCGTTAGCAAAAGACTCCAAGAGATAAGAGAGACATCAAAAATGTGCAGTGACGGGCTTCTTTTTTTTCTTCTTTTCTTTTTTTCATGCTCCGGAACCGGCTCCATGAGCCAAAGATCGATTTAATACGCAGTCCCCGGATAGTGGACGAATCAGATATGAAACTGATAAGAACAGAGTTTATTTATTTATTTATTTATTTTTGAATTTGTTATTTTCACACCACCGTTACCAGTATTGGATATGATCACCTACGACAGCCATACACAGCAATATACACTACTTCCATGAACATCTGCTGTCACACAAGACTAAAACATTTCTCTCATTGAACACTTTAAAGGGGGTGCACCGTTCCCAGAAGTACTGCAATACCGGGTCGATGCGTGGAGTGGACGGAGCAAGCCCCTATTCCATCTCCCAGTTCCAAAAATCAATTTAATATATGGTGCCCGGGTAGGGCACGTATCAGATATTAAACTGATAAGAACAGATTTTTTTATTTATTTTTTTATTTTTTTATTTTTTTATTCACAATATTTTTCCACTTCACCCCACAAACACATATATTCCTCTTTCTCCATCCTTATTTTCCACATTTTAGTTTCCATTAACACCTTGTATTTCAACTCATACCACAACTGTTTTGATGTTCTACCTTCTTTTTTCTTTTTTACTTGAGCATTTCTTTCTTCCCACAATATCTCTTTACCGATACTTATCATACACCAAATTATTTCCCCTTTTTTACACTGTACCAACCCTTCTCCTCTTATAATTAAATCAGGATTCAAAACACTATCTATTATTACTAACCTTAACAATTGTTGTGTTCTTTTCCAAAAACAATGAGCTAAATAACATTCCCAAAAAACATGTTGCAGAGTCTCGACCCATGGGCAACCTCTTGGACAACATCTAATACGTGTGGATCCTTGATTATACAGTCTTTCTCTCACCGGCAATCTATTCAATGCTGCCAACCAATTCAGATCTTTCCTCTCATTACTTAGATCTTTATGCTGAATACATTCCCACTTAACTTTTTTCTTTCTCAATTCTGCTTTTTGTGTTACTACCATCTCCTCTTTTAAATCTTGATATAATTGTTTATGATTTTTTAGTACCTCTTCCTTTACACACCCAGGATGTGCTCTTAAAAACAAAATTAGCTTTTCATATTGCCAAGGTCTACTCTCAGCCTTTGGTCCTCTATTGTCTAAGGGAACGATTTTCCTTAATGGCAAAGCTGCCCACAATTTTACAAAATACATGGCTTTATGCTGCACATTGTCTATTAGCATCTTACATAAAAAACAAACATACAATACTTCTAACTTTAACGGAATACACACCACCTCTCTACCTCCCTCTTCTATCTCTAGATACATCTGTTCCCTCTTAACAGGTTCGTACTTCCCTCCCCATATAAATGAAAAGACCAACCTGGTCAAAATTAGTTTACTTTTGGTAGGAATTGGAAAGATTAGGGCTAAGTAAATCAAACTAGACAACAGGTCTATCTTAACTACTAACCCCTTCCCCGTAATACTAAGCTTTCTGCACTTCCAAATATTCAATTTCTTTTTCACCCTCTCAATTTTTTCCTCCCAGTTTAATTTAGCCGAATCTTTATGATAAAATTTAACCCCCAAAATTTTAATTCCCGTAGGACACACCGAAAAACCGTGCCTCACCTCTTTCCTTCCTTTCCATTTTCCACAAAACATTAATGATGATTTGGCATGATTTATGGCTGAGCCAGTAGCTGCACAGTACATTCCCAATATTTGTACAATTTTCTCCAGCCCTCTATCTGTAGATATAAATACAGTTGTATCGTCTGCATACTGAGACACTTTTACCCGTTCACCCAAACCTCCTGGAATGTGTACTCCCTCAATGTGTTGCTCATTCCTTATTCTTTCTGCTAAAGGCTCTATAAACAAGACATATAACAATGGAGACAATGGGCATCCCTGCCTCACGCCACCTCTTTGTTCAATCGGCTCACTCAAAAACCCATTTATCTTCACCCTACTATAGACTTTATTATATAGGACCCTAACCCATGAAATAAAGCCTTCCCCAACATTCATTTTCTCTAATACTTTAAATAAAAATTCATGGTTAACCCTATCAAACGCTTTCTCCTGGTCTAAACTCAGTAGGCATAAAGGCAGATCCCTCTCCTCCACCCAGCTAATGATATCTCTTATGAGTAATAAATTAAAAGAACCAGCCCTTCCCTTAACCCCACAAGTTTGATCTGGGTTCACTAATATTGCCATCACCTCTCGTAACCTATTTGTTAAACATTTGCTTAAGATTTTATAATCAGTTGTTAATACAGTTATTGGTCTCCAATTTCTAATATCTTTTTTTTCACCTTTCTTGTGGATTAGATGTATAACCCCAGAGCTCATGGACCCAACTAGCTTACCTGTCTTATACATCTCTCTGTATACCAACACCAAATCTCTTTTTATTATGTCCCAAAAGCACCCATAAAACTCTTTAGGCAACCCATCCCCCCCTGGTGTTTTATTTCCTTTCATGGAAGTAAGGGCTGCTTTAATTTCCTCTTCCTTAATCTCACCTTCTATTCCCTCCCTATGTTCCTCAGATAAAACTCTCTTTATACCTCCCAAAAATTCATCTCCCCTCCTCCCATCTACCTCTCTTTTAGAAAACAGGTCCTTATAAAAGGCACAAACATACTTAAATATGTTTTCTTTCCCTTTAACCTCTCCTTTTTCTGACATAAACCCATCAATTATTTCCCCTTTTTGTTTCTGTTTTATTGTTTGAAAAAAATATTTAGTTACTTTTTCATCTTTTTCCCTTTCTTCTATCTTTGCTAAAAATGCAAACTCCTTTGCCTTTTTAGTATAGTACCTTTTAATTTTCTCCTTTATCTCCGCAATTTCCTCCTCTCTCACCCCTAACCCTCCATTTTGATTAGCCATTATTTTTTGCAATCTATTATTATCCCTCCAAACCTCCTTTCTTTCCTGTCTTCTTTTCTTTTCTGTATATCTTATGCAAAAACCAGCAATTTCTATTTTCAGCACTTCCCACCATTCTAAAAGTGATACATACCCCACTTTAAACTCTTGCCATAATTTATAAAAATCTTTAAATTCCTTTCTAAAGATGTCATCTTCCAGCAGACTAATATTCATTTTCCAATAACCCTTACCCATATTTACCTCATTATTTACTATTGTGACTAACACCATTTCATGATCTGAACACCAACATGGTAAAATCCTCAGCTCTTTTATTTCTATCCCCTGTGTAATAAAAAAATAATCTAGTCTACCTCTATTCCCCCTCGTATTACCCCATGTAAACCCTGAATCGTCTTTATTACCTTTCCTATATGCATCCTGTAAGGAATGCTCTTTTAATTCCTTTTTTAAATAAATCCCTGAAAAGTCGACTTCCCCATTTTTTTCCAAACTATCCAAATTTACATTAAAATCTCCTCCCATTATTACACATCTATTGGTATCCCACAAATTTGGTAAGTTTTTGAAAAACTCCAAACGTTTGCTTCTAACACAGGGTGCATATACGTTAATAAAACGAAATCTATACTCACCCCATCGTGCATCTAAACATTGTAATCTCCCCGGCACCAGTGAAACATAATTCTCTATCATAAATCTATTATTCCTAAACACAATCCCCAACCCATCCGAATGTACGTTCCCAATACTCCAATATGAGACCCCGGAAGTCCATTCTTTAGTAAAAGTTCTTGTATCTTCTTCACCTTTCAGATGACACTCTTGTAGGAACGCCACCTCAAAGTTCATGGATAGTAAGGAAAAGAACAAAGCGCCCCTCTTTCCAGCATCTCTCAGACCTCTCACATTGAGGGATACAAATTTTAAGTCTGTCATTTATGAAAATCAGCAGGTAATGATTTCTTTTTCTTTCCATTTCCTTTCCCCTTGTCTGTCCCTTCTACGAACCCAGTGGTCCCTATAAAAAGCTCCACATCTTCTCTCGATAGATAACCACCAGACAGCAACCCTGCCTCCACAACCTCCACCTCTTCCTCCAATGTTGACAAAGGAGGCACCAACGGGGATCCAGGCGTCGATGACCCACCCGCAATCTCAAACAAGCCCGCAGACTCCTCATCATCCATTTGATGCTCCAGCACACTAAACGGATTTAATGTCTCTATCTTGTTTTCTTCCTCGTTTCCTTCTAATTTCCTTTTATTTGTCCTAAGAGCAAACTTCCAAGACTCTTCAACTCCTTGCTCTTTCTCATCTTCAGTTCTGTCACCCCAGGAAGTATTGATTTTATGCTGTAAGGTGTCTGGGATCACTGTATCATGTAACTCAACACCCTCCTCTTCCATTTTCTCCGACTCCTCAATAGCTGGATTCGTTAGCTCAGCTAGGACAAGGCCTGAAACAGAGTTCCTTGTTGAAACCTCTCTCGCACCCTCCATTATTTCTGTATCTGTGGGTGAACCTATCTGGCTTACTACCTCATTTTGGCCAGTAGCTGCTCCATGGTATGCTTGTATTTCCTTAATAACAATCTCAATGGGCCTAAGGTCACCTCCTTCTTCTCCTCTTACTGCACCGGCATACGTTCTTTTCCGTTTTGGGCATGTCTTGAAGAGATGATCAGTATCCCCACACTCTTTGCACACTTTAGGTTTTGGACACTCCGAAGCAGCATGACCCGGATCCTTACAATTCAGACATCTTATATTGCATTGATATTCCAAGTGTCCAAATTCCTGGCATCTCCTACAATATTGAGGCTGACCAGAATACACTATGTATCCTCTTACCCCTGCAATCTTAAAACTGGCCGGAGGATGATGAAAACCCTGAAAACCAGCTGGGTCCTCGTTGAGTAACACTTGATACTGCCTTTGTCCATTCCACACCCCGAATCTGTCTCTTCTATATCTTGCCGTAGATATTATTCTGACATGATTTTGAAGAAAAGATTCCACCTCTTCATCTTCCATGTTCATGTCAAACATATTGATTGTCAAGATCCGGAAATTGTTTCTTCCCAAAGACTGCATTCTAAAATTATCCAGAGGATGCTCACCTTCTTTTTCTCTGACCTTTCCCAGAAATCCCTGGAACAGATTGCTGTCTTTCATCGTGACATCAAAATACTTATCTTTGCCATTTCTTTGAATTCCAAGAATCCCCGGAGGCTCAATCTTCAACAAATCAATGATGACTTTTTGGATGAATTCCTCCCTTTCTGACATCTCTTCTTCTCTGGATTCTTCCCAGTAGAGTCTCGCCGTGTTCTTTATCCTTCTCTCAAAAACTCCCTCCGCCATCTCTTCACCACTCTTTCACAAACCTTTTAGCCACCAAGAACTGCGGTCATGCCACTTGCACTTGATCTTAGCCAAAAGGCCGAGAAGCGAAGCCGCAATGACGCCGAGGCGGGGGAGCCGCCAAAGGCCACGCCCACCTGGGCCGCGGCGAGAGGGCCTAAGGTCGCCAACAAACAAGCTCACCGAAAACGGATCACAACGGAGTGCACAACACGACACTTTGGAGTGCAACCTGGGATTTTGGATCATCATCGTTCAAAAGCACGGAATGGCTTGTAACTCCTAAACCGTCCGTCGCAGACCCAAGTGTCTTACCACACCGGAATCCTTGGCTCGGGCCGAACGAGACGCACGCCTCGGATCGGATGGTCGCGCTGGCGAGATTTTCGGGTATTTGGGATTTTCCGAAAAACCTACTTTTGCACAGTAGTCCTGGGTCGTTTGCCCAATCTGACCCAAAGCGGTGCCGAAAGATTCTCTGGAGTCTGACTGCCGACAGTGACCGGGAAAAAAGTCGGAATTTCGATTCACGTTGGCGACGGGACGCCAAGACGTTGGCGGTGGGCGAGGCGGGCTTTACTTGAATGGCTATAACTCTCCGACGGCAAAGAGACAATTACACCCAAGTGGGTACACCTGTGTACGGGCTCAGCCTGTGGTCACGTGAAAAGGGATGTGGCGACTGGCCACTTGGTGGCGCTGTAAACAGAAAAAAACAACAGCTTGAATACGGCCATAGACGACTGTGTATCACGTGATTTTTCACACGTGCACAAGGTATTCATACCACATGATAGAACTCCTCATTCTGAACAACTTTGGACCACTGCTGTCAATCAAAGCGTTCGTTAAATATTGGAGATTATGTGAAGAATGAAAAAAAAAGAAGAAAAAAAAACAAGCCTCCCAGGTTGTTTTCTATCTCTCAATCAACCACTGCAGTTCGGTTCTCTGGACTTCCAAGGTTTCATCAACCATCAGGAGAAGAAGGAAAAATGATTGGAGCTTTAACAATCTGCTCTTTTAATCAGTGTGTGTGTCCAGGGGAGAGCGCGAACGCAGTCCCCCACTACCATAAATTATGCAGTCGAGATTCCCACATTTGGGGAATTCGCAGGGGTCAGCACAACCGGAGTGCAATGGCCGAGCCTCGCCCTGGGTGAACCACCTCCCTGATCATGGTGTCTCCCCTGCCAGGTAAGTATGAATTCCCGGGCCTCCAGTCAGAGGCACCGTGTCCCTCTTCGCAATCCTCACCAACGGTCGGACAATCGAACACACACCTGATTCAACTCATCAGCTCGTTAGCAAAAGACTCCAAGAGATAAGAGAGACATCAAAAATGTGCAGTGACGGGCTTCTTTTTTTTCTTCTTTTCTTTTTTTCATGCTCCGGAACCGGCTCCATGAGCCAAAGATCGATTTAATACGCAGTCCCCGGATAGTGGACGAATCAGATATGAAACTGATAAGAACAGAGTTTATTTATTTATTTATTTATTTTTGAATTTGTTATTTTCACACCACCGTTACCAGTATTGGATATGATCACCTACGACAGCCATACACAGCAATATACACTACTTCCATGAACATCTGCTGTCACACAAGACTAAAACATTTCTCTCATTGAACACTTTAAAGGGGGTGCACCGTTCCCAGAAGTACTGCAATACCAGGTCGATGCGTGGAGTGGACGGAGCAAGCCCCTATTCCATCTCCCAGTTCCAAAAATCAATTTAATATATGGTGCCCGGGTAGGGCACGTATCAGATATTAAACTGATAAGAACAGATACTACACTTGATCTTAGCCAAAAGGCCGAGAAGCGATGCCGCAATGACGCCGAGGCGGGGGAGCCGCCAAAGGCCAAGCCCACCTGGGCCGCGGCGAGAGGGCCTAAGGTCGCCAACAAACAAGCTCACCGAAAACGGATCACAACGGAGTGCACAACACGACACTTTGGAGTGCAACCTGGGATTTTGGATCATCATCGTTCAAAAGCACGGAATGGCTCGTAACTCCTAAACCGTCCGTCGCAGACCCAAGTGTCTTACATCACCGGAATCCTTGGCTCGGGCCGAACGAGACGCACGCCTCGGATCGGATGGTCGCGCTGGCGAGATTTTCGGGTATTTGGGATTTTCCTTTTGCACAGTAGTCCTGGGTCGTTTGCCCAATCTGACCCAAAGCGGTGCCGAAAGATTCTCTGGAGTCTGACTGCCGACAGTGACCGGGAAAAAAGTCGGAATTTCGATTCACGTTGGCGACGGGACGCCAAGACGTTGGCGGTGGGCGAGGCGGGCTTTACTTGAATGGCTATAACTCTCCGACGGCAAAGAGACAATTACACCCAAGTGGGTACACCTGTGTACGGGCTCAGCCTGTGGTCACGTGAAAAGGGATGTGGCGACTGGCCACTTGGTGGCGCTGTAAACAGAAAAAAACAACAGCTTGAATACGGCCATAGACGACTGTGTATCACGTGATTTTTCACACGTGCACAAGGTATTCATACCACATGATAGAACTCCTCATTCTGAACAACTTTGGACCACTGCTGTCAATCAAAGCGTTCGTTAAATATTGGAGATTATGTGAAGAATGAAAAAAAAAGAAGAAAAAAAAACAAGCCTCCCAGGTTGTTTTCTATCTCTCAATCAACCACTGCAGTTCGGTTCTCTGGACTTCCAAGGTTTCATCAACCATCAGGAGAAGAAGGAAAAATGATTGGAGCTTTAACAATCTGCTCTTTTAACCAGTGTGTGTGTCCAGGGGAGAGCGCGAACGCAGTCCCCCACTACCATAAATTATGCAGTCGAGATTCCCACATTTGGGGAATTCGCAGGGGTCAGCACAACCGGAGTGCAATGGCCGAGCCTCGCCCTGGGTGAACCACCTCCCTGATCATGGTGTCTCCCCTGCCAGGTAAGTATGAATTCCCAGGCCTCCAGTCAGAGGCACCCTGTCCCTCTTCGCAATCCTCACCAACGGTCGGACAATCGAACACACACCTGATTCAACTCATCAGCTCGTTAGCAAAAGACTCCAAGAGATAAGAGAGACATCAAAAATGTGCAGTGACGGGCTTCTTTTTTTTCTTCTTTTCTTTTTTTCATGCTCCGGAACCGGCTCCATGAGCCAAAGATCGATTTAATACGCAGTCCCCGGATAGTGGACGAATCAGATATGAAACTGATAAGAACAGAGTTTATTTATTTATTTATTTATTTTTGAATTTGTTATTTTCACACCACCGTTACCAGTATTGGATATGATCACCTACGACAGCCATACACAGCAATATACACTACTTCCATGAACATCTGCTGTCACACAAGACTAAAACATTTCTCTCATTGAACACTTTAAAGGGGGTGCACCGTTCCCAGAAGTACTGCAATACCGGGTCGATGCGTGGAGTGGACGGAGCAAGCCCCTATTCCATCTCCCAGTTCCAAAAATCAATTTAATATATGGTGCCCGGGTAGGGCACGTATCAGATATTAAACTGATAAGAACAGATTTTTTCTTTCGAAAAAAGTTTATTGACACATTTTCATTCTTTACATTTCCTCATTTTTCTTTTAAAAATTGCACATGTCTTGTAAAACAAAAATGACACAATTAAGGGTTAAAAATCAGTATTGGGTGGTGTGTCGTGTGAAAGTCCATGTGTGTAAAATGTTGGTTTAAAAGAAGGTAAAATGAATGAAAATAAATAGCAATAAATGATGTAAAACAATAAAACATGCCAACTAAAACATCATCTCTTGTACAGGATCGCGGGTGAGTCCCTATCAAGATTGTCCATTCACTCCAGGTCTCCAGAACAGGCTCCGGACCTCCCGCTTCCGGTGCCCAGCGGAGATCCCCTCCCTCCGGCCCGCTGGCCCGCTGTTCCCGTAGCCGGTGTGGTGAGGGTGCATCTACGGGCGGCCAGGTACGGTGGTGGCCGGGACCTTTCCATGCGACCCCAGCCCCCCCATCCGAATGACGACGTCCGGCGCCTCCTGCAGCGTTGATCTTATAAGTTGCTCGCACGCGTGGAGGGGCACCGTAACGCGTTTCCCCACCAGCAGGTTTCTGGTGGTCCAGATGGCATCCTTGATATGGTTGAGGGTGAGCCAGAGCGAGGTAAATTGTTTTGATGTGAGGTCCTTCAAGCCCTGACCCACCCCCAGGATGGCGAGCTTGTATTCCATCTGGACACTACCCGCTGGCAGGCACGGGAAAACCAGGGGGCTGGTCCTGGCCCACAGGTCCCGCGCAGCACCGCACTCCCAGAGCAGATGGTAGACGGTCTCCGGGGAACCACATCCGGACCGTGGGCAGATGGAGTTTTTGGCCATGCCTCTGGAGTGCATGACCGCCCTGACCGGGAGGATCTCATGAGCCACCATCCACGATAAGTCCTTATGCCTGTTCTGGAGAGCTGGGTGGGCTGCGTTCCTCCAAACATCTTTGGCCTCACCTAGTGTGAGGCCTGGAACCGGACTCACCGATTCCCGATCCTGCACAAGAGAGATAAGAGACTTGTGGTTAGTTAAAATGGTGGCATCATTGGTCTCTAAAAGGTACTTTTTTAAAAATTTCTTTATAAAACTGTATTCTTTAGGCAAGTTAAAAGACACTGGACATTTAAGATCAATGGGTAAAATTTTCAAAGTTCTTAGGTAAGACCCCATCCAGAATCGGGTCATGGCTGCTGTCTTGTGTTCTCTGGATGGGGTCAGGGCGTATTGGATGTGGAGGGCGGCAAAGCGGCTGCCTAAAAACAGGTGGGGGTCTGGGAGGCCTTTCCCGCCATTCTCTTTTTTCTTTTTGACGACCTCCCTCTTTAGTCGTTCCCACTTGGACCCCCACAGGAAATAAAATACCGCCCTCTCCAGGTTGGCCAGGAATCGTCTTGGGGGACTAAAAACAGAACAGACAAGTAAAATCAGTGGTAAAATCACGGATTTAAAAATTAAAATCTTGCCTTCTAACGTCAATTGTCTTAGTCCCCAAAACCCCAGTCTTTGCCTGACTTTCCCTAACATGTCAGTCCAGTTTCCCTGTCCTCCACCCTCTTTGTCAAATTTGACTCCTAAAATTTTCATGTTATTGTCTTTAAAATTCAAATCAAGTCCACCTGTGTCCACGTCACCCCACGGCCCGAAGAGCTGGGCCTCGGACTTGCTCCTATTGAGCTTGGCGCCCGAGGCCCGACCGTACCAGTCAGTCAAGTCCATTGCTCTTCGTACTGATACAAGGTCAGTCGCTAAAAGGGTCACGTCATCCATATATAAAACACAGGTCGCCGTCAGTCCACCAGTTCCTGGGATGTCTAGTCCTTTAATCCATTTATCCCTTCTCAAGATTTGTGCCAGTGGCTCAATACAAGCCACATACAGAAGGGGAGATAAGGGACACCCCTGACGGACTCCGCTGTAGAGTTTTACAGCTTTGGATAAATGCCCATTAACCAAAACACTGCTAGACAGATCGTTGTACAGCAATCCCAGGAAACCCCATTTTTCCCAGTACCTGAAGCAGGTACTGGTGCGAGATGCGGTCAAAGGCTTTTTCGAAATCTAAATTTAGGACTACTAGCCGAATGTTTCTGTCTCTCGCATAACAGATGGCATCTCTGATCAGTACCAGGCTGTCCGTGATCTTCCTGCCGGGCACAGCACATGCTTGATCCAGGTGGATTACGTCCTCTAAAACAGTCGACATACGTGTAGCTAAAATCTTACTAAAAAGTTTGCAATCATAATTTAAAAGGGTGATTGGTCGCCAGTTTCTCAAGTCAGTCTTGTCTCCTTTTTTGTGTAGTAAAGTGACTATCCCTACTCTAAAGCTGTCCGGAAGTCTGTCAAGAGTCTCAAATTCTTTAAAAACTGTCAATAAGTCGTGTGCTAAAATGTCCCAGAAAGTCAGATAAAACTCAAAGGGGAGTCCATCCATACCTGGGGACTTCCCCTTTTTAAAACCTTTTAAAGCTTTGTGCATTTCTAAAAGAGTAAAATCTTGGGATAAAAGCACATCTGGACTCTTTACCTTTTTATCTAAAAATCCTAAAACTTCCTCTAAGATGCCATTGTGTACCTCTTTAGTGCTGTATAAATTATTGTAAAAACTTTCAATTTCCCCTAAAATCAGATCTGTTGTATTTACCTCCCCACCTGTAAAAGTTTTTAAAGTATTAATTGACCCTCCCCGTGTTATTGTCTTTTTAAAAAAATATCTAGTACACTTTTCCCCTTCTTCTATTTCTCTCTCCTTACATCTTAAAATGACACCTTTACTCTTAGTTTCGGACAAATCTGACATTTCTTTCTTTACTTCTTTTATTTCTTCTGTAAAATCCAATCCACTGTTTAAAAGGTTAAAATATCTCTGCAGTCTTTTTTGCAGCCCCATCATGCGTCTTTTTTCTTTGTTCTTTTTATCTTTTCCAATTTGTTTAAAAAACCATCCTGTCTTTTGTTTCACCATCTCCCACCACTGTGCACGTGAGTCGTAAAAGTCCTGGAGGGTCTGCCATTGGCTGAACTGCTCCCTATACTCTTTGACCACTTCCTCATCCTCTAATAGGGAGCAGTTCAGCTTCCACAGCCCTCCCCCTACAGTCACACCTGTGGGTAGTGAAAGAGTGCAGGACAGCATCATGTGATCAGAGAAGAAGAGGGGGGTCAATGTAGCATCGGTCGGCGGGCAGTCCCTTGTAAAAACATAGTCAATTCGAGAGGCTCTGGCACCGTCACCACTGAACCAGGTGAAGCCCTCCTCTCTTTGATGCATTGTTTTAAAGCAGTCAACTAACTTAAAATCTTTGACTATATTTTGCAATAAAACCGATGTCTTGTCGACCTTAAAATCCTCTCCTACCCTCTTTCTGTCCTTTCTTGATAAAACACAATTAAAATCCCCTGCTACCACTAGGGGAGCCCTACCTAGCATGTGGGGCTGCAGGTCTTCTAAAAGCTCATACCTGTTGTTTTTTCCTGTAAAACCATACACATTTAAAATGTTAAAATCCTTACCTAAAAAAGTCAGATTAGCTAAAATTGCCCGCCCATCCCTCACCACAGTGCTGCCCTTCACCAAAACATTGGGATTTTTAATTAAAATAGCAACACCGTCATTTTTGTTAAAATTGGACCCACACCAGATGGAAGGTCCTGGGGTCCAAATCTCCTCCCACTTCCTGTAATTTGTTAAAAAAGGCAGACCACATTCTTGCAGTAAAAACACATCTGACTTAAAAGATTTTAAAAGGGATAACACGCTCTGTGCTCGTATATTACTCTTCACACTTCTCACATTGATTGTGGAGATAGTGAGAGCCATGAGCAGTATGGTTAAAAAGGTGTGAGACATTTAAAAGAAAACCATGGGACTACAGAGATATAATTAAAATCATGTTACATCTTGTTGCACTTGCCTTTCCTTTTGCCCAGAGAACCTGGCATCAAGGGGGAAAGTGCTTGACGCCTCAGGGCTCGCAGAGAGGACCTCTTGCGACTCCTTTGGCAACGATGTTCTTAGCTTGAAATGCAGAAAAGAGACTTCATTTGGAGATTCTGCGGGCCACATACGGTCTAGATCTTCCATGGGGGAACTATCTAGCCGATGCGCTACCCGCAGCTTTTTCTCCTCTGTTTGAACCAGAGGAGATCTCGCAGTTCTTTTCTGCACTTGAGCATTAGGGAGCGAACAGTCTGTTTCACTCCCACTAGTGGACACACTAACCTCAGACACGGTTACTAGGGAGGAAGCCATTTCCTCCTCTACATCCTCCATACTGTCTTCTTTTTCATTTTGAGGATTGGCTTCCTCCCCCTCACCAACTGCCAGAATTGACTCCGCCCCTGTGGCCGCCCCACTTCCTCCTTCCTGTCCAATCCCTGAGGCTGGCTGGGGGTTTGAATTTCCCGCCAAAACCTCAGGGCCCGCCTCCTCAATTGTTTGTTCTTTGGGTGGGGCGGCCATTTTGTTGCTTTTTAACTTGTTGGCAAAACTTTTAGGGCAGTCTCTGTAGAGATGGGATGATTCTCCACAGAGGTTGCACTTTCTGCCATTTTGGCACTCTTCAAAAATGTGCCCAATTTCTCTGCACTTCCTACACACTACTTCTTGGCATGCCTCGGCGAGATGTCCAAGTTGACCACACTTGCGGCATAGCTTGGGCATCCCTTGGTAATGGATGTAGCCTCTATTCTCTCCCAACACAATCATTGAAGGTATTTGACTCAGGCCATGGTAGCTGTTGGGATCTGCCCATTGTTTTATGGGCACTCTCCACGCACAGCTCCAGATACCGTCTTCATCTAAAACCTTGACTGGTTGTCCACGAATAGAGCAATATCTTGCCAACCATACAGCAATGTCATCTCCACTTACTGTTTCATTAAACATCCTGACAATCACAACCTTCAGTGAATTATCAGTCAGTTTTTCCACAGTGAACATGGAGAAATTGGCTTTACACATTTCAAACCGAGTCCAAAAAGTACTTAGCAAGGAAGCCGAAGCAAAGCTTACATCAAAACCATGATTCAGGGGCAGAGTCAACAGGCAGTTTATGTCCACAACTTTAAAACCAAGAATCTGTTGGATGCACTTCCTAGAAAAGTCCAATCTGGACATGGCCAGGAGAGTGCCATCCTCTTTTGCTTTGAATTTAAAATGCACGCTGTGGTGCCTCCTCACGCCGGACCGAGCAGCCGACATGTTGGAGGCACCACCAGCCTGCTGCGGCTAAAACTCAACAATAAATATACAATAAATAAATTAAAACCTGCTTACCTTAAAACAAGATTCCTCGCAGAAACGAGTCGTCACTTAAAAGCCGCTTGTCAATGTACCTCCTGAAGGATGTAGGTCCCGTGTGACAAGCCACACACGAAACCAAAAGGTCCCACAAGAGGCGATCGCTGTCCCAAACTTCTGACCAGACCACGTGATCTTAGCCAAAAGGCCGAGAAGCGATGCCGCAATGACGCCGAGGCGGGGGAGCCACCAAAGGCCACGCCCACCTGGGCCGCGGCGAGAGGGCCTAAGGTCGCCAACAAACAAGCTCACCGAAAACGGATCACAACGGAGTGCACAACACGACACTTTGGAGTGCAACCTGGGATTTTGGATCATCATCGTTCAAAAGCACGGAATGGCTCGTAACTCCTAAACCGTCCGTCGCAGACCCAAGTGTCTTACATCACCGGAATCCTTGGCTCGGGCCGAACGAGACGCACGCCACGGATCGGATGGTCGCGCTGGCGAGATTTTCGGGTATTTGGGATTTTCCGAAAAACCTACTTTTGCACAGTAGTCCTGGGTCGTTTGCCCAATCTGACCCAAAGCGGTGCCGAAAGATTCTCTGGAGTCTGACTGCCGACAGTGACCAGGAAAAAAGTCGGAATTTCGATTCACGTTGGCGACGGGACGCCAAGACGTTGGCGGTGGGCGAGGCGGGCTTTACTTGAATGGCTATAACTCTCCGACGGCAAAGAGACAATTACACCCAAGTGGGTACACCTGTGTACGGGCTCAGCCTGTGGTCACGTGAAAAGGGATGTGGCGACTGGCCACTTGGTGGCGCTGTAAACAGAAAAAAACAACAGCTTGAATACGGCCATAGACGACTGTGTATCACGTGATTTTTCACACGTGCACAAGGTATTCATACCACATGATAGAACTCCTCATTCTGAACAACTTTGGACCACTGCTGTCAATCAAAGCGTTCGTTAAATATTGGAGATTATGTGAAGAATGAAAAAAAAAGAAGAAAAAAAAACAAGCCTCCCAGGTTGTTTTCTATCTCTCAATCAACCACTGCAGTTCGGTTCTCTGGACTTCCAAGGTTTCATCAACCATCAGGAGAAGAAGGAAAAATGATTGGAGCTTTAACAATCTGCTCTTTTAATCAGTGTGTGTGTCCAGGGGAGAGCGCGAACGCAGTCCCCCACTACCATAAATTATGCAGTCGAGATTCCCACATTTGGGGAATTCGCAGGGGTCAGCACAACCGGAGTGCAATGGCCGAGCCTCGCCCTGGATGAACCACCTCCCTGATCATGGTGTCTCCCCTGCCAGGTAAGTATGAATTCCCGGGCCTCCAGTCAGAGGCACCGTGTCCCTCTTCGCAATCCTCACCAACGGTCGGACAATCGAACACACACCTGATTCAACTCATCAGCTCGTTAGCAAAAGACTCCAAGAGATAAGAGAGACATCAAAAATGTGCAGTGACAGGCTTCTTTTTTTTCTTCTTTTCTTTTTTTCATGCTCCGGAACCGGCTCCATGAGCCAAAGATCGATTTAATACGCAGTCCCCGGATAGTGGACGAATCAGATATGAAACTGATAAGAACAGAGTTTATTTATTTATTTATTTATTTTTGAATTTGTTATTTTCACACCACCGTTACCAGTATTGGATATGATCACCTACGACAGCCATACACAGCAATATACACTACTTCCATGAACATCTGCTGTCACACAAGACTAAAACATTTCTCTCATTGAACACTTTAAAGGGGGTGCACCATTCCCAGAAGTACTGCAATACCGGGTCGATGCGTGGAGTGGACGGAGCAAGCCCCTATTCCATCTCCCAGTTCCAAAAATCAATTTAATATATGGTGCCCGGGTAGGGCACGTATCAGATATTAAACTGATAAGAACAGATACTACACTTGATCTTAGCCAAAAGGCCGAGAAGCGATGCCGCAATGACGCCGAGGCGGGGGAGCCGCCAAAGGCCACGCCCACCTGGGCCGCGGCGAGAGGGCCTAAGGTCGCCAACAAACAAGCTCACCGAAAACGGATCACAACGGAGTGCACAACACGACACTTTGGAGTGCAACCTGGGATTTTGGATCATCATCGTTCAAAAGCACGGAATGGCTCGTAACTCCTAAACCGTCCGTCGCAGACCCAAGTGTCTTACATCACCGGAATCCTTGGCTCGGGCCGAACGAGACGCACGCCACGGATCGGATGGTCGCGCTGGCGAGATTTTCGGGTATTTGGGATTTTCCGAAAAACCTACTTTTGCACAGTAGTCCTGGGTCGTTTGCCCAATCTGACCCAAAGCGGTGCCGAAAGATTCTCTGGAGTCTGACTGCCGACAGTGACCGGGAAAAAAGTCGGAATTTCGATTCACGTTGGCGACGGGACGCCAAGACGTTGGCGGTGGGCGAGGCGGGCTTTACTTGAATGGCTATAACTCTCCGACGGCAAAGAGACAATTACACCCAAGTGGGTACACCTGTGTACGGGCTCAGCCTGTGGTCACGTGAAAAGGGATGTGGCGACTGGCCACTTGGTGGCGCTGTAAACAGAAAAAAACAACAGCTTGAATACGGCCATAGACGACTGTGTATCACGTGATTTTTCACACGTGCACAAGGTATTCATACCACATGATAGAACTCCTCATTCTGAACAACTTTGGACCACTGCTGTCAATCAAAGCGTTCGTTAAATATTGGAGATTATGTGAAGAATGAAAAAAAAAGAAGAAAAAAAAACAAGCCTCCCAGGTTGTTTTCTATCTCTCAATCAACCACTGCAGTTCGGTTCTCTGGACTTCCAAGGTTTCATCAACCATCAGGAGAAGAAGGAAAAATGATTGGAGCTTTAACAATCTGCTCTTTTAACCAGTGTGTGTGTCCAGGGGAGAGCGCGAACGCAGTCCCCCACTACCATAAATTATGCAGTCGAGATTCCCACATTTGGGGAATTCGCAGGGGTCAGCACAACCGGAGTGCAATGGCCGAGCCTCGCCCTGGGTGAACCACCTCCCTGATCATGGTGTCTCCCCTGCCAGGTAAGTATGAATTCCCGGGCCTCCAGTCAGAGGCACCCTGTCCCTCTTCGCAATCCTCACCAACGGTCGGACAATCGAACACACACCTGATTCAACTCATCAGCTCGTTAGCAAAAGACTCCAAGAGATAAGAGAGACATCAAAAATGTGCAGTGACGGGCTTCTTTTTTTTCTTCTTTTCTTTTTTTCATGCTCCGGAACCGGCTCCATGAGCCAAAGATCGATTTAATACGCAGTCCCCGGATAGTGGACGAATCAGATATGAAACTGATAAGAACAGAGTTTATTTATTTATTTATTTATTTTTGAATTTGTTATTTTCACACCACCGTTACCAGTATTGGATATGATCACCTACGACAGCCATACACAGCAATATACACTACTTCCATGAACATCTGCTGTCACACAAGACTAAAACATTTCTCTCATTGAACACTTTAAAGGGGGTGCACCGTTCCCAGAAGTACTGCAATACCGGGTCGATGCGTGGAGTGGACGGAGCAAGCCCCTATTCCATCTCCCAGTTCCAAAAATCAATTTAATATATGGTGCCCGGGTAGGGCACGTATCAGATATTAAACTGATAAGAACAGATACTACACTTGATCTTAGCCAAAAGGCCGTGTAACGTAAACGACTCGGGGTAAATGTGAATTAGCTCAAGACTATAGGGAATATTAATATTTATAACGCATGGTCATAATTCATAAGTCGGATGTACATTTATTTTATCAATTATCGAGATTACCTTGTTCTGTACTGTCTGATCATTACAGTTAAGAAGGGGTATCCCTTTTAAACTCCACGAAAGTTTTATCTTCTGGCCGCGAATATCAAACTTTCTGAGTTTATGAATTAAAACTACTCAAGGTAGTCAATATCGAGCTTGTAGCTTAGATCTTGAAGTTTCATTGACTTTTATAAGGTGGGTTTTCAAACACAGAGACAATTAAAAGTATAAATGGGTTTATTAATAAAATGGCACACACTAGAGATTATATAAACTACAAACATAAACGTACGTAAAAATGCAAACACCAATAAACATTTAACCGAACAAAAACATGAAATGAAAGAAAGAAAGATATAGAGGGAAGATAGAGGGTAACTTAGTCCACAGACCTAAGACCTAGACACCTGGAACAGCTTTTATAGGAATCAATATACTTGCGAGTGCTCTTTTTGGTCAGGCTGAAGCTGATGCAAGAAGCGAGGATGGTGTCCTGTTTCTGCTGCGTCTTCCGGTGTCGCGGGAAGCTTGAAAGGCTCACTGAATGTGATGTTACCGAGAAAGTTCAGATTCGTCTCCCGGGATGGGAGAGGCTGGAAATCTTAGTTGCAGAGACCGGCAGCTACGACTGGAACATGGGTTCGTTCGATGGAGAAGGCCAGGGCCTCCTTCAGATGTTCCTTGGAGAAGCGCTGCGCCGGGGAGGAGGGTCCAGAGAATTTGGATGAGTTGGAAGCGGAAGGATGAGAGCGAAGAGAAGAGAAGGTTTTGGACTTTTATCAGTGTCCCAGGTGCCGTCCCCTCCTTCGTGTAGGACGAATCAGCTGTCGAGATTTTTCGAGCGGGAAGATTCCTTTGTCCGGTTAGACACGCCCACTCGAATGAGTCATGATTGACTTTAACTGGAGAGGATTTTCTCCAGACATATGAACTTATAAAACAATGCGCATCACTGAATTCTGTTATTGGAATTCAACTCCGTTAGCTGGAGAGGATTACAAAGATATCAAAAATAGAATCTAGGCGTTGTAGCCATGCAACGATACATTATTATGCATTTGTATAGGCAATAGCAGTTCTATTAAGGTCACAAATAGGACATATGCTTTCCTATGGGTTACACACACCTCTTAACACACAAATATATATATTTAGTACCTTTAGGAGTGACTTTATGGGTTAAAGTCCTTTTCTGAAAGGGGGTTTCTGTTTCACAGTCCAGAGTGTGTTTGTATGTGTGTGTGTGTTGGAATGTTGCGACCCTGTTATCTCATGCATAGGGCTGGATAGCTCTGTGGTCAAATTTTATGACCTGCCAATGAGCTCGGGTTACGGGATGCGATTCTACTGGGAGAACATTCTTCAAAAATACATTTCAGATCCAAACACTCGAAGATCATAACTGTATGATCACAACACATTAATCACACATACATACAGGAAATTCAGATACCAGTCTGAGTTACACACATTTTAAGTTAAACACAAAAGGATGTTGGTGTGTGTGTGTGTGTGTGTGTGTGTGTGTGTGTGTGTGTGTGTTCTGGAATGTCACGAGTCTGTGAGGTTGTAAAAGTCACAGGGAGTCCAGAGCTGAAATGGGGGTTTTAGAGGGGATTCTAAGAAAACAGGGTTTCCTTATGTGACTCAAATGTCCCTCGGGGGAGCCACAAAGATGCAATTTTGACCGTTCAAGCAGACTTGGAGATCAGGATTTACTAATTTGAACAGCATGTGACCGCATGTCATAGTCATTGTCGTTACAGCCGAGAAGCGATGCCGCAATGACGCCGAGGCGGGGGAGCCGCCAAAGGCCACGCCCACCTGGGCCGCGGCGAGAGGGCCTAAGGTCGCCAACAAACAAGCTCACCGAAAACGGATCACAACGGAGTGCACAACACGACACTTTGGAGTGCAACCTGGGATTTTGGATCATCATCGTTCAAAAGCACGGAATGGCTCGTAACTCCTAAACCGTCCGTCGCAGACCCAAGTGTCTTACATCACCGGAATCCTTGGCTCGGGCCGGACGAGACGCACGCCTCGGATCGGATGGTCGCGCTTGCGAGATTTTCGGGTATTTGGGATTTTCCGAAAAACCTACTTTTGCACAGTAGTCCTGGGTCGTTTGCCCAATCTGACCCAAAGCGGTGCCGAAAGATTCTCTGGAGTCTGACTGCCGACAGTGACCGGGAAAAAAGTCGGAATTTCGATTCACGTTGGCGACGGGACGCCAAGACGTTGGCGGTGGGCGAGGCGGGCTTTACTTGAATGGCTATAACTCTCCGACGGCAAAGAGACAATTACACCCAAGTGGGTACACCTGTGTACGGGCTCAGCCTGTGGTCACGTGAAAAGGGATGTGGCGACTGGCCACTTGGTGGCGCTGTAAACAGAAAAAAACAACAGCTTGAATACGGCCATAGACGACTGTGTATCACGTGATTTTTCACACGTGCACAAGGTATTCATACCACATGATAGAACTCCTCATTCTGAACAACTTTGGACCACTGCTGTCAATCAAAGCGTTCGTTAAATATTGGAGATTATGTGAAGAATGAAAAAAAAACAAGCCTCCCAGGTTGTTTTCTATCTCTCAATCAACCACTGCAGTTCGGTTCTCTGGACTTCCAAGGTTTCATCAACCATCAGGAGAAGAAGGAAAAATGATTGGAGCTTTAACAATCTGCTCTTTTAACCAGTGTGTGTGTCCAGGGGAGAGCGCGAACGCAGTCCCCCACTACCATAAATTATGCAGTCGAGATTCCCACATTTGGGGAATTCGCAGGGGTCAGCACAACCGGAGTGCAATGGCCGAACCTCGCCCTGGGTGAACCACCTCCCTGATCATGGTGTCTCCCCTGCCAGGTAAGTATGAATTCCCGGGCCTCCAGTCAGAGGCACCCTGTCCCTCTTCGCAATCCTCACCAACGGTCGGACAATCGAACACACACCTGATTCAACTCATCAGCTCGTTAGCAAAAGACTCCAAGAGATAAGAGAGACATCAAAAATGTGCAGTGACGGGCTTCTTTTTTTTCTTCTTTTCTTTTTTTCATGCTCCGGAACCGGCTCCATGAGCCAAAGATCGATTTAATACGCAGTCCCCGGATAGTGGACGAATCAGATATGAAACTGATAAGAACAGAGTTTATTTATTTATTTATTTATTTTTGAATTTGTTATTTTCACACCACCGTTACCAGTATTGGATATGATCACCTACGACAGCCATACACAGCAATATACACTACTTCCATGAACATCTGCTGTCACACAAGACTAAAACATTTCTCTCTTTGAACACTTTAAAGGGGGTGCACCGTTCCCAGAAGTACTGCAATACCGGGTCGATGCGTGGAGTGGACGGAGCAAGCCCCTATTCCATCTCCCAGTTCCAAAAATCAATTTAATATATGGTGCCCGGGTAGGGCACGTATCAGATATTAAACTGATAAGAACAGATACTACACTTGATCTTAGCCAAAAGGCCGAGAAGCGATGCCGCAATGACGCCGAGGCGGGGGAGCCGCCAAAGGCCACGCCCACCTGGGCCGCGGCGAGAGGGCCTAAGGTCGCCAACAAACAAGCTCACCGAAAACGGATCACAACGGAGTGCACAACACGACACTTTGGAGTGCAACCTGGGATTTTGGATCATCATCGTTCAAAAGCACGGAATGGCTCGTAACTCCTAAACCGTCCGTCGCAGACCCAAGTGTCTTACATCACCGGAATCCTTGGCTCGGGCCGAACGAGACGCATGCCTCGGATCGGATGGTCGCGCCGGCGAGATTTTCGGGTATTTGGGATTTTCCGAAAAACCTACTTTTGCACAGTAGTCCTGGGTCGTTTGCCCAATCTGACCCAAAGCGGTGCCGAAAGATTCTCTGGAGTCTGACTGCCGACAGTGACCGGGAAAAAAGTCGGAATTTCGATTCACGTTGGCGACGGGACGCCAAGACGTTGGCGGTGGGCGAGGCGGGCTTTACTTGAATGGCTATAACTCTCCGACGGCAAAGAGACAATTACACCCAAGTGGGTACACCTGTGTACGGGCTCAGCCTGTGGTCACGTGAAAAGGGATGTGGCGACTGGCCACTTGGTGGCGCTGTAAACAGAAAAAAACAACAGCTTGAATACGGCCATAGACGACTGTGTATCACGTGATTTTTCACACGTGCACAAGGTATTCATACCACATGATAGAACTCCTCATTCTGAACAACTTTGGACCACTGCTGTCAATCAAAGCGTTCGTTAAATATTGGAGATTATGTGAAGAATGAAAAAAAAACAAGCCTCCCAGGTTGTTTTCTATCTCTCAATCAACCACTGCAGTTCGGTTCTCTGGACTTCCAAGGTTTCATCAACCATCAGGAGAAGAAGGAAAAATGATTGGAGCTTTAACAATCTGCTCTTTTAACCAGTGTGTGTGTCCAGGGGAGAGCGCGAACGCAGTCCCCCACTACCATAAATTATGCAGTCGAGATTCCCACATTTGGGGAATTCGCAGGGGTCAGCACAACCGGAGTGCAATGGCCGAACCTCGCCCTGGGTGAACCACCTCCCTGATCATGGTGTCTCCCCTGCCAGGTAAGTATGAATTCCCGGGCCTCCAGTCAGAGGCACCCTGTCCCTCTTCGCAATCCTCACCAACGGTCGGACAATCGAACACACACCTGATTCAACTCATCAGCTCGTTAGCAAAAGACTCCAAGAGATAAGAGAGACATCAAAAATGTGCAGTGACGGGCTTCTTTTTTTCTTCTTTTCTTTTTTTCATGCTCCGGAACCGGCTCCATGAGCCAAAGATCGATTTAATACGCAGTCCCCGGATAGTGGACGAATCAGATATGAAACTGATAAGAACAGAGTTTATTTATTTATTTATTTATTTTTGAATTTGTTATTTTCACACCACCGTTACCAGTATTGGATATGATCACCTACGACAGCCATACACAGCAATATACACTACTTCCATGAACATCTGCTGTCACACAAGACTAAAACATTTCTCTCATTGAACACTTTAAAGGGGGTGCACCGTTCCCAGAAGTACTGCAATACCGGGTCGATGCGTGGAGTGGACGGAGCAAGCCCCTATTCCATCTCCCAGTTCCAAAAATCAATTTAATATATGGTGCCCGGGTAGGGCACGTATCAGATATTAAACTGATAAGAACAGATTTTTTCTTTCGAAAAAAGTTTATTGTCAGATTTTCCATTTTCATTTTCATTTCCACACATTTTTCCACATTTTTCCTTTAAAACATAACACATATCTTTAAAACAAAAAATACACAATTTAACGGTTAAAAATCAGTTTGGTTTTGTGTTGTGTAAAAGTCCATGTGTGTAAAATGTTTGGTTTAAAAGAAGGGTAAAATGAATGAAAATAAATAGAAATAAAGGATATAAAACAATAAAACATGCCAACTAAAACATCATCTCTTGTACAGGATCGCGGATGAGTCCCTATCAAGTTTTTCCATTCACTCCAGGTCTCCAGGACAGGCTCCGGACTCCCCGCTTCCGGTGCCCAGCGGAAATCCCCGCTCCTCCGGCCCGCTGGCCCGCTGTTCCCGTAGCCGGTGTGGTGAGGGTGCATCTACGGGCGGCCAGGGTCGGTGGCGGCCGGGACCTTTTCTGTGCGGCCTGGCCCCCCCATCCGAATAACGACGTGCGGCCCACCCTGCAGCGTTGATGTTATTCTATGCTCGCACGCGTGGAGGGGGACCGTCACGCGTTTCCCCACCAGCAGGTTTCTGGTGGCCCAGATGGTATCCTTTATGATGTTTAGGGTGAGCCAGAGCGAGGCAAATTTCTGCGGTGTTAGCTCCTTCAAGCCCTGACTCACCCCTAGGATAGCGAGCTTGTAGTCCACCTGGGCTCTACCCGCTGGCAGGCACGGGAAAAACAGGGGGCCGGTCTTGGCCCACAGGTCCCGCGCAGCGCCGCACTCCCAGAGCAGATGGTAGACGGTCTCCGGGGAGCCACATCCGGACCGTGGGCAGATGGAGTTTTTGGCCATGCCTCTGGAGTGCATGACCGCCCTGACCGGGAGGATCTCATGAGCCACCATCCACGACAAGTCCTTAAGCCTGTTCTGGAGAGCTGGGTGGGCTGCGTTCCTCCAAACGTCTTTGGCCTCACCTAGTGTGAGGCCTGGAATTGGACTCACCGATTCCCGATCCTGCACAAGAGAGATTACAGACTTGTGGTTAGTTAAAACTGTGACATCTTGATTCTCTAAAAAGTATTTCTTTAAAAAAAATTTGATAAAACAATACTCTTTGGGCAAGTTAAAAGACACTGGACATTTAAGATCAACTGGTAAAATTTTCAAATATCTTAGGTACGACCCCATCCAGAAACGGGTCATGGCTGCGGTCTTGTTCTCTCTGGATGGGGTCGTTGCATATTTAATGTGGAGGGCGGTGAAGCGGCTTCCTAAAAACAGGTGGGGGTCTGGGAGGCCTTTCCCGCCATTCTCTTTTTTCTTTTTAACGACCTCCCTCTTCAGTCGTTCCCACTTGGACCCCCACAGGAAATAAAATACCGCCCTCTCCAGGTTGGCCAGGAATCGTCTTGGGGGACTAAAAACAGAACAGACAAGTAAAATCAGTGGTGAAATCACAGCTTTAAAAATTAAAATCTTGCCTTCGTAAGTCAGTTGTCTTAGTCCCCAAAACCCGAGTCTTTGCCTAACTTTCCCTACCAAGTCAGTCCAGTTTCCTTGTCCTCCACCCTCTCTGTCAAATTTGACTCCTAAAATTTTCAAATTATTTTCTTTAAAATCCAAATCTAGTCCCCCTGTGTCAACAGTCCCCCACGGCCCGAAGAGCTGGGCCTCGGACTTACTCCTATTGAGTTTAGCGCCCGAGGCCCGACCGTACCAGTCAGTCAAGTCCATTGCTCTTCGTACTGATAAAAGGTCAGTCGCTAAAAGGGTCATGTCGTCCATATATAAAACACAGGTCGCCGTCAGTCCACCAGTTCCTGGGATGTCTAGTCCTTTAATCCATTTGTCCCTTCTCAAGATTTGTGCCAGTGGCTCAATACAGGCCACATACAGAAGGGCAGATAAGGGACACCCCTGGCGGACACCGCTGTGAATATTTACAGCATTGGATAAATGCCCATTAACTACAAATCTGCTGATCAGACTGTTGTACAGCAGTCCCACCCAGGCTATGAATCTCCCTGGAAACCCCATTTTATCCAGTACCTTAAAAAGGAACTGGTGCGAGATGCGGTCAAATGCTTTTTCAAAGTCTAAATTTAGGACTACTAGCCGAATGTTTCTGTCTCTCGCGTAACAGATGGCGTCTCTGATCAGCACCAGGCTGTCCGTGATCTTCCTTCCGGGCACAGCGCATGCTTGATCCGGGTGGATTATGTCCGCTAAAACCGTCGACATACGTGTGGCTAAAATTTTGCTAAAAAGTTTGCAGTCAACGTTTAAAAGAGTAATGGGTCGCCAGTTCCGTAAGTCCGTCTTGTCTCCCTTTTTATGTAAAAGTGAAACTATCCCTATTCTAAAGCTGTCAGGAAGTCTTTCAAGAGTCTCAAATTCTTTAAAAACAGTCAGTAAGTCGAACGCTAAAATATCCCAAAAAGTTAAATAAAACTCCAGAGGAAGTCCGTCTGTACCAGGGGACTTTCCTCGTTTAAAACTTTTAAGAGCTTTGTGAATTTCTAAGATGTTAAAATCTTGAGATAAAATTGTACATTCGCTGTCGACTTTCTTTTCTAAAAACTCTAAAACTTCCCTTAGCGTGTCATTGTGAACTTCTTTTGTGCTGTATAGGTTTTCATAAAATACTTCAGTTTCCTTTAAAATTTCTTTTGTAGTGTAAACCTCCCTTCCTCCACTTTTCAAACTAGTGATAGCCCCACCCCGTGAAATAATCTTTTAAAAAAAATACCTAGTACACCTTTCACCTTCCTCTATCTCCCTCTCCCTGCTCCTTAAAATGACACCTTTGCTTTGACTTTCGGATAAAACTGACATTTCTTGTTTTATTTCTTTAATTTCTTCGCTAAAATCAATCCCATTATTTGAAAGATTAAAATACCTCTGTAGTCGTTTTTGCAGCCCCATCATGCATCGATTTAATCTATTCTTTTTATTTTTCCCTATCTTCCTAAAAAACTGTCTTGTCCGTTCCTTTACCATCTCCCACCACTGTGCACGTGAGTCGTAAAAGTCTCGGAGGGTCTGCCATTGGCTGAACTGCTCCCTGTACTCACTAACTACTTCCTTATCTTCCAAAAGGGAGCAGTTCAGCTTCCACAGCCCTCCCCCTACTGTCACACCAGTGGGCAGTGAAAGGGTGCATGACAGCATTATGTGATCTGAGAAAAAGAGGGGGGTTAATGTTGCATCGGTTGGCAGGCAGTCCCGTGTAAAAATGTAGTCAATGCGAGAGGCTCTGGTGCCGTCACCACTGAACCAGGTGAAGCCCTCCTCTCTGTGATGCATTGCTTTAAAACAGTCTACTAATTTAAAATCTCTAACTAAACCCTGCAATAAAACCGATGTTTTGTCAACTTTAAAATCCTCTGTCCTCTTCCTATCTTTCTTAGTTAAAACACAGTTAAAATCCCCTGCTACCACTAGGGGAGCCCTACCTAACATGTGGGGCTGCAGGTCTTCTAAAAGCTCATGCCTGTTATTTTTGTCTGTAAAACCATACACATTTAAAATGTTAAAATCCTTACCTAAAAAAGTCAGATTAGCTAAAATTGCCCGCCCATCCCTCACCACAGTGCTGCCCTTCACCAAAATATTGGGATTTTTGATTAAAATAGCAACACCGTCATTTTTGTTAAAATTGGACCCACTCCAGATGGAAGTTCCTGGGGTCCAAATCTCCTCCCACTTCCTGTAGTTTGTTAAAAAGGGCAGACCACATTCTTGCAATAAAAACACATCTGACTTAAAAGATTTTAAAAAGGATAACACACTCTGTGCTCGTATATTGCTCTTCACACTTCTCACATTGATTGTGGAGATAGTGAGAGCCATGAGCAGTATGGTTAAAAGGGTGTGAGACATTTAAAAGCAACCAAGTGACTACAGAGATATAATTAAAATCATGTTACATCTTGTTGCATTTGCCTTTCCTTTTCCCCAGAAGACCTGGGATCAGGGGAGCAAGTGCTTGACGCCACGGGGCTCGCAGAGAGTACCTCTTGCGACTCCTTTGGCGACGATGTTCTCAGCTTAAAATGCAGAAAAGAGACTTCATTTGGAGAATCTGCGGGCCACATACGGTCTAGATCTTCCGTGGGAGAACTATCTAGCCGATGCGCTACCCGCAGCTTTTTCTCCTCTGTTTGAACCAGAGGAGATCTCGCAGTTCTTTTCTGCACTTGAGCATTTGGGAGTGAAAAAACACTTTCACTCCCACTGGAGGGCATACTCACCTCCGAGACGGTGTTGAGGGAGGAAACAGTTTCATCCTCTCCGCTTTCTGTTTCATTTCCTTTTTCTTGTTCGGGAGTGGTTTCCTCCCCCTGTTCCGTATCAATCCGTGACTCTGCCCCTGTGGCCGCCCCACTTCCTTTTTCCTGACCAATCCCTGAGGCTGGCTGAGAATTTGAAATTCCCGCCAAAACCTCAGGGACCGCCTCCTCCTCCCTTTGTTCTTTTGTTTGCCATGCTTGTGGGGCGGCCATTTTGTTGCTTTTAAGTTTGTTGGCGAAACTTTTTGGGCAATCTCTGTAGAGATGGTTTGATTCTCCACACAGGTTGCACCGCCTGCCATTGGTACACTCCTCAAAGTTGTGACCAATTTCTCTGCATTTCCCACATATAATTTCCTGGCATGCTTCAGCTAAGTGCCCAAACTTTCCACACTTCCTGCATAATTTGGGCATGCCCTGGTAATGAATGTAGCCTCTGTTCTCGCCAAGCACAATCATTGAAGGCAGATGATTCAGGCCCTGGTAGCCCCCGGCGTCTTCCCAGTGTTTAATGGGAATTCGCCAAGAGCATGTCCAGATGCCGTCCTCATCTAAAACCTTAACTGGCTGGCTTCGAACGGTGCAAAATCTACCCAGCCATACACAAATGTCTTCCCCAGTCACTGTCTCATTAAACATTCTAACAATCACAGTTTTAAGTGTGTTATCAGAGAGCTTTTCAACAGTAAACATAGAGAACTGGGATTTAGCTGCTTCAAATCTGTGCCAAAACTCATTCAGGTGGGAAACCGCTCTAAAGCTAACATCATAACCTTTGTTGAGGGGCAGAGTCACAATACAATTTAAATCCTCAGGTTTAAAATTTAAAGTCTTTTGGATCAGCTTCCTGGAGAAATCAAGACGTGACATCCCCAGTAGCTTCCCCTCAACCTCTTTAAAAAGGAAACGCACGCTGTGGTGCCTCCGCATGCCGGCACGAGCAGCCGACATGGTGGAGACACCAACAGCCTAAAAACTTAAAGGAACAATAAATAAATAAATAGATAAATAGATAAAATGTCTTACCTTAAAACTGTACAGTCGTAAAAACAGCTGGATCAATGTACCTCCTAAAAGTTGTGTGGCTCGGGATACAAGGCTAATCTCGAGCCAAGAAACCTCCAAGAGGCGATCGCTGTCTCCACCTGACGACCAGATACGTGATCTTAGCCAAAAGGCCGAGAAGCGATGCCACAATGACGCCGAGGCGGGGGAGCCGCCAAAGGCCACGCCCACCTGGGCCGCGGCGAGAGGGCCTAAGGTCGCCAACAAACAAGCTCACCGAAAACGGATCACAACGGAGTGCACAACACGACACTTTGGAGTGCAACCTGGGATTTTGGATCATCATCGTTCAAAAGCACGGAATGGCTCGTAACTCCTAAACCGTCCGTCGCAGACCCAAGTGTCTTACATCACCGGAATCCTTGGCTCGGGCCGAACGAGACGCACGCCTCGGATCGGATGGTCGCGCTGGCGAGATTTTCGGGTATTTGGGATTTTCCGAAAAACCTACTTTTGCACAGTAGTCCTGGGTCGTTTGCCCAATCTGACCCAAAGCGGTGCCGAAAGATTCTCTGGAGTCTGACTGCCGACAGTGACCGGGAAAAAAGTCGGAATTTCGATTCACGTTGGCGACGGGACGCCAAGACGTTGGCGGTGGGCGAGGCGGGCTTTACTTGAATGGCTATAACTCTCCGACGGCAAAGAGACAATTACACCCAAGTGGGTACACCTGTGTACGGGCTCAGCCTGTGGTCACGTGAAAAGGGATGTGGCGACTGGCCACTTGGTGGCGCTGTAAACAGAAAAAAACAACAGCTTGAATACGGCCATAGACGACTGTGTATCACGTGATTTTTCACACGTGCACAAGGTATTCATACCACATGATAGAACTCCTCATTCTGAACAACTTTGGACCACTGCTGTCAATCAAAGCGTTCGTTAAATATTGGAGATTATGTGAAGAATGAAAAAAAAACAAGCCTCCCAGGTTGTTTTCTATCTCTCAATCAACCACTGCAGTTCGGTTCTCTGGACTTCCAAGGTTTCATCAACCATCAGGAGAAGAAGGAAAAATGATTGGAGCTTTAACAATCTGCTCTTTTAACCAGTGTGTGTGTCCAGGGGAGAGCGCGAACGCAGTCCCCCACTACCATAAATTATGCAGTCGAGATTCCCACATTTGGGGAATTCGCAGGGGTCAGCACAACCGGAGTGCAATGGCCGAACCTCGCCCTGGGTGAACCACCTCCCTGATCATGGTGTCTCCCCTGCCAGGTAAGTATGAATTCCCGGGCCTCCAGTCAGAGGCACCCTGTCCCTCTTCGCAATCCTCACCAACGGTCGGACAATCGAACACACACCTGATTCAACTCATCAGCTCGTTAGCAAAAGACTCCAAGAGATAAGAGAGACATCAAAAATGTGCAGTGACGGGCTTCTTTTTTTTCTTCTTTTCTTTTTTTCATGCTCCGGAACCGGCTCCATGAGCCAAAGATCGATTTAATACGCAGTCCCCGGATAGTGGACGAATCAGATATGAAACTGATAAGAACAGAGTTTATTTATTTATTTATTTATTTTTGAATTTGTTATTTTCACACCACCGTTACCAGTATTGGATATGATCACCTACGACAGCCATACACAGCAATATACACTACTTCCATGAACATCTGCTGTCACACAAGACTAAAACATTTCTCTCATTGAACACTTTAAAGGGGGTGCACCGTTCCCAGAAGTACTGCAATACCGGGTCGATGCGTGGAGTGGACGGAGCAAGCCCCTATTCCATCTCCCAGTTCCAAAAATCAATTTAATATATGGTGCCCGGGTAGGGCACGTATCAGATATTAAACTGATAAGAACAGATTTTTTTTCTTTCGAAAAAAGTTTATTGTCACATTTTCATTTCATTTTCACATTTTTTCTTTTAAACAATACACGTCTTTAAAACAAAAATGACACATTTAACATTTAAAAAACAGCTTTGTGTGGTGTGTCGTGTAAAAGTCCATGTATGTAAAAATGCTTGGTTTAAAAGAAAGGTAAAATGGATGAAATTAAATAGAAGTAAAAGATATAAGACAATAAAACATGCCAACTAAAACATCATCTCTTGTGCAGGATCGCGGGTGAGTCCCTATCAAGATTGTCCATTCACTCCAGGTCTCCAGAACAGGCTCCGGACCTCCCGCTTCCGGTGCCCAGCGGAGATCCCCTCCCTCCGGCCCGCTGGCCCGCTGTTCCCGTAGCCGGTGTGGTGAGGGTGCATCTACGGGCGGCCAGGTACGGTGGTGGCCGGGACCTTTCCGTGCGACCCCAGCCCCCCCATCCGAATGACGACGTCCGGCGCCTCCTGCAGCGTTGATCTTATAAGTTGCTCGCACGCGTGGAGGGGCACCGTAACGCGTTTCCCCACCAGCAGGTTTCTGGTGGTCCAGATGGCATCCTTGATATGGTTGAGGGTGAGCCAGAGCGAGGTAAATTGTTTTGATGTGAGGTCCTTCAAGCCCTGACCCACCCCCAGGATGGCGAGCTTGTATTCCATCTGGACACTACCCGCTGGCAGGCACGGGAAAACCAGGGGGCTGGTTCTGGCCCACAGGTCCCGCGCAGCACCGCACTCCCAGAGCAGATGGTAGACGGTCTCCGGGGAACCACATCCGGACCGTGGGCAGATGGAGTTTTTGGCCATGCCTCTGGAGTGCATGACCGCCCTGACCGGGAGGATCTCATGAGCCACCATCCACGATAAGTCCTTATGCCTGTTCTGGAGAGCTGGGTGGGCTGCGTTCCTCCAAACGTCTTTGGCCTCACCTAGTGTGAGGCCTGGAACCGGACTCACCGATTCCCGATCCTGCACAAGAGAGATGAGAGACTTGTGGTTAGTTAAAATGGTGGCATCATTGGTCTCTAAAAGGTACTTTTTTAAAAATTTCTTTATAAAACTGTATTCTTTAGGCAAGTTAAAAGACACTGGACGTTTAAGATCAATGGGTAAAATTTTCAAAGTTCTTAGGTAAGACCCCATCCAGAATCGGGTCATGGCTGCTGTCTTGTGTTCTCTGGATGGGGTCAGGGCGTATTGAATGTGAAGGGCGGCAAAGCGACTGCCTAAAAAGAGGTGGGGGTCTGGGAGGCCTTTCCCGCCATTCTCTTTTTTCTTTTTAACGACCTCCCTCTTCAGTCGTTCCCACTTGGACCCCCACAGGAAATAAAATACCGCCCTCTCCAGGTTGGCCAGGAATCGTCTTGGGGGACTAAAAACAGAACAGACAAGTAAAATCAGTGGTGAAATCACAGCTTTAAAAATTAAAATCTTGCCTTCGTAAGTCAGTTGTCTTAGTCCCCAAAACCCGAGTCTTTGCCTAACTTTCCCTACCAAGTCAGTCCAGTTTCCTTGTCCTCCACCCTCTCTGTCAAATTTGACTCCTAAAATTTTCAAATTATTTTCTTTAAAATCCAAATCTAGTCCCCCTGTGTCAACAGTCCCCCACGGCCCGAAGAGCTGGGCCTCGGACTTACTCCTATTGAGTTTAGCGCCCGAGGCCCGACCGTACCAGTCAGTCAAGTCCATTGCTCTTCGTACTGATAAAAGGTCAGTCGCTAAAAGGGTCATGTCGTCCATATATAAAACACAGGTCGCCGTCAGTCCACCAGTTCCTGGGATGTCTAGTCCTTTAATCCATTTGTCCCTTCTCAAGATTTGTGCCAGTGGCTCAATACAGGCCACATACAGAAGGGCAGATAAGGGACACCCCTGACGGACACCGCTGTGAATATTTACAGCATTGGATAAATGCCCATTAACTACAAATCTGCTGATCAGACTGTTGTACAGCAGTCCCACCCAGGCTATGAATCTCCCTGGAAACCCCATTTTATCCAGTACCTTAAAAAGGAACTGGTGCGAGATGCGGTCAAATGCTTTTTCAAAGTCTAAATTTAGGACTACTAGCCGAATGTTTCTGTCTCTCGCGTAACAGATGGCGTCTCTGATCAGCACCAGGCTGTCCGTGATCTTCCTTCCGGGCACAGCGCATGCTTGATCCGGGTGGATTATGTCCGCTAAAACCGTCGACATACGTGTGGCTAAAATTTTGCTAAAAAGTTTGCAGTCATCGTTTAAAAGAGTAATGGGTCGCCAGTTCCGTAAGTCCGTCTTGTCTCCTTTTTTATGTAAAAGTGAAACTATCCCTATTCTAAAGCTGTCAGGAAGTCTTTCAAGAGTCTCAAATTCTTTAAAAACAGTCAGTAAGTCGAACGCTAAAATATCCCAAAAAGTTAAATAAAACTCCAGAGGAAGTCCGTCTGTACCAGGGGACTTTCCTCATTTAAAACTTTTAAGAGCTTTGTGAATTTCTAAGATGTTAAAATCTTGAGATAAAATTGTACATTCGCTGTCGACTTTCTTTTCTAAAAACTCTAAAACTTCCCTTAGCGTGTCATTGTGAACTTCTTTTGTGCTGTATAGGTTTTCATAAAATACTTCAGTTTCCTTTAAAATTTCTTTTGTAGTGTAAACCTCCCTTCCTCCACTTTTCAAACTAGTGATAGCCCCACCCCGTGAAATAATCTTTTTAAAAAAATACCTAGTACACCTTTCACCTTCCTCTATCTCCCTCTCCCTGCTCCTTAAAATGACACCTTTGCTTTGACTTTCGGATAAAACTGACATTTCTTGTTTTATTTCTTTAATTTCTTCGCTAAAATCAATCCCATTATTTGAAAGATTAAAATACCTCTGTAGTCGTTTTTGCAGCCCCATCATGCATCGATTTAATCTATTCTTTTTATTTTTCCCTATCTTCCTAAAAAACTGTCTTGTCCGTTCCTTTACCATCTCCCACCACTGTGCACGTGAGTCGTAAAAGTCTCGGAGGGTCTGCCATTGGCTGAACTGCTCCCTGTACTCACTAACTACTTCCTTATCTTCCAAAAGGGAGCAGTTCAGCTTCCACAGCCCTCCCCCTACTGTCACACCAGTGGGCAGTGAAAGGGTGCATGACAGCATTATGTGATCTGAGAAAAAGAGGGGGGTTAATGTTGCATCGGTTGGCAGGCAGTCCCGTGTAAAAATGTAGTCAATGCGAGAGGCTCTGGTGCCGTCACCACTGAACCAGGTGAAGCCCTCCTCTCTGTGATGCATTGCTTTAAAACAGTCTACTAATTTAAAATCTCTAACTAAACCCTGCAATAAAACCGATGTTTTGTCAACTTTAAAATCCTCTGTCCTCTTCCTATCTTTCTTAGTTAAAACACAGTTAAAATCCCCTGCTACCACTAGGGGAGCCCTACCTAACATGTGGGGCTGCAGGTCTTCTAAAAGCTCATGCCTGTTATTTTTGTCTGTAAAACCATACACATTTAAAATGTTAAAATCCTTACCTAAAAAAGTCAGATTAGCTAAAATTGCCCGCCCATCCCTCACCACAGTGCTGCCCTTCACCAAAATATTGGGATTTTTGATTAAAATAGCAACACCGTCATTTTTGTTAAAATTGGACCCACTCCAGATGGAAGTTCCTGGGGTCCAAATCTCCTCCCACTTCCTGTAGTTTGTTAAAAAGGGCAGACCACATTCTTGCAATAAAAACACATCTGACTTAAAAGATTTTAAAAAGGATAACACACTCTGTGCTCGTATATTGCTCTTCACACTTCTCACATTGATTGTGGAGATAGTGAGAGCCATGAGCAGTATGGTTAAAAGGGTGTGAGACATTTAAAAGCAACCAAGTGACTACAGAGATATAATTAAAATCATGTTACATCTTGTTGCATTTGCCTTTCCTTTTCCCCAGAAGACCTGGGATCAGGGGAGCAAGTGCTTGACGCCACGGGGCTCGCAGAGAGTACCTCTTGCGACTCCTTTGGCGACGATGTTCTCAGCTTAAAATGCAGAAAAGAGACTTCATTTGGAGAATCTGCGGGCCACATACGGTCTAGATCTTCCGTGGGAGAACTATCTAGCCGATGCGCTACCCGCAGCTTTTTCTCCTCTGTTTGAACCAGAGGAGATCTCGCAGTTCTTTTCTGCACTTGAGCATTTGGGAGTGAAAAAACACTTTCACTCCCACTGGAGGGCATACTCACCTCCGAGACGGTGTTGAGGGAGGAAACAGTTTCATCCTCTCCGCTTTCTGTTTCATTTCCTTTTTCTTGTTCGGGAGTGGTTTCATGCTTGTGGGGCGGCCATTTTGTTGCTTTTAAGTTTGTTGGCGAAACTTTTTGGGCAATCTCTGTAGAGATGGTTTGATTCTCCACACAGGTTGCACCGCCTGCCATTGGTACACTCCTCAAAGTTGTGACCAATTTCTCTGCATTTCCCACATATAATTTCCTGGCATGCTTCAGCTAAGTGCCCAAACTTTCCACACTTCCTGCATAATTTGGGCATGCCCTGGTAATGAATGTAGCCTCTGTTCTCGCCAAGCACAATCATTGAAGGCAGATGATTCAGGCCCTGGTAGCCCCCGGCGTCTTCCCATTGTTTAATGGGAATTCGCCAAGAGCATGTCCAGATGCCGTCCTCATCTAAAACCTTAACTGGCTGGCTTCGAACGGTGCAAAATCTACCCAGCCATACACAAATGTCTTCCCCAGTCACTGTCTCATTAAACATTCTAACAATCACAGTTTTAAGTGTGTTATCAGAGAGCTTTTCAACAGTAAACATAGAGAACTGGGATTTAGCTGCTTCAAATCTGTGCCAAAACTCATTCAGGTGGGAAACCACTCTAAAGCTAACATCATAACCTTTGTTGAGGGGCAGAGTCACAATACAATTTAAATCCTCAGGTTTAAAATTTAAAGTCTTTTGGATCAGCTTCCTGGAGAAATCAAGACGTGACATCCCCAGTAGCTTCCCCTCAACCTCTTTAAAAAGGAAACGCACGCTGTGGTGCCTCCGCATGCCGGCACGAGCAGCCGACATGGTGGAGACACCAACAGCCTAAAAACTTAAAGGAACAATAAATAAATAAATAGATAAATAGATAAAATGTCTTACCTTAAAACTGTACAGTCGTAAAAACAGCTGGATCAATGTACCTCCTAAAAGTTGTGTGGCTCGGGATACAAGGCTAATCTCGAGCCAAGAAACCTCCAAGAGGCGATCGCTGTCTCCACCTGACGACCAGATACGTGATCTTAGCCAAAAGGCCGAGAAGCGATGCCGCAATGACGCCGAGGCGGGGGAGCCGCCAAAGGCCACGCCCACCTGGGCCGCGGCGAGAGGGCCTAAGGTCGCCAACAAACAAGCTCACCGAAAACGGATCACAACGGAGTGCACAACACGACACTTTGGAGTGCAACCTGGGATTTTGGATCATCATCGTTCAAAAGCACGGAATGGCTCGTAACTCCTAAACCGTCCGTCGCAGACCCAAGTGTCTTACATCACCGGAATCCTTGGCTCGGGCCGAACGAGACGCACGCCTCGGATCGGATGGTCGCGCTGGCGAGATTTTCGGGTATTTGGGATTTTCCGAAAAACCTACTTTTGCACAGTAGTCCTGGGTCGTTTGCCCAATCTGACCCAAAGCGGTGCCGAAAGATTCTCTGGAGTCTGACTGCCGACAGTGACCGGGAAAAAAGTCGGAATTTCGATTCACGTTGGCGACGGGACGCCAAGACGTTGGCGGTGGGCGAGGCGGGCTTTACTTGAATGGCTATAACTCTCCGACGGCAAAGAGACAATTACACCCAAGTGGGTACACCTGTGTACGGGCTCAGCCTGTGGTCACGTGAAAAGGGATGTGGCGACTGGCCACTTGGTGGCGCTGTAAACAGAAAAAAACAACAGCTTGAATACGGCCATAGACGACTGTGTATCACGTGATTTTTCACACGTGCACAAGGTATTCATACCACATGATAGAACTCCTCATTCTGAACAACTTTGGACCACTGCTGTCAATCAAAGCGTTCGTTAAATATTGGAGATTATGTGAAGAATGAAAAAAAAAGAAGAAAAAAAAACAAGCCTCCCAGGTTGTTTTCTATCTCTCAATCAACCACTGCAGTTCGGTTCTCTGGACTTCCAAGGTTTCATCAACCATCAGGAGAAGAAGGAAAAATGATTGGAGCTTTAACAATCTGCTCTTTTAACCAGTGTGTGTGTCCAGGGGAGAGCGCGAACGCAGTCCCCCACTACCATAAATTATGCAGTCGAGATTCCCACATTTGGGGAATTCGCAGGGGTCAGCACAACCGGAGTGCAATGGCCGAGCCTCGCCCTGGGTGAACCACCTCCCTGATCATGGTGTCTCCCCTGCCAGGTAAGTATGAATTCCCAGGCCTCCAGTCAGAGGCACCCTGTCCCTCTTCGCAATCCTCACCAACGGTCGGACAATCGAACACACACCTGATTCAACTCATCAGCTCGTTAGCAAAAGACTCCAAGAGATAAGAGAGACATCAAAAATGTGCAGTGACGGGCTTCTTTTTTTTCTTCTTTTCTTTTTTTCATGCTCCGGAACCGGCTCCATGAGCCAAAGATCGATTTAATACGCAGTCCCCGGATAGTGGACGAATCAGATATGAAACTGATAAGAACAGAGTTTATTTATTTATTTATTTATTTTTGAATTTGTTATTTTCACACCACCGTTACCAGTATTGGATATGATCACCTACGACAGCCATACACAGCAATATACACTACTTCCATGAACATCTGCTGTCACACAAGACTAAAACATTTCTCTCATTGAACACTTTAAAGGGGGTGCACCGTTCCCAGAAGTACTGCAATACCGGGTCGATGCGTGGAGTGGACGGAGCAAGCCCCTATTCCATCTCCCAGTTCCAAAAATCAATTTAATATATGGTGCCCGGGTAGGGCACGTATCAGATATTAAACTGATAAGAACAGATTTTTTCTTTCTTGTAATTTTATTTTTCTTTTCAACAATCATTACACATTTGAGCATTTACATTTTTCCATAAGAGCTGGTGTGACATTTCCAGCAGCATTGGTCATGTTACCACATTATATTCATTTGAATGTATTTTGTAATTTTCTTTTCCATAAAATCCCTTAAAATTTGCAAGAAAGAAGCACAAAAAAAGTAATAAAAAATAAATAAAAGGGTTTCTTTAACCTTATATAGGTAAAAGATGAAATAAAAGAATATCTAAAAATCAATGAATTTGGGTAGACATTCATAAAACAATAAAAGTATATCTAAAAAGCAATTTGGATATATATTAATAAAACAGTCGAACTTTTCCTTGTGCTGGAGCGGGGGTGAGTCCTTAACAATATTTGTCCCCATTTCTGCTCCTCTAAACAAAGCACCGAGACCAAGCGCTTCAGGCTCCCAGAGGAGACCCTCTTAAACCATGGCACCGCTGCCCTTTCCAGTTGTATGTGTGGGGCATCTACGGGCAGTCAGGGCTCGTGGCTGCGGGGACCTTTTTCCATGAAGCTCCGGCTCCCACGTCCGAATGGCAGCGTGCGGTGTACTCCTGCATCCTTTTCTTTGCCAGCTCCATGGTGGTATGAGGAGACACCTGCACCTGCTTCCCCACCAGCAGGTTTCTGGAGGTCCAAATAGCGTCTTTTATACAGTTTATGGGGAGCCAGAGGTTTGTCGGTGGAATGGCTGGCTTTCCCTTCTGGCTCAACCCACCCATTATCCTTCTGTAGGTTAGGACCTCCCCTGCTGGTAGGCACGGGAATTGCTGGGAGCCGGCCAGTGCCCACAGGTCCCTCGCAGCACTGCACTCCCAGAGCGCATGCCTCACGGTCTCAGGCGCGCCACACCCGGACCGTGGGCAGCTCGAGTCCCTTGCCATGCCCCGGGAGTGCATCACGGCCCTGACCGGGAGGATCTCATGGGCCACCATCCACGCCAAGTCACGGTGTTTGTTCAGAAGAGCTGGGTGGGACACGCTGCGCCAAGTTATTTGGGCTTCTCTCAAGGTGAGCCCGCGCACTGGGCTCACTTGCTCCCGCTCCTGCACAAGAGAAAGAATCGACTTGTGATTAGTTAAAATGTCTATTCCTTCTTTTTCAATGTTTAACTTGTTTAAAAATTTCTTAATAAAACCATATGTTATGGGTAGGTTAAAGGCCACCGGTTTTGTGTGGTCTCTTTCTACAAACTTTAAACTTCTAAGGTAAGAACCCATCCAAAACCGAACCATCGCTGTTGTTTTGTTGTCATTTGTTGTTGATGTGGCATATTTCATGTGTAGTGCTGTAAAACGAGCTCCAAGGAATAAATGTAAATCTGGAACTCCTTTTCCTCCATTTGTGTGCGTCTTTTTCATCTCCTCCCTCCTCAGCCTCTCCCATTTGGATCCCCACAGAAAATAGAATATAGCCCTGTCCAGGGCCTGCAGGAACCGTCTTGGGGGGTAAAAAACAGAACATAAAAGTAGCATTAGTGGTAAAATGACAGCTTTTATTATTAAAATCTTTCCTTCTATTGTCAATTTCCTTAGGCTCCAAAAGCCCAACCTTTGTTTTGCCTTCCTTAAAACCTCTTCCCAATTTCCTTTCCCTCTTCCTTCACCGTCGAACTTTACTCCTAAAATTTTTAACTCAGTGCTTTTAATTGTTATCTCCAGTCCTTTCCTGTCTATGGGTGTCCATGGTCCGTAGAACTGTGCTTGTGTTTTTCCTCTATTGAGTTTAGCCCCACTTGCCCTCCCAAACCAGTCTGTCAAGTCTAAGGTCCTTTGAATCGATAAAATGTCCGTACATAAAATGTTCACGTCATCCATATAGAGTGCAGTCTTTGCAGTCTGTCCCCCTGTCCCTGGAATAGAAAGTCCTCTGATCCGTTGATCCCTTCTCAAACCCTGTGCTAATGGTTCTATGCACATTACAAACAGGAGAGGAGATAATGGACAGCCCTGACGGACGCCGCAGCGTATATTAACTGCTTTTGTAAGATGTCCGCTTAACAGGATTCTGCTATTTATATCCCTATATAGCAATCCCACCCAAGCTAAAAATCTCTCTGGAAAACCCATTTTATTCAGTACTTTAAACAAGTACTGGTGCGAGACCCGGTCGAATGCTTTTTCAAAATCTAAATTTAACACCGCTAAACGAATATTTCTGTCTCTCGCGTAACAGATGGCGTCTCTAATCAGTACGAGGCTGTCCGTGATCTTTCTTCCTTGTACAGCACAGGTTTGATCCGGGTGGATCAGCTCTGCTAAAATCCCTGACAAGCGTGTTGCTAAAATCTTACTAAAAAGTTTACAGTCGACATTTAAAAGAGTAATAGGGCGCCAATTTCGCAAGTCTTCTTTTTCGTCTTTTTTATATAAAAGTGTCACAATGCCTGTCCTAAAACTGTCCGGTAAAAGATCGCTATCGTCAAAGTCATTAAAAACCGCTAGAAGGTCTTCAGCTAAAATGTCCCAAAATGTCTCATAAAATTCTAAGGGAAGTCCGTCTGCACCTGGGGACTTGCCTTTTTTAAAACTTTTCAGGCCTTTTGTAATTTCTAAGATGTTAAAATCTCTACTTAAAAGTTCTTTTTCCTTCACTGTTTTTTCCACCAGGGTTAGCACTTCATTTACTGTTTCTTCATCTATCTTTTTTTCCTCATACAATGCATCATAAAAGTCTTCCACTCCTTTTAAAATATCCCTTGTATTAGTCATCAGTTTTCCTTCTTTATTTTTTATACTTACAATTGCCCCACTTTTACTCACAATCTTCTTAAAAAAATACCTTGTGCATTTTTCACCTTCCTCAACCTCTCTTTCCTTGCTTCTAAGAATGACTCCTTTGCTTGTTATTTCTGATAAGATCGTCATCTCTTTTTTTACCTCTTTAATTTCTTCGTTAAAATCAAAGCCTACATTTAAAAGGTTAAAATAACGTTGTAAACGTTTTTGCAACCCCACCATCTTTTTCTTTTCTTTGGTTTTCTTTCTATTTCCTGCCCAAATAAAAAATGTCTTGGTCTTTTCCTTCACCATCTCCCACCACTGTGCTCTTGAATCAAAAAAGTCTTGAAGGGTCTGCCATTTACTATACTGCTGCTTATATTCATTTGCTACTTCTTTGTCTTGTAACAGGGAGCAGTTTAACTTCCACAGACCCTTCCCTACCGTCACACCCGGGGGGAGTGTAAGAGTGCATGACAGCATAGCGTGGTCAGAAAAGAAAACAGGGGAGATTCTAGCATCTCTCGGTGGGCACTCTCTGGTGAAGACATAGTCGATTCGAGAAGCTTTGGAGCCATCACTACTGAACCAAGTGTGGCCCTCCGCTTTTGGATGCATCGTCTTAAAACAGTCCGTTAATCTAAAATCTTTTACTATGTCTTGCAGTAGATGTGTTGTTTTGTCAGTTTTAAAAGCTTTCCCCGCTCCTCTCCTATCTCCTTTTCCTAAGATGCAATTAAAATCCCCGGCTAAGATTAAGGGGTTTCTCCCTAAAAGGTGGGGTTGCATATCTTCTAAAAGGCTGTATCTGTCATTCTTTTCTGTGTTCCCATAAAAATTTAGTACATTAAAATCCCTCCCTAAAAATGTCAAATTGGCTAAAAGGGCCCGCCCGTCTCTTAATATTGTGCTCCCCTTCACCAATATTTGTGTGTTTTTTATCAGGATGGCTATTCCGTCTGCTTTGTTTTGGTTTGAACCACTCCATAAGGAGGGTCCTTGCTGCCATTTATCCTCCCACTTCTTGTAGTTCTTTAAAAAGGGTAAGGCACATTCCTGTAATAAAAACACATCAGAGGGTTGTGTACTTAAAAAATTTAAGACCATTTGTGCTCTCGTTTGTGACTTCACACTTCTCACATTTACAGTTGAGATGGTGATGTTCGTGAGCATTAAAATGAGTATAAAGGACGACAGATACAGCATTTTAAAGTTTTAAAATTTTAAAAACCAACTATCCATTAAAAACCAAATTTTCTTGTAAAACAAACTCTTCCTGCATTCCCACCAGCGGGGAGACAGGGGGGTGAGTTTGTTTTCCTTCTGAGTCACAGGGTGAGCTCCTGGGTGTGGATGATTTCAGCTCAATCGCTAAGAAAGAAATCTCATTTGCTGTATGACTTGGGAATAATCTATTCAGGTCGTCTGACGAGGAGGAGTCAGAGAATCTTCCCATTTTATCTTTATCTATTTCTTTCAAGAGAGGGGAGTGTGCCACTCTCTTTTTATTCTTCGATTGAGCACAGGGGAGTTGCTCGCTTAATTGACTTTTTGTTTGCAACTCGTCTGTGTCCTCCCCTGCATTTTCACTTCCTTCTATATTGTCTTCACCTGTCCCTTCCAATTGATTTTCCACGCCCTGTTGTATTTCACTCATTTGCTCCACCCCTTCGTTACCTCTGTCATCTGTTCTCTCTTCACCACTCACCAGATTTGGCGGGAGATTTGAGTTTTTTGGCTCCGCCCCCTCGTTGTCTTTTTGTCTACTTTCCTCAACCGCCATTTTGTGTGCTTTAACTTTGTTAGCAAAAGACTTTGGGCAATCTCTGTAGAGATGAGCGGAGTCTCCACAGAGATTGCAACTTCTGCCATTGGGACACTCTTCAAAAGTGTGCCCAATTTCTCTGCATTTTCTACAAAACACTTTTTGACATGCCTCTACCAGGTGCCCAAACTCTCCACACCTGCGGCACAGCTTGGGCATCCCCTGGTAGTGGATGTAGCCTCTGTTTTCACCAAGAACTATCATTGATGGCAGATGTCTTAGGCCCTGATAGCCCTGGGGATCTTCCCACTGTTTGATCGGGATTCTCCAGGAGCAGTTCCAAATACCATCCTCATCCACCACCTTCATAGCCTGGCTCTTTACAGTGCAAAATCTACCCAGCCATACACAAATGTCTTCTCCAGTCACAGTCTCATTGAACATCCTAACAATCACAACCTTGTGAGTGTTGTCAGTTAGCTTCTCAACTTTAAACATGGAGAACTGGGTCTTTACATTCTCAAATCTATTCCAAAATTCAGATAACAAGGCTGTATTTCTAAAACTAACGTCAAAGCCTTTATTAAAAGGCAGGGAGAAAATACAATTCAAATCTTGGGGTGTGTAATTCAACGCTTTCTGAACGTATTTACGTGAAAAATCTAGACGGGACATTTCAATCGTCTTGACATTTTCTAAAAAGGTAAAACGCACGCTGTGGTGCCTCCGCATGCCGGCACGAGCAGCCGACATGATGGAGGCACCGCCAGCCTAAAAGGTTTAAAACTATACAATAAATAAGCAAATAAATAAATAAGTAAAAGGATAAAAAAGGGTCTTACCTTAAAATCTGTACAATTCAAAGCAGCAAAAACAATTTACCTCCTGAAGGTTGTGGGGCCCGGGACACAAAAATCTCGAGCCAAGAAACCTCAAGAGGCGATCGCAACTCCACCTGACAACCAGATACTTGATCTTAGCCAAAAGGCCGAGAAGCGATGCCGCAATGACGCCGAGGCGGGCGAGCCGCCAAAGGCCACGCCCACCTGGGCCGCGGCGAGAGGGCCTAAGGTCGCCAACAAACAAGCTCACCGAAAACGGATCACAACGGAGTGCACAACACGACACTTTGGAGTGCAACCTGGGATTTTGGATCATCATCGTTCAAAAGCACGGAATGGCTCGTAACTCCTAAACCGTCCGTCGCAGACCCAAGTGTCTTACATCACCGGAATCCTTGGCTCGGGCCGAACGAGACGCACGCCTCGGATCGGATGGTCGCGCTGGCGAGATTTTCGGGTATTCAGATATTCAACAGCTTGAATATTTGGGATTTTCCGAAAAACCTACTTTTGCACAGTAGTCCTGGGTCGTTTGCCCAATCTGACCCAAAGCGGTGCCGAAAGATTCTCTGGAGTCTGACTGCCGACAGTGACCGGGAAAAAAGTCGGAATTTCGATTCACGTTGGCGACGGGACGCCAAGACGTTGGCGGTGGGCGAGGCGGGCTTTACTTGAATGGCTATAACTCTCCGACGGCAAAGAGACAATTACACCCAAGTGGGTACACCTGTGTACGGGCTCAGCCTGTGGTCACGTGAAAAGGGATGTGGCGACTGGCCACTTGGTGGCGCTGTAAACAGAAAAAAACAACAGCTTGAATACGGCCATAGACGACTGTGTATCACGTGATTTTTCACACGTGCACAAGGTATTCATACCACATGATAGAACTCCTCATTCTGAACAACTTTGGACCACTGCTGTCAATCAAAGCGTTCGTTAAATATTGGAGATTATGTGAAGAATGAAAAAAAAAGAAGAAAAAAAAACAAGCCTCCCAGGTTGTTTTCTATCTCTCAATCAACCACTGCAGTTCGGTTCTCTGGACTTCCAAGGTTTCATCAACCATCAGGAGAAGAAGGAAAAATGATTGGAGCTTTAACAATCTGCTCTTTTAACCAGTGTGTGTGTCCAGGGGAGAGCGCGAACGCAGTCCCCCACTACCATAAATTATGCAGTCGAGATTCCCACATTTGGGGAATTCGCAGGGGTCAGCACAACCGGAGTGCAATGGCCGAGCCTCGCCCTGGGTGAACCACCTCCCTGATCATGGTGTCTCCCCTGCCAGGTAAGTATGAATTCCCAGGCCTCCAGTCAGAGGCACCCTGTCCCTCTTCGCAATCCTCACCAACGGTCGGACAATCGAACACACACCTGATTCAACTCATCAGCTCGTTAGCAAAAGACTCCAAGAGATAAGAGAGACATCAAAAATGTGCAGTGACGGGCTTCTTTTTTTTCTTCTTTTCTTTTTTTCATGCTCCGGAACCGGCTCCATGAGCCAAAGATCGATTTAATACGCAGTCCCCGGATAGTGGACGAATCAGATATGAAACTGATAAGAACAGAGTTTATTTATTTATTTATTTATTTTTGAATTTGTTATTTTCACACCACCGTTACCAGTATTGGATATGATCACCTACGACAGCCATACACAGCAATATACACTACTTCCATGAACATCTGCTGTCACACAAGACTAAAACATTTCTCTCATTGAACACTTTAAAGGGGGTGCACCGTTCCCAGAAGTACTGCAATACCGGGTCGATGCGTGGAGTGGACGGAGCAAGCCCCTATTCCATCTCCCAGTTCCAAAAATCAATTTAATATATGGTGCCCGGGTAGGGCACGTATCAGATATTAAACTGATAAGAACAGATTTTTTCTTTCGAAAAAAGTTTATTGACACATTTTCATTCTTTACATTTCCTCATTTTTCTTTTAAAAATTGCACATGTCTTGTAAAACAAAAATGACACAATTAAGGGTTAAAAATCAGTATTGGGTGGTGTGTCGTGTGAAAGTCCATGTGTGTAAAATGTTGGTTTAAAAGAAGGTAAAATGAATGAAAATAAATAGCAATAAATGATGTAAAACAATAAAACATGCCAACTAAAACATCATCTCTTGTACAGGATCGCGGGTGAGTCCCTATCAAGATTGTCCATTCACTCCAGGTCTCCAGAACAGGCTCCGGACCTCCCGCTTCCGGTGCCCAGCGGAGATCCCCTCCCTCCGGCCCGCTGGCCCGCTGTTCCCGTAGCCGGTGTGGTGAGGGTGCATCTACGGGCGGCCAGGTACGGTGGTGGCCGGGACCTTTCCATGCGACCCCAGCCCCCCCATCCGAATGACGACGTCCGGCGCCTCCTGCAGCGTTGATCTTATAAGTTGCTCGCACGCGTGGAGGGGCACCGTAACGCGTTTCCCCACCAGCAGGTTTCTGGTGGTCCAGATGGCATCCTTGATATGGTTGAGGGTGAGCCAGAGCGAGGTAAATTGTTTTGATGTGAGGTCCTTCAAGCCCTGACCCACCCCCAGGATGGCGAGCTTGTATTCCATCTGGACACTACCCGCTGGCAGGCACGGGAAAACCAGGGGGCTGGTCCTGGCCCACAGGTCCCGCGCAGCACCGCACTCCCAGAGCAGATGGTAGACGGTCTCCGGGGAACCACATCCGGACCGTGGGCAGATGGAGTTTTTGGCCATGCCTCTGGAGTGCATGACCGCCCTGACCGGGAGGATCTCATGAGCCACCATCCACGATAAGTCCTTATGCCTGTTCTGGAGAGCTGGGTGGGCTGCGTTCCTCCAAACATCTTTGGCCTCACCTAGTGTGAGGCCTGGAACCGGACTCACCGATTCCCGATCCTGCACAAGAGAGATAAGAGACTTGTGGTTAGTTAAAATGGTGGCATCATTGGTCTCTAAAAGGTACTTTTTTAAAAATTTCTTTATAAAACTGTATTCTTTAGGCAAGTTAAAAGACACTGGACATTTAAGATCAATGGGTAAAATTTTCAAAGTTCTTAGGTAAGACCCCATCCAGAATCGGGTCATGGCTGCTGTCTTGTGTTCTCTGGATGGGGTCAGGGCGTATTGGATGTGGAGGGCGGCAAAGCGGCTGCCTAAAAACAGGTGGGGGTCTGGGAGGCCTTTCCCGCCATTCTCTTTTTTCTTTTTGACGACCTCCCTCTTTAGTCGTTCCCACTTGGACCCCCACAGGAAATAAAATACCGCCCTCTCCAGGTTGGCCAGGAATCGTCTTGGGGGACTAAAAACAGAACAGACAAGTAAAATCAGTGGTAAAATCACGGATTTAAAAATTAAAATCTTGCCTTCTAACGTCAATTGTCTTAGTCCCCAAAACCCCAGTCTTTGCCTGACTTTCCCTAACATGTCAGTCCAGTTTCCCTGTCCTCCACCCTCTTTGTCAAATTTGACTCCTAAAATTTTCATGTTATTGTCTTTAAAATTCAAATCAAGTCCACCTGTGTCCACGTCACCCCACGGCCCGAAGAGCTGGGCCTCGGACTTGCTCCTATTGAGCTTGGCGCCCGAGGCCCGACCGTACCAGTCAGTCAAGTCCATTGCTCTTCGTACTGATACAAGGTCAGTCGCTAAAAGGGTCACGTCATCCATATATAAAACACAGGTCGCCGTCAGTCCACCAGTTCCTGGGATGTCTAGTCCTTTAATCCATTTATCCCTTCTCAAGATTTGTGCCAGTGGCTCAATACAAGCCACATACAGAAGGGGAGATAAGGGACACCCCTGACGGACTCCGCTGTAGAGTTTTACAGCTTTGGATAAATGCCCATTAACCAAAACACTGCTAGACAGATCGTTGTACAGCAATCCCAGGAAACCCCATTTTTCCCAGTACCTGAAGCAGGTACTGGTGCGAGATGCGGTCAAAGGCTTTTTCGAAATCTAAATTTAGGACTACTAGCCGAATGTTTCTGTCTCTCGCATAACAGATGGCATCTCTGATCAGTACCAGGCTGTCCGTGATCTTCCTGCCGGGCACAGCACATGCTTGATCCAGGTGGATTACGTCCTCTAAAACAGTCGACATACGTGTAGCTAAAATCTTACTAAAAAGTTTGCAATCATAATTTAAAAGGGTGATTGGTCGCCAGTTTCTCAAGTCAGTCTTGTCTCCTTTTTTGTGTAGTAAAGTGACTATCCCTACTCTAAAGCTGTCCGGAAGTCTGTCAAGAGTCTCAAATTCTTTAAAAACTGTCAATAAGTCGTGTGCTAAAATGTCCCAGAAAGTCAGATAAAACTCAAAGGGGAGTCCATCCATACCTGGGGACTTCCCCTTTTTAAAACCTTTTAAAGCTTTGTGCATTTCTAAAAGAGTAAAATCTTGGGATAAAAGCACATCTGGACTCTTTACCTTTTTATCTAAAAATCCTAAAACTTCCTCTAAGATGCCATTGTGTACCTCTTTAGTGCTGTATAAATTATTGTAAAAACTTTCAATTTCCCCTAAAATCAGATCTGTTGTATTTACCTCCCCACCTGTAAAAGTTTTTAAAGTATTAATTGACCCTCCCCGTGTTATTGTCTTTTTAAAAAAATATCTAGTACACTTTTCCCCTTCTTCTATTTCTCTCTCCTTACATCTTAAAATGACACCTTTACTCTTAGTTTCGGACAAATCTGACATTTCTTTCTTTACTTCTTTTATTTCTTCTGTAAAATCCAATCCACTGTTTAAAAGGTTAAAATATCTCTGCAGTCTTTTTTGCAGCCCCATCATGCGTCTTTTTTCTTTGTTCTTTTTATCTTTTCCAATTTGTTTAAAAAACCATCCTGTCTTTTGTTTCACCATCTCCCACCACTGTGCACGTGAGTCGTAAAAGTCCTGGAGGGTCTGCCATTGGCTGAACTGCTCCCTATACTCTTTGACCACTTCCTCATCCTCTAATAGGGAGCAGTTCAGCTTCCACAGCCCTCCCCCTACAGTCACACCTGTGGGTAGTGAAAGAGTGCAGGACAGCATCATGTGATCAGAGAAGAAGAGGGGGGTCAATGTAGCATCGGTCGGCGGGCAGTCCCTTGTAAAAACATAGTCAATTCGAGAGGCTCTGGCACCGTCACCACTGAACCAGGTGAAGCCCTCCTCTCTTTGATGCATTGTTTTAAAGCAGTCAACTAACTTAAAATCTTTGACTATATTTTGCAATAAAACCGATGTCTTGTCGACCTTAAAATCCTCTCCTACCCTCTTTCTGTCCTTTCTTGATAAAACACAATTAAAATCCCCTGCTACCACTAGGGGAGCCCTACCTAGCATGTGGGGCTGCAGGTCTTCTAAAAGCTCATACCTGTTGTTTTTTCCTGTAAAACCATACACATTTAAAATGTTAAAATCCTTACCTAAAAAAGTCAGATTAGCTAAAATTGCCCGCCCATCCCTCACCACAGTGCTGCCCTTCACCAAAACATTGGGATTTTTAATTAAAATAGCAACACCGTCATTTTTGTTAAAATTGGACCCACACCAGATGGAAGGTCCTGGGGTCCAAATCTCCTCCCACTTCCTGTAATTTGTTAAAAAAGGCAGACCACATTCTTGCAGTAAAAACACATCTGACTTAAAAGATTTTAAAAGGGATAACACGCTCTGTGCTCGTATATTACTCTTCACACTTCTCACATTGATTGTGGAGATAGTGAGAGCCATGAGCAGTATGGTTAAAAAGGTGTGAGACATTTAAAAGAAAACCATGGGACTACAGAGATATAATTAAAATCATGTTACATCTTGTTGCACTTGCCTTTCCTTTTGCCCAGAGAACCTGGCATCAAGGGGGAAAGTGCTTGACGCCTCAGGGCTCGCAGAGAGGACCTCTTGCGACTCCTTTGGCAACGATGTTCTTAGCTTGAAATGCAGAAAAGAGACTTCATTTGGAGATTCTGCGGGCCACATACGGTCTAGATCTTCCATGGGGGAACTATCTAGCCGATGCGCTACCCGCAGCTTTTTCTCCTCTGTTTGAACCAGAGGAGATCTCGCAGTTCTTTTCTGCACTTGAGCATTAGGGAGCGAACAGTCTGTTTCACTCCCACTAGTGGACACACTAACCTCAGACACGGTTACTAGGGAGGAAGCCATTTCCTCCTCTACATCCTCCATACTGTCTTCTTTTTCATTTTGAGGATTGGCTTCCTCCCCCTCACCAACTGCCAGAATTGACTCCGCCCCTGTGGCCGCCCCACTTCCTCCTTCCTGTCCAATCCCTGAGGCTGGCTGGGGGTTTGAATTTCCCGCCAAAACCTCAGGGCCCGCCTCCTCAATTGTTTGTTCTTTGGGTGGGGCGGCCATTTTGTTGCTTTTTAACTTGTTGGCAAAACTTTTAGGGCAGTCTCTGTAGAGATGGGATGATTCTCCACAGAGGTTGCACTTTCTGCCATTTTGGCACTCTTCAAAAATGTGCCCAATTTCTCTGCACTTCCTACACACTACTTCTTGGCATGCCTCGGCGAGATGTCCAAGTTGACCACACTTGCGGCATAGCTTGGGCATCCCTTGGTAATGGATGTAGCCTCTATTCTCTCCCAACACAATCATTGAAGGTATTTGACTCAGGCCATGGTAGCTGTTGGGATCTGCCCATTGTTTTATGGGCACTCTCCACGCACAGCTCCAGATACCGTCTTCATCTAAAACCTTGACTGGTTGTCCACGAATAGAGCAATATCTTGCCAACCATACAGCAATGTCATCTCCACTTACTGTTTCATTAAACATCCTGACAATCACAACCTTCAGTGAATTATCAGTCAGTTTTTCCACAGTGAACATGGAGAAATTGGCTTTACACATTTCAAACCGAGTCCAAAAAGTACTTAGCAAGGAAGCCGAAGCAAAGCTTACATCAAAACCATGATTCAGGGGCAGAGTCAACAGGCAGTTTATGTCCACAACTTTAAAACCAAGAATCTGTTGGATGCACTTCCTAGAAAAGTCCAATCTGGACATGGCCAGGAGAGTGCCATCCTCTTTTGCTTTGAATTTAAAATGCACGCTGTGGTGCCTCCTCACGCCGGACCGAGCAGCCGACATGTTGGAGGCACCACCAGCCTGCTGCGGCTAAAACTCAACAATAAATATACAATAAATAAATTAAAACCTGCTTACCTTAAAACAAGATTCCTCGCAGAAACGAGTCGTCACTTAAAAGCCGCTTGTCAATGTACCTCCTGAAGGATGTAGGTCCCGTGTGACAAGCCACACACGAAACCAAAAGGTCCCACAAGAGGCGATCGCTGTCCCAAACTTCTGACCAGACCACGTGATCTTAGCCAAAAGGCCGAGAAGCGATGCCGCAATGACGCCGAGGCGGGGGAGCCACCAAAGGCCACGCCCACCTGGGCCGCGGCGAGAGGGCCTAAGGTCGCCAACAAACAAGCTCACCGAAAACGGATCACAACGGAGTGCACAACACGACACTTTGGAGTGCAACCTGGGATTTTGGATCATCATCGTTCAAAAGCACGGAATGGCTCGTAACTCCTAAACCGTCCGTCGCAGACCCAAGTGTCTTACATCACCGGAATTCTTGGCTCGGGCCGAACGAGACGCACGCCACGGATCGGATGGTCGCGCTGGCGAGATTTTCGGGTATTTGGGATTTTCCGAAAAACCTACTTTTGCACAGTAGTCCTGGGTCGTTTGCCCAATCTGACCCAAAGCGGTGCCGAAAGATTCTCTGGAGTCTGACTGCCGACAGTGACCAGGAAAAAAGTCGGAATTTCGATTCACGTTGGCGACGGGACGCCAAGACGTTGGCGGTGGGCGAGGCGGGCTTTACTTGAATGGCTATAACTCTCCGACGGCAAAGAGACAATTACACCCAAGTGGGTACACCTGTGTACGGGCTCAGCCTGTGGTCACGTGAAAAGGGATGTGGCGACTGGCCACTTGGTGGCGCTGTAAACAGAAAAAAACAACAGCTTGAATACGGCCATAGACGACTGTGTATCACGTGATTTTTCACACGTGCACAAGGTATTCATACCACATGATAGAACTCCTCATTCTGAACAACTTTGGACCACTGCTGTCAATCAAAGCGTTCGTTAAATATTGGAGATTATGTGAAGAATGAAAAAAAAAGAAGAAAAAAAAACAAGCCTCCCAGGTTGTTTTCTATCTCTCAATCAACCACTGCAGTTCGGTTCTCTGGACTTCCAAGGTTTCATCAACCATCAGGAGAAGAAGGAAAAATGATTGGAGCTTTAACAATCTGCTCTTTTAATCAGTGTGTGTGTCCAGGGGAGAGCGCGAACGCAGTCCCCCACTACCATAAATTATGCAGTCGAGATTCCCACATTTGGGGAATTCGCAGGGGTCAGCACAACCGGAGTGCAATGGCCGAGCCTCGCCCTGGATGAACCACCTCCCTGATCATGGTGTCTCCCCTGCCAGGTAAGTATGAATTCCCGGGCCTCCAGTCAGAGGCACCGTGTCCCTCTTCGCAATCCTCACCAACGGTCGGACAATCGAACACACACCTGATTCAACTCATCAGCTCGTTAGCAAAAGACTCCAAGAGATAAGAGAGACATCAAAAATGTGCAGTGACAGGCTTCTTTTTTTTCTTCTTTTCTTTTTTTCATGCTCCGGAACCGGCTCCATGAGCCAAAGATCGATTTAATACGCAGTCCCCGGATAGTGGACGAATCAGATATGAAACTGATAAGAACAGAGTTTATTTATTTATTTATTTATTTTTGAATTTGTTATTTTCACACCACCGTTACCAGTATTGGATATGATCACCTACGACAGCCATACACAGCAATATACACTACTTCCATGAACATCTGCTGTCACACAAGACTAAAACATTTCTCTCATTGAACACTTTAAAGGGGGTGCACCATTCCCAGAAGTACTGCAATACCGGGTCGATGCGTGGAGTGGACGGAGCAAGCCCCTATTCCATCTCCCAGTTCCAAAAATCAATTTAATATATGGTGCCCGGGTAGGGCACGTATCAGATATTAAACTGATAAGAACAGATACTACACTTGATCTTAGCCAAAAGGCCGAGAAGCGATGCCGCAATGACGCCGAGGCGGGGGAGCCGCCAAAGGCCACGCCCACCTGGGCCGCGGCGAGAGGGCCTAAGGTCGCCAACAAACAAGCTCACCGAAAACGGATCACAACGGAGTGCACAACACGACACTTTGGAGTGCAACCTGGGATTTTGGATCATCATCGTTCAAAAGCACGGAATGGCTCGTAACTCCTAAACCGTCCGTCGCAGACCCAAGTGTCTTACATCACCGGAATCCTTGGCTCGGGCCGAACGAGACGCACGCCACGGATCGGATGGTCGCGCTGGCGAGATTTTCGGGTATTTGGGATTTTCCGAAAAACCTACTTTTGCACAGTAGTCCTGGGTCGTTTGCCCAATCTGACCCAAAGCGGTGCCGAAAGATTCTCTGGAGTCTGACTGCCGACAGTGACCGGGAAAAAAGTCGGAATTTCGATTCACGTTGGCGACGGGACGCCAAGACGTTGGCGGTGGGCGAGGCGGGCTTTACTTGAATGGCTATAACTCTCCGACGGCAAAGAGACAGTTACACCCAAGTGGGTACACCTGTGTACGGGCTCAGCCTGTGGTCACGTGAAAAGGGATGTGGCGACTGGCCACTTGGTGGCGCTGTAAACAGAAAAAAACAACAGCTTGAATACGGCCATAGACGACTGTGTATCACGTGATTTTTCACACGTGCACAAGGTATTCATACCACATGATAGAACTCCTCATTCTGAACAACTTTGGACCACTGCTGTCAATCAAAGCGTTCGTTAAATATTGGAGATTATGTGAAGAATGAAAAAAAAAGAAGAAAAAAAAACAAGCCTCCCAGGTTGTTTTCTATCTCTCAATCAACCACTGCAGTTCGGTTCTCTGGACTTCCAAGGTTTCATCAACCATCAGGAGAAGAAGGAAAAATGATTGGAGCTTTAACAATCTGCTCTTTTAACCAGTGTGTGTGTCCAGGGGAGAGCGCGAACGCAGTCCCCCACTACCATAAATTATGCAGTCGAGATTCCCACATTTGGGGAATTCGCAGGGGTCAGCACAACCGGAGTGCAATGGCCGAGCCTCGCCCTGGGTGAACCACCTCCCTGATCATGGTGTCTCCCCTGCCAGGTAAGTATGAATTCCCAGGCCTCCAGTCAGAGGCACCCTGTCCCTCTTCGCAATCCTCACCAACGGTCGGACAATCGAACACACACCTGATTCAACTCATCAGCTCGTTAGCAAAAGACTCCAAGAGATAAGAGAGACATCAAAAATGTGCAGTGACGGGCTTCTTTTTTTTCTTCTTTTCTTTTTTTCATGCTCCGGAACCGGCTCCATGAGCCAAAGATCGATTTAATACGCAGTCCCCGGATAGTGGACGAATCAGATATGAAACTGATAAGAACAGAGTTTATTTATTTATTTATTTATTTTTGAATTTGTTATTTTCACACCACCGTTACCAGTATTGGATATGATCACCTACGACAGCCATACACAGCAATATACACTACTTCCATGAACATCTGCTGTCACACAAGACTAAAACATTTCTCTCATTGAACACTTTAAAGGGGGTGCACCGTTCCCAGAAGTACTGCAATACCGGGTCGATGCGTGGAGTGGACGGAGCAAGCCCCTATTCCATCTCCCAGTTCCAAAAATCAATTTAATATATGGTGCCCGGGTAGGGCACGTATCAGATATTAAACTGATAAGAACAGATACTACACTTGATCTTAGCCAAAAGGCCGAGAAGCGATGCCGCAATGACGCCGAGGCGGGGGAGCCGCCAAAGGCCACGCCCACCTGGGCCGCGGCGAGAGGGCCTAAGGTCGCCAACAAACAAGCTCACCGAAAACGGATCACAACGGAGTGCACAACACGACACTTTGGAGTGCAACCTGGGATTTTGGATCATCATCGTTCAAAAGCATGGAATGGCTCGTAACTCCTAAACCGTCCGTCGCAGACCCAAGTGTCTTACATCACCGGAATCCTTGGCTCGGGCCGAACGAGACGCACGCCTCGGATCGGATGGTCGCGCTGGCGAGATTTTCGGGTATTCAGATATTCAACAGCTTGAATATTTGGGATTTTCCGAAAAACCTACTTTTGCACAGTAGTCCTGGGTCGTTTGCCCAATCTGACCCAAAGCGGTGCCGAAAGATTCTCTGGAGTCTGACTGCCGACAGTGACCGGGAAAAAAGTCGGAATTTCGATTCACGTTGGCGACGGGACGCCAAGACGTTGGCGGTGGGCGAGGCGGGCTTTACTTGAATGGCTATAACTCTCCGATGGCAAAGAGACAATTACACCCAAGTGGGTACACCTGTGTACGGGCTCAGCCTGTGGTCACGTGAAAAGGGATGTGGCGACTGGCCACTTGGTGGCGCTGTAAACAGAAAAAAACAACAGCTTGAATACGGCCATAGACGACTGTGTATCACGTGATTTTTCACACGTGCACAAGGTATTCATACCACATGATAGAACTCCTCATTCTGAACAACTTTGGACCACTGCTGTCAATCAAAGCGTTCGTTAAATATTGGAGATTATGTGAAGAATGAAAAAAAAAGAAGAAAAAAAAACAAGCCTCCCAGGTTGTTTTCTATCTCTCAATCAACCACTGCAGTTCGGTTCTCTGGACTTCCAAGGTTTCATCAACCATCAGGAGAAGAAGGAAAAATGATTGGAGCTTTAACAATCTGCTCTTTTAACCAGTGTGTGTGTCCAGGGGAGAGCGCGAACGCAGTCCCCCACTACCATAAATTATGCAGTCGAGATTCCCACATTTGGGGAATTCGCAGGGGTCAGCACAACCGGAGTGCAATGGCCGAGCCTCGCCCTGGGTGAACCACCTCCCTGATCATGGTGTCTCCCCTGCCAGGTAAGTATGAATTCCCAGGCCTCCAGTCAGAGGCACCCTGTCCCTCTTCGCAATCCTCACCAACGGTCGGACAATCGAACACACACCTGATTCAACTCATCAGCTCGTTAGCAAAAGACTCCAAGAGATAAGAGAGACATCAAAAATGTGCAGTGACGGGCTTCTTTTTTTTCTTCTTTTCTTTTTTTCATGCTCCGGAACCGGCTCCATGAGCCAAAGATCGATTTAATACGCAGTCCCCGGATAGTGGACGAATCAGATATGAAACTGATAAGAACAGAGTTTATTTATTTATTTATTTATTTTTGAATTTGTTATTTTCACACCACCGTTACCAGTATTGGATATGATCACCTACGACAGCCATACACAGCAATATACACTACTTCCATGAACATCTGCTGTCACACAAGACTAAAACATTTCTCTCATTGAACACTTTAAAGGGGGTGCACCGTTCCCAGAAGTACTGCAATACCGGGTCGATGCGTGGAGTGGACGGAGCAAGCCCCTATTCCATCTCCCAGTTCCAAAAATCAATTTAATATATGGTGCCCGGGTAGGGCACGTATCAGATATTAAACTGATAAGAACAGATTTTTTCTTTCGAAAAAAGTTTATTGACACATTTTCATTCTTTACATTTCCTCATTTTTCTTTTAAAAATTGCACATGTCTTGTAAAACAAAAATGACACAATTAAGGGTTAAAAATCAGTATTGGGTGGTGTGTCGTGTGAAAGTCCATGTGTGTAAAATGTTGGTTTAAAAGAAGGTAAAATGAATGAAAATAAATAGCAATAAATGATGTAAAACAATAAAACATGCCAACTAAAACATCATCTCTTGTACAGGATCGCGGGTGAGTCCCTATCAAGATTGTCCATTCACTCCAGGTCTCCAGAACAGGCTCCGGACCTCCCGCTTCCGGTGCCCAGCGGAGATCCCCTCCCTCCGGCCCGCTGGCCCGCTGTTCCCGTAGCCGGTGTGGTGAGGGTGCATCTACGGGCGGCCAGGTACGGTGGTGGCCGGGACCTTTCCATGCGACCCCAGCCCCCCCATCCGAATGACGACGTCCGGCGCCTCCTGCAGCGTTGATCTTATAAGTTGCTCGCACGCGTGGAGGGGCACCGTAACGCGTTTCCCCACCAGCAGGTTTCTGGTGGTCCAGATGGCATCCTTGATATGGTTGAGGGTGAGCCAGAGCGAGGTAAATTGTTTTGATGTGAGGTCCTTCAAGCCCTGACCCACCCCCAGGATGGCGAGCTTGTATTCCATCTGGACACTACCCGCTGGCAGGCACGGGAAAACCAGGGGGCTGGTCCTGGCCCACAGGTCCCGCGCAGCACCGCACTCCCAGAGCAGATGGTAGACGGTCTCCGGGGAACCACATCCGGACCGTGGGCAGATGGAGTTTTTGGCCATGCCTCTGGAGTGCATGACCGCCCTGACCGGGAGGATCTCATGAGCCACCATCCACGATAAGTCCTTATGCCTGTTCTGGAGAGCTGGGTGGGCTGCGTTCCTCCAAACATCTTTGGCCTCACCTAGTGTGAGGCCTGGAACCGGACTCACCGATTCCCGATCCTGCACAAGAGAGATAAGAGACTTGTGGTTAGTTAAAATGGTGGCATCATTGGTCTCTAAAAGGTACTTTTTTAAAAATTTCTTTATAAAACTGTATTCTTTAGGCAAGTTAAAAGACACTGGACATTTAAGATCAATGGGTAAAATTTTCAAAGTTCTTAGGTAAGACCCCATCCAGAATCGGGTCATGGCTGCTGTCTTGTGTTCTCTGGATGGGGTCAGGGCGTATTGGATGTGGAGGGCGGCAAAGCGGCTGCCTAAAAACAGGTGGGGGTCTGGGAGGCCTTTCCCGCCATTCTCTTTTTTCTTTTTGACGACCTCCCTCTTTAGTCGTTCCCACTTGGACCCCCACAGGAAATAAAATACCGCCCTCTCCAGGTTGGCCAGGAATCGTCTTGGGGGACTAAAAACAGAACAGACAAGTAAAATCAGTGGTAAAATCACGGATTTAAAAATTAAAATCTTGCCTTCTAACGTCAATTGTCTTAGTCCCCAAAACCCCAGTCTTTGCCTGACTTTCCCTAACATGTCAGTCCAGTTTCCCTGTCCTCCACCCTCTTTGTCAAATTTGACTCCTAAAATTTTCATGTTATTGTCTTTAAAATTCAAATCAAGTCCACCTGTGTCCACGTCACCCCACGGCCCGAAGAGCTGGGCCTCGGACTTGCTCCTATTGAGCTTGGCGCCCGAGGCCCGACCGTACCAGTCAGTCAAGTCCATTGCTCTTCGTACTGATACAAGGTCAGTCGCTAAAAGGGTCACGTCATCCATATATAAAACACAGGTCGCCGTCAGTCCACCAGTTCCTGGGATGTCTAGTCCTTTAATCCATTTATCCCTTCTCAAGATTTGTGCCAGTGGCTCAATACAAGCCACATACAGAAGGGGAGATAAGGGACACCCCTGACGGACTCCGCTGTAGAGTTTTACAGCTTTGGATAAATGCCCATTAACCAAAACACTGCTAGACAGATCGTTGTACAGCAATCCCAGGAAACCCCATTTTTCCCAGTACCTGAAGCAGGTACTGGTGCGAGATGCGGTCAAAGGCTTTTTCGAAATCTAAATTTAGGACTACTAGCCGAATGTTTCTGTCTCTCGCATAACAGATGGCATCTCTGATCAGTACCAGGCTGTCCGTGATCTTCCTGCCGGGCACAGCACATGCTTGATCCAGGTGGATTACGTCCTCTAAAACAGTCGACATACGTGTAGCTAAAATCTTACTAAAAAGTTTGCAATCATAATTTAAAAGGGTGATTGGTCGCCAGTTTCTCAAGTCAGTCTTGTCTCCTTTTTTGTGTAGTAAAGTGACTATCCCTACTCTAAAGCTGTCCGGAAGTCTGTCAAGAGTCTCAAATTCTTTAAAAACTGTCAATAAGTCGTGTGCTAAAATGTCCCAGAAAGTCAGATAAAACTCAAAGGGGAGTCCATCCATACCTGGGGACTTCCCCTTTTTAAAACCTTTTAAAGCTTTGTGCATTTCTAAAAGAGTAAAATCTTGGGATAAAAGCACATCTGGACTCTTTACCTTTTTATCTAAAAATCCTAAAACTTCCTCTAAGATGCTGTTGATTTAAAAATCTTGCTTTCCCCTGTTGTTTAATTTCATGGAAACAGACACCAGTGATTTTGCAAAGAGATCTCTTATTTAATTGGGTTATAAAACATAGGAGGAAGAGACAATGGACCAAGCTAAGGTCTAATTCAGCTTCTCAGTCACCTTCTTTACATTTCCGTCTCTTCCTGATTTTCGGACAAACAGGGCTTGGTTTTTATATCCCTGACCAAGAAAAAAACTACATCACCATAGGAACACATACATTCAGCAGAAGAACATGTGGTTTCCATTAACGTTGGAATGTATTCCCCTTATGCTATGCATATACATTTCAGTCCAGCAGCAGCACACACTCAAGTCCAAAGTCTCCCAAAGTCTCTCCCACATATTCACAAAATACAATGAGTACAAATAATTATGAATGTATATAAAGAGTATAAAAGAGATACATAATACTACTAATTATGAATATTAATAAAAGGTAAAAAAAGTATTAATAATACTAAAAACAACAGTAAATGATGAAATTTGAGTCTTCAGTCCCTCCACTGGAACTACGGCCGTCAGTTCCACCATCATTCCCAGGTTGCGACCCTATAGAAGTGATAGTGAGGAGGAAAAGCAGACCAAGAAATAGAATAGAAGACAGAAGAATAGAAAAAGAAAAGAAGAAAAACAAAATAACAAAGAACCCCAACCATGTTATGTCCCCGTACTATGTGTTAATTTAACATCTATGTGTAAGCATTTAAAAATGAACCCCAATCATCTAAGAAAAGAAAAGCTAATAATTCTTCCGCCAGTGCCTTGACTCGTTAATTACTTAACTCCTCAAGTTCCTGGCCAAAACAACAAACTAAAATAAACGTTGATCTTAAAGGATTCTATCCCTCGGGGTTGAAAATCAATAGGCGGGTGTTCATTGTTTGTGAGGTTGTGTTTTGTATGTAGTGTAGAATGTGTAAAATCTCTTATTTCACACAGAATTTCCCATTCTTGGATCTATCAATATGTCTTGTATTGAGAATAACTTACAACCATCTCTAATCAATGTCAATGGACTTGATTCCTGAAATGGAAGCAGAGAAATAATTAAACATCACTTCTTTATTCCCAATCTTTAAAGCTAATGGATGAACAGTGCTCAGTATCAGGCCATAAGCCGTCATTATCATTTTGTTCATTCACTAAGCAAGGTTTAACTTGTGACCAATGATACCATCTATCTGTTCCTACACCCTTCCCTTTAAGGCAAACACTTGTATCGGTTGTTAAGAGTATCTCATATGGTCCCTCCCATCTAGGCTCTAAACCTTTCCTAGCAATGCGTTTGACCATAACAAAACTGCCTAACTCAGGAATGTGTGGAATATCAGTAGTGGTATGTTTTTCATCCCATTGCTGTTGAGCTTCTCGCACTTTCTTATTATTGTCTTTGGTAGCTTTGTCCAGCATTGTGAGATAATGTCGTAACTTCTCTTGGAACAAAGTAGAATCTCCTCCCGTTCCCGCAGGTGGCGGAGCATCAGGAGGTAGGACCATTGCTCTTCCAGTCATCAGTTCAAAAGGAGTTAGTCCTGTTACTCTGTTTGGAGTTGCTCTCAAGTTCCACAGAATAGCAGGTAATAACTTATGCCAACCTTGGCCAGTTTGCAGAATGGCTTTGGTAAGAGCGGTTTTCAACGATCTGTTCATTCGTTCTACCATGCCTGAGCTTTCCGGATGGTACGGAATGTGAAACTTCTGTTTGATCCCCATCAATTTCATTGCTTCCTTCATCAGTTTTCCAGTGAAGTGAGTTCCATTGTCAGAATCAACTTCATATGGAAGACCCCAGCGAGGAAAAACTTCTTCCACCATTACTCGTGCTGCCGCTTCAGCTGTGCAAGTTCTCGTAGGGAATGCTTCCACCCACCTAGTAAATCTGTCCATGATTACTAGAATGTATTGGTACCCTCCACTGGGTGATAAAGGTCCTGTGAAATCGATTTGGAGGTGTGTCCATGGACCCGTTGGTCTGGGTGCATGTGACATTCGCACCTTTACAGATTTTCCCACATTTGCTTTCATGCAAATTAAGCATCTTCTACAGTAATCATCAATGTCTCTCATCATTCGTGGCCACCACCACGTCTCACTGATTTGAGCTTTCATTGCTTTTGCTCCAGCATGCACTTTTCCATGATACAGCTGCATTAGTTCTCTTCTTGTTCCAATCGGCATCACCACTTGTCCGGTTGGAATTCTCCAGATGCCTTGATCATCCTCTTTTGCTCCTGCTTTTATCCATTGTTCTTTCTCTTCATCTGTCTCTATTTGATATGACAGAAGATGATGCTCAGGATTATCTTTGCTGTTTTCCTGTACCATGGTAACAGGAGTAAGAGGTAGTAAAGCTGCTTCTCTAGCTGCTGCATCTGCTGCCGCGTTTCCTTGACTTTCTTTGGACTTGTCTGATTGATGTGATTTTACTTTGATCACGGCTGCTTCTCTTGGTAAGTGACATGCTGCAATCAAGCGACGAATTATGGAAGCGTGTTGTATTTCGCTCCCGCTACTAGTGATAAGTCCACGTCTTTTCCACAGAGCAAGATAGTCATGGACCACGCCAAAAGCATAACGACTATCTGTGTAGATGTTGACTCGATCTCCTTCTGATAGTTCAAAAGCTTCCGTAAGTGCCGTGAGCTCAGCTACTTGTGCTGAAAATTGCCCAGGAAGAGCTCCTTTCTTCACAACAGTTCCATCAGCTTCCACTACAGCCCATCCAGTATGTCGTTTTCCATCAACGTAATAACTGGATCCATCAACCCATAACTCCTTATCTGGATTTTCAAGAGGGATTGGATTAACAGGACCATGGCTTTCCTCTTCTACTTGTTTTTCACACTCATGTGGTGTTCCCTCATGTGGTTCTAGCATCATTGTTGCAGGGTTAAGGGATGTGTCTCTGATTATTTCCACTCTCAAATCCTTGTTCAACAAAGTTGCTTCCCATTTTGCTCTTCTTGCGTCAGTTATGGTCTTGATGTTTGTGTTGTTCAACAACGTCACTATACTGTGTGGAGTGTGAAGTATGATAGTTTGTGCTCCTATCAAATTTTCCACAGCATCCACTGCCCATGTGGCACCATCGAGAGCTTGTATACATCGTGGTTGACCAATCATTGTGACAGGAATCTTTGTGGAAAAGTATCCAACTGGTCTGTATCGATCACCTGGTTTTTGACACAGTACTGCTGAGTAGGTCTCATTTCCCACCCTGGTCCACAAATGGAATGGCAATCGTCCATCGGGAAGTCCCAAGGCTGGGGCTGATGTCAGTTTCTCTTTCATAGATATAAATGCTTCCTCAGCTTCTGGTGTCCAGGTTATCTGCTCCACTCCAGGCTTTCCTCCCTTGTACAAGTCGATGAGAGGACTAGTGATGCTGGCAAAATCAGGTATATACTGGCGACAGTAGTTGAAAAGTCCCATCACCTTCCGTATTCCTGTAACTGTTAGAGGTTTTGGGAGTTTCCGTAATGCCTCTACACGCTCTGTTGTCATTCTCCTTCCCTCGACAGATATTTCTTGGCCCAAGTAGATAACCTTGGTTTTGGCCAACTGTGCTTTGTCGGGGTTGACTTTGAATCCTCCTTTCCTAAGGGCTTGTAGGACAACATTCAGAGCAAATATATGGCTGTTTTCATCTGGGCTTGCAATCAACAAGTCATCAACATATTGGATGCAAACACTCCCTGAACTCTCAATTTCAGCTTTTCGCTCCGTTAAGAACTGATCCAAAGTTCTATGGAATACCACAGGAGATAAATTTAGCCCTTGTGGGAGTCGGTTCCAGACAAACTGTTTTGCCCCCACTGTGAAGGCCAATTTCTCTTGAGATCTTTCGTCAATAGGTATAGACCAGAAAGCCGACAGTACATCTAATACTGTGAAAATTCTTGCGTTTCCTGGAATATCATTCAGAATGGTGGCTGGATTGGCCACAATAGGATGCGGTTTTGGTGTTACACTGTTAAGTCTTGTGTAATCGATGGTTAATCTCCATGAGTTATCCGATTTCTTGACAGGCCATACAGGACTATTAGTGGTTGATGAAGATTGTCTGATGATTCCTTCAGCTTCCAAGTCTGCCACTATCTCTTCCACAGCTTGTCTTGCTTCAGGTCGGATAGGGTATTGTTTATGAGGGGCATGTATCGGTCCCTCAATAACAACAGGGTCAATGTTGGCTTTACCGCAATCCAATTTGTGTTTAGCCCAAACATCTGGATATAAACTGCACAGAAGTCCCCACACACCATCTTTTCCCCAATCTCTGATAATTGGTTTTGCTGTACCAACAGACGTTAGATTACATGTGCGATCTTCGTGTGGTATTATTCCAGCTGTTGTAGCGATTTGACGACTGTCGGTAAATATGATCATGTTCAACAGTGGAAGAATGTCCATGCCAATAAGGCTTCCTTGTGAATTCGGACCCACCCAGAAGGATGTCCATAAGACTTCATCTTCATGTATTTGCAAAGGAACTTGTATACTTTTGCAAAATTTAGTGATACCTCCTCCAACTCCTTCAACTTCCATAGTTTCATCTGTTGTAGGTAGGTTCAGATCTGTTATCGAAATCGCTGCTCCTGTGTCAACCAAAATGTCACATGGGTGGCCCCCTATCAATGCATTGACGAAAAGGCGATTGTCTCTTTTCTTACTAATACAGGGGGCCGCTAATTCCTATTGCGGATGCATAATTCCCTCTATGAGCTGACGGACTTGCGCTTCAGTCCACATCTTCCCTTGAGAGGTTTCATCATTTTTTTTCGCACTGACTTGTTTAAATGATGGACCTTGACCTTCTGCTCCACCTCCTTTAGCCCAACAATCTTTTATTGAGTGGCCACGCTTTCCACAGTTGGTGCAGAAAATCATCCTCTTCTTTGTGTCCATGTTGTATTGAGCTGTTGCCACTCCTCTTCGATTTGGCTTGTTTCCTTCTTCCTTGTTTGATCTCGTAGCCATCTCTAAGCGCCCAGCCCATTGTAAAATCTGATCATATGTCTCACCTGGATTGACTCCAAGTGATAAGGCTTGTTGGTATTTTGTACTAAGTCCATCCACAAGTGTGTCAGTGAACTGTACATCATCTCTGTCAGGTTGTTTCTTAGCACAGAGAGCCCATCTCTCGTAAGCATTCCACTTACGCAGAGCATATTCATCTGGAGATTCATCATCCTTTTGCTTAATCAATGTCACTAATGTGAAAGGAATTTTTCCACTGCCCAAGATTTCTTGGATTTCTTTTCGAAACACATCTAATGCTTGCCAAAGACCCAGGGGTCGCCCCTGGTCATCAACCCACAAATTTATCCATTGGGCTGTGGTTATCGAAGCTGGCAAGCGTTCCCATCTGTCTCTTGGGATTTTAGCTTTCACAATGGTGTGTATGTCTTTTAATGTCATTTGATGTGCTTCAACCAGAGAGTCTAATTCTCGCCAAAACTCCGTGTTTGGATCTTGTCTCTTCAGAGGAGGCAAGACTGTGAGAATGGCTTGACGTTCTCCTGGTGTGAATGGTCTCTCTTCTGTCATCATTTCAGATTGTAAGTCTTCCCTTTTAATAACAGGTGAAGAAAATTCAGGACCGATCTTGTCAACTGTGATCATGTCGTCATCTCTTGTCTCATCATCCCAGTCAGATCCATAATTACGAGCTGGTGTACATTGCAACATGTCTCTGTTTGGCTGGGCTGATTTAGATCTTGTTATTACTGGAGCTGCTTGTGCAGATGCAATGTACATCTTGTCAACTGGACCTCCATTTGATCTCGAAGGTTGAGACTGTGTCACAGGTTTAGATGAACTTGTATATTGTTCAGGCAAAGCTGGATAGATTGGTTTATAAGGAGGAGGCGTTACTGTGGTTGCGGATTTCACTGGTAGTTGTGAATATTTTCTTTCCGCTTCAGTTATTATATTTGTCCAATCTGGATCAAACGAATCATCATTGGTTGTATTTTCTCCATCTGAACATTTAATAGACATGATTTTGTTCAACTTATTAAATGCTTCAATTTGAGGCTTCATTGCTTCAGCAAGTGGAACTGGACCGCCATTTATATCACAACAAATTCCACCTTGCTTTACAATCCAATGAGCTGCCAGTATTGGAAATGCTTGTGATTTTATCTTGTCTTTTTGAGACTCGAACCATTGTAACTGTGCATCCATATTTGCATTTATGTCAAGTCCTTTTTTCAAAAGCTTAGCTTGTTTCTTGTTCTTTCTTTCTTTCAAGGTACCAAGCCGAAATTGTTCTGCTGTTACAGTCACTTTCTGCCATCTTGCAAAGTTACTTTGTGCTGCTCAGAACAGCAGGGATGTGTGTCTGTGAGTGTGTTTCTCTAAGGGTGGGGCTATGGTACTCTGCTTCTCTCTCGCTCTCTCTGTATATTATGTGTGTGCGCTCAGAACTGCAAGCCTATGTATGTGTGTGTATGCATATGTGCATGCATGTATGTGTGTGTGTGTGTGTGTGTCAGAGGCTACCCTTCTTCTCTCTCTCTCTCTCCCTTCTCCAAACTACAGTATGTGTGTGCATGAAGGTATGGAGCAAATTCTGAAGGGAGGGGCTGCCTCACTCTTTCTCCCTTTACAGAACAAAAGAAAATTTTATAGAAAAGTTAACTTCAATGTTTTTCAGTATTTTGTTTAGGTTCCAGTTAACTCAAAACAATTTTTTCTTTCTTTTTTAAATATTTGTGGATTTTATCTCAGATTAATTTCTTGTTTTCTTTTTTCTTCTTTCTTTAAGCTTACTCAGATCGGTATCCTCAAATATTTGAAGAGCTTTACGGTCAAAATTGGAATGCACGCGATCCTAACTATTTTTACTCGTATTACTCCAGTGTATTAACGTGCTTTAGAGTTTTACCTGCCATCGTTTTAAACAGACTCGCCACACTTTAACCACTCATGTCAATCGAGCTTTGCTTGTGTTTCACCTCTTCGCCCCGGGTGCGAATTCTTCCGTGATGGGTATACTTTAGGAATTACTCTGCCTTCGTTTTTACAGTTCCGCCATATCCCTCACCAATCAGTGAAACCAGCAAATATCTATAAATAGTTTAACCGTCTTACAGCTAATTCTCCCAGATTTTTGACTAGATGGTCTTTTTTCTAAAAAAGATCCTTCTCAATCCCAGCATATCAAATAACTTTAGAGGTTTACTTTTCAGAGAACTCAAATAAGCCAAATTAAATTGAATTATTTTTATTTTTTTATTATACTATGTTTTATATTCTTTGGCAAAACCACAGGCTCCTTAAACAACACAGTTCTTTTTAGCAGTTACAGTCATTGTCTCTAATCATCAGGCAGACTTAGAACTTTTATATAAAGGAAAAAGTCTTACCTTGAGACATTATTTCTGGATATACTATCTTGTTCTTCGTGACGCCAAATTGTTGATTTAAAAATCTTGCTTTCCCCTGTTGTTTAATTTCATGGAAACAGACACCAGTGATTTTGCAAAGAGATCTCTTATTTAATTGGGTTATAAAACATAGGAGGAAGAGACAATGGACCAAGCTAAGGTCTAATTCAGCTTCTCAGTCACCTTCTTTACATTTCCGTCTCTTCCTGATTTTCGGACAAACAGGGCTTGGTTTTTATATCCCTGACCAAGAAAAAAACTACATCACCATAGGAACACATACATTCAGCAGAAGAACATGTGGTTTCCATTAACGTTGGAATGTATTCCCCTTATGCTATGCATATACATTTCAGTCCAGCAGCAGCACACACTCAAGTCCAAAGTCTCCCAAAGTCTCTCCCACATATTCACAAAATACAATGAGTACAAATAATTATGAATGTATATAAAGAGTATAAAAGAGATACATAATACTACTAATTATGAATATTAATAAAAGGTAAAAAAAGTATTAATAATACTAAAAACAACAGTAAATGATGAAATTTGAGTCTTCAGATGCCATTGTGTACCTCTTTAGTGCTGTATAAATTATTGTAAAAACTTTCAATTTCCCCTAAAATCAGATCTGTTGTATTTACCTCCCCACCTGTAAAAGTTTTTAAAGTATTAATTGACCCTCCCCGTGTTATTGTCTTTTTAAAAAAATATCTAGTACACTTTTCCCCTTCTTCTATTTCTCTCTCCTTACATCTTAAAATGACACCTTTACTCTTAGTTTCGGACAAATCTGACATTTCTTTCTTTACTTCTTTTATTTCTTCTGTAAAATCCAATCCACTGTTTAAAAGGTTAAAATATCTCTGCAGTCTTTTTTGCAGCCCCATCATGCGTCTTTTTTCTTTGTTCTTTTTATCTTTTCCAATTTGTTTAAAAAACCATCCTGTCTTTTGTTTCACCATCTCCCACCACTGTGCACGTGAGTCGTAAAAGTCCTGGAGGGTCTGCCATTGGCTGAACTGCTCCCTATACTCTTTGACCACTTCCTCATCCTCTAATAGGGAGCAGTTCAGCTTCCACAGCCCTCCCCCTACAGTCACACCTGTGGGTAGTGAAAGAGTGCAGGACAGCATCATGTGATCAGAGAAGAAGAGGGGGGTCAATGTAGCATCGGTCGGCGGGCAGTCCCTTGTAAAAACATAGTCAATTCGAGAGGCTCTGGCACCGTCACCACTGAACCAGGTGAAGCCCTCCTCTCTTTGATGCATTGTTTTAAAGCAGTCAACTAACTTAAAATCTTTGACTATATTTTGCAATAAAACCGATGTCTTGTCGACCTTAAAATCCTCTCCTACCCTCTTTCTGTCCTTTCTTGATAAAACACAATTAAAATCCCCTGCTACCACTAGGGGAGCCCTACCTAGCATGTGGGGCTGCAGGTCTTCTAAAAGCTCATACCTGTTGTTTTTTCCTGTAAAACCATACACATTTAAAATGTTAAAATCCTTACCTAAAAAAGTCAGATTAGCTAAAATTGCCCGCCCATCCCTCACCACAGTGCTGCCCTTCACCAAAACATTGGGATTTTTAATTAAAATAGCAACACCGTCATTTTTGTTAAAATTGGACCCACACCAGATGGAAGGTCCTGGGGTCCAAATCTCCTCCCACTTCCTGTAATTTGTTAAAAAAGGCAGACCACATTCTTGCAGTAAAAACACATCTGACTTAAAAGATTTTAAAAGGGATAACACGCTCTGTGCTCGTATATTACTCTTCACACTTCTCACATTGATTGTGGAGATAGTGAGAGCCATGAGCAGTATGGTTAAAAAGGTGTGAGACATTTAAAAGAAAACCATGGGACTACAGAGATATAATTAAAATCATGTTACATCTTGTTGCACTTGCCTTTCCTTTTGCCCAGAGAACCTGGGATCAAGGGGGAAAGTGCTTGACGCCTCAGGGCTCGCAGAGAGGACCTCTTGCGACTCCTTTGGCAACGATGTTCTTAGCTTGAAATGCAGAAAAGAGACTTCATTTGGAGATTCTGCGGGCCACATACGGTCTAGATCTTCCATGGGGGAACTATCTAGCCGATGCGCTACCCGCAGCTTTTTCTCCTCTGTTTGAACCAGAGGAGATCTCGCAGTTCTTTTCTGCACTTGAGCATTAGGGAGCGAACAGTCTGTTTCACTCCCACTAGTGGACACACTAACCTCAGACACGGTTACTAGGGAGGAAGCCATTTCCTCCTCTACATCCTCCATACTGTCTTCTTTTTCATTTTGAGGATTGGCTTCCTCCCCCTCACCAACTGCCAGAATTGACTCCGCCCCTGTGGCCGCCCCACTTCCTCCTTCCTGTCCAATCCCTGAGGCTGGCTGGGGGTTTGAATTTCCCGCCAAAACCTCAGGGCCCGCCTCCTCAATTGTTTGTTCTTTGGGTGGGGCGGCCATTTTGTTGCTTTTTAACTTGTTGGCAAAACTTTTAGGGCAGTCTCTGTAGAGATGGGATGATTCTCCACAGAGGTTGCACTTTCTGCCATTTTGGCACTCTTCAAAAATGTGCCCAATTTCTCTGCACTTCCTACACACTACTTCTTGGCATGCCTCGGCGAGATGTCCAAGTTGACCACACTTGCGGCATAGCTTGGGCATCCCTTGGTAATGGATGTAGCCTCTATTCTCTCCCAACACAATCATTGAAGGTATTTGACTCAGGCCATGGTAGCTGTTGGGATCTGCCCATTGTTTTATGGGCACTCTCCACGCACAGCTCCAGATACCGTCTTCATCTAAAACCTTGACTGGTTGTCCACGAATAGAGCAATATCTTGCCAACCATACAGCAATGTCATCTCCACTTACTGTTTCATTAAACATCCTGACAATCACAACCTTCAGTGAATTATCAGTCAGTTTTTCCACAGTGAACATGGAGAAATTGGCTTTACACATTTCAAACCGAGTCCAAAAAGTACTTAGCAAGGAAGCCGAAGCAAAGCTTACATCAAAACCATGATTCAGGGGCAGAGTCAACAGGCAGTTTATGTCCACAACTTTAAAACCAAGAATCTGTTGGATGCACTTCCTAGAAAAGTCCAATCTGGACATGGCCAGGAGAGTGCCATCCTCTTTTGCTTTGAATTTAAAATGCACGCTGTGGTGCCTCCTCACGCCGGACCGAGCAGCCGACATGTTGGAGGCACCACCAGCCTGCTGCGGCTAAAACTCAACAATAAATATACAATAAATAAATTAAAACCTGCTTACCTTAAAACAAGATTCCTCGCAGAAACGAGTCGTCACTTAAAAGCCGCTTGTCAATGTACCTCCTGAAGGATGTAGGTCCCGTGTGACAAGCCACACACGAAACCAAAAGGTCCCACAAGAGGCGATCGCTGTCCCAAACTTCTGACCAGACCACGTGATCTTAGCCAAAAGGCCGAGAAGCGATGCCGCAATGACGCCGAGGCGGGGGAGCCACCAAAGGCCACGCCCACCTGGGCCGCGGCGAGAGGGCCTAAGGTCGCCAACAAACAAGCTCACCGAAAACGGATCACAACGGAGTGCACAACACGACACTTTGGAGTGCAACCTGGGATTTTGGATCATCATCGTTCAAAAGCACGGAATGGCTCGTAACTCCTAAACCGTCCGTCGCAGACCCAAGTGTCTTACATCACCGGAATCCTTGGCTCGGGCCGAACGAGACGCACGCCACGGATCGGATGGTCGCGCTGGCGAGATTTTCGGGTATTTGGGATTTTCCGAAAAACCTACTTTTGCACAGTAGTCCTGGGTCGTTTGCCCAATCTGACCCAAAGCGGTGCCGAAAGATTCTCTGGAGTCTGACTGCCGACAGTGACCAGGAAAAAAGTCGGAATTTCGATTCACGTTGGCGACGGGACGCCAAGACGTTGGCGGTGGGCGAGGCGGGCTTTACTTGAATGGCTATAACTCTCCGACGGCAAAGAGACAATTACACCCAAGTGGGTACACCTGTGTACGGGCTCAGCCTGTGGTCACGTGAAAAGGGATGTGGCGACTGGCCACTTGGTGGCGCTGTAAACAGAAAAAAACAACAGCTTGAATACGGCCATAGACGACTGTGTATCACGTGATTTTTCACACGTGCACAAGGTATTCATACCACATGATAGAACTCCTCATTCTGAACAACTTTGGACCACTGCTGTCAATCAAAGCGTTCGTTAAATATTGGAGATTATGTGAAGAATGAAAAAAAAAGAAGAAAAAAAAACAAGCCTCCCAGGTTGTTTTCTATCTCTCAATCAACCACTGCAGTTCGGTTCTCTGGACTTCCAAGGTTTCATCAACCATCAGGAGAAGAAGGAAAAATGATTGGAGCTTTAACAATCTGCTCTTTTAATCAGTGTGTGTGTCCAGGGGAGAGCGCGAACGCAGTCCCCCACTACCATAAATTATGCAGTCGAGATTCCCACATTTGGGGAATTCGCAGGGGTCAGCACAACCGGAGTGCAATGGCCGAGCCTCGCCCTGGATGAACCACCTCCCTGATCATGGTGTCTCCCCTGCCAGGTAAGTATGAATTCCCGGGCCTCCAGTCAGAGGCACCGTGTCCCTCTTCGCAATCCTCACCAACGGTCGGACAATCGAACACACACCTGATTCAACTCATCAGCTCGTTAGCAAAAGACTCCAAGAGATAAGAGAGACATCAAAAATGTGCAGTGACATACTACACTTGATCTTAGCCAAAAGGCCGAGAAGCGATGCCGCAATGACGCCGAGGCGGGGGAGCCGCCAAAGGCCACGCCCACCTGGGCCGCGGCGAGAGGGCCTAAGGTCGCCAACAAACAAGCTCACCGAAAACGGATCACAACGGAGTGCACAACACGACACTTTGGAGTGCAACCTGGGATTTTGGATCATCATCGTTCAAAAGCACGGAATGGCTCGTAACTCCTAAACCGTCCGTCGCAGACCCAAGTGTCTTACATCACCGGAATCCTTGGCTCGGGCCGAACGAGACGCACGCCACGGATCGGATGGTCGCGCTGGCGAGATTTTCGGGTATTTGGGATTTTCCGAAAAACCTACTTTTGCACAGTAGTCCTGGGTCGTTTGCCCAATCTGACCCAAAGCGGTGCCGAAAGATTCTCTGGAGTCTGACTGCCGACAGTGACCGGGAAAAAAGTCGGAATTTCGATTCACGTTGGCGACGGGACGCCAAGACGTTGGCGGTGGGCGAGGCGGGCTTTACTTGAATGGCTATAACTCTCCGACGGCAAAGAGACAATTACACCCAAGTGGGTACACCTGTGTACGGGCTCAGCCTGTGGTCACGTGAAAAGGGATGTGGCGACTGGCCACTTGGTGGCGCTGTAAACAGAAAAAAACAACAGCTTGAATACGGCCATAGACGACTGTGTATCACGTGATTTTTCACACGTGCACAAGGTATTCATACCACATGATAGAACTCCTCATTCTGAACAACTTTGGACCACTGCTGTCAATCAAAGCGTTCGTTAAATATTGGAGATTATGTGAAGAATGGAAAAAAAAGAAGAAAAAAAAACAAGCCTCCCAGGTTGTTTTCTATCTCTCAATCAACCACTGCAGTTCGGTTCTCTGGACTTCCAAGGTTTCATCAACCATCAGGAGAAGAAGGAAAAATGATTGGAGCTTTAACAATCTGCTCTTTTAACCAGTGTGTGTGTCCAGGGGAGAGCGCGAACGCAGTCCCCCACTACCATAAATTATGCAGTCGAGATTCCCACATTTGGGGAATTCGCAGGGGTCAGCACAACCGGAGTGCAATGGCCGAGCCTCGCCCTGGGTGAACCACCTCCCTGATCATGGTGTCTCCCCTGCCAGGTAAGTATGAATTCCCAGGCCTCCAGTCAGAGGCACCCTGTCCCTCTTCGCAATCCTCACCAACGGTCGGACAATCGAACACACACCTGATTCAACTCATCAGCTCGTTAGCAAAAGACTCCAAGAGATAAGAGAGACATCAAAAATGTGCAGTGACGGGCTTCTTTTTTTTCTTCTTTTCTTTTTTTCATGCTCCGGAACCGGCTCCATGAGCCAAAGATCGATTTAATACGCAGTCCCCGGATAGTGGACGAATCAGATATGAAACTGATAAGAACAGAGTTTATTTATTTATTTATTTATTTTTGAATTTGTTATTTTCACACCACCGTTACCAGTATTGGATATGATCACCTACGACAGCCATACACAGCAATATACACTACTTCCATGAACATCTGCTGTCACACAAAACTAAAACATTTCTCTCATTGAACACTTTAAAGGGGGTGCACCGTTCCCAGAAGTACTGCAATACCGGGTCGATGCGTGGAGTGGACGGAGCAAGCCCCTATTCCATCTCCCAGTTCCAAAAATCAATTTAATATATGGTGCCCGGGTAGGGCACGTATCAGATATTAAACTGATAAGAACAGATACTACACTTGATCTTAGCCAAAAGGCCGAGAAGCGATGCCGCAATGACGCCGAGGCGGGGGAGCCGCCAAAGGCCACGCCCACCTGGGCCGCGGCGAGAGGGCCTAAGGTCGCCAACAAACAAGCTCACCGAAAACGGATCACAACGGAGTGCACAACACGACACTTTGGAGTGCAACCTGGGATTTTGGATCATCATCGTTCAAAAGCACGGAATGGCTCGTAACTCCTAAACCGTCCGTCGCAGACCCAAGTGTCTTACATCACCGGAATCCTTGGCTCGGGCCGAACGAGACGCACGCCTCGGATCGGATGGTCGCGCTGGCGAGATTTTCGGGTATTCAGATATTCAACAGCTTGAATATTTGGGATTTTCCGAAAAACCTACTTTTGCACAGTAGTCCTGGGTCGTTTGCCCAATCTGACCCAAAGCGGTGCCGAAAGATTCTCTGGAGTCTGACTGCCGACAGTGACCGGGAAAAAAGTCGGAATTTCGATTCACGTTGGCGACGGGACGCCAAGACGTTGGCGGTGGGCGAGGCGGGCTTTACTTGAATGGCTATAACTCTCCGACGGCAAAGAGACAATTACACCCAAGTGGGTACACCTGTGTACGGGCTCAGCCTGTGGTCACGTGAAAAGGGATGTGGCGACTGGCCACTTGGTGGCGCTGTAAACAGAAAAAAACAACAGCTTGAATACGGCCATAGACGACTGTGTATCACGTGATTTTTCACACGTGCACAAGGTATTCATACCACATGATAGAACTCCTCATTCTGAACAACTTTGGACCACTGCTGTCAATCAAAGCGTTCGTTAAATATTGGAGATTATGTGAAGAATGAAAAAAAAAGAAGAAAAAAAAACAAGCCTCCCAGGTTGTTTTCTATCTCTCAATCAACCACTGCAGTTCGGTTCTCTGGACTTCCAAGGTTTCATCAACCATCAGGAGAAGAAGGAAAAATGATTGGAGCTTTAACAATCTGCTCTTTTAACCAGTGTGTGTGTCCAGGGGAGAGCGCGAACGCAGTCCCCCACTACCATAAATTATGCAGTCGAGATTCCCACATTTGGGGAATTCGCAGGGGTCAGCACAACCGGAGTGCAATGGCCGAGCCTCGCCCTGGGTGAACCACCTCCCTGATCATGGTGTCTCCCCTGCCAGGTAAGTATGAATTCCCGGGCCTCCAGTCAGAGGCACCCTGTCCCTCTTCGCAATCCTCACCAACGGTCGGACAATCGAACACACACCTGATTCAACTCATCAGCTCGTTAGCAAAAGACTCCAAGAGATAAGAGAGACATCAAAAATGTGCAGTGACGGGCTTCTTTTTTTTCTTCTTTTCTTTTTTTCATGCTCCGGAACCGGCTCCATGAGCCAAAGATCGATTTAATACGCAGTCCCCGGATAGTGGACGAATCAGATATGAAACTGATAAGAACAGAGTTTATTTATTTATTTATTTATTTTTGAATTTGTTATTTTCACACCACCGTTACCAGTATTGGATATGATCACCTACGACAGCCATACACAGCAATATACACTACTTCCATGAACATCTGCTGTCACACAAGACTAAAACATTTCTCTCATTGAACACTTTAAAGGGGGTGCACCGTTCCCAGAAGTACTGCAATACCGGGTCGATGCGTGGAGTGGACGGAGCAAGCCCCTATTCCATCTCCCAGTTCCAAAAATCAATTTAATATATGGTGCCCGGGTAGGGCACGTATCAGATATTAAACTGATAAGAACAGATTTTTTCTTTCGAAAAAAGTTTATTGTCACATTTTCCATTTTCATTTTCATTTCCACACATTTTTCCACATTTTTCCTTTAAAACATAACACATGTCTTTAAAACAAAAAATACACAATTTAACGGTTAAAAATCAGTTTGGTTTTGTGTTGTGTAAAAGTCCATGTGTGTAAAATGTTTGGTTTAAAAGAAGGGTAAAATGAATGAAAATAAATAGAAATAAAGGATATAAAACAATAAAACATGCCAACTAAAACATCATCTCTTGTACAGGATCGCGGATGAGTCCCTATCAAGTTTTTCCATTCACTCCAGGTCTCCAGGACAGGCTCCGGACTCCCCGCTTCCGGTGCCCAGCGGAAATCCCCGCTCCTCCGGCCCGCTGGCCCGCTGTTCCCGTAGCCGGTGTGGTGAGGGTGCATCTACGGGCGGCCAGGGTCGGTGGCGGCCGGGACCTTTTCTGTGCGGCCTGGCCCCCCCATCCGAATAACGACGTGCGGCCCACCCTGCAGCGTTGATGTTATTCTATGCTCGCACGCGTGGAGGGGGACCGTCACGCGTTTCCCCACCAGCAGGTTTCTGGTGGCCCAGATGGTATCCTTTATGATGTTTAGGGTGAGCCAGAGCGAGGCAAATTTCTGCGGTGTTAGCTCCTTCAAGCCCTGACTCACCCCTAGGATAGCGAGCTTGTAGTCCACCTGGGCTCTACCCGCTGGCAGGCACGGGAAAAACAGGGGGCCGGTCTTGGCCCACAGGTCCCGCGCAGCGCCGCACTCCCAGAGCAGATGGTAGACGGTCTCCGGGGAGCCACATCCGGACCGTGGGCAGATGGAGTTTTTGGCCATGCCTCTGGAGTGCATGACCGCCCTGACCGGGAGGATCTCATGAGCCACCATCCACGACAAGTCCTTAAGCCTGTTCTGGAGAGCTGGGTGGGCTGCGTTCCTCCAAACGTCTTTGGCCTCACCTAGTGTGAGGCCTGGAATTGGACTCACCGATTCCCGATCCTGCACAAGAGAGATTACAGACTTGTGGTTAGTTAAAACTGTGACATCTTGATTCTCTAAAAAGTATTTCTTTAAAAAAAATTTGATAAAACAATACTCTTTGGGCAAGTTAAAAGACACTGGACATTTAAGATCAACTGGTAAAATTTTCAAATATCTTAGGTACGACCCCATCCAGAAACGGGTCATGGCTGCGGTCTTGTTCTCTCTGGATGGGGTCGTTGCATATTTAATGTGGAGGGCGGTGAAGCGGCTTCCTAAAAACAGGTGGGGGTCTGGGAGGCCTTTCCCGCCATTCTCTTTTTTCTTTTTAACGACCTCCCTCTTCAGTCGTTCCCACTTGGACCCCCACAGGAAATAAAATACCGCCCTCTCCAGGTTGGCCAGGAATCGTCTTGGGGGACTAAAAACAGAACAGACAAGTAAAATCAGTGGTAAAATCACAGCTTTAAAAATTTAAATCTTGCCTTCGTAAGTCAGTTGTCTTAGTCCCCAAAACCCGAGTCTTTGCCTAACTTTCCCTACCAAGTCAGTCCAGTTTCCTTGTCCTCCACCCTCTCTGTCAAATTTGACTCCTAAAATTTTCAAATTATTTTCTTTAAAATCCAAATCTAGTCCCCCTGTGTCAACAGTCCCCCACGGCCCGCAGAGCTGGGCCTCGGACTTACTCCTATTGAGTTTAGCGCCCGAGGCCCGACCGTACCAGTCAGTCAAGTCCATTGCTCTTCGTACTGATAAAAGGTCAGTCGCTAAAAGGGTCATGTCGTCCATATATAAAACACAGGTCGCCGTCAGTCCACCAGTTCCTGGGATGTCTAGTCCTTTAATCCATTTGTCCCTTCTCAAGATTTGTGCCAGTGGCTCAATACAGGCCACATACAGAAGGGCAGATAAGGGACACCCCTGACGGACACCGCTGTGAATATTTACAGCATTGGATAAATGCCCATTAACTACAAATCTGCTGATCAGACTGTTGTACAGCAGTCCCACCCAGGCTATGAATCTCCCTGGAAACCCCATTTTATCCAGTACCTTAAAAAGGAACTGGTGCGAGATGCGGTCAAATGCTTTTTCAAAGTCTAAATTTAGGACTACTAGCCGAATGTTTCTGTCTCTCGCGTAACAGATGGCGTCTCTGATCAGCACCAGGCTGTCCGTGATCTTCCTTCCGGGCACAGCGCATGCTTGATCCGGGTGGATTATGTCCGCTAAAACCGTCGACATACGTGTGGCTAAAATTTTGCTAAAAAGTTTGCAGTCAACGTTTAAAAGAGTAATGGGTCGCCAGTTCCGTAAGTCCGTCTTGTCTCCTTTTTTATGTAAAAGTGAAACTATCCCTATTCTAAAGCTGTCAGGAAGTCTTTCAAGAGTCTCAAATTCTTTAAAAACAGTCAGTAAGTCGAACGCTAAAATATCCCAAAAAGTTAAATAAAACTCCAGAGGAAGTCCGTCTGTACCAGGGGACTTTCCTCGTTTAAAACTTTTAAGAGCTTTGTGAATTTCTAAGATGTTAAAATCTTGAGATAAAATTGTACATTCGCTGTCGACTTTCTTTTCTAAAAACTCTAAAACTTCCCTTAGCGTGTCATTGTGAACTTCTTTTGTGCTGTATAGGTTTTCATAAAATACTTCAGTTTCCTTTAAAATTTCTTTTGTAGTGTAAACCTCCCTTCCTCCACTTTTCAAACTAGTGATAGCCCCACCCCGTGAAATAATCTTTTAAAAAAAATACCTAGTACACCTTTCACCTTCCTCTATCTCCCTCTCCCTGCTCCTTAAAATGACACCTTTGCTTTGACTTTCGGATAAAACTGACATTTCTTGTTTTATTTCTTTAATTTCTTCGCTAAAATCAATCCCATTATTTGAAAGATTAAAATACCTCTGTAGTCGTTTTTGCAGCCCCATCATGCATCGATTTAATCTATTCTTTTTATTTTTCCCTATCTTCCTAAAAAACTGTCTTGTCCGTTCCTTTACCATCTCCCACCACTGTGCACGTGAGTCGTAAAAGTCTCGGAGGGTCTGCCATTGGCTGAACTGCTCCCTGTACTCACTAACTACTTCCTTATCTTCCAAAAGGGAGCAGTTCAGCTTCCACAGCCCTCCCCCTACTGTCACACCAGTGGGCAGTGAAAGGGTGCGTGACAGCATTATGTGATCTGAGAAAAAGAGGGGGGTTAATGTTGCATCGGTTGGCAGGCAGTCCCGTGTAAAAATGTAGTCAATGCGAGAGGCTCTGGTGCCGTCACCACTGAACCAGGTGAAGCCCTCCTCTCTGTGATGCATTGCTTTAAAACAGTCTACTAATTTAAAATCTCTAACTAAACCCTGCAATAAAACCGATGTTTTGTCAACTTTAAAATCCTCTGTCCTCTTCCTATCTTTCTTAGTTAAAACACAGTTAAAATCCCCTGCTACCACTAGGGGAGCCCTACCTAACATGTGGGGCTGCAGGTCTTCTAAAAGCTCATGCCTGTTATTTTTGTCTGTAAAACCATACACATTTAAAATGTTAAAATCCTTACCTAAAAAAGTCAGATTAGCTAAAATTGCCCGCCCATCCCTCACCACAGTGCTGCCCTTCACCAAAATATTGGGATTTTTGATTAAAATAGCAACACCGTCATTTTTGTTAAAATTGGACCCACTCCAGATGGAAGTTCCTGGGGTCCAAATCTCCTCCCACTTCCTGTAGTTTGTTAAAAAGGGCAGACCACATTCTTGCAATAAAAACACATCTGACTTAAAAGATTTTAAAAAGGATAACACACTCTGTGCTCGTATATTGCTCTTCACACTTCTCACATTGATTGTGGAGATAGTGAGAGCCATGAGCAGTATGGTTAAAAGGGTGTGAGACATTTAAAAGCAACCAAGTGACTACAGAGATATAATTAAAATCATGTTACATGTTGTTGCATTTGCCTTTCCTTTTCCCCAGAAGACCTGGGATCAGGGGAGCAAGTGCTTGACGCCACGGGGCTCGCAGAGAGTACCTCTTGCGACTCCTTTGGCGACGATGTTCTCAGCTTAAAATGCAGAAAAGAGACTTCATTTGGAGAATCTGCGGGCCACATACGGTCTAGATCTTCCGTGGGAGAACTATCTAGCCGATGCGCTACCCGCAGCTTTTTCTCCTCTGTTTGAACCAGAGGAGATCTCGCAGTTCTTTTCTGCACTTGAGCATTTGGGAGTGAAAAAACACTTTCACTCCCACTGGAGGGCATACTCACCTCCGAGACGGTGTTGAGGGAGGAAACCGTTTCATCCTCTCCGCTTTCTGTTTCATTTCCTTTTTCTTGTTCGGGAGTGGTTTCCTCCCCCTGTTCCGTATCAATCCGTGACTCTGCCCCTGTGGCCGCCCCACTTCCTTTTTCCTGACCAATCCCTGAGGCTGGCTGAGAATTTGAAATTCCCGCCAAAACCTCAGGGACCGCCTCCTCCTCCCTTTGTTCTTTTGTTTGCCATGCTTGTGGGGCGGCCATTTTGTTGCTTTTAAGTTTGTTGGCGAAACTTTTTGGGCAATCTCTGTAGAGATGGTTTGATTCTCCACACAGGTTGCACCGCCTGCCATTGGTACACTCCTCAAAGTTGTGACCAATTTCTCTGCATTTCCCACATATAATTTCCTGGCATGCTTCAGCTAAGTGCCCAAACTTTCCACACTTCCTGCATAATTTGGGCATGCCCTGGTAATGAATGTAGCCTCTGTTCTCGCCAAGCACAATCATTGAAGGCAGATGATTCAGGCCCTGGTAGCCCCCGGCGTCTTCCCATTGTTTAATGGGAATTCGCCAAGAGCATGTCCAGATGCCGTCCTCATCTAAAACCTTAACTGGCTGGCTTCGAACGGTGCAAAATCTACCCAGCCATACACAAATGTCTTCCCCAGTCACTGTCTCATTAAACATTCTAACAATCACAGTTTTAAGTGTGTTATCAGAGAGCTTTTCAACAGTAAACATAGAGAACTGGGATTTAGCTGCTTCAAATCTGTGCCAAAACTCATTCAGGTGGGAAACCGCTCTAAAGCTAACATCATAACCTTTGTTGAGGGGCAGAGTCACAATACAATTTAAATCCTCAGGTTTAAAATTTAAAGTCTTTTGGATCAGCTTCCTGGAGAAATCAAGACGTGACATCCCCAGTAGCTTCCCCTCAACCTCTTTAAAAAGGAAACGCACGCTGTGGTGCCTCCGCATGCCGGCACGAGCAGCCGACATGGTGGAGACACCAACAGCCTAAAAACTTAAAGGAACAATAAATAAATAAATAGATAAATAGATAAAATGTCTTACATTTAAACTGTACAGTCGTAAAAACAGCTGGATCAATGTACCTCCTAAAAGTTGTGTGGCTCGGGATACAAGGCTAATCTCGAGCCAAGAAACCTCCAAGAGGCGATCGCTGTCTCCACCTGACGACCAGATACGTGATCTTAGCCAAAAGGCCGAGAAGCGATGCCGCAATGACGCCGAGGCGGGGGAGCCGCCAAAGGCCACGCCCACCTGGGCCGCGGCGAGAGGGCCTAAGGTCACCAACAAACAAGCTCACCGAAAACGGATCACAACGGAGTGCACAACACGACACTTTGGAGTGCAACCTGGGATTTTGGATCATCATCGTTCAAAAGCACGGAATGGCTCGTAACTCCTAAACCGTCCGTCGCAGACCCAAGTGTCTTACATCACCGGAATCCTTGGCTCGGGCCGAACGAGACGCACGCCTCGGATCGGATGGTCGTGCTGGCGAGATTTTCGGGTATTTGGGATTTTCCGAAAAACCTACTTTTGCACAGTAGTCCTGGGTCGTTTGCCCAATCTGACCCAAAGCGGTGCCGAAAGATTCTCTGGAGTCTGACTGCCGACAGTGACCGGGAAAAAAGTCGGAATTTCGATTCACGTTGGCGACGGGACGCCAAGACGTTGGCGGTGGGCGAGGCGGGCTTTACTTGAATGGCTATAACTCTCCGACGGCAAAGAGACAATTACACCCAAGTGGGTACACCTGTGTACGGGCTCAGCCTGTGGTCACGTGAAAAGGGATGTGGCGACTGGCCACTTGGTGGCGCTGTAAACAGAAAAAAACAACAGCTTGAATACGGCCATAGACGACTGTGTATCACGTGATTTTTCACACGTGCACAAGGTATTCATACCACATGATAGAACTCCTCATTCTGAACAACTTTGGACCACTGCTGTCAATCAAAGCGTTCGTTAAATATTGGAGATTATGTGAAGAATGAAAAAAAAAGAAGAAAAAAAAACAAGCCTCCCAGGTTGTTTTCTATCTCTCAATCAACCACTGCAGTTCGGTTCTCTGGACTTCCAAGGTTTCATCAACCATCAGGAGAAGAAGGAAAAATGATTGGAGCTTTAACAATCTGCTCTTTTAATCAGTGTGTGTGTCCAGGGGAGAGCGCGAACGCAGTCCCCCACTACCATAAATTATGCAGTCGAGATTCCCACATTTGGGGAATTCGCAGGGGTCAGCACAACCGGAGTGCAATGGCCGAGCCTCGCCCTGGGTGAACCACCTCCCTGATCATGGTGTCTCCCCTGCCAGGTAAGTATGAATTCCCGGGCCTCCAGTCAGAGGCACCGTGTCCCTCTTCGCAATCCTCACCAACGGTCGGACAATCGAACACACACCTGATTCAACTCATCAGCTCGTTAGCAAAAGACTCCAAGAGATAAGAGAGACATCAAAAATGTGCAGTGACAGGCTTCTTTTTTTTCTTCTTTTCTTTTTTTCATGCTCCGGAACCGGCTCCATGAGCCAAAGATCGATTTAATACGCAGTCCCCGGATAGTGGACGAATCAGATATGAAACTGATAAGAACAGAGTTTATTTATTTATTTATTTATTTTTGAATTTGTTATTTTCACACCACCGTTACCAGTATTGGATATGATCACCTACGACAGCCATACACAGCAATATACACTACTTCCATGAACATCTGCTGTCACACAAGACTAAAACATTTCTCTCATTGAACACTTTAAAGGGGGTGCACCGTTCCCAGAAGTACTGCAATACCGGGTCGATGCGTGGAGTGGACGGAGCAAGCCCCTATTCCATCTCCCAGTTCCAAAAATCAATTTAATATATGGTGCCCGGGTAGGGCACGTATCAGATATTAAACTGATAAGAACAGATTTTTCTTTCGAAAAAAGTTTATTGTCACATTTTCCATTTTCATTTCCACACATTTTTCCACATTTTTCCTTTAAAACATAACACATGTCTTTAAAACAAAAAATACACAATTTAACGGTTAAAAATCTGTTTGGTTTTGTGTTGTGTAAAAGTCCATGTGTGTAAAATGTTTGGTTTAAAAGAAGGGTAAAATGAATGAAGATAAATAGAAATAAAGGATATAAAACAATAAAACATGCCAACTAAAACATCATCTCTTGTACAGGATCGCGGATGAGTCCCTATCAAGTTTTTCCATTCACTCCAGGTCTCCAGGACAGGCTCCGGACTCCCCGCTTCCGGTGCCCAGCGGAAATCCCCGCTCCTCCGGCCCGCTGGCCCGCTGTTCCCGTAGCCGGTGTGGTGAGGGTGCATCTACGGGCGGCCAGGGTCGGTGGCGGCCGGGACCTTTTCTGTGCGGCCTGGCCCCCCCATCCGAATAACGACGTGCGGCCCACCCTGCAGCGTTGATGTTATTCTATGCTCGCACGCGTGGAGGGGGACCGTCACGCGTTTCCCCACCAGCAGGTTTCTGGTGGCCCAGATGGTATCCTTTATGATGTTTAGGGTGAGCCAGAGCGAGGTAAATTTCTGCGGTGTTAGCTCCTTCAAGCCCTGACTCACCCCTAGGATAGCGAGCTTGTAGTCCACCTGGGCTCTACCCGCTGGCAGGCACGGGAAAAACAGGGGGCCGGTCTTGGCCCACAGGTCCCGCGCAGCGCCGCACTCCCAGAGCAGATGGTAGACGGTCTCCGGGGAGCCACATCCGGACCGTGGGCAGATGGAGTTTTTGGCCATGCCTCTGGAGTGCATGACCGCCCTGACCGGGAGGATCTCATGAGCCACCATCCACGACAAGTCCTTAAGCCTGTTCTGGAGAGCTGGGTGGGCTGCGTTCCTCCAAACGTCTTTGGCCTCACCTAGTGTGAGGCCTGGAATTGGACTCACCGATTCCCGATCCTGCACAAGAGAGATTACAGACTTGTGGTTAGTTAAAACTGTGACATCTTGATTCTCTAAAAAGTATTTCTTTAAAAAAAAATTTGATAAAACAATACTCATTGGGCAAGTTAAAAGACACTGGACATTTAAGATCAACTGGTAAAATTTTCAAATATCTTAGGTACGACCCCACCCAGAAACGGGTCATGGCTGCGGTCTTGTTCTCTCTGGATGGGGTCGTTGCATATTTAATGTGGAGGGCGGTGAAGCGGCTTCCTAAAAACAGGTGGGGGTCTGGGAGGCCTTTCCCGCCATTCTCTTTTTTCTTTTTAACGACCTCCCTCTTCAGTCGTTCCCACTTGGACCCCCACAGGAAATAAAATACCGCCCTCTCCAGGTTGGCCAGGAATCGTCTTGGGGGACTAAAAACAGAACAGACAAGTAAAATCAGTGGTAAAATCACAGCTTTAAAAATTAAAATCTTGCCTTCGTAAGTCAGTTGTCTTAGTCCCCAAAACCCGAGTCTTTGCCTAACTTTCCCTACCAAGTCAGTCCAGTTTCCTTGTCCTCCACCCTCTCTGTCAAATTTGACTCCTAAAATTTTCAAATTATTTTCTTTAAAATCCAAATCTAGTCCCCCTGTGTCAACAGTCCCCCACGGCCCGAAGAGCTGGGCCTCGGACTTACTCCTATTGAGTTTAGCGCCCGAGGCCCGACCGTACCAGTCAGTCAAGTCCATTGCTCTTCGTACTGATAAAAGGTCAGTCGCTAAAAGGGTCATGTCGTCCATATATAAAACACAGGTCGCCGTCAGTCCACCAGTTCCTGGGATGTCTAGTCCTTTAATCCATTTGTCCCTTCTCAAGATTTGTGCCAGTGGCTCAATACAGGCCACATACAGAAGGGCAGATAAGGGACACCCCTGACGGACACCGCTGTGAATATTTACAGCATTGGATAAATGCCCATTAACTACAAATCTGCTGATCAGACTGTTGTACAGCAGTCCCACCCAGGCTATGAATCTCCCTGGAAACCCCATTTTATCCAGTACCTTAAAAAGGAACTGGTGCGAGATGCGGTCAAATGCTTTTTCAAAGTCTAAATTTAGGACTACTAGCCGAATGTTTCTGTCTCTCGCGTAACAGATGGCGTCTCTGATCAGCACCAGGCTGTCCGTGATCTTCCTTCCGGGCACAGCGCATGCTTGATCCGGGTGGATTATGTCCGCTAAAACCGTCGACATACGTGTGGCTAAAATTTTGCTAAAAAGTTTGCAGTCAACGTTTAAAAGAGTAATGGGTCGCCAGTTCCGTAAGTCCGTCTTGTCTCCTTTTTTATGTAAAAGTGAAACTATCCCTATTCTAAAGCTGTCAGGAAGTCTTTCAAGAGTCTCAAATTCTTTAAAAACAGTCAGTAAGTCGAACGCTAAAATATCCCAAAAAGTTAAATAAAACTCCAGAGGAAGTCCGTCTGTACCAGGGGACTTTCCTCGTTTAAAACTTTTAAGAGCTTTGTGAATTTCTAAGATGTTAAAATCTTGAGATAAAATTGTACATTCGCTGTCGACTTTCTTTTCTAAAAACTCTAAAACTTCCCTTAGCGTGTCATTGTGAACTTCTTTTGTGCTGTATAGGTTTTCATAAAATACTTCAGTTTCCTTTAAAATTTCTTTTGTAGTGTAAACCTCCCTTCCTCCACTTTTCAAACTAGTGATAGCCCCACCCCGTGAAATAATCTTTTTAAAAAAATACCTAGTACACCTTTCACCTTCCTCTATCTCCCTCTCCCTGCTCCTTAAAATGACACCTTTGCTTTGACTTTCGGATAAAACTGACATTTCTTGTTTTATTTCTTTAATTTCTTCGCTAAAATCAATCCCATTATTTGAAAGATTAAAATACCTCTGTAGTCGTTTTTGCAGCCCCATCATGCATCGATTTAATCTATTCTTTTTATTTTTCCCTATCTTCCTAAAAAACTGTCTTGTCCGTTCCTTTACCATCTCCCACCACTGTGCACGTGAGTCGTAAAAGTCTCGGAGGGTCTGCCATTGGCTGAACTGCTCCCTGTACTCACTAACTACTTCCTTATCTTCCAAAAGGGAGCAGTTCAGCTTCCACAGCCCTCCCCCTACTGTCACACCAGTGGGCAGTGAAAGGGTGCATGACAGCATTATGTGATCTGAGAAAAAGAGGGGGGTTAATGTTGCATCGGTTGGCAGGCAGTCCCGTGTAAAAAAGTAGTCAATGCGAGAGGCTCTGGTGCCGTCACCACTGAACCAGGTGAAGCCCTCCTCTCTGTGATGCATTGCTTTAAAACAGTCTACTAATTTAAAATCTCTAACTAAACCCTGCAATAAAACCGATGTTTTGTCAACTTTAAAATCCTCTGTCCTCTTCCTATCTTTCTTAGTTAAAACACAGTTAAAATCCCCTGCTACCACTAGGGGAGCCCTACCTAACATGTGGGGCTGCAGGTCTTCTAAAAGCTCATGCCTGTTATTTTTGTCTGTAAAACCATACACATTTAAAATGTTAAAATCCTTACCTAAAAAAGTCAGATTAGCTAAAATTGCCCGCCCATCCCTCACCACAGTGCTGCCCTTCACCAAAATATTGGGATTTTTGATTAAAATAGCAACACCGTCATTTTTGTTAAAATTGGACCCACTCCAGATGGAAGTTCCTGGGGTCCAAATCTCCTCCCACTTCCTGTAGTTTGTTAAAAAGGGCAGACCACATTCTTGCAATAAAAACACATCTGACTTAAAAGATTTTAAAAAGGATAACACACTCTGTGCTCGTATATTGCTCTTCACACTTCTCACATTGATTGTGGAGATAGTGAGAGCCATGAGCAGTATGGTTAAAAGGGTGTGAGACATTTAAAAGCAACCAAGTGACTACAGAGATATAATTAAAATCATGTTACATCTTGTTGCATTTGCCTTTCCTTTTCCCCAGAAGACCTGGGATCAGGGGAGCAAGTGCTTGACGCCACGGGGCTCGCAGAGAGTACCTCTTGCGACTCCTTTGGCGACGATGTTCTCAGCTTAAAATGCAGAAAAGAGACTTCATTTGGAGAATCTGCGGGCCACATACGGTCTAGATCTTCCGTGGGAGAACTATCTAGCCGATGCGCTACCCGCAGCTTTTTCTCCTCTGTTTGAACCAGAGGAGATCTCGCAGTTCTTTTCTGCACTTGAGCATCTGGGAGTGAAAAAACACTTTCACTCCCACTGGAGGGCATACTCACCTCCGAGACGGTGTTGAGGGAGGAAACCGTTTCATCCTCTCCGCTTTCTGTTTCATTTCCTTTTTCTTGTTCGGGAGTGGTTTCCTCCCCCTGTTCCGTATCAATCCGTGACTCTGCCCCTGTGGCCGCCCCACTTCCTTTTTCCTGACCAATCCCTGAGGCTGGCTGAGAATTTGAAATTCCCGCCAAAACCTCAGGGACCGCCTCCTCCTCCCTTTGTTCTTTTGTTTGCCATGCTTGTGGGGCGGCCATTTTGTTGCTTTTAAGTTTGTTGGCGAAACTTTTTGGGCAATCTCTGTAGAGATGGTTTGATTCTCCACACAGGTTGCACCGCCTGCCATTGGTACACTCCTCAAAGTTGTGACCAATTTCTCTGCATTTCCCACATATAATTTCCTGGCATGCTTCAGCTAAGTGCCCAAACTTTCCACACTTCCTGCATAATTTGGGCATGCCCTGGTAATGAATGTAGCCTCTGTTCTCGCCAAGCACAATCATTGAAGGCAGATGATTCAGGCCCTGGTAGCCCCCGGCGTCTTCCCATTGTTTAATGGGAATTCGCCAAGAGCATGTCCAGATGCCGTCCTCATCTAAAACCTTAACTGGCTGGCTTCGAACGGTGCAAAATCTACCCAGCCATACACAAATATCTTCCCCAGTCACTGTCTCATTAAACATTCTAACAATCACAGTTTTAAGTGTGTTATCAGAGAGCTTTTCAACAGTAAACATAGAGAACTGGGATTTAGCTGCTTCAAATCTGTGCCAAAACTCATTCAGGTGGGAAACCGCTCTAAAGCTAACATCATAACCTTTGTTGAGGGGCAGAGTCACAATACAATTTAAATCCTCAGGTTTAAAATTTAAAGTCTTTTGGATCAGCTTCCTGGAGAAATCAAGACGTGACATCCCCAGTAGCTTCCCCTCAACCTCTTTAAAAAGGAAACGCACGCTGTGGTGCCTCCGCATGCCGGCACGAGCAGCCGACATGGTGGAGACACCAACAGCCTAAAAACTTAAAGGAACAATAAATAAATAAATAGATAAATAGATAAAATGTCTTACCTTAAAACTGTACAGTCGTAAAAAACAGCTGGATCAATGTACCTCCTAAAAGTTGTGTGGCTCGGGATACAAGGCTAATCTCGAGCCAAGAAACCTCCAAGAGGCGATCGCTGTCTCCACCTGACGACCAGATACGTGATCTTAGCCAAAAGGCCGAGAAGCGATGCCGCAATGACGCCGAGGCGGGGGAGCCGCCAAAGGCCACGCCCACCTGGGCCGCGGCGAGAGGGCCTAAGGTCGCCAACAAACAAGCTCACCGAAAACGGATCACAACGGAGTGCACAACACGACACTTTGGAGTGCAACCTGGGATTTTGGATCATCATCGTTCAAAAGCACGGAATGGCTCGTAACTCCTAAACCGTCCGTCGCAGACCCAAGTGTCTTACATCACCGGAATCCTTGGCTCGGGCCGAACGAGACGCACGCCTCGGATCGGATGGTCGCGCTGGCGAGATTTTCGGGTATTTGGGATTTTCCGAAAACCTACTTTTGCACAGTAGTCCTGGGTCGTTTGCCCAATCTGACCCAAAGCGGTGCCGAAAGATTCTCTGGAGTCTGACTGCCGACAGTGACCGGGAAAAAGTCGGAATTTCGATTCACGTTGGCGACGGGACGCCAAGACGTTGGCGGTGGGCGAGGCGGGCTTTACTTGAATGGCTATAACTCTCCGACGGCAAAGAGACAATTACACCCAAGTGGGTACACCTGTGTACGGGCTCAGCCTGTGGTCACGTGAAAAGGGATGTGGCGACTGGCCACTTGGTGGCGCTGTAAACAGAAAATAACAACAGCTTGAAAAGAACAACAGCAAGATGACTGTGTATCACGTGATTTTTCACACGTGCACAAGGTAAGGTATTCATACCACATGATAGAACTCCTCATTCTGAACAACTTTGGACCACTGCTGTCAATCAAAGCGTTCGTTAAATATTGGAGATTATGTGAAGAATGAAAAAAAAAGAAGAAAAAAAAACAAGCCTCCCAGGTTGTTTTCTATCTCTCAATCAACCACTGCAGTTCGGTTCTCTGGACTTCCAAGGTTTCATCAACCATCAGGAGAAGAAGGAAAAATGATTGGAGCTTTAACAATCTGCTCTTTTAACCAGTGTGTGTGTCCAGGGGAGAGCGCGAACGCAGTCCCCCACTACCATAAATTATGCAGTCGAGATTCCCACATTTGGGGAATTCGCAGGGGTCAGCACAACCGGAGTGCAATGGCCGAGCCTCGCCCTGGGTGAACCACCTCCCTGATCATGGTGTCTCCCCTGCCAGGTAAGTATGAATTCCCGGGCCTCCAGTCAGAGGCACCCTGTCCCTCTTCGCAATCCTCACCAACGGTCGGACAATCGAACACACACCTGATTCAACTCATCAGCTCGTTAGCAAAAGACTCCAAGAGATAAGAGAGACATCAAAAATGTGCAGTGACGGGCTTCTTTTTTTTCTTCTTTTCTTTTTTTCATGCTCCGGAACCGGCTCCATGAGCCAAAGATCGATTTAATACGCAGTCCCCGGATAGTGGACGAATCAGATATGAAACTGATAAGAACAGAGTTTATTTATTTATTTATTTATTTTTGAATTTGTTATTTTCACACCACCGTTACCAGTATTGGATATGATCACCTACGACAGCCATACACAGCAATATACACTACTTCCATGAACATCTGCTGTCACACAAGACTAAAACATTTCTCTCATTGAACACTTTAAAGGGGGTGCACCGTTCCCAGAAGTACTGCAATACCGGGTCGATGCGTGGAGTGGACGGAGCAAGCCCCTATTCCATCTCCCAGTTCCAAAAATCAATTTAATATATGGTGCCCGGGTAGGGCACGTATCAGATATTAAACTGATAAGAACAGATACTACACTTGATCTTAGCCAAAAGGCCGAGAAGCGATGCCGCAATGACGCCGAGGCGGGGGAGCCGCCAAAGGCCACGCCCACCTGGGCCGCGGCGAGAGGGCCTAAGGTCGCCAACAAACAAGCTCACCGAAAACGGATCACAACGGAGTGCACAACACGACACTTTGGAGTGCAACCTGGGATTTTGGATCATCATCGTTCAAAAGCACGGAATGGCTCGTAACTCCTAAACCGTCCGTCGCAGACCCAAGTGTCTTACATCACCGGAATCCTTGGCTCGGGCCGAACGAGACGCACGCCTCGGATCGGATGGTCGCGCAGGCGAGATTTTCGGGTATTTGGGATTTTCCGAAAAACCTACTTTTGCACAGTAGTCCTGGGTCGTTTGCCCAATCTGACCCAAAGCGGTGCCGAAAGATTCTCTGGAGTCTGACTGCCGACAGTGACCGGGAAAAAAGTCGGAATTTCGATTCACGTTGGCGACGGGACGCCAAGACGTTGGCGGTGGGCGAGGCGGGCTTTACTTGAATGGCTATAACTCTCCGACGGCAAAGAGACAATTACACCCAAGTGGGTACACCTGTGTACGGGCTCAGCCTGTGGTCACGTGAAAAGGGATGTGGCGACTGGCCACTTGGTGGCGCTGTAAACAGAAAAAAACAACAGCTTGAATACGGCCATAGACGACTGTGTATCACGTGATTTTTCACACGTGCACAAGGTATTCATACCACATGATAGAACTCCTCATTCTGAACAACTTTGGACCACTGCTGTCAATCAAAGCGTTCGTTAAATATTGGAGATTATGTGAAGAATGAAAAAAAAAGAAGAAAAAAAAACAAGCCTCCCAGGTTGTTTTCTATCTCTCAATCAACCACTGCAGTTCGGTTCTCTGGACTTCCAAGGTTTCATCAACCATCAGGAGAAGAAGGAAAAATGATTGGAGCTTTAACAATCTGCTCTTTTAACCAGTGTGTGTGTCCAGGGGAGAGCGCGAACGCAGTCCCCCACTACCATAAATTATGCAGTCGAGATTCCCACATTTGGGGAATTCGCAGGGGTCAGCACAACCGGAGTGCAATGGCCGAGCCTCGCCCTGGGTGAACCACCTCCCTGATCATGGTGTCTTCCCTGCCAGGTAAGTATGAATTCCCGGGCCTCCAGTCAGAGGCACCCTGTCCCTCTTCGCAATCCTCACCAACGGTCGGACAATCGAACACACACCTGATTCAACTCATCAGCTCGTTAGCAAAAGACTCCAAGAGATAAGAGAGACATCAAAAATGTGCAGTGACGGGCTTCTTTTTTTTCTTCTTTTCATGCTCCGGAACCGGCTCCATGAGCCAAAGATCGATTTAATACGCAGTCCCCGGATAGTGGACGAATCAGATATGAAACTGATAAGAACAGAGTTTATTTATTTATTTATTTATTTTTGAATTTGTTATTTTCACACCACCGTTACCAGTATTGGATATGATCACCTACGACAGCCATACACAGCAATATACACTACTTCCATGAACATCTGCTGTCACACAAGACTAAAACATTTCTCTCATTGAACACTTTAAAGGGGGTGCACCGTTCCCAGAAGTACTGCAATACCGGGTCGATGCGTGGAGTGGACGGAGCAAGCCCCTATTCCATCTCCCAGTTCCAAAAATCAATTTAATATATGGTGCCCGGGTAGGGCACGTATCAGATATTAAACTGATAAGAACAGATTTTTTTTTTTCTTTCGAAAAAAGTTTATTGTCACATTTTCCATTTTCATTTTCATTTCCACACATTTTTCCACATTTTTCCTTTAAAACATAACACATGTCTTTAAAACAAAAAATTCACAATTTAACGGTTAAAAATCAGTTTGGTTTTGTGTTGTGTAAAAGTCCATGTGTTTAAAATGTTTGGTTTAAAAGAAGGGTAAAATGAATGAAAATAAATAGAAATAAAGGACATAAAACAATAAAACATGCCAACTAAAACATCATCTCTTGTACAGGATCGCGGATGAGTCCCTATCAAGTTTTTCCATTCACTCCAGGTCTCCAGGACAGGCTCCGGACTCCCCGCTTCCGGTGCCCAGCGGAAATCCCCGCTCCTCCGGCCCGCTGGCCCGCTGTTCCCGTAGCCGGTGTGGTGAGGGTGCATCTACGGGCGGCCAGGGTCGGTGGCGGCCGGGACCTTTTCTGTGCGGCCTGGCCCCCCCATCCGAATAACGACGTGCGGCCCACCCTGCAGCGTTGATGTTATTCTATGCTCGCACGCGTGGAGGGGGACCGTCACGCGTTTCCCCACCAGCAGGTTTCTGGTGGCCCAGATGGTATCCTTTATGATGTTTAGGGTGAGCCAGAGCGAGGCAAATTTCTGCGGTGTTAGCTCCTTCAAGCCCTGACTCACCCCTAGGATAGCGAGCTTGTAGTCCACCTGGGCTCTACCCGCTGGCAGGCACGGGAAAAACAGGGGGCCGGTCTTGGCCCACAGGTCCCGCGCAGCGCCGCACTCCCAGAGCAGATGGTAGACGGTCTCCGGGGAGCCACATCCGGACCGTGGGCAGATGGAGTTTTTGGCCATGCCTCTGGAGTGCATGACCGCCCTGACCGGGAGGATCTCATGAGCCACCATCCACGACAAGTCCTTAACCCTGTAAGACCCAGATATAGAAAGAAATGAGCAAAAACATTTTTGACCTCCCAGATATTGTTTTAGGTGGCCTCTGATGTAGAAATGAAAGAGTTTTCAGATTTTTTACGTTTTAGTAAGTTTTTAGGAAAATGTTGTAAATTTGCAACATTGGGCATTGTTGGGAGCAGAATTTCTGTGTTTGTACTCACTTTGTCTGAACAGATATACAGAACATTTAAGCATTCATTTGCAGGGTTGATTGCTTACTTAGCCCCATAACAGTATATATCATGAGTAATAACCACACAACAATCATAGTTTTATGAATAAGCATTTATTAATAAAAAATATTGGAAACAAATATTTACGGTATTGGGACTGATAAAATCTTTTTTCAGCCAGCGAAACCTGTCCCGGGGCACAGTGTGTTTAATTGGTTGGGGCTTGATTTCCACATCATCATTGGCTGGGCAGTCAATGGGTTGGTGTTTTCATTGTCCATTTCACCTGCATCTTCATTCTCTGAGTCACTTGCATCAGTGTCGTCTGAGTCCATTTCAAAATCGCTCTCTCCATTTTGGACTGAAGCAATCACATCCTGCACACTGAATAAAAGACCTTTCTGTGCTGGTGGCATTCTGAAATGGAAAAAGTAAAAAATAATGAAGTTAAATATGTGAATAATACATATGGGTCTTACATTGTAGTAGATAAACTGAAAGAATAGACAGGGTGGTAGACCATGTGGGTAGAAATCTAAGTATTCCCATTAGCATGCCCATAAGTATTATAATTTCAGTGAAGTGATAATCAACATTTCACTACATTCAAACAATACTGTCTATTGCAGCCTATTATGCTCTCTACTTATCATACTAAAGGAACACATGCATCCCCCCAGGAAGAGTGGTAATCACTCTTTTATATAATTATAATTTCAATGAAGTGATAATCAACATTTCACTACATTCAAACAATACTGTCTATTGCAGCCTATTATGCTCTCTACTTATCATACTAAAAGAACACATGCAGCCCCCCAGAGCACTTACAGGTTCACATTCAAGACCATTTGCACCTGTCCCTGGACAATGCAACAGGCATCCCAAGAATACCAGAACATTCAGAATCTGTTTTTCTATCTCCTAATGCTACTAACTGCTGCTTGGGCTACACTGAGAAAAAATGGCTCAGGATCATTTAGAAGTAAAAAAACAAACAAAAAAACTACAAAGATACAGGGAGTTTCAAATACTGCTATAGATGCTGAAGTTTCAAATATCCCATACAATTTATTCATGTGTTTAATAATGGTCTAAGCTAAACTAAGTAAAAAATTAACAGAAAAACACATTTAGAGCTTAGTTACAATGAATCATGTAACACTACATTTCTACTACATTTTTTTTTTTTTCAATTTGTGATCATTTGAAAAGTGCAGTGTCCTTATGTAATGTGTAAGGTGCACAGGCTATTTTGACTACCACTCTGGACCAACGTTGTAGAATTACAACATAGACATAACAAGCTCTAAATCAAATTTGATGAAAGTTTTCCAAAATAACTAAATATGTACATGTTCTAGACATTGTAATAAACACCCAAAAAAATATTTAAGCAATTTTACTTACTTTAATCCTGACAAATCCAGTCATGCAAAAAAAGGAGATGAGCTCAGCGGGAAGTTTGCAGGTAGAGTGAGTTCATAGCCAGATGACCGGACCTATAAACACTTCTTCTATCCAATAGCATTGTGAGGACAAACAATAGGACCCAATGACTATGTAAATGTGGCAAAAAAAATAAAAAATATAACAGATTGTTTTTAAGGATGGTTAAATGTAACGTTGTAATTTTACAACAAGGGGTGTTACAGGGTTAAGCCTGTTCTGGAGAGCTGGGTGGGCTGCGTTCCTCCAAACGTCTTTGGCCTCACCTAGTGTGAGGCCTGGAATTGGACTCACCGATTCCCGATCCTGCACAAGAGAGATTACAGACTTGTGGTTAGTTAAAACTGTGACATCTTGATTCTCTAAAAAGTATTTCTTTAAAAAAAAATTTGATAAAACAATACTCATTGGGCAAGTTAAAAGACACTGGACATTTAAGATCAACTGGTAAAATTTTCAAATATCTTAGGTACGACCCCATCCAGAAACGGGTCATGGCTGCGGTCTTGTTCTCTCTGGATGGGGTCGTTGCATATTTAATGTGGAGGGCGGTGAAGCGGCTTCCTAAAAACAGGTGGGGGTCTGGGAGGCCTTTCCCGCCATTCTCTTTTTTCTTTTTAACGACCTCCCTCTTCAGTCGTTCCCACTTGGACCCCCACAGGAAATAAAATACCGCCCTCTCCAGGTTGGCCAGGAATCGTCTTGGGGGACTAAAAACAGAACAGACAAGTAAAATCAGTGGTAAAATCACAGCTTTAAAAATTAAAATCTTGCCTTCGTAAGTCAGTTGTCTTAGTCCCCAAAACCCGAGTCTTTGCCTAACTTTCCCTACCAAGTCAGTCCAGTTTCCTTGTCCTCCACCCTCTCTGTCAAATTTGACTCCTAAAATTTTCAAATTATTTTCTTTAAAATCCAAATCTAGTCCCCCTGTGTCAACAGTCCCCCACGGCCCGAAGAGCTGGGCCTCGGACTTACTCCTATTGAGTTTAGCGCCCGAGGCCCGACCGTACCAGTCAGTCAAGTCCATTGCTCTTCGTACTGATAAAAGGTCAGTCGCTAAAAGGGTCATGTCGTCCATATATAAAACACAGGTCGCCGTCAGTCCACCAGTTCCTGGGATGTCTAGTCCTTTAATCCATTTGTCCCTTCTCAAGATTTGTGCCAGTGGCTCAATACAGGCCACATACAGAAGGGCAGATAAGGGACACCCCTGACGGACACCGCTGTGAATATTTACAGCATTGGATAAATGCCCATTAACTACAAATCTGCTGATCAGACTGTTGTACAGCAGTCCCACCCAGGCTATGAATCTCCCTGGAAACCCCATTTTATCCAGTACCTTAAAAAGGAACTGGTGCGAGATGCGGTCAAATGCTTTTTCAAAGTCTAAATTTAGGACTACTAGCCGAATGTTTCTGTCTCTCGCGTAACAGATGGCGTCTCTGATCAGCACCAGGCTGTCCGTGATCTTCCTTCCGGGCACAGCGCATGCTTGATCCGGGTGGATTATGTCCGCTAAAACCGTCGACATACGTGTGGCTAAAATTTTGCTAAAAAGTTTGCAGTCAACGTTTAAAAGAGTAATGGGTCGCCAGTTCCGTAAGTCCGTCTTGTCTCCTTTTTTATGTAAAAGTGAAACTATCCCTATTCTAAAGCTGTCAGGAAGTCTTTCAAGAGTCTCAAATTCTTTAAAAACAGTCAGTAAGTCGAACGCTAAAATATCCCAAAAAGTTAAATAAAACTCCAGAGGAAGTCCGTCTGTACCAGGGGACTTTCCTCGTTTAAAACTTTTAAGAGCTTTGTGAATTTCTAAGATGTTAAAATCTTGAGATAAAATTGTACATTCGCTGTCGACTTTCTTTTCTAAAAACTCTAAAACTTCCCTTAGCGTGTCATTGTGAACTTCTTTTGTGCTGTATAGGTTTTCATAAAATACTTCAGTTTCCTTTAAAATTTCTTTTGTAGTGTAAACCTCCCTTCCTCCACTTTTCAAACTAGTGATAGCCCCACCCCGTGAAATAATCTTTTAAAAAAAATACCTAGTACACCTTTCACCTTCCTCTATCTCCCTCTCCCTGCTCCTTAAAATGACACCTTTGCTTTGACTTTCGGATAAAACTGACATTTCTTGTTTTATTTCTTTAATTTCTTCGCTAAAATCAATCCCATTATTTGAAAGATTAAAATACCTCTGTAGTCGTTTTTGCAGCCCCATCATGCATCGATTTAATCTATTCTTTTTATTTTTCCCTATCTTCCTAAAAAACTGTCTTGTCCGTTCCTTTACCATCTCCCACCACTGTGCACGTGAGTCGTAAAAGTCTCGGAGGGTCTGCCATTGGCTGAACTGCTCCCTGTACTCACTAACTACTTCCTTATCTTCCAAAAGGGAGCAGTTCAGCTTCCACAGCCCTCCCCCTACTGTGGGCAGTGAAAGGGTGCATGACAGCATTATGTGATCTGAGAAAAAGAGGGGGGTTAATGTTGCATCGGTTGGCAGGCAGTCCCGTGTAAAAATGTAGTCAATGCGAGAGGCTCTGGTGCCGTCACCACTGAACCAGGTGAAGCCCTCCTCTCTGTGATGCTTTGCTTTAAAACAGTCTACTAATTTAAAATCTCTAACTAAACCCTGCAATAAAACCGATGTTTTGTCAACTTTAAAATCCTCTGTCCTCTTCCTATCTTTCTTAGTTAAAACACAGTTAAAATCCCCTGCTACCACTAGGGGAGCCCTACCTAACATGTGGGGCTGCAGGTCTTCTAAAAGCTCATGCCTGTTATTTTTGTCTGTAAAACCATACACATTTAAAATGTTAAAATCCTTACCTAAAAAAGTCAGATTAGCTAAAATTGCCCGCCCATCCCTCACCACAGTGCTGCCCTTCACCAAAATATTGGGATTTTTGATTAAAATAGCAACACCGTCATTTTTGTTAAAATTGGACCCACTCCAGATGGAAGTTCCTGGGGTCCAAATCTCCTCCCACTTCCTGTAGTTTGTTAAAAAGGGCAGACCACATTCTTGCAATAAAAACACATCTGACTTAAAAGATTTTAAAAAGGATAACACACTCTGTGCTCGTATATTGCTCTTCACACTTCTCACATTGATTGTGGAGATAGTGAGAGCCATGAGCAGTATGGTTAAAAGGGTGTGAGACATTTAAAAGCAACCAAGTGACTACAGAGATATATTTAAAATCATGTTACATCTTGTTGCATTTGCCTTTCCTTTTCCCCAGAAGACCTGGGATCAGGGGAGCAAGTGCTTGACGCCACGGGGCTCGCAGAGAGTACCTCTTGCGACTCCTTTGGCGACGATGTTCTCAGCTTAAAATGCAGAAAAGAGACTTCATTTGGAGAATCTGCGGGCCACATACGGTCTAGATCTTCCGTGGGAGAACTATCTAGCCGATGCGCTACCCGCAGCTTTTTCTCCTCTGTTTGAACCAGAGGAGATCTCGCAGTTCTTTTCTGCACTTGAGCATTTGGGAGTGAAAAAACACTTTCACTCCCACTGGAGGGCATACTCACCTCCGAGACGGTGTTGAGGGAGGAAACCGTTTCATCCTCTCCGCTTTCTGTTTCATTTCCTTTTTCTTGTTCGGGAGTGGTTTCCTCCCCCTGTTCCGTATCAATCCGTGACTCTGCCCCTGTGGCCGCCCCACTTCCTTTTTCCTGACCAATCCCTGAGGCTGGCTGAGAATTTGAAATTCCCGCCAAAACCTCAGGGACCGCCTCCTCCTCCCTTTGTTCTTTTGTTTGCCATGCTTGTGGGGCGGCCATTTTGTTGCTTTTAAGTTTGTTGGCGAAACTTTTTGGGCAATCTCTGTAGAGATGGTTTGATTCTCCACACAGGTTGCACCGCCTGCCATTGGTACACTCCTCAAAGTTGTGACCAATTTCTCTGCATTTCCCACATATAATTTCCTGGCATGCTTCAGCTAAGTGCCCAAACTTTCCACACTTCCTGCATAATTTGGGCATGCCCTGGTAATGAATGTAGCCTCTGTTCTCGCCAAGCACAATCATTGAAGGCAGATGATTCAGGCCCTGGTAGCCCCCGGAGTCTTCCCATTGTTTAATGGGAATTCGCCAAGAGCATGTCCAGATGCCGTCCTCATCTAAAACCTTAACTGGCTGGCTTCGAACGGTGCAAAATCTACCCAGCCATACACAAATGTCTTCCCCAGTCACTGTCTCATTAAACATTCTAACAATCACAGTTTTAAGTGTGTTATCAGAGAGCTTTTCAACAGTAAACATAGAGAACTGGGATTTAGCTGCTTCAAATCTGTGCCAAAACTCATTCAGGTGGGAAACCGCTCTAAAGCTAACATCATAACCTTTGTTGAGGGGCAGAGTCACAATACAATTTAAATCCTCAGGTTTAAAATTTAAAGTCTTTTGGATCAGCTTCCTGGAGAAATCAAGACGTGACATCCCCAGTAGCTTCCCCTCAACCTCTTTAAAAAGGAAACGCACGCTGTGGTGCCTCCGCATGCCGGCACGAGCAGCCGACATGGTGGAGACACCAACAGCCTAAAAACTTAAAGGAACAATAAATAAATAAATAGATAAATAGATAAAATGTCTTACCTTAAAACTGTACAGTCGTAAAAACAGCTGGATCAATGTACCTCCTAAAAGTTGTGTGGCTCGGGATACAAGGCTAATCTCGAGCCAAGAAACCTCCAAGAGGCGATCGCTGTCTCCACCTGACGACCAGATACGTGATCTTAGCCAAAAGGCCGAGAAGCGATGCCGCAATGACGCCGAGGCGGGGGAGCCGCCAAAGGCCACGCCCACCTGGGCCGCGGCGAGAGGGCCTAAGGTCGCCAACAAACAAGCTCACCGAAAACGGATCACAACGGAGTGCACAACACGACACTTTGGAGTGCAACCTGGGATTTTGGATCATCATCGTTCAAAAGCACGGAATGGCTCGTAACTCCTAAACCGTCCGTCGCAGACCCAAGTGTCTTACATCACCGGAATCCTTGGCTCGGGCCGAACGAGACGCACGCCTCGGATCGGATGGTCGCGCTGGCGAGATTTTCGGGTATTTGGGATTTTCCGAAAAACCTACTTTTGCACAGTAGTCCTGGGTCGTTTGCCCAATCTGACCCAAAGCGGTGCCGAAAGATTCTCTGGAGTCTGACTGCCGACAGTGACCGGGAAAAAAGTCGGAATTTCGATTCACGTTGGCGACGGGACGCCAAGACGTTGGCGGTGGGCGAGGCGGGCTTTACTTGAATGGCTATAACTCTCCGACGGCAAAGAGACAATTACACCCAAGTGGGTACACCTGTGTACGGGCTCAGCCTGTGGTCACGTGAAAAGGGATGTGGCGACTGGCCACTTGGTGGCGCTGTAAACAGAAAAAAACAACAGCTTGAATACGGCCATAGACGACTGTGTATCACGTGATTTTTCACACGTGCACAAGGTATTCATACCACATGATAGAACTCCTCATTCTGAACAACTTTGGACCACTGCTGTCAATCAAAGCGTTCGTTAAATATTGGAGATTATGTGAAGAATGAAAAAAAAAGAAGAAAAAAAAACAAGCCTCCCAGGTTGTTTTCTATCTCTCAATCAACCACTGCAGTTCGGTTCTCTGGACTTCCAAGGTTTCATCAACCATCAGGAGAAGAAGGAAAAATGATTGGAGCTTTAACAATCTGCTCTTTTAACCAGTGTGTGTGTCCAGGGGAGAGCGCGAACGCAGTCCCCCACTACCATAAATTATGCAGTCGAGATTCCCACATTTGGGGAATTCGCAGGGGTCAGCACAACCGGAGTGCAATGGCCGAGCCTCGCCCTGGGTGAACCACCTCCCTGATCATGGTGTCTTCCCTGCCAGGTAAGTATGAATTCCCGGGCCTCCAGTCAGAGGCACCCTGTCCCTCTTCGCAATCCTCACCAACGGTCGGACAATCGAACACACACCTGATTCAACTCATCAGCTCGTTAGCAAAAGACTCCAAGAGATAAGAGAGACATCAAAAATGTGCAGTGACGGGCTTCTTTTTTTTCTTCTTTTCATGCTCCGGAACCGGCTCCATGAGCCAAAGATCGATTTAATACGCAGTCCCCGGATAGTGGACGAATCAGATATGAAACTGATAAGAACAGAGTTTATTTATTTATTTATTTATTTTTGAATTTGTTATTTTCACACCACCGTTACCAGTATTGGATATGATCACCTACGACAGCCATACACAGCAATATACACTACTTCCATGAACATCTGCTGTCACACAAGACTAAAACATTTCTCTCATTGAACACTTTAAAGGGGGTGCACCGTTCCCAGAAGTACTGCAATACCGGGTCGATGCGTGGAGTGGACGGAGCAAGCCCCTATTCCATCTCCCAGTTCCAAAAATCAATTTAATATATGGTGCCCGGGTAGGGCACGTATCAGATATTAAACTGATAAGAACAGATTTTTTTTTTTCTTTCGAAAAAAGTTTATTGTCACATTTTCCATTTTCATTTTCATTTCCACACATTTTTCCACATTTTTCCTTTAAAACATAACACATGTCTTTAAAACAAAAAATACACAATTTAACGGTTAAAAATCAGTTTGGTTTTGTGTTGTGTAAAAGTCCATGTGTTTAAAATGTTTGGTTTAAAAGAAGGGTAAAATGAATGAAAATAAATAGAAATAAAGGACATAAAACAATAAAACATGCCAACTAAAACATCATCTCTTGTACAGGATCGCGGATGAGTCCCTATCAAGTTTTTCCATTCACTCCAGGTCTCCAGGACAGGCTCCGGACTCCCCGCTTCCGGTGCCCAGCGGAAATCCCCGCTCCTCCGGCCCGCTGGCCCGCTGTTCCCGTAGCCGGTGTGGTGAGGGTGCATCTACGGGCGGCCAGGGTCGGTGGCGGCCGGGACCTTTTCTGTGCGGCCTGGCCCCCCCATCCGAATAACGACGTGCGGCCCACCCTGCAGCGTTGATGTTATTCTATGCTCGCACGCGTGGAGGGGGACCGTCACGCGTTTCCCCACCAGCAGGTTTCTGGTGGCCCAGATGGTATCCTTTATGATGTTTAGGGTGAGCCAGAGCGAGGCAAATTTCTGCGGTGTTAGCTCCTTCAAGCCCTGACTCACCCCTAGGATAGCGAGCTTGTAGTCCACCTGGGCTCTACCCGCTGGCAGGCACGGGAAAAACAGGGGGCCGGTCTTGGCCCACAGGTCCCGCGCAGCGCCGCACTCCCAGAGCAGATGGTAGACGGTCTCCGGGGAGCCACATCCGGACCGTGGGCAGATGGAGTTTTTGGCCATGCCTCTGGAGTGCATGACCGCCCTGACCGGGAGGATCTCATGAGCCACCATCCACGACAAGTCCTTAAGCCTGTTCTGGAGAGCTGGGTGGGCTGCGTTCCTCCAAACGTCTTTGGCCTCACCTAGTGTGAGGCCTGGAATTGGACTCACCGATTCCCGATCCTGCACAAGAGAGATTACAGACTTGTGGTTAGTTAAAACTGTGACATCTTGATTCTCTAAAAAGTATTTCTTTAAAAAAAAATTTGATAAAACAATACTCATTGGGCAAGTTAAAAGACACTGGACATTTAAGATCAACTGGTAAAATTTTCAAATATCTTAGGTACGACCCCATCCAGAAACGGGTCATGGCTGCGGTCTTGTTCTCTCTGGATGGGGTCGTTGCATATTTAATGTGGAGGGCGGTGAAGCGGCTTCCTAAAAACAGGTGGGGGTCTGGGAGGCCTTTCCCGCCATTCTCTTTTTTCTTTTTAACGACCTCCCTCTTCAGTCGTTCCCACTTGGACCCCCACAGGAAATAAAATACCGCCCTCTCCAGGTTGGCCAGGAATCGTCTTGGGGGACTAAAAACAGAACAGACAAGTAAAATCAGTGGTAAAATCACAGCTTTAAAAATTAAAATCTTGCCTTCGTAAGTCAGTTGTCTTAGTCCCCAAAACCCGAGTCTTTGCCTAACTTTCCCTACCAAGTCAGTCCAGTTTCCTTGTCCTCCACCCTCTCTGTCAAATTTGACTCCTAAAATTTTCAAATTATTTTCTTTAAAATCCAAATCTAGTCCCCCTGTGTCAACAGTCCCCCACGGCCCGAAGAGCTGGGCCTCGGACTTACTCCTATTGAGTTTAGCGCCCGAGGCCCGACCGTACCAGTCAGTCAAGTCCATTGCTCTTCGTACTGATAAAAGGTCAGTCGCTAAAAGGGTCATGTCGTCCATATATAAAACACAGGTCGCCGTCAGTCCACCAGTTCCTGGGATGTCTAGTCCTTTAATCCATTTGTCCCTTCTCAAGATTTGTGCCAGTGGCTCAATACAGGCCACATACAGAAGGGCAGATAAGGGACACCCCTGACGGACACCGCTGTGAATATTTACAGCATTGGATAAATGCCCATTAACTACAAATCTGCTGATCAGACTGTTGTACAGCAGTCCCACCCAGGCTATGAATCTCCCTGGAAACCCCATTTTATCCAGTACCTTAAAAAGGAACTGGTGCGAGATGCGGTCAAATGCTTTTTCAAAGTCTAAATTTAGGACTACTAGCCGAATGTTTCTGTCTCTCGCGTAACAGATGGCGTCTCTGATCAGCACCAGGCTGTCCGTGATCTTCCTTCCGGGCACAGCGCATGCTTGATCCGGGTGGATTATGTCCGCTAAAACCGTCGACATACGTGTGGCTAAAATTTTGCTAAAAAGTTTGCAGTCAACGTTTAAAAGAGTAATGGGTCGCCAGTTCCGTAAGTCCGTCTTGTCTCCTTTTTTATGTAAAAGTGAAACTATCCCTATTCTAAAGCTGTCAGGAAGTCTTTCAAGAGTCTCAAATTCTTTAAAAACAGTCAGTAAGTCGAACGCTAAAATATCCCAAAAAGTTAAATAAAACTCCAGAGGAAGTCCGTCTGTACCAGGGGACTTTCCTCGTTTAAAACTTTTAAGAGCTTTGTGAATTTCTAAGATGTTAAAATCTTGAGATAAAATTGTACATTCGCTGTCGACTTTCTTTTCTAAAAACTCTAAAACTTCCCTTAGCGTGTCATTGTGAACTTCTTT